>NC_092569.1:14402500-15047500 GCF_037975245.1 Apostichopus japonicus
AAGCATTGGACGATTGTCCAGTTAATCAAGAACCTTACATCCTTGGATTAATCAAATACTTACCGGATGTTGCATTGGTGAGTTTCAAGACATTTATACATTATCCGACAAGCCATTATCTAAATGAGTGTAAGATATCTGTTATACCTGTTATTGACCATTTGTTGCGTGTCAGTGCGGTGTGTCTTTGTACGGAGGGGTGGGGTGTATGGATTAGAGGGACTAGTGAGGGAGTGGTGAAGGGGTTTTCCACTAACGATGGTCACACATGCGCCACACATATGAAAATCAATTAGATGGTATTAATATTTTTTCTTCAAAATCACTGTGATATATCTTATTCTCAAAAGTAAAATATTCAATTTAATTAGTCCATAGTCTATTCATCCCTTAGACATAACGTCTACCAGGCGCAGAAGCAGGGGTGTGCTGGAGTGATTAATACCCACACCTATTTCAACCCAGACGAAAATAATTCTCAGTAGTTATTAGCAAACCCTTGTGTTATATACCAAGTTAACAGATAAGAAGCGTATGAATACCTAACAATAATTGCACAATTTTGCGTCAAACGATCTGCTTTCTTTCTGACGAATGACCTCACAATCTCGGGATCAAATCCCCTCATTGAGTCTGTTTAGGAGTGTTAGCTCAGTGGTTAACGCCGGTGCCTTTCAATCATAAGGTCCCGAGTTCGAGTCACTCCAAGATTAATGTATGTCGTCCAGTTACAGAGTTGTTGACAATTGACAATTCATAATCATGGACGTTAAATATTGAATGTAAGAGACTGACTTCGGTCAGCTTGCGGCTTTGATAAGCCAATGAGGCTTCTCCGCGAGTTCCTGCTTGCAGGAGGATCTAAAATACATACAAAACATACATTGTACTCGTATGCTAGCATACATTCCTATCATATCATATTATACTCGGCCCCTGGATTTGTACTCAAAATTTATAACACACAGTTTCTCAAGCAAAATCAACATTAATGATATTATCCGACGACTTTATCTACATCAACGTCAAGTTGATTTATAATCGGACACTCGAATTGTGGTTTAAATTAATACGATACAGCAATGTATACAATATAACTTCAAGATGACATGGGTATACCTAACGTTGTAAGCGGAATTGAGCTGAATTTGTGTTAGTGCTATACAATGCTACATACTTGCTGTGGGTCCGATCTCGTATTCACATTCCAGCATAGTTCCATTATGCACTCTACTCGCCCTCGTAGGTTTGTACGCCGCCTATACTGGTACTCGGCGGGTCATATTGAAAATGTAATATATTAGTTACTTCTGCAAGTCATATACCGTTGAAATCGTTACACAACGCTGCAAACTGGCCTTCATATTCACAATGACTCCCTTAAGCAGTAACTGGTCTCTCTCATATGATGAATTTTATTATCAAGTTTCTTCGACAGTATTCCCAAGATGGGCTAGTAACTATATTCGTCTAACAAAAAAAATTATTCGAACAGCTATAAACTCACGCTAAGTAATTGAAAAAAATCTCATCAGAGAGCACCGTTTCTGTAGTATAGGCGGGCAATATGCCATAAAAATGGTTTTGATAAACGATAATCGTCCTCTCCGATTTAATGAACAAGGGACTTTGCCAACAAGGTAGAAACTAAAAAAAAAATGAAAAAATAATATTTGTTTACTTATTATTAAAAGCAGTCACGTATTATGTTTCCAGTTTGGTGCAACAAATACCTCAAAAAAGAGAGGGACATTACTAGAAAGCACTGACGCTTTGACCGTGAAATGGATGTGTTACTACTTGTCAAATGTGAAAAGGAATAGAATGCTTCAATGACCGCAATCGCGGATTAGTGCTAGAGTAATGATAAGTTCGGTTATTAGTCATAACCCAAATCCGGGAAACTAAGGATGCGAACACATTTACCTCTCAAACTTCTATTAACCTTTCCATTCGCTTCAATCCCCTTCATCATCAAACAGCAAGGTGGTAACGACTGATTAAACATCATGGAAGTAACTTAGATCTTGCGAAGTTCATTTAGAATGTTTTTAAAGTTAAAGATATCTAACATGCGAGAATATCCTATGCACACATCTAATGATGTACAAATCTCTCATGCATATGTCCTTTCAAAACCTATTTTCTTCATGTATTTACAGGCGCTGCTAAACCGTTGTCATAAAAGAAGTTATTCACATAGCGGATCGCACAGGGTGAGTTCCTTACTGAAAAAAACGTATTCCTCTTAAAACCATATTGGCCAACCAGTAGAACGCAATGGGGTGGGGTGTGGTGTAATATGCAAATTTGTTTTCATAATCTGTGCAGTTGCATTTGAGATGCAAATTACTCTTCGATCACAAAAATCACATTTTACACGACTTTAGTGATAATTATTTATATATTATATACATAATATATAATAATATACATCATACGTAACTTGCTTACTACCGGTATTATCTTTCCCAACCGTACAGAAGGAATTTGATTTTCGTTATCTGAGATGTACACAGGAAGAGCAAAGCAAGTTTCGTCTCCCAGGAGAAGCTATTGAGCCACTCATCGTTCTTAACGTAAGTAGACATATAAAGAGTGTTAGCTCGGTGTTGTAGCAGTGTTAGCTCAGTGGTTAACGCCGGTGCCTTTCAATCATAAGGTCCCGAGTTCGAGATTAATGTATGTCGTCCAGTTACAGAGCTGTTGACAATTGATACTTCACGATCATGGACGTTAAATATGAATCTAAGAGACTGACTTCGGTCAGCTTGCGGCTTTGATAAGCCAATGATGGCTTCTTCGCGAGTTCCTACTTGCAGGAGGATATAAAATACATACATATACATGCTTAAAACACATATCGAAAAGGTTGATACGTACACTGTGACGTCATGTTTTATTTGGCTCAGATCTTCCCATGACCTAACTTCCTCACCGTTGATGTTAATCTTGTTATATTTACTTCGGGAAATGAATAATATGGAAAATTAAACTAATTATAATGAAATTGGAAATCATTCGATAAGGTCAATTGTGTAATTTTATTTCTTAAGAATATGGCTTATATTTATAACAATATTTCCCATTACAGTGTTTTATATTATTGGGTCATGTTACAAAACGTAAAGAAATAATCCTTAGTTTTCGTGCTCCCAATTATCCACCATTTGTTAGCCGTTATTTTTCTTCAAAAAAAAAGGACATTCTGGGGCTGGCAGGGGGGGGGGGGCGAGGTACAACATGGTGAAACTCATAGCATCAGGGTATACAAGATTGGACATTCAGAGCAGATATTGATCTAGAAATTTATTTTGACAACATCATCAAATTCATAGTCATATGATGAACCCAAGATGTTCAAAACAATTATTGATCAGCTCTTATTTGCAATGAAGGTGCTAGATTTCATGGTCATCCAAAATATAAACAATATAAATGAGTTCATTCACCGAATATCATCAAATCGTTCTGAACACAGAAAATACATATTCTTGATCTCTTTTATCATTAATTGCTCTATACCTCTATATAAAACTATAAACTTGAGGAAGGTTTTTTCCTTCTATTTTATCACAGACAATGGTGAAACATAACCGTATTGATCTTCTCTCACACCCAGTCTGTGTTAATTACCTGCATATGAAATGGTAAGCTACAAGAAGCGATGTTAAAATTCGGTCATTTCATCCGAAACGTCATCATTATCATCTTCAATTTCCTCTTCTGTTTTTCATTCTTCTCACCTTTCAAACTTCTTCAGATTTCTTTTTAATTAATGAAAGGTAATCATAGGTTAGAATTGACGACAAACTCTACTCTACATGCGTGGGTATTCCTCTGGGGTACATAAGGGGAAAGAAAAACATCATGTTTGTCCTTGAATCGAAAATAAATTGTAATAGAATTGCCTGAAAATATGTAAAAATTAATCAATTAAGAGGGAAGGACGACATAATTACGTAAAATTTATTTGAAATGTTATTTAAAAGGTTATAGTTATTATGCGCACGTACATTGCGTGACATTTACATGACGCATGACATATATTCCTGTTCGACCAGGCGCGTAGCCAAGGGGGGAGCCGCCCCCCCCCCCCCTTGAGCATATTTTTTATTTTAGTTTTTATGTTTTTATGATATCGCTAGTAATTTCAAAAGAGAAAATGCTAAGATGCAACTTAAAAAGCCTGGGAAGTTCCATTTCCAGCGATATGGGAGGCATTTACAGCCAAAATTTTCCCTTGTACGCTTCGCGCCAAATATGGTGGCGCTACGCTTAGATAGTTTGCAATGCCGTATCTACGGCTCTGATAGTTTGCCTACATTGTCGCCCCTCCCTTGACAAATTCCTGGCTACGTGCCTGTGTCTGACATGTTACTCATAATACCATAAATTGTTTAGCTAGAAATACGTACCGTTGTGTTTTAACAATCATTATTATGTATTAGGTGTTCTTATGTTAATGTATATGTGATGTAGCCTACAGTATAACATCTCACATGACACATCAAGGCGTACACTTTATCAGTCGGGAATGTAAACAATACAAGAGGAAGTCTTGGCCAAGTCGTTTGTAACAACTCTTTTCATTTGCAACTGTACATGGCTCAGAGTCCGTTTCTGCCTACCACGAATGTGCTTCCCCCACACCAAATAAATATTGGAAAATAGCATTGAGAAAAAGAAAAGTACACTATATGCTGTTCTTATATGGTCTTTTTCTTCATATTGTTTCCTACAACAACAAACAACTTTTATTTCGAACTGTCGACTATTTTATTACTGAGTTTCGTCTGTGTACGCCACCTTTCGACTTTTTCTGACTTTTATTTCAACATTTTGACTTTCAATATATCCTGCAATAGATATGATGCGGGTATTTCAACTTAATCCTTGATATTGGAAGTTGACATTTGATCTTTTATGGGAAATAGTGTTGATTTTGAAACTTTCCCGATCACTTTTCATGAAGTGTTAATTTCCTCTTGTTTGTTCCTTATAAAAAGCTCAGTTGACACAGTGTAGGTGGACTAATTTCGATGAAAGGTATCATTTACTGTTGGCCAAGCAAAAGCTATTAAACTGAAATGCAAAGGGGTCTCCAGGATCCTTAGTAAAATAATTTATTCGACATGGATACGCTATACGCTAGGGAAAAACCCCAATCTTCAACCCTAACTCCCCCCCCCCCCCCACAAGTTCATTATAATATTGTTCAACTATAAAAAAAAAATATATATATATATATATAAAGTATTGTATGCTAGCCTGGGTTAGCTCCATTAAATCATAGAATAAATAAGAGAAGAACGTTTATTGAGATTGTTTTTTATGTCATATAAAACAATAAATAGTCTCATTTGAACAGCAAAACGCTGTGTCGGTCATTTTTATCAATTAAACATACGGATGTTTCCAACTTTCCTGAGCATGCGGTCGACCTTGTGTTGTGCACGTCAGTGATCAAACGTTGATATTTACCGAATGTCACTGATCCCCCATTGTATTACTTCTGCAAGTTGATGGGCTTTCATTTTTCTGATGAAACAATGAAAAGCTGCCATTACTGGAATGTCAGTTGGTACAGCTTGATGCCTCTTCGTCTATTATTTTATATTTATTTATATTCTATTTAAAATTAAATTATAATCCATGAACAATATATAGTTATAGCTTTAATCTGTCATTTATCAAAACCTTTGTGTTTGGAAATTATAACTCTCTTGGATTTTATGATGAAATGCAATTGACGAAATAAAGGAGGTTGATGTAAAGGTAAAACGGTTTTCTTCAATTCTCAAAATTTCCTCGACCAGAAACCAGTGATATTCAAAACACCCAGTATGCCAGATTATTTTTACTTATTATTGTTATTTGCTACTTGTGACGTTCTTGTTCGTTGTATATTGTGAATATTTATTATCTTTAGTTGATATTTCATATAATTGAGTTATACATTCTGCTTCTTTGTTTGTGTTGATGTCTTATATTAGCCGTATTACCTTCCCAACACCCTCCCTATCATTCGGGTATACATTACGTACACTTACGTACGTACGTTCGTCCGTTCGTTCGTTCGTTAATTTATACATCATATTTCCCATATAGTCTTGATATAAGCCGTTTGTTTATTTCGACAGGCATACGTATGGTCGGTTTGTCCACGTGACCACCATGGGTGTTTATCTGTTGTTCGTGGCCTCCTTGACTGTCTTCATCTGGATAATCGATCCTCATCCTCTCCCTACATCCACACAGCAAACAAACAAAACCATCTCCAGCAGCGACGAGTTCCGTATGTCTACAGCTTCTCCATTTCATCTTAGAGTGTCAGAGGTGAGAATCCAAGCAGAAAGAACGTGTTTTATGTAGAGAGGAACCAAAAGAGATTTTAACAGTTTCCTTCCCTTGTCCTCCCTTCACATATTTCCGACCCACCCCCTCCCCACCCCCTTCATCTCCCTCTCTCTTCCCCAATCTCCACCTTTAATTCTGATATGAAGAAAATGTACTGCAGTGCCTATAAATATAAGATCCGTTTAGATCATAATTTAGATTTCCTGTATGAAAGCAAATGTTTTTCGAAATATGTGTAATGTTACAGTTATATTTAATGTAACAAGCCGCATTTAGACTGTTAGCTACCACTAGGTGGAATTCAACACTTGAAAGGATTTCCCCATCCATCCTTCCCATCGGCCCAACCCCTATCCTCGGCCCTTTACGACATGAAATTTGTAAATTATACGCCAATATTCTCAAATTAATTATGCATCCTAACTATTCTGATTTCGTTAAGTTTTACATTTTGCCATAAATTTTGAATTCTGTCAGAATAGAATATTTGATTTCTTATTACCCCTGAACTAGATTAAAATTTCCAGTTTTATGAATATGCATAGTTTTGCTTATATAAAGCATCCAATTATCCTCGCAAATATCCAATAGAAAATGTTCTTCTTTGTGACGCATACATGCCAAGGAATTGGAATCATCCTTTGTTCATAGAAATGCACGTTCCATCGGATATACTTTTAACATTATGCCTAACTGTGAACACATTTTTATTATAGTATGTAAAGATGTTAACGCACAATTTGAATCGCAAAAAATAACTTGTAGATTAATCTATACGATTAAACTTTTTCCTTTCACATTTAATTCCTTCAACTAGTTTACAAAATTTCAAATGTTCATCGTCTGGTTCATCGCAGTATTTTCAACGTTAAACATCTTAAAGGAAGTTGTACAATTTCTACATCAGGTAATTTAATATAATATTCATTTTTTTATATATATATATTTGAATTAGAAGAACGTGCAATATAAACTAGAAAAAAAAAACATTCGTCTTATATATGTCACATAGATTAGCAGCACCCACAAAGAGACAAAAATGTTCTTTATTTGAGAGATATTAAAGACAAACGACATGTCAGGTAGTCGCCTTCCTGTCTTACGCGTGACGTAATATATAAATTCCCCTTAGTTACATGTTAATTTTATTTGCCCTGCTATTTTTCCAGCAAGTGAAAAATAATTGTTTGTATTTTTAATAATGTTGGTAGATTTAAGAGATGTTCAGAACTTTACTGGATTATTCAGTTTAGTACATGAATGGTTAGAGTATCGCTCACTATGTCCTTTTTTGCAGATGGCTCTTTTTAGCTTCATCACCCCCCCCCCCACCCTTCCCTCTAAACAAACAAATGGAAAAGGTAAACAACCATTTTGAGAAAATGAAACTCAAAAACCTTATACCTACCATAACTGCATACATGTTTTATTGCATTTTGGTAATGTCCTCACAATACATACTTTGTGTGGTGTTATACCTTTATTAATTATGCAAAAACATGTATTTCTTTAATTTCGGGTAAGTTAGTAAATTTAGAGGGGGATGACCTCCTTATATGCAGCACCATTATGACACGAATTTCTTCAGGGAGACTACCGAACACATACATGGGTTATATGTTTCTCTCTCTACCTCTCTCCACTTATTTATCTCCATCTCTCTGTCTGCAGCGACAAAAGTACCTTACCGAATTTACCAACATCTTTGAGTGGGTTCTATACATTACATCCCTCACGTTTGTAGGGCCTTGTCTATTATCCTTCTCATTCGCCACACAGTGGCCCTGTGGTGCTGTAGCAGTGTTTCTCGCTTGGTTCAATTTTCTTCTATACTTACAGAGGTAAGTCAGTCATAATGTTATCCATACCATGATGAATGCACTAGATCAATGTTTCCCTAACTTTATCCCCCTCCCCACGAACCCCTGTGGATGTCAGAGTTGTCCACGAACCCACAACTTTTCGTACTCTAGTTTTGACGTTCAGAAAAGTCTCACGAACCCCCTGGGATGGACTCACGCAACCCTGGGGGTTCATGCACCCCAGTTAGGGGACCCCTGCACTAGACTGTGAAAATAAATGCGAGGAAGACGGTAAGACTGGGACTTATGTACCTCGGTACCGCTGTCACCCCCTCTATTACAGTTCAATCCTTTTCAAATATATGAGAACAGAAATAAAGATCTTTCTGTTGCCATAGTTTACATCTTGCTAATGAGATTGCGTTGACTTGTAATTGGCGGTACTTAAAGGATACCGTTAATATTACTTTACATCTTTCTATGTGTCTTTGAGATATTGGGGAGGTCTGACTTAACATGACGTGATCATCAAATTCATATTTCCATTATATTTTCTTATTGTCTGTATGGTTAATCTTATAATATGATATCAAGTGGTGTTTCACATTTGTTGATTGTTAAACATTTCCACCATTTTGAATCCATCACGTGACCAATTATTTCTCCCTTCATCCAATAAGATTCGATATCTTCGGTATTTACGTTGTGATGTTTCTGGAGATACTCAGGACGCTATGCCAAGTACTTGTGGTCTTCTCCATCCTCATCATAGCATTCGCCCTTACTTTCCACATCTTACTCCCTCATGAGGTAAGACCACTGCATATATATCTATACTCTATGGAGTGTTGGCTCAGTGGTTAACGCCGATGCCTCCAATCATAAGGTCCCCGGTGCGAGTCACTCCAAGATTAATGTATGTCGTCCAGTTACAGAGTTGTTGACAATTGGCAATTCATAATCATGGACGTTAGATATGAATGTAAGAGACTGACTTCGGTCAGCTTGCGGCTTTGATAAGCCAATGAGGCTTCTTAGCGAGTTCCTGCTTGCAGTAGGATCTAAAATACACTTGGCTTATTTTGAATTTGTTATCTCCATAGATTTCGCTTTTCGTTGTAAAATTTCGTTTTCTGATATATCTTACACATAACATATATATTGTAAACACAAAATGTTAACGATTACTTTATGTCAATGGTTAAATAATGAGCAAAAATAGATTGACACGAGTGTGCCAAGGAAATACATGGCCTGTGCATGAAGAAACCTCATAGGACAGTAGGCCTACCCATTACCCATTGAAATAGCTCAACTCCATAGGACGTTAGGCCTACCTATATTACCGAGTAATCTAGCCCACTCTTAGCCTCACACCCTTTACATCTTTCCTTACTAGGGCGACATGACACAAGGTGCCTTAGTTGTCAAATACACCATAATTTCCATGTATAATGTATATATTGTATACCCCATAATTAGGTCTTACATTACATTAGAAGATTGAAACCAACCCCCTTCTTCAAGGTGTACAAACTTGATTTGTTGAATCCATGTTGTGTAAAGTGTACCCATCATGCAGCACACGTGGTCGATACTGAAGTCATTTTCATCATCCCCCAACCACCACCACCATTCACCCCCCCCCCCATTCCCATCCAGTAGGCCTAGTCAACCAGATTATCCAATATAGAGGTAAAATGATATTTGTCTAAGGGCACTCCAAGTCAAGGGATCTCCGCCAACTCTTTCAGGCAAGCGGTGTTAAACTTTTATCATATTTATTTATTTCGTGTTGTGCCTGCAAAACGTAATAAGGACGAGGGTATAATTATGTAAAGTTCCCCCCCCCCCCCCACCACCTCTAAATGTTAATATTTACGTCATTGGTATCATGTCTTCCCCCATACAGGAAAACAACGCCCACAGTACACCGATAGCTTCACTGCTAAGAGTGGGTATGCCCTTCCTCCTGGGTGAGCTGGATTTCGTCAATTCATTCATTGAACCGAGCACCGATAATGATCCTTTCACCTTACCTTATCCGATTCTTACCTTCATCTTTCTGTTTGGGCTGGTGTTACTCTTACCAATACTCTTAATTAATCTCTTGGTAAGTAAACTTCATTTCGTTTTCTTTTTGTTCACTTTACTGTTCACCTTAAATCGTCTTCATTTTTTTTTTAATTTTCAAACTGTTGAACGTCCCTCATGTGATAGTTTTGTATAAATTTGTAAAATTAAGTTATCAAATAAATGTTAAGAAAAGTTAAATTCCATTTTTGGTTGTTGATGTTATGACCTAATATGATCGTTAATCTTTGACGTTCAAAATATCCTGATCTTTTCAAAGAAGAGCATAAAGTTGTCTTCTTTAAATCACCTCACTGGCACCAAGATATAAAAATCCAATTAAATGTCTTATTAATACTGTGACAATAACATTCATGGCGACGGCTGAAAACTATCTCGCGCGGCAATATTTCGAGATGATTTGGGGGGGGGGGGGCAGTAGCATGCTTAAAAACAGTCCAATTGGGCCATATTATATACCAACACTTTTTACAGGGTCTACTTTTGACCCCCTTCCAAGACTTGCATAGAAACATGTCACAATGCCTATATGATTCTACCTTACATTAACCTAGATTTATACGATGCCCCTACAGTCTGTAAGTGGCATTCTGTCGAGTACACAAAATGCACAATGTTGTGCTTTGTTGAAACTAACAGTAAACATATGAACTACATTAAATACTTGTATCACATTTATATATAGGCTCTACAATGTTAGTGTATCACATTTTATGATCGCAACATTTTTTTATCTATTTTTTATTATATTGCTCTACCTCACCAATGAACGAAAGTCCAATTCGAATCCACACAATTTGGTAACATATCCCTTTCTAATTATAAACTTTACGTGAGTAACGCAAATGTATAAATATGTTATTACATCTACAGGACACATGAAATTGTGCATCATATTCATCATCAACGACAGTAAAGTTAATGATAAATTAACCATCATTTATTTACTCTCTTACAATATAGATTGGTTTGGCAGTCGGTGACATCGCATCGATGCAGCGGAACGCACAATTGAAACGACTGGCCATGCAAGTCGAACTGCACTCTGATTTAGAACAAAAGTTACCCAATAGCATTCTGAAAGCAGGAGACAAAGAGAGGTATACAATACAGAGTAACTGTGCAAAGTTCTACCTTGTACAGGTGAGTAGCATTCAAGAAATTATACAAGGGTTCGACGAAAAGCGGTCTAGAATTCGGAACTAAAATGATTTAACACCCAGTCGTTTTGAGTGTGTTGCAATAACCGTTCTTAAAGAATGGAACTTCATTCATTCATTATTGACAATTTTCATTTTATACTTTACGACTATAGTTGCAGGGATTGAATTGTCATGAAGTCACTTCACGAAGAAGAGAAACGTTATACATTAGGTTAAGCGGGCTGCACACTGTCAGAGAGAACTCTATCCGACTCAAAACGACTTTGTGTCCAATTTTGGGATAGTCGCCAAGTCCCGTCATCGTACAGCTAATCCCCCACCCACCCACCCACCAACTCACCCACATACACACACGCAAACACACAAATTACCCTAAACTACCGTGTTCAGTAAAAGACTGGTGCACATTTGGACGAATTACAAACTTCCTTTGTAAATAGTAGCATTGCTTGAAAAATGGGTACACTACACGACAGTCGCGATTGGCAATCTACAAAACGATACATGTTGCCTTCCTCCATATCGCCCCCTCCCCGCCCGACTGAAGCCGACGCGACATCAAACTGGCTGCATTTTAGGTCAGTTGACGCAGGTCTTCCATGGCCCTACTTTACACGATTTTTCACGTTTTAAGGGTGGAGTCGAAGTGGGTCGTGTTCATGCGGGCGGAATATGGCCTGTTTAGCTAAAAGTGCAGTTAAGTTAACAACAATTACATGTTCAAAACAAATTTTTCAATTTGATGACCAAAATTTCATTTTAAATATTAAAACTGCTAAACAAACTGTATTTTAGTATATATTTTTTAATACTTTGATTAATATTCTTTTCTGTAGTTATGGGAGAAGCTGAGACCGGCTAGATCAGGGGTTGAGTCAGCATATGGAAACACCTCTGAGACTGAAGATGAGATACAGGGGGATCCACAACTAGCTGCTCTGAAAGTCGAGCTAAACCATCAAAAGAGAAGGTACAACAAATTTGTCGAAGTAAAAGTTCTCGCATGTATTGATTTCAAGACGATTTGGTGGTCATTGTTGTATAAAGATATTACATTACTGAACCAAGTGTCGCGGTGCGGCGTAAATTACACGTGGAATTTATGTTTACACACACGTGGATTTGTGTAACAAACTCCTAGCTCGCTTTATGTACATGTAGGCCTATGCTAGGTTACACACTGATATGAAATGGTATATGGTTGTGAGTTTTGTCTTATTTTGAGATCATATAACTTCCTTAAGGTAAATAAAGTGGCACGTCTAGACCTTTCGATCTGGATTTTATGTTAAATTATTATTGTCCTCAGACCATTACAGTACTGTTCTATTTTTAACGTGGAACTTACTGGGCAGTGGATGTTAGGAAATGCGACGATGGGACGTCGCAACTCATTTAAACGTATCATTATATTAATTTCGTCTCAAAAGGGGAATCTATATAGTATCATTAAAACATGCAATATTATGGGGGGGGGGGGGCGGGGGAAGGTTTTTGTTTCTTCTGAAAATGTTTTGCTAACACCGGATACGTATATCATCTAAACAATCCAGCTCAGCAGGTCTATGTTCATCCAGTTTATGGTCATCCATTTCAGCAAGTCTATATGTTAGTTGTAACGCATGTTTTTTTTCCCTCTCTATCTTAAATAGGTGGCGCGATGTAAAAACTCAAATAGACCGGCAGCATGACATGTTAAAGTTGATTCTGCAAAAGATGGAAATACAATCAGAGGCGGAAGAAAGGGATGAAGGAGTTGGACCAAACTCTAGAGGAGAGAGGTAGGCCTATGGCTAATTGATAGCATTTATGTCAATACAAAACATTTCCAATCTATCCCATTTGCAACCGGTCTTGATTCCAAATGTCTTTCCCATTCCCACCCTCGCCCTACGGTTACGAATGTCTTTTATGTCAAAGGAAAACCCTTGCCAAATTGTCCCATTTCCAGCTTCTCTCCCTTTCCCTTGTCATTTCAATTTCATTACTTTACCCTCCGCCTCCCTCATCCTGCACCGCCTCCCTCGTCCTAAACCGACTCCCTCATCCTGCACCACCTCCCTCATCCTTCACCGCCTCCCTCGTCCTGTACCGCCTTCCTCATCCTGCACCGACTCCCTCGTCCTGCACCGCCTCCCTAGTTCTACACCGCCTCCCTCATCCTGCACCGCTTCCCTCATCCTACACCTCCCCCTGCACCTCCCCCTCGTCCTGCACCGACTTCATCGTCCTGCACCGACTTCCTCGACCGCCTCCCTCGTTCTACACCGCCTCCCTCATCCTGCACCGCCTCCCTTATCCTGCATCGCCTCCCTCACCCTGCACCGCCTCCCTCATCCTACACCACCCCCCTCATCCTGCACCGCCCCCTCGTCCTGCACCAACTCCATCGTCCTGCACCAACTCCATCGTCCTGCACCGTCTCCCTCGTCCTGCACCGACTCCATCGTCCTGTACCGCTACGAAACATAAAGTAATGATTACAGTAGTACTGGACTGTCATATCATTTTTTTCATCATTTGATGTGTTTTTGCCTGGTTTAAAATGTTGGTAAAGATATTGAACAATCAGCATAGGAAAGTGTGTAGATTTTGCTTGTTGCTTGTTTTAGTTACATATATGTTTTACCGATAAATAATGTCCTACAAGCCTAGATAATGTTTTACAATGTCTTAACAGTTCCTTGGCAACGTACCTTCTTTTGAAGATAAGGTACGGAATGTCAATGGAATGATAATTAGTACCAGTAATTAAACCATACCACAGTCCGGTAGATGAAATGGAATGAACTCTCATGACCTAGACTTATTGATCATTATAGAGATACCATTGACTTTGTCTGTAGGGGGGGGGGGGAGTTGGTGGGGGTGGGAAGTCATTCGAAAACTGTCGATTAACGAACTGCATTTTACCAAAAATAACTAAAACAGAAATTGCTCTCCAAGTTCGCCCGTAGTGGTACATGCTAGACTTCGAGACTGCCTTAATTATCAAAACAAATAAAGGGTAAGAACAGGAATATAGTCATTTGTTGTCCTCCCTCTCTTGTAAATGTTTCAGATCATCGACCAGTACTGACACGATCTGGAGTTATCAAGATATTGTCTGTCGAAGAGAGCCACACGATCGCCGAAATTATCCAAGGACTCTTGAACTATGACGACTAAAAACCTAATTTTCGATGCATATATCAAGCAGCAGAGAAACTGTAAATTTGTATTCCGATGAATTTACAGTTCTTGGGTCGGAGTGTTTTATTTGCATCATCCCGTGTCTAGTCACGACAGGTCGATGTATATAGTAGACGATGACCCGATCGCTATTCGGTCTAACTTTCCGTAGAATTAATATTGTTACAAAAGTTTACAATCCGCTGTCGGATTCTAGCTATACTGACATCATATGTATTTTACATTCAATCTTGAAACTATAAACTCTAGTTATCGTCTTAATTAGGCATACGTGTAGGTTATAGAATTACATAGGCCTGTAAGTATATGTTTACTGTAGAAAGATGGATGCTTTTGAAATAAAATGGACTCAATGGTAAGTGGGCACAATTTCAATTACAGAAGTGTGTCGACTGTAGCGATTCCCAACGATTAGCAGTAGCCTTCACCTTGAAAAATAAAAAAACTTAATTTATTTACATATGATCTCTTTATGTTTGGTATAAATAATGACCCCTTAAAGCACCCATGAAATTTTTCTGTGATTATGGTACAAAAACAGTGGTTCAGTTTGTATTATACAACACCTAATTGTATTCTGGTCATTTGATTGGTCAATTGCTCGTTGATTGCATGCAAAATCCGCTCTATTCCACTCTATGAAATAGAACCATGGGTTATACTTTTTTGGTAGCACTTTTTTCAATGGTAAGAGAGCAGAGAAACATGTCTGTTCAAAACAATTTGTTGCATGAGTGCATTTTACCCATCTTAATATAATATGTTGTATAAAACAAATAATGAATGGTTTCCATTCGTGCAATAGTGCAAATATTTCATTCGTTGAAAGATGTAATTTGTTCCATTCAACTCGGCTGCGCCTCGTTGAATGGAACAAATTACATCTTTCAACGAATGAAATATTTGCACTATTGCACTCATAACCATTCATTATTTGTATAATATCAATAGCGTATGAAATATACGTACAGAACGGTATCTTATTATGTTATATTTGTGCCTACAGTTAATGTTTGTCATATTTTTTTCAAAAGATAAATTGTTATCGTCGTCATCAGATGCCGTAGAGGTGATTAATTCTGACGATTAAGGCTTTACTACGGGAAAGGATGATATTATATCTTAAGATGTTCATTATAAGTCTTGACTTGGAAATTGTCATGTGTTAATCAAACGTGAAGTCTTCATTTCAAGCAACTTGAACTTTGTGTGATTACATGCTTTTCATATTAAAGAATACTAAAAGGTTGATAACAGGTGACTAGGAGCCAGGCCAGTAACAATCAGAAATGACTTAGACCGGAAGTGTTCAGAAGTGACTAGAAGTGTTGAGAAGTGACTAGAAGTCATGAGAAGTAGCTCGAAGTAGTGGGAGGCGACTCTTGCTTGACAAGTAAGACCGGGGTGACAAGAAATCCTTCAGACCCCACCAAATGTGACTTCGAGTTCATAAGCAAAGATAGGAATCCGATATTTTGAAATGTGACTGACTTTCTGCAGAAGTAACTTAGACGCATTAGCACATGACTCTAGAAATGACCAAAGCATTCTGGAAGTGACCAAAATAGTTAAATGATCAATCATATGAAGAAGTGATTAAAAGATGGAAGAAGTGACTAGGATATCGGCAAGTGAGAACCTCTTGGACAATTCGAAGTGATTCGAGATTTGTACAAGACTTGTTAGAAGCTTCGTGGATGTGAATCGAACGTGGAGAAAAAAAATCCAAATTTGGAGTCGCTAACAGGGACTTTAACCATGGTACCAGTACTTCAAATCCGTAGTAATAGATTCGTGATCATACATAAATTATTTAACATGTCAAGCGTGATTTAGTCTCTAGTATGAGACTTGCATGGACTAAAGAGCCTAACTTTGCCTAAAGTTGTTAAAAGTAATGAACATATAACATTAAAATCAAAATTCAAACTGTCAAAAATTACCACCGATTTCACCATTTTAATTTTCAATATTTACTATGTCAGCTTTTAATGAATATTGAAGCTACGGTATGCAGTTTTATCATAACACACCTTTACATTGTTATTGGTTAATAATAAAATAATTCCTTTTTAAACAAATTACTACAATAATTGATGGAGTGGTAACATATGTATTGTCGAGCAAATAAATAAATTGCAACTGTACATAATTACCGAGAGTTATGTTTGCTATTTTTAATTGATGCTTACTGTTAATTTCATGCACAATCAACGTAAATACCTAATTCTACTCATTCAGTTATCCGTATTTTTCGAAGATTCAGCGGCGACGTTATTAGGGGTTACATTGAGGTATATATGCATCCACGTTGTAAATTGTTGTATTAAGATATTTTGAGTAAAAAGAACCAATATGCGTACAGGGCTTATAGCCTAAACTAAAGCAATGAAATCAACACTCAAATACAAAACCTTTGGAAATGCCACAACTGAACTGATCAGTTCTGCTAATTAATTGCAAACAATGGACGTCTAGAGCAAGGATGGACTTGGGATGCAATAATCAGAGCTGGATCCAGGATTTTAAAGACGAGGGGGGGTGTGGTCCCGGAGTTGGCTATGAGGAACCCCCAACCCCCCACAAAAAATAGACACCCCCACACCCCCCCCCCCCCTCCACATCCGCGCCTGATAATGTCACCAATATTGAAGTCTTCGAGCTCCTTTACAGAATAAAATGAAAGATAAGAATGCATGATGCTTTATCTCAAATTTCCACGAGCCCCCTAATCGGCCCTAACCCGGGGCTGTGAACTCCTGACCCCACCTTCTCGCCCAACCTGTCACTGCATATATTGAAGTCATCATGTAATGCGTGCCTAACTTCCGTGTGTTTGTTGCAATAATAATAATGGTGATTTATAACGCGCGCATATCCACCCGGAAGTGTGTCCAATGCGCGGAGAAAATTCCCGTTAGAGGAAAAGAAAAAGTGGTAGCTGCTAAGACAGCGCCATATATAAATAACAAACTACAGGGGCCGTAATACAGGGGGTCCCTCTTTTGTTGATATAAACTAAGATATTTTCAACTCTTCTCGTTTTCAATCAGATCAGAGAAAGACTTTGGAGTTCTAATTGACTATACTGTGTGCTTGTGTCTGTTTGTATATGTGTGGATCAGTATATGTGCCTTGGCCTAATGCCTATATATTACTACATTTTGTTTGTTCAAGATTATTGAATTTTCCCAAGGTCAAATGGGTTTAATTCCCATTTGTTTCTTGAAGAGATTGTTTCATTACTTTGTTAAACGACAAAATAACACGTTCCCACATATTTGCCGTCTTGGACATAAGCTTGAACACTCATATCGTAAGTATCGCTACCGTCGGTAACAGTAAATGTGGTTATGGCGTTAGGGTTGATTATCCAGCATGCAGTGAATACTGCCAGTTCGAACTCCGGGCTGACTCCTAGAACGATTGAAGATCTGCTCTTTATAGCCCCGTTCCATTTAAATTGTAGGCCCAATTGGTTTGGCTGCAAAGAGAGAAAGGGAAATATTATCAATTACGAATAAGAGACAAAAATAATAAGTCCAAATATGAGTTTAGAGTTGTTTCTGAAATTAAAATTTGTGAAAGTTTTTTATGATTTCTGTTCTGTAAGTATCATTTACAATATTTGGCCAAATTTCCGACCAATTGCAAGCATTGACACTTATTTTCTAGAAACTTTCAGTAATTGTTACCATTCTTGCGGTCTTAGGAAAAAATGATGACACTAATAGAAATATAAACATGCCCTCTATTTAAAATGAGACGACCAACTATTTTTCAGTCACACGATGTACCTCTAACCTGAACCACCTATCATTAACGAAATGTACCCCTTACCTCTGCTTGTCCTGTCCAGCCGTGATAGTTTAAATCCCCCGTTTTCTCCCTCTGGTACAAGGTGACCCAATTATGGAAGCCATTTACTGACGATGCTGTTTTGAATTCACCACAGAATACGTGTTCGAAGCCAGAAGAATCAAAGTCAGCTTTTCTGTTGTAGTGAGTAAACCAAATCTCCAAAATGATGGCTCTCAAATCTGCTTCATTTGAAATTTCTCCTGTTAGCGAAGACAAAAAAAAATAAGGGATGTAGATAAAAAAAATTAAAAAATGGAAACTATACTTATAGAGTTTTGAGAGTATACGAATAACTTCAGGAATTTTAATTTTCAAGTGAGCAATTTATCAATCAAAATTTTAAACTAAACGTTAAAAGAATTGAGAATAATACATGATGCTACTATCCATAGGAATTCTAAAGTATGGAAAAGTTGAGGTGCCATTCATATGCCGTCAAAGACATGAATTTCTGCAAAATGTTGTACCGTTCGCAGATATATGCTGTTCCCGAAAGAACGATAAATGACGAATTCATCACATAGTCACTTAAAGTTATAGAAAGATATCAAGATGCAGTCACTTCAAATGTTGTACTTTGCAGTTGAAACATTTTCAATAATTAAAGAGAATTGACTTACATATATCAGGGTTATTTGGTATTTGCATACTTAAAAATTGAAGATTTGAATCTTTGTCATGTTTAATTAATCTCCAACTTGTTGCAGTATATGACGCCTACCTCTCACCCCCCCCCACCTACCCCCCCCCCACCCCACCCCCCACTCTCACACATATTTACCTGCATCTATTAAAGTCTGTGTCGTAATTTCCATAACTTTCGTGCTGAATATGTCATCAAGAAACTCTTCAACCTCTATCTGGTCGCTGGCAGTGTCATCCTCTGGGATTGTTTCATACGGCTCGTAGTTATCACAGAGGTTTAAGAACGTTTGAAACGTTCCTTGGTTGTATATGTAGGTTTCATCAAAAGTAGTAAATAGGCTATATTTACAGAGGAAACAAAAACAAAGATATATGACAGATACAGAAAATGTGGGTCTGTATTATTGACAAAAGAGAAAAGAGAAACAAGATCTTTGGCTGTAGACAGATAAGGGCGAGTTTCGGGTCTATGACGTCAGAGATAACCGTCTCTTACACAATGGCGACACGGCTGATAAAACTTAGAATATATGGCTGTTTATAAACTGAACTTTGTCACCGGTTCGACTTACCTTCTATAGCCAATGCATAATGTTTTCCTTTTTTTCTTAGCATAAAGAGCAACAATATTGATGTTATGCCAATATTTTTCACAAAATAAGTACGCAATGGTTCACATCACTTTCGGAATTTCATTTCGCGTACCGTATTTTATGATGTAATACAACATTATTGTTAGGGAGTAGAGGGCGCCAATGGGGAGACCAGAAGCCGAACGCCACTGGCATGCAGCTGTAGTATTTTTAGATTTTAATCGCTAATTCTCTCTAGCCCCGTGCACAATTTCATGTCAGAAAGAGGAATCACTCTGAATTTTCTTTTATGAATGTATCTCGAGGCCATCTTCCTTTGTTAGAAAAAGGATCGGGATCAAATACCCGTATCAACACCCCCAACCCCCCACCCACCCCCACCCCCGCTCCTTCGACTCCCTCTCCGGTATGTGGCGATGAACAGATAGTTCAATATTTTTGTCAATATTCTACTTTTTTCTACGAAATCATATTTAAAGCAGGGAGTTGGAACACAGCTGCTTGGTTAAACGAAACTTATAAGTAAATCCTAACATTACAATATACAGAGTCATCTTGCACCAGAACTGGGACATGCAGTCGTGAGTATACTTAATAAAACAGCTGAAACTTTAATAGGAACCCGATGAACGATTAGGCTACAGCATATATGGACTAAGAAAAAACCCAATTAAATGGGAAGTTAGATACATATCAAAAAATCAAATAGCATGTTTGATTTATTTTTCCTAATATTTTTATTCCGCTTTATTTGTGGAATAATATGCTACATGACATTCCAAACTGTGTTAAACTGTATATATGTGAGCTGAGTGTATATTATACAGGTACCAAAATGGCAATCGTTAAACTGTTGAATCAATTTAAGCATTACCTAATTAGCAGTAGATGATTGCCGCGTAACGGTCGATAGTGGCATTGTTAAATAAATATTGGTTATAGATAAAACAATAGAGCCAAAGAGGGTTATCAACTCTTCATCAGCGGCGTGTTGGCTACCACAAGCCTTGGGTATGTGGCTGATCTGTACAATGATGACCGTACTACAGTACATAATCTATAACGACCGCCGCCGTACTGTTTACATCATTGTGTTTACAACGATGTATCAACCGATTCACACAAAGATTACAGTAACTACTGTAAATCTTAAACTTTTGTACCACAGTAAAAATAGACTGTGCTGAGTCTGCTCGGCGACGTGAATGAATCTCCCTACATAAAATAGGAAAAATGCCACTGCTATTTTATTTTCCTCCCCTTTCAACATACGCTTCACAGAGAGGCCGGCGCAATCACCCAAACGAATCGCTCATATCATAAGGGGAGGAATAGTAAAGATCGCCCCAGGGCATTTGGCAAAGAAAAATTGGCCGATATACGTCTTAACAAAGGCTACAGTAAAAACTGAATCGTGCTGATAATTCTGATAGATCATACGTAGCATGTGCTGTGAGGTTTACAGTAAGAACTGAGGATATGTGAAATCCCAACAAATGCATCAAACTGGATGATTTGTTGGGATTAAACATAAAATCACGTCTAACTGTATTCCTAATAGCACAGGCTACTGATATACAGCACGACTCGGATTTAGTTTTTACTCGGGTACAAAACCTAAAGATATATAGTAGTTACTGTGTTCGTTGTGTGTATCGGGTGGATTTATAGGCAAATGCTATATCGAATGTACATATCTCACTTAAAGCATTTAGTCGTACAGAGATTCTCACGTAATATATATTCTACGAGAACGGACAGAGAAAAACACACTTTGATTGGAGCAAATGGCCAGAGCTTATCAAAACATACATATTACAATGTCACATATAGCCAGGATAGGCATTGTGCAGGGTTAGTCAGTAGGGCACTGCTCACGCCTAAGGCGAAGTTACTGAGGGTCCGCATAACCGACCGAGTGCAATATCGTATAGGTAACTCTTCTTTCTAGGTCCAATCTTGTGGGTCGGAATTGGCCCGCGTCCGAAACGCCCCCACCCCCCCCCCCTATGGAGAACAGCTCTGTCGTAATAATGCAATCTTCGTTAATATCGAAAGGTTCTAACAAACTCAACGAGCCTTCGGAATTAAGTGGAAATACTTTCTTGGGAGGAGATGGTTGGAGGGTGGTTGGGCGGGGGTGGTTCGGCGGTGGCGCTTTGAATGGTATACATGTACAGTACATACAACGTACCACTTTCAATTTAATTGTCTTTTTACCAACAGAAGAATAATCCTCCATATTCGAGACTCTCGTCGTTCACAAAAACGTGTTTGTGTACTTTATTACAATAAACTTATGTGTTACTAATCTACCCGGCTTCACATCGGCACCGCTTGGAATTTGGGTTCCATATAGGCGTTCCATCTGTTTCATCTGGCTATAGAGGATACTCCTCTACTGGGTTAAGGAGGTTGGGAATCATAATGTAAAGGTGACTTACTTTTTTGGTGCTAAATCTGCTTGATTTCCGTAATCTTGTTTAAAAGCTTGGTAGTCTGCAGCGTAATATTGATCTGGTATTCTGTTCACGTCATTAGCCCACAGTTCACTGACAAATTCATCAAAGTTTATAGGTACTAAAAACAAAATGAATGAAATAAAGCTTTCAGACTGGTGTTTTTATCCTTTTTTCAGAATGTATTATTTTTTGTTCAGTAGATTAGGTGTAGATACTTTTAAACTTTCGATATCTTAAAATAGTCGACTAAATTAGGATACTATCTGTTTTAAATAGATGTTAAGTATAGTTAATTCACAACAGCATCCCTTTATCCTTAAATTTGGGGGACGAACTGTTATATTCTACGCTCTCTTTTCCAATTGAGAAGGGCTGGGGGTGTTGACTGTTAAGTTTTGTTAGGCCACTCCAAATATAAATCAGTTGGTTTCCCTTTGTGATACGATACTTTTCACATATATCACCAAAGAAAGATTATGAAATACTTAACCAATGGCGTATAGCATCTGGGATATTCCCGACAAATTCTGTTATGTCATTGAAAATTTGAAAATCGAGACCCTCAGACGAAATAATTTAATTATTACTTACTACAAATCGAACTGTAGTCAGCACAGCAATCTTGATAAGTCACACACGCTGAATTACACTGGCAGTTGAAATTACTATCCAAGCCGTCTCCACAGCGATCCACGCAAGAATCGAGAACTATACAGACAACGCGTAGAAAGTTAACAATTGTCATAAAGACATGAGTTTAAGTTGCCAAAGGTATTTTCAGATTATTCCAAAGGTTGTTAATTTCTATTTTATCATAAATAACATCATAATGGCGTAATCACTTGTTCGCTTTACACGTGACACAAGCTTATGTTGTTCATGTTCAAAGATACATATTTCTTTACATTAGGTTCATATTTCAGCCGGTATGTTATTACGCTTCACAGAAAATACACAACCCCCCCACCCTTCCTCGTAATTCCCCCAACCCCGTACGTATTCCTTCATATCCTGCACCTGTTATACATGCAATAGCACAGTCAATTCATCGATGTTTTGTATCGGTATCTCCAGCAGAAATATTTATTCTTTTTTTTATTCTACATTTACTGATGACGTCATCTCTACGTCATCTATTTCGTAACCCTCCAAGCAAATACCGCGTCCTGATACCAGTCACAGGCCTAGCCTTGACCTAGGTATACACCGTTGTTCGAGGGACCTAGCGCCTCTCACACTGTTCCAATAACACGGCCCACTGTTTGCCATAACATTGCGTTGCCTGCTATTTTACTATCTTTACTACGTTCCGTTTATCCATTCAAGTTTCGACTGAAGTATTTTCAAGTCTTTAGTGACTTTCTGTTCGTCTTTTACGATCCATATATCTTATCACTTACAATACGGAATGGACTTTCCCTCTTCCATATACCATATCCGACATCATCCAGTGAAAATAAAGTGGATCCGCTTTATAAACAAACTATCCTTGGATGGACTTGGAATCATTTATTAATTCCGCGCCGCGCCTTTTGATGAAACGATGTCTACCCCGGGTCATCACAAGCCCAGCCCTATTACACTATAAATCGACCTCTGACCCAGTCTATAGATATTTGATTTATTCCTATCTAGCTCCGTAAGTTAACTGTTATTCACCATATCTCATCTGTACTATTCACCGTTATAATTCATTTTACTTGTAGAATGTAGAAATATTATTATTCTTAAAACCATACGAAACCTCGTCCATCTTGTCTTTTATGTGTTACCACCATAGGCGTAGGAGGCGGGGGCTGCAGCCCCCCCCCCCCTCCGAACAAATATATTTGAACAAAAAATCGGGCAATATGCTAGAATTTTTCGGGCACCTACTGAAAGAAATCTAATTTGCAATATGTTTTTCAATGGTGAAACTTATATTATTATTATCATTATTATTGTACCGGCTGCTCCGATAATTCTAACCAATATGGAAGGTTATTAACACGGCAAACGATTGTATGTTATTGGCATGCGCTGTTATAACCGATTCATGCCTATGATATGCACATTTACATGTTGACCGTGCGCGGAGCGCGCGATTAATTTTGGGTATATTTTTCGGGCAAGTCGTTACAGCCCCCCTCCCCCCCCCCCCTCCATAAAACAATTGGTCTCCTACGCCTATGGTTACCACCATTGAAAACCCTTCTTGCCGGACGGAATAAGAAAAATTAAAATGTCATTTTCGTGACACTTACGCGTAGGAGGTGTTGTGGTAACTGGTGATGGTTCCGTGGGGAACAGATTAGAACACCTTGTCTTGACGTCATCGCAACAGTCGTTAAAACCGGTGCAATATGGATCACATTGGCATTCAGCAGTTCTGTTGTATTTACTTCCGCAACGACCCGCGCAGGAGTCGGGGAACATCGCTGGAGGGGTCAGGGTACCTGGTTGCAAAGTTGTCACTATGAAACAAAATGAAAGCCATGTCGGTGAAAGAATATGTAAATCAACGAGAGATAAACAGATGGCCTGCAGAATGGAAATGGAACCATGTGCAGTATTATGAACGATAAATCACGTCCTCTGCAAAAGCAATATCACATTATATGGTCGAGGAATTATAGGTTACATGTGCCGGCGTATATAAATGTTTCACTATGCCAGACGAGAGGGTATACATGTTAGGATGACCCACTGACCCGGGTCCCATGGTCAATGAGGAGGTCGGGAAAATATGGCGGGCCAAAATATGTAATGGAAAGAATAATAGATTCTCATTTTAGTAAGATTCTTAAAGTCACGTAAAGGATGCCTGGTGAGAATAGTTTCACCGGTGCCCGATCTGACTATGGACCATTCTTAATCAGACAATATTATTGTTCCTTCCTCAGACGATATATACATGTTCAATTATTGTGCTAAAGGACAATATGTTTAACGATTGACATCAGTGTGACCCATTATGTTGTTCGGTATTCTGCTGTTTTTCTTTATAGGTTCCTTTTTCGGGAATTTTTGAAAACTACTGAATTAGTCATGTGAGATTCCTTCGGCTGTTTATTCCCGGAGGTAATACATACGTTAAAGTAGTGTGCTAAAAAATAGCTTCTGGATAGGTACGCTGTTTGCCGTATATTGTGTCGTGTATTGGTTGAGGTTTCAATAAAAAAAAATTGGGGGGGGGGGGCTGGAGGGGTAATTCTAAATTTCTTCTAATCCGAGTGATTTAGGTATGGAAGAACCAGAGGTACATCCGGGATTTTATAAAGAATGTTGCGTGGTCGTGGGTGTAGTTCAAGCTGACTTCTACATATGGGTGACTATACGTAGTCCTCCCCGGAAAGAAAATTGACAGATTTACTACGATAAATGCCTCATTCTGGGGCTTAATTGGAAAAATAGGTCTTTATTTAGCTCTTAATGTGAGGTTGTGCTAATAAATACTAATGAATTTTGCGTGAGGTTGAACAATGGTTGCACCGCTCCCTACCACTCTGACCTGGATTCCCGTCTTAGGGCGTTCTAGGCCTAGAGGAGTGGTTTAATTCTTCCCGCCGAATGAATGTAAAAAGTCCCCCCCCCCCCCCGCCCCCTATAGATGAAAAGGTTTTCCCACGAATGACGTACATAGGTGGATTCCACTTTCGCCCACCGCTGGAATTTCCTTTTGGTTATATTTATCTAGTTATTATCTTTTGTGTCATTTGTTTTTGAAACTGCGGACATGAAGTGGCAGATTCCAGTTTCATATTTCCATGTATTGTTGCAATCACTTCCTACTTTTTAGGAAAATATCGCCCAGGAAAGAACCTGGGCACGAAAACCAAACTACCGAACGACTGATCCGCTCTCAACCCCAATCCCTGTGACTGTGTGATCATCGCCGGGTGTGTATCACCATTTTCCTCGAAAGGGAATTACATATACTACACATGATCTTAGCCAAAAAGGCAGTGAAACAATCACTTCCTCAACGACATGAAATGGCAAATTTTCATCTCCATATTTTGGAGTAGAGACCAAAATTTGATATTTATCTTATTATGATCTTTTACTTACCTCCGCTTTGAATGTACGGGCATCCGACGTCATCAAAATCTGGACAGCAGTTACTGTTTTGCTTACATTGGTCATTACATTGACAATCCTCATCCCAGTCATACACTATCATACAACGTTTAGCACAGCTGCTGTAAGAAGCTACAAAAACAATTATGAGTAAGAGCAGTCAGGGGCGTAGCGAAGGTTTTTTTGTTGGGGGGGGGGTGTGGAGAATTTGATTTGCCGACGGATCTGGAAGTGGTGACTGAAATGGGGGAGGGGTCTAAGGGGAGGGGGTCTACCCCCTCCCCTTTGGCAATTTTTTAGTTTTGAAACGTCCTTAGATGCAATCTGGTGCATATTTTAAGTCAAATATGATTTGCCGACGGATCTGGAAGTGGTGACTGAAATGGGGGAGGGGTCTTAGGGTATAGGGGGTCTACCCCTCCCCTTTGGAAAATTTTTAGTTTTGAAACGTCCTTAGATGCAATCTGGTGCATATATTAAGTCAAATTTGGCACGGAAGAAGCTCCCGTTCTCCTTTTCTCTATTCAGCTTTCCTTCTTTTTTCCCCTTCCGCTCTCTTCACCTTTTCTCCTTTTGCCGACAGACCCAAAATTTGCCGACAGCGACCAAATTATTGGGGGGGTGTGACACCCCCCACCCCCCCCCCCCCGCTCGCTACGCCCCTGAGAGCAGTGACGTATGATAAGGGGCGTGGTTATATTATCTTCAAGAACTCATTTTATACAGTTTCTGTGTCTAAATAAAATGAAAAAAAAAGAGTTGACACCTTTCGACCTACGTTGCATATCAAAGGATACGTTTCAGTATGTAAGCACTTAAATCTATCAACTTGCCACCTCCCTTAACAGTTATAGGCCTATAGAACACAGGTCTTGATCTGTAAATTTTTAATGATGTTAAAATAATTGATCGAAGAAGGATCTGTCCATCTTCTGTCCAGTGTACTGCGGATCATTTTAAGGTGAGATCTCTCCCGTGTCCGGAAAACCACTGTTCTTATGTGAGCAGGTATATACGTGAAGTGCAAATTTAGCATCGTATGTACTGCGAGGGTAGGTCAAAACCATCGTTAGACATGTATATGAAATGAAAATCAATGGCGCATGCGTGTGATTGGGAGAGTCAACGGCTAATACAGTGCCAATATAGAAGAGCCATTTTTTAGATCATGCCTGGTTCCGTTCTATAGCCATTAATGACAACATCATGTGCGAAACGTTTATCCTTACGATAATTTATATAGGCTATATTATATATACTGTATTTAAACGATGTAAAATAAATTATTGACGATAGTATTTTGTTCTTTTAGAAAATACAAATATGTTATGTTTTAGTACTAGCTGTGTCGTAAGCATTCTATCAGTTAATGTTTACCTTGGTCACAAGCTTCTGTGTAGAAATCGGAGCAACAGTTTCCATAGTCGGCACAAACATCGTTGCATTGACAAGGTAACGTGTTATCATAAACGTGCAGACAGCGATGTTTGCAACTCAGTAAAGGATCGGCTGATAAAAATAGAGTAAGGAAAGAAGGAGTATATGTAAACTATCATATCTTTTACCAATGCATCATTGTTATGATACTGCCCCCCCCCCTCACTCTCCCACCCCACACACACATACACGCAACAACTCCATAATTCACCCATCATTATCTCATATATCTTTGAGGTTAACGTATAGACATTCGTTAAAAATCGGTATATCGTTACTCATTCTCTCACAACCCACCCCGCTCGGGGAATTGCAATTACGGTGAACAAGGGTACGAGGACCGCGGTGGGGTGAGGTGGGGGGGGGGGGGCTGCGAAGGATATAGGTCAAAGGTATTGTTAATTTACTCATGTAAATCGGTACAATGTCACAAGGACGCTTCCAAATATGGGTAACCCATGTAAATACATAATCATAGCCTTGTAGAAGACAAACTTTCACAGATATGGATCTGAAGGTGATTCGATCTGTTGTTTTTCTTTACAGAAACGGGCTCCTCCCTCCCCCGGACACACACAGAATTGACTATGTTTGGTAGTCTTTGTCACTTTAGTCTCAACATCTACAAGTATAGGCTATGAATACTTCTTAAAATAGTATGTTATTTAATAAGAGTCTAAACATATCTTGACATGGTTAGTTTTACGCTGTCTGAAGAAAAAATTACTTTCATTTAAAAAACATTACTAAACGATACATTTGGTAATTTTCTGCTTAGGAAAGCTAATCGGGAAGGAAAAAAATATGTAGACCCCAAGGGAAAGATTACTTATATCCTTAGTATATTAGTCCCAAACACTTACTTTGTGCGTTTACAGCAGCAAACACCATAAAAATCATCAGAATTCCTTTCAGCTTCATATTAATGGTATTCCTTTACACTATAAGAGTTATTACAGAATGGCACTCGATGTTTACTCCCTAACCGGCTAATCGTTGTAACACAAATATAACTTTGCGGTATTAAAACTAACTTGTTTGGTTGTTTGGCTAAAATAGCCTAGTATGGCAGGATACTGAAATGTACGGATGCCTTGTGATTGTCATCATCGTGAACATTAATAGGTAAACATTGGGGGGGGGGGCTGGGTGGGCAGGGGGTAGGCAATATAACTTTGTATCAAGATAGTCTTCCTCTGAAAATATAATTGTATAATATTGCGTCAATTATATTATATAACATCATGTTAATAAGTTGAAAATGTATAGATGCACGTTATATTCCTATGTACTAAATATCCTTGGATTGTAAAGCAAGGCTTGATTTTTGTCGTTTCATGCTGAAGAAACCTATCGAGAAGGAGGAGGCAGTATATAATGCGATGGCCTGCAGTATATTCCTTGGAAGTTCATCATTAATCTTTTCTATATTCCACCATCACTCACAAGAATGTGTGCAAAAATATCACCAATCTCTGATCTTCCTCTCCCATCCCTAAGTATATACCAATCCCACCGATTCGTGAGTTTGTGGTTTAAATTTGACGGTAAGTCAATTATCCTGTAAATACTGTCTTCGGTACTCAAAGTCTAACAGTGGCGTAGGAAGGTACTTTTGAGTGGGGGGCTGAAGACTGATGGACGGTCTGGGGGAGGGGTCTAAGGGGAGGGGGTGTCCCCCTCCCTTTGGAAATTTTTGCATTTCCAGTTGCCCTCAGATGCAATTTGGCGCAATATAGCACACTTCAACACCCACTCCATTTTGTAAACTTAATTTTGAATTTTCACCTGGCCTTAGATGCAATTTGGTGCTCCAAATGAGATTTTTTTCTCATTTGGAAATGAAAAAGGGGTTTTCTGACTTGCGAAGCAGGGGGGGCGGGGCGGAATGATACTTCCGCCCCTCCACATTTTTCACTGGGGGGCTGGCGCCCCCCCCCAGCCCCCCGGTTCCTACGCCCTTGCTCAAAGAGATTTTCAACAGTAGGCCCTACACACGTTTATCCCCTCCACTCTCTCCCTTATATTATATAGCGCATGATAGAAGAAAAGGCTTTTGTTTGACCTTCAGTTGCATTTCAACAAATTATGTCAGTAAAAACATTTAGAAGTCTTTTAACTCAAGAACGCAGCTTTGAGCCTTACGTTGCCTAAATGATCATTTCAGAAGAATAAATTATGACGAAGATTCCGAATGTTCGAAAGATAAATATATCACATTTATTATACGATGTGAATTTAAGGCTGTATCTATAACGTTCATAGCTAGAAGCATCTTCCTGATTGGTTATATTTATAAATGCGTCTTCAACGTTATTCGATGTAACATTACATAGCGACGTGGTTCGTAATTACTACAAGTTACTATTCAAGTTTCATTTGAAATAATTTAAAGGCATTGAAGACTCTCCCCAAACCGCGGGCGGCCATCTGAAAAAAAGTGAACTTTCCGTTGCTTGCAAGTGACGTTTTGCTCGTGTCGCTACAAAATTCAGACAGTACAGTAATGAAACGTGATACCTTGTTATCTTGAGCTGGACCTGAGATGTCCATATCGCTGTACACTGTTTGTACAATGTGCTGTAGGTATTGACCGCAGCTGTATGTACTGACTGTAGACTGTGTCTAATTACCGACGGTAGCTTGCTGTGTGTGTGTGTATTTTCTGGGATCGATGGTGGTGTCTAACACTTCTGTTACACCTCATTCGAAACTAGGTCAGATTACCGGCATTAGACGTTTCTTTTTGCGCGAGTCTTCACACCCTTTAACTGCAGTAGTGCTTCTATGGACAGATCTGGGAGACACATTTTACACGGTAAATGCACTTAATAATTTAATAATTCATCTCCATTTAATTGGTTTATAAGTTCTGCGAGATCATGCACGCTCAGGCCATCATGCATGGATATATATGATTTGCTATTTTCGAGAAAACCAGAACAAGAATAATTTACATCATTGGCACGGAACAAGTAATTAGGAATTTTAATGTGTTTTTTTTTGGGGGGGGGGCTGTGGATATTTAAGAAAACAATAAAAACTGCATGGTTATTCTGACCGCTTTTGACAGCAATCGAATTTTTAAACTAACGTACGTCCAATAAAAGCACCCGTATACTTATTTTCTCTTCATGCATAGCCCTATCACATGCACTGGCATGCTCAAGTTTCCCCTCTCATCTCAGCACGATATTAGGCGATACTGAACGAGTAAAGGTCGTAATTTTGACAGCTACAACCTTTGAGCTCATTTATCTTATTAAATCAATCATTTAACAAAAGATTTAATCTTTTAAAGAACGAAAATATCTGGAGTACTGACTGGTATTTGTGATTATAATCTAACTTAGTGCGTGAATTCTGCAGGCTCAGAGAATCTTGTTTTGTTTTGTTAAATATATGCAACAGCATAAGATGATTTGAGTCGTTACAGGGCCTATCGTGAAGATTTCATCATGTTTACTCACAATACGCTAAAGTTCGGTCAATGATCATGTAAGTCTAAATTTCACCGCCGGGTCCTGCGTTAAGGTGGGGGGGGGGGTACTTGTAATGGAACAAACACCTCTGCCAGAAAGGTTTTGCTCAAATTGCTGAGTTAGTCATGAAACATCTGATAAATATGTCAACACATAAAGGGATAAGAAGGATTTGATACGATAGCCTACATTATGTCAATAATGGAATAGCAACTTCCGATATAATTATTGGTCTCGATTCGCTTGTTTCGGCAGCCACCCCCCCCCCCCTCTCCCTTGCATTCATGTATACGCCTCCACCCACGCCTCCATCACAGAAAATACCGGTGTTTTCAGCGAACAGAAACCTATAGACAGGGTTTTTGGAAGAACTACACATATTGAGATCTATGTGTACTGAAAACCAACAGTGGCTTATAGCCGAATGCTATTGAAAACTAGCATACACGATATGCCAGGTAATGGCAACTCTGTTCACATTCTTCTGAAAACTGTTTCACTTTTTTTTCTGGTAAGTCTTATTCGTGATATGTTTGATCAATTCCTGTGAAATTGTATTGATCCGTTGGATTGGTTACTACTCTATTGCACATTCACTTAAAATGTATAAATAAGATAAGTACTTCGATGAACAATTCATAGCACACCTGATACGGCGTCCTTAGATACTAAACCATAGCCGACTTAACGTTATATTTAGACCTAGGCCTAGGTTTGTATACATTTCGCTGAACTAGGCCTAACGTTAGGCCAAGGGTAGTGCAATGCTAGCAACAAAATGTACGTAATGTTTTCATTGGTCTGTACAGTCTACATAAAGTAAGATGAGTAAGGAATAAAGAGTACAAAATTTACAATTTGTCAAAGTATAATCTTTGAAGTGAAAGTAATACATGGCAGATGATATTCAACAAATCAAAATGCTTCATTATGCGGATGACCCACAAGAAGAATTCCAAATCATGAGTACTCAATGGGGGACTCCATCCTCCAAGAGGTTAAACACCATCCCTACCTTGGAGTCGAACTTTCAAGTGATCTTACCTGGTCAAAACACATCACCCAGTCGGTAGACAGTGCCAATAAAATCCTTGGTCTTATCAAATGTAAGTTTTGTAAATTTTTAAATCCCACATTGCAACCATCTGTAGTGTAAGTTAGGTCTAGCTGTTACTGTTAGGCCTTGATAGCTTGTAGGAAAGGGAATTGCTTCGGCATGGTTAGGTATTTTCCCTGAGAAGCCTTTATTGTTCACCACATTTATGATTGAGTTATTTTCACTATTGTACGTAGGTTCACAGCAAGTTTGTGTCCAGTCATTGCAGCTACATAAATTTATCACATGTTTGGAACGTGTTTGGAACAAAGTAGCTCCTATGAATGCTTGATGGATTGCTAAATGACACAAAATCATTGCAATATGAATCAATAGAGCTTCTTAAATGACTGGACTCAATAAGTGAACAGTTTTGAGAAGGGCAAGGTCAACAAAAGAGGGTAATATCTGTTTATATTAAATTCAGCGAATAGTGGAGAAATATAAAAGTCTATCTTTAACGAAGACATACGAAACATGACCAGACTGATTGTTTTGTAGTATGTTTGATCCAAATTGGAAGAATGTATATAAAGAAGGGTAGATGAGAATGTGTTAACACTGGAGGTCCTAGTTTTAGTTTGTGAGCAAAGACAGAGAAGAGAGAGCAGTCTTGCTTAAATGTCACTTAAATTGCATTTCTTTTCCTGTCTTCTAGATATTCTGATGACACAGATTGTCATACAGTGGAAGTGTCTGTAGAGTGAAATGAGACATTGGATAAACTGACGCAATGTCTGCAGATACGTAAGTGTGGTGTACTAACAATTGGAAACATTTACAATATGAGTAGCGGGAGTAATTTAAATGATGGTGTACAACCCTTGATAAGTAATTGAGTAATCTTCATGTATACCCAGTGCTCTTTTAATCCATTTGTTTTTTAAATTATTTGCTAGTTTACAAATAATTCTACTGTCTAAGTCTGCCAGTACACTGAACCGTGCTCAATTAGTTGGGGTTTACTTAAAAATGATTCAGTTCTTACAAATTTTGCACCTACATACTTTTGTTTATTTAAAAAATATCATCATTCATATGAAACAAGTTTGGAAAGAGATTATCTCTTATTGTCAAACCTCATCCGTTCCTTTGCAAGTTGTATCACATTAAATTGGAATGCAATTGCCTGTTACATGGTGTACAAGGTAGTGTACTGGATAGGTTTGGACTGGAACATTTACCAAAGAAGTATTCATTGACAACCTGTGGCTAACAGCCCCATTGCACAGCACAGAATTTGTAATTTCAGAGATCACTGGTTCCAAACTTTTCATGACAACAACTTCATGGATTGCTTGCAAAATTTGTTCAATACTGAAGACAAAACTAAGATTAACTCTCAACCATGGAAGAAGGTTTGCACAAGTGCAATGTTCCTCCCATCCCTAACCTGATGTCCCACCAAATTTACCCGCTCACCTTCACCATCCATGTGTACTGTCCATAAAAATTGATTTCTCTGACTTCACTTAGTACCTCCCCTACCCTATTCCTTCAATGTCAATTTCTTTTCCATTTATTTTGGCATCATAAAACTTTCTAAAAGGAACCCAAAGTATGCTCTTGTACCTTTGATTGACTGTAATTCACAGTGTTAGGAGGTTGAGGGATGGGCAGTCAAAGTTAGCAATTGCACATTCCTCAGCCGTGCATTATATTATCCTGGGTACAATATGTTTGTTTCTGGCATATCTTGAACTTGAAGCACTAACTGATGTTCATTAACCTTTCACCAACTGTTGACTCCTTTTTTCAGGACGCTTGTGAGAAAACTCCGTGACAGGAGGAGAGTCATGAAGGACTCCACCATGGAGATGACCTATGAAGATAGCACGGTGGAAAACATTGATGATGGAACGGAGGTAACCACTGGGGAACCATTTTTCTAGTATATGGTGGTGTACAGTACCCTCACAATGCTAAAAACTAAATTTTTCCTTTTAAGAGACAACAACAAATTAGGATCTCTTTGATATAGATGTGATTTCTTCCAAGGTTTGATCAGATTCCACCAGAACTGTAAAGTAACTGTTCAGTTACATTGTTCTCAGGAAGTCAAGATTCCCATCACTTTGTGCAGGTGGTACACTTTTACCAACTTTACCCTGAACTCCAGAAAATGGGTGAAATCGTTGTGACAGTGCTTCTGTAAAAAAATGCTTAATAATGTTCACACACTGTATATCAGTACACAGTAGCTCCATATGTACAGTATCACATCATGTGTAAAGTTAGGGCACAAATTGTAAGGCTACTGTAGGTAAATTTACCACCATACATAGATTAAGATGTCTAGTGGTTGTTCCTATATATTTAGATATGCTAACATGTTCTCAACGGTTCATAAATTTGCAGTATACATTAATAATTTGTTTACAATTTTTACAAATATTTGCAACTTACAGTTAGGGTATTTTTGTCTTTGAACACATATTTTTTATTGGTTACCTTACCAGCATATCAATCAGCAGATGTAGCCTGTAGGTTTGAATCCAGATTGGAGACTGGAATTTTTGGTGATCATTTCTAGATTTTGAAACTTCCATGTCTTTCAAATGTTGATATGAAATCATTTCAAATTTTCTGATGAGTCTCTTGTGGTGAAATTTAATGCAATTGACCAACATTATTTAAATTGGAATTAAGTAATTAATGTTGATCAACTTAATCAAATTTACTCAAGTAGTGAATTTTTTCTTTCTTCTGTATTTCAGCGAATGGAAGAACTGCAGCATGCTGAAGACCTCATTAAGAAGCTTACTGTTGATAGAGAGGAGAGAAGGAGAGAGGTCTGTATACTTACATTCCCTTTTCTTTTGTTGGGGGAGGGGGAGAGGGGGGGCAGAGGCGGTTATTGGAAAAGAGGGAAGAAAAAAAATCATTTGCAAAATGTCAACTCTCTCTGTGGTTTTTATGGAATGAAAGTATCCAAGTTACATGAAAAGTTGCACAACTTGAATGACATTGCATTTATTTTGTATATCTACCAGGGAGTAAAAGACAAATATACTGTAATATTTAAATCCAGACCCACCAGGGAAAATGATACCAGTGCGATCTCAAATTACCTTCATATTGTACCGTGCAAACGAGTTGGCATGTTCATTAGATTAAAGATATTTATGGAACAAACGCTGAAAAATTTCCACAAATTGGTTGCCATATCAGTCAAACGGAGCTTTACCGACCATGTCAACAGGCATATTGTAATTGAGCGACTTGAATAACCTTTATTTTGAGTCCAGTGTCACTTGACAAGTATTTTCATCAACTTAACCATATTTTTTGTCCGTTATGTTATGGCTTATTAGTTAAGTATTTTCATCATCTTAAGCATATTTATGTTCATTATATTATGGCTTCTTAGTCAAGTATTTTCAACATCTTAACCATATTTTACGTACATTATGTTATGGCTTGTTAGTCAAGTATTTTCAACATCTTAACCATATTTTTATGTATATTACGTTATAGCTTGTAAGTTATCTCATATATATAAATTCATGCCTCGCAGCTATCTGTTGCCCTGGAGCCCATGGAGGAGCCACCTCCTGTTGCTAGGCCTCGAAAAGCCCGGAGAAAGCAGCAAGAATCTTCCAGGGTGCCCGTCACCGGAGATGAAGATGAAATTCCAACGATACCAACACTTCCTGACACAGAGGAAGACGATGATGTCCGAGAGACAGCAGCTCTCGTGGAAAAACCTACCAAAACATCAAAAAGTAGGTTAATAACTCCCTACAGTGATTACAAAAGATTTTAGAAATTCTTAGTAAACAGTTTCAAAGACTTGATCATGTAAATTGACTATACTGTGCCACAAGAAATGATAGCTATTCTTTCACGATGGAAATATTCAAAACCCTTACAATACATATTTATGAAAAGCACTTTCTGATAATGTCAGAATATATCTTTGCACATTATTTATAATCTTTAATATTTTATAATATTTATAATTTTTTGACCATCTTTGTGTTTCATGGTTTGTCATGGTAGCAGAAGCTAAGCTGACAGCCGTTATCAGCAAGCAACAGATGTATTGCAACACCATAGCTTGACTGCTTGGAAGTCTTTTGAACAGATTAATAATCCTATAACCTGATGGTACTTTTCAAAATAATACTTATTATTTTTAACAAATACTGACAACATTGGATAGTGAATTGAAAGTTCAGAGGTAATTTTCTTACATATAAAAAGTGCTGTTTTTTAGAGCAGGGTTCCCAAGTGATCTGGAAATCAGGAAAAATCTGGAGAAAAAATAGGAAAAACAGGACAAGCGTCTTTTCTGGGTCTTGAAATAAAAGTTTGGAGTTAAGTCTGGAAAAGTGAGGGAAATAGCCTCATTTGAACACTTCTTATTGATATATTTTCATCACTCTCCTACTTCTAAAAATGTTTCTTTTTCTGCAAAAAAGAACAGGTTTGTTTGGAACAGTCAATGATATTTAATTTTCCATCCCTGACCTTCATTAAATTAAGCAAAGGCATCAGGTAAGCTCTATATGTGGAGATCATGTGCTTGATATTACAGCTGGATTTAGACTTACTAGTTCTTCACGATAAGACTTACTCAAACAAGGTGTTCAAGTGTTGTGAGAGTTGATCTTGAAAAATTCTGGAATTTTATGTGTTCTGAAAGGGTGAGAAGAACCGTGTTAAAGTTACCAGGAACTGTGACATGCTATTAGCATGTTACCAAAGAGAATTCATTCACACCATTCATTTATGATGAAATGGATAGAGTGTAATATTTTTTTTTTTTTTAAAGAAAGTTTCATATTATAAGACATGCTCATAGAATTGTTAAACTAAAAATGTTACTGAAGGTTGTAGTTTCTGGTTAAGTTTGTTTGGTGAGGGTGAGAGGGGAGAGGAGGGGAGTGGTTTATTGCCCTTTTGTGTATTAAAATTTTCATTTGTCTTTTATCGTCTTATATTTTACTATTACAGAAACTCCAAAACTGGCAGAGGCCGCTCTGAGAGTAACAGGGAAGGATTCTACCAATTTAAATGCTTCTATTCAGGAAAGAATCAAGAAGAGAATTATGGAAGCTAAGGTAATGTCAAGCTGATTCTGGTTTTGTTTGTAGGGAAATAGTTCAACCTTTTAGAAACATCTTTTTTCGTAGGTCACTAAAATTTCATAACATTGTACACTATCACAGGTCGTGTTTGGTAAAGTATCTTTTCAAATGGTATAGTGAAAGTTAAAAATGTTGAATGTTTTCTAGTTTACACTTCAGTGTGTTTAAGACTATCATGCAAATCTCCAGGGCAACCAACTTTGGGGAATCTAACCAATTGCAATTTGATTATTCACACATTTTAATTTGGTTTGGTAAAAAAATCTAGGAGATTATCTTGTTTTGAACAATGGCAATTTTTATTTGAAGTTATATCTGATTGGTTTGGTAAACATTGACAACCAACCTCCAAAATCTGTTTCAATATTTATGAACTCTTGATATTCATTTACATATTCACAATGCTTAAAGTCACATCTTTCAATCATGATAATTAAGTTACTTATATGGACTTACTTTTGCTCTCTGAAATTTCAAATTCTATGTCACATTTTAACTATGGAGTATATATTTGTCACCTTCAAACAAATGTCTTTTAGAAGGTTCTAGCTAGGAATCAAACATTGGATCCCCCTTTTTTTTATCATTTTTTTATCTCCTCTACTTATTATTAATCAAAATTATTCATAAACTTTCGTCTTGCAGCAAAAGGCAGAACAGTCTTTGAAGGAAGAGGTCCAGCGGGATCCTGATAAAGATCTCCCCGGTAGAAGACTCCGGGGTCTGAGGGCGAGAGATCTCGCCACGAGATTCGACGAGCCTTCCCTGGTAATCCATATCCACTCACCATAACACATAGATAAAGCATAGGAAGATATTGAGACAAGCATCATTGTGGACATACCGCTTTAAAATTGGCACAACTGCTTTAGAGAATAAATGCTTCCTGCATATGAATAAAACATTTGTGCTATAAAATATGTTAGTTTTACATAAGGTAGCTCCCCAGCCATGCCCAAGATTAACAGAGGGTACTGTTATGTCGGTCCTATCTAGTTCCATGAAACGTTACAAGCTGCAGTCTCTGACCGCAGATCTGAATGGTATAGTGAGTCGATTACTAGTGATATATACAATTTGTTTGTAATTATTCAAGACCATATCTGTTGAAACAGTTTCGAATTTTCAAGTCACCTTAATTTTTTTTTTTCTAAAACCCTTTTTTTTTTCATTTTGAAACATTGCACAATGTGGAACCTTAAACAAGTCAATCACCCAGCATGTGTGTGATCATATGAATCCATCTCGTTTTTCTGGTAGTGAGAACTTGCGGCCAATTTTGTGACAGTACTTTGAATCAGATATCTTTAAATGGAATAGACAACGTGCATGCTCGTGGAAGAGACAAAGGATTGAAATCTGTTGTTGTTACTCTTTATGCTGCTGCATTGGAATTACTATTATTGCCAGAATTGAAATATGTTTTGATTCCTATTTAAAGTGACATGCTGCCACCATATTGTTTGTGGCCTGGTATTTCCCCATTGGTTTGAATGTATCGAAATGAACGTTAAGTATCTGTTTCTTTTATATGTCTTTCTCATCAGTTGACGAAAGAAGAGATTGAAGAAGACAAGAAGCTTCAGGAATCCATCGCAGCCAAGAGTAAATGGAAAGCTGCATTTAAAGCAGTCAGGAGAAAGGTTGGTGTTCATCTGAACTAGTTGTGATTTGATAGTAGCAGCACTTATCGTTGTGGTGGAAGGTTGGTGTTCATCTGATCTAGTTTTGTTTTGATATTAACAGCACTTATCTTTGTGGTGCAAGGTTGGTGTTATCTTATCTGATCTAGTTGTGTTTTGATAACAACACTTATCTTTGTGGTGGAAGGTTGGTGTTCATCTGATCTTGTTGTATTTTGATATTAACAATACTTGTCATTTTTGTGGAAGGTTGGTGTTCATCTGATCTAGATGTGTTTTGATAACAACACTTATCTTTGTGGTGGAAGCTTGGTGTTATCTCATCTGATCCAGTTGTGTTTTGATATCAACACCAAATTTTTGGTGGGGTAAGGTTAGTGTCCATCTTGTATCGTAGTTGATTTGTCTGCAAAGCTACAAGTAGTCTAAAGTTGTTGTTTATTTGATATAGTTGTGTTTTTGACATTCTTTGTTTCATAAATGTATGGTGTATGTATGGTGTTATATGTTCAGTAAGAAGCAGCTACAGCGGCTACATACATCTGATGCAATGAGGTTATTGCTGTATCTCGTGCTTAACATTTTGGTCAATCTGAAATATTTAAAAGTAAATATTGTTTGACTTTTGTGTTTTGAATTTTCTTCCGTAGGAGTCAGACATACCAACAGCTGAGGAGGCGTACGATTTCTTCACTCAGACATTTGAACCGGTTCCCCCTGCGACAGAGACAGCTGGTCCTTCTACATCGGCAGAACCAGAAGGAGAAGAGGCAGCCGTTGAAACTCAGGAGGATGCCGGGGGGAAAATCTTGGCAGCTCATTTCATCGACTCTGATGATTACCTTCTGTTTCCATCGGAGATGAAAGGGGCGGAGTACCTGCCTCTTAGGGTCCGAGAAGAGAATGAAGAAGGCTTTTACTTTGTACCCGAACTGAAGCCAGGTGAGTTCACAGACCATGCTTAGAAGGTTACTTTAGCTACAGTAGTTGTGAAATGTAAAGAGGAGACAAAAACCACAACCATCACTTTTGGCTTACATGACAGAGATCTTTGTGAAGAATAGCTCATCCATTTCAGCTAAGAAAAGTGTTTCTCCATTTAGGAGATATCCTTTGTTTAACATTTGTGTCTGGTACAGTAGCTGTCATTTCTGTTACACTGTGATGTCATAGTGCAGTCTGAATCTGAAAGTTTTGAATTTCTCTTGATTTTTCTGTCCACATTTTCAAGGTAGATTGTTCACAGTTTTGACAATGAACCCAATGACATCAGTAGGTCATGTAAAGATCTTCAATAATTTAGATTCAGCATTTGAAAACAAAATTAAATTACAGGAAATATGCATTGTAATAAAACAAAGAAAAACATAAAAACTTGAAGTGCAGATGGCTAAATCGATTCTTTAGTCTTGCCTGTGAAGCGATTAAAATCTGTGATACGTCTCAAAATGAAATCAGAATTTTCTTATCTGTGTTAGGAAGTTGTTCGTTACATTTATCTCTGTCACATAGACCTATGATGACCATTGGATTTATCTCTCCTTGAAAAAAGAGATAACGCTGATTTGGGGGCCTACCACCTTTCAAATAATGTTGTTTGTTACTGTATATAAGATGGGCCAACTTTTAAGGAATATTCTGATCTAATTCTATACACATATGTATCCATTTTTGACTGGTCGTCAATTTCAGGAGGTTAGAAGTGTTAGTGTCTTGTATATGTTAAGTATATGTTTGCTGTTGCAGAACCACCCCTGAACATAAATGCTTAAGGGTAATTGTAGACATGACAATAATGAAAATGTGGACAATTATATTTGCGTAAGGTAGTGAGAAAGTTAACCAATTTATTTCTTAACTAAGCCGACTAAGTCCATTTTCTGTTGGAAATCAATTGAATTGTTTTAGTGACAGAAAAAAAGTGACAAAAACATTCACTATGACCCAGTCATGTAGAGGTTAAGAACATGTTCATGATCAAAAAGGGGTTTCTTGTGTTCTCTTCAAATGTTTGGCAATAGAGATATGAAGTTTTCTAGTGCATATAATAATTAATTTTCCTTGTAATTAAAACAACTGAAGAGTCTAAATTTTAATGCTGTTCACAGCCGAAGGAAGGAGAGCATTGTGTAACACAATATGCAAAATAAGTAATGTAACATTTGAAACATTTAAAATGGAATTTGTTACTTGCAAAAGGTGCCATTTTGATCATCCTTATCTTAGTTCCTGCCGAAGACAAAGTACCCGGAAACGTTCATCCCCGTTATCTCGAAGACGAAGGGTTTTATGTCGGCGTAAGACCAGAAGTCTCTGCCAGGAATCAGTATGCCATGGAAAATAGGTTACTGAGGAGACCTGACAAGGTAGGGAAGGGAATTCTTTGTCTCTGATAAAAGTGCGGCTTGTTAAATATCAGATTCTTGAGTGGTCAAAACAAACCCTTTCGAGCGATCCTCGGGTTGCTGAACCCTAGGGACGGAGAAGGACTTTCAATAATAATAATAATAAATGCAAATTTATATAGCGCCATATCCAGAGGGAAAACCAATGCTCAGTGGCGCTAGTGCTCAGGGAAGGCAGTCAAAAATATATAAGTTTTGAGTCTGTTTTTGAAAATGTTAACGTTGGGTGCCGACTTGATGTGCAGTGGAAGTGAGTTCCAAAGAGTAGGAGGGGCATTAGAAAGCAATCGTTGACCAAATGACTTGAGCTTCCACTTTGGTACATGGAGCAGTAGCTGATTTGAGGACCGGAGAGAGCGGGTGGTGGTCTTCCGACTGATCATGCTACTCATGTATTCTGGTGCTAATCCATGCAGGGCTTTTTATGTGAGCAGGATGATCTTGAAGTTTATCCTGTAGGAAACAGGTAACCAGTGCAGTTGCCGAAGAATAGCACATATGAAGCTCCATTCAAGTTATGATCGTGTCAGAATCTGGTTCATACCAGCACTCTCCTTTCGGTGCCTATTTTAAAGAGGCAAAAGTGTTATGACTATGCCCATTCCTGGTGCCCCCTACTTTAGCGTCCCTATGGGACTGATGAGAGACTCGGTGAAACTAGCACTCAACAATTCATATAGTCTCACCCAACAATATTATACCATAATAAAGGGTATAAACAACAGTCAACAGTAACATAACAGTGATATTATCACTGTAATCTGTATCTAGATCATGCACTCCATTTGTTACACAATGTGTAACAATATAACAGTTGATGTCTAGTTAGCAGTGTCTGAAATTACATATGCCCACAGTCATGACAACAAATTAACAGAGGGGGCTGTCATATCGGGCCTATTTATTTCTGCGAAACTTGACAAGCTGCAGTATATTACTACAGAACTATGAGTTGATTACTTAGTAGTACATACAATATTGTTCATAATTATTGATAAACAGGTCTATTTAAACATATTTTTGAGTTTTCAAGTGAAACTAATGATTTTCAGCACCTTACTGTTAGTTGTGTTTCCTAAATTTCCTGTTTGATTATGTATTGTACATTGGAAGTCAAACCAGAACACTCAATGTCACAACATGCAGAAAAGTAGGGGTTTTTCAACATTACATACTATTGAAGAAAGTGTGATCTACACAATCAAATGTATTTCATACAGCAGGGATGTGCTCAGGAATATTTGAGTGCTGGGCAGATTGTGCGGTAGTGTGATCCACACCCTGGGAGAGGGATCTCATGGGTGGGGTATCCCTTCCCCACTGGACAAATTTTGCACATGAAGTATGCTTAGGAGGTACTATTTTTCCAATTATGTGCCATGTATTCTCCCAGATATTGGTTATGGTAAAAAAAAATTAATTATCATCAAAAAAGTGCCGGGCGGAAATGTTTAAAATACTGCTTGTGCTGGGCCGCATTCAGAACTGCTGGGCGCAGCCGCCCGGTGCTGCCCAGTTTGAGCACATCCCTGATACAGTTCTTCTCTGTATATGCCGAAAGTTTCCTCCTTGATCCTCTAGCTTTAACTTTCTTTTCTGCCAAAAGGGATCTGCTTGGTTTGGTGAAGATGGCCTTATAAAAGTTTCTCCTGACCCTCTGAAGGACATTCCGACTAGACCGCACATACCGACCAATGAGGAGAGAGAAACGTCCCTGCAGACCATCTTCATGAAGGTCAGTAAGAGCAAGGAACGGTTATTGTGATTCCAAAAGTTTACAGAGGATGATACAACCTTTGATTTGATTTTTGTTTTTTTACGCCAGTGTTGGTAAAAGAATCATGATAATTTCATTCACTCGTTTCTCGGCGTAAAGAGATTCAGACACGTTTAATGTTTACCTGCTGTTAAGACAGAAACGGTGATTGGAATTACTGGCGTACAACGAGACGCTGTTTCAACTCTCATAAAAGGAAACAAAACTTACTTACATCGACAGGAATTGTTATAATCTGAAGTGAGAAGAGGTACATTTTAAGGTAACCATTGGTCGTAAAGGAGCATTTTTTTAGATCTGTTTTTACTAATTGTCAACTTTTGTTATCATGTTAGGACTACCATTGGCCCAACTTTTCTTGCCATCTTTCTCTTCTCCTTTCGCCCTCAGGCTAATGGCAATCTTGTCAGTGACAACATTTGCATTTTCTCTCTTGCTCTCACAGGCGATTCTAGCTGACCCCGACCAAGGTTATTTCTCGTCTCTGAGGTCCATCGATGCCTCCTATCAGCTGGATGTCGATGTCAACACCCTCGTCTTTACCCATCATTCTCTCTTCAGTAAAGAACATGTGCTTGCCTCCAGTCTCACTCAGATGTACGACCAGTACCTGAAACGTAAACAGAGAGACATGGCTAAATACCTCTCGGAAAAGGTAAGCGCTCTGTGATATTAATATATCCCATGTTGTATTGTTAAGGAGGAACAGTGGATAACCTAGTCTTTAACTGGTAGAATCAGACATGGCTAAACACCTCACTGAAAATTAAATGATGGAATTAATGTACTGAAAAGTGATGCATTACCTCATTCTAAAGGTAGGTATAACTGTGCAAAGTAGTCTCTAATTGTTACTATCTGAAATGGCTAAATCACTGAAAAGGTACATGATGGAAGTAATATATAGGTTGATGTATTGTTAGTTTGAAATTCTGAAGGTATTAGTATAAATGTGCAAAGTGTATTCTCATTGTCACTCTCAGACATGGCTAAATATATAAGTACATTTATGGAAAGTATAGATCACGTGCAATATTAATGGTATGGTAGCGCCCTCCATGGTATGCCCACTGCAGAAACGTTGGAGAACTCCATCGGTAACACCCAATTGGTCGTAACCAAATACATCTCTTATTGAGAGTTGCAGAGTTTCCAAATATACGTGAATATTACATGGCCTCTTCATAATGACACAAAACTTACAACCAAGCTGAAATGAATGGCTTTAACATCCCTGCTTTATTTTGCAGCTTGGAGCATTAAAGCAGGCTGCCAGATCCTTGCAGATGCAACTTGAACGAGATGTTAGTGAGGCTGTGATGGAGGACCTCCGACAGTCATGCCGAAGCTATAAATATGAAATCAGGTGAGGAATTATAGCCTATTTAAAACATCTTTGGGGACATGGAAGGTAGAATCAAACCTAACCAAACAATCGTTGCAGATCAAAGTGTTTGAGAAATATGTGGTGAACAACTGCCTCCCCCCCACAGATCAAAAAAAAAAAAAAAAAAAATCTACAATCTATATTTTTACTAAACACCTTGCTTTAAATCTTGTTATTTTGACTATTAGGGAAACGAGAAGAATTCGAGACCATGAGATGTTGAGAGACAGAACTTTACTGAAAAATATTCTCAAAACCTGGAAGCGAATCAAGGCTGTGAGGACGGAAGAGACCTGCACCAACACCCCTCTGAAGCTGAGCGTGAGACGGTAAAAATCTCAGTCTGTGACCGCAGATCGGAAATAAACTTTTGCTTGTTACAACTGGAAGTCATAAGTTAATCAATAATACAACATGTGTATGCAGATCACCGCAATAGTACAAGACTACTCTTGACAAGAGAGCTGCTATGAATCATGAGTCAAATCACTAAATTTTCAAATTTTGAAGTGACTTGAACAAAGTTTGTCTAACTTTTTTTTGCGGCAGGGATTATAGAGTGACGCCACTTAATGACTGGACTCTAGTCAGGAACTTAAAATCACTGGACAATGACTTGACTCAACAATAAAATTAAGTGACAGGTTACAAATCTGCTAAATGTCGACATGCCAGCTTTTTTGTCTGGTTTCTTACTCTGATAGTGAGATACCGTTAGTATTTATATTTTACAATGCTTCAATCGTCTGCTCATCATAGGTCAACATTGCATGCATGTTAATTACATGTATGTTTATAGCTTCAAGTCAGCACTCTCACGCCAGATACTTATTGACATATGTCATATGTGAGAAGTGTTAACTAAGTTTAAATTAATTAATATTAATAAATATTTACTAAACAGAAATCAACACTGACACTGTCTCGACCTACCATACTATCATAGCAGAAGTGTCTAGCCTAGCTTTCTTTAACATAAAGATAGTCAGGGCTACAGTTTGTTACTGTCGGAAATCATTAGTGCTGCAACTAAAAGATGACACTTTTTTTGTTTTAATGAAAATGAAAACCTTGATACAATGTACACTACCTACAGAGTTGAATCTTGGGAGATGTGAAACACAGTTTTGGTGGGCAGCCTGCTACTCGAGGTAAAATTGTCATCAAATTCTGGATGAGCTAAAACTAATATTTTCCATTCCTCAGGGAAGAAACAAGCAAAGCCGAAGATGAAGAGATCTGGAGGAGATGCCTGGAAGAAGAGACGGTGGAGATTCAGGAGGATTACGAAGAGGAATATGAGAAGAGGATGGGTCAATACAAAACAGCATTAAGAGAATGGAAGGAATACCTCAAGAATAAGGTAACGTTTGAAAAAATGAGAAGACTTTTCGTTTATCTATTATTCATCTGTGAGCTTGACAATAATGTCTGTGATATAACTGGCCCTCAGAATGTGGTTTTCAGCTTCTAGTGCAGATAATTTTGACCTCTTGAATGCTCCTTTAATTTTGATCCGCTTATGTTAGGACTGGACAGTTCGGCTGAATTAGCAACAGACTTGTAGTGTGTTTTCACAGTATGCTCTCCCATTTTTCACCCTTTCAAAATTTCTTTATGATATTTATGTAACAAATTTAAATACAAAGGTATCCATATTTCTTAATCACTGCAGAGAATATTTTCCTCTTTTATTTATTTCAATATATTTCAATTTCAATTTTTTATTTATTTCAATGTGCTTATCCTTTGTTTTGTTTTTTATAGGTTTTGGTCTGTTTTATAGTCTTCTCATGTTTTTAGATTTTTGTGTTTGTATTTTACATACTGTTTAATTTTCGTTTATGTGTTTTCTAGACTTTTTATTCTGTCTTTTCTGTCTTTTTTATATTTTTTAGTTTTTTTAGTTTTTGTAAAGCGCCTAGAGGCTTTTTGGTATTTGGTGCCTATATTAAGAACTTATTTATGATGATTATTATTATAATTATATGATTATTTCTCTTTAGAAAAAGAAAAGGAAGAAGAAGCAGGGTTCCCAGGAGAATTTAACAGGAGATGAGAATGAAGAAGATGATGATGAGAATGAGGAGGAGCCGGTGGCCAAGCCGCTCAAACCAGAGTATGAGTTTCTGGAAAACGAGGTTAGGGAGTCTGTTCGCCAGAAGATGTTGAAAAACAGAAGGAGACCAGGTGAGGAAGTTTGACAATCGGACTCTCTCTTATCCCAATTTGAAAACTCTTAGGGCCATGATCTTCCATAAGGACTTTGCCATGACTGACCAGAATCACACCCTTCAGAATCCATGCTCAGACTGTATGAAAGCTAGCCAACTAAATAGATCATGTTGCAAAACAAATAACTTAACCGATCTCCGTCTCCACGCGCCAAAACCCGTAGTAAACTATCCCACATTTGCAAAAATCCCACGACCTACTTTGCAGACTGTCACTCTACCCCATTCGAGAGATTGTAAACATGTTGAGAGTTACTGTCATGTATGGTTAAGTGCAAAGTTCTTGGTTTGGAAACAAAGTTTGCCTGGGATCTGTAAAGTAAACTTTACTTTTGAACTTTCAAGTTGTTTTTTCTTTTAGTGTTTTTCTTTTTTCACTTCTTTCTTTGTCATTTTTTGTCTTTTACAGGAGAGCCTTTTATTACTCCAGAACTTAATAACACTGCCATCATCACCCCGACCCACGAGTGTCCCAGGCAGGAGCAGCAGAGGCGGGCAGACGTCCAAAAGTGTCGGTGTTTCATCAAAGTATTTGTGAACGGCAAAGAAGTCTCAAAGACGAGCGTAAGGTAAATGGCACGATGATGTCGTGACATTGTTGAGTCAAACTCAAAGAGAAGGAATGAACATGAGCTAAAAGACTACAAGAAAATATTTTAAAAAAATACAAGGGAACAGTCTGTTGGTCACATTTGTGCTACAAACTTGCAAGAAAACATGAAATCAAACTTAGGGGCTGAGTGAATCAAACCTAGTCCCTTGGACAAAATCAGAGGTATTTCACACATTACTTGTCATCATGTGTGGATCCACAGGGCTGAGGAGGGTGTACACACCCATTTCAACCCCTCACAAAAAAGTTCAAAGTAGCAATTAGCACACCTTGTGTGTAAAACTAATTTCAAACCTAATATAAGCTCTAAATTTATCTCCGAATGTACCCTTACACTACTAAAATTCTTAAAATCCAGGATCCTGTCCTGTGCATCTGTGCATCAAATCTATTAAGTATCTGAATCTTGGCTGGATATTGAGTTGACTGTATTTCAAACTATTCTTTCGTCGTTTTTGATGGATCGTCGTAAAACGTATCATCGATTTAATAATTAAGGAAGCTTTTTTTGCAAAGTATGGGGAAGTCCAATCCTCTCTCTGCTTGGTAAAACCTGGGTTTGGTTTGGCCTGGAATCTCATCGGTAAGAATCTTGAAAAATATGCTAGCCAAAGTAATTGTGCGAGGTGTTTTATTAAATGGGTAACATTTGGATGGAAAAGGAGAATGGAAAATGGAGGAAAATGAGGATGGAAAAGGAAAATTGACTGTTTAGTACATGTGATTATGGTTTGGATTATGTGATTATGAGAAATGGCAAATGAGCTAAATGTTTATTTCGGATGTTTCAATGATTCCTTATGCTTAGATGTTCCCTTGTCTTTGCCTGAACGTACGAATAATGAAAACTTTAAATTTGAAGAAAAGAATGTTACAAAATGCCTTAAGTCTCTAAATAATGGTATAGCTGGTGGCTCTGACAATACAGCTTGGTGGGTATATAAATTTTGTGCGGATGAACTATCGGGTATTTTTACAACTATTTTCAATAAATGTACAGCACAATGTGAGATACCGGCTATGTGGAAAAATGCCATAACAGCCCCTATACCCAAAGTGACAACCCCACGATCGGTAAATGATTTTAGACCAATTGATCTTGCCTGTATAAGTTTTAATTGTATGCAGAAATTGATCGTGCCTCAAATAACCCAAGCCATTGATCAATATGGAGATAGCAATCAATTTGCTTATAGGAAGGGGTTGTCATGTACCGATGCTGTTTTAACACTTATTCACAATATTGTCACAGGATTAAATAACAAAGATACTACTATTTCTAAGGTCTTATTTCTCGATTTTTCCAGTGCTTTTAACACGGTTCTTCCAAATCGTTTAATCAAGGACATGCAAGGGTTCGCTGAAGAGCCATGGTTGTTACATTGGATATCAAATTTTATGAATGGCTGGTCTAGACAGGTAAAATATTCTAAAGGTCTCACGGAAAAATCAAAAATTAATGTTGGTGTCCCTCAAGGCGGTCCTCTGTCTTCTCTTCTGTTCACAATATATACTGACGAAATAAGATCTACTTCTAAATGTGTACTGTGGTGAAATATGCTGATGACACTGCTATAGTGTGTAAAGTATCAAAGCGAACGCATCAGGCTGACCAAGCAAGTTATAAAACTGATGTATCAAATATTGTAGATCTGTGTGATGGGAAGAATCTAAGACTCAATCCAAAGAAATCTAAGGAAATGGTTTTTGAGAATATAAATATTAAACATGAAGGTCTTGTATCATGTAAGTTAACTAAAATCTCAATTAAAGATGCGGAAGTAGAACGCACTCATCATACAGTATATCTAGGTGTTTGTATTGATGACAAACTAAGTTTCACTGGTCATATAAGCAGAATACTTAAACGGGTGTACTTCATAGTCTCAACTCTATCGTATATAGTTCCATATTTTCATGTTGATGTAAGGAAAAGAGTTTTTACTGCCAATATCTTACCACACCTAATATATGCTGTTTCTGCTTGGTATCACTTTTTACTAATTAAAGATAATAAGAGAATTATTATTTTTTTAAAGTATTGTTCTAGAATTTTTAATATAGATTTTAACTTTCTTATGAGTACTGTAAACAATGCTGCTAAAAATGAGTTCATTAGAAGTGTAAATTGCATACAGAAAAATGACAGACATTCTTTGCATACCGAACTTAACTCTCTACTTCGAGAAACTACTAGGTATAACTTGAGAAACAAAGCAATAACACCAAAATTCAGAATTAATGTGTATAGAAATAGTTTTATTTATCGTGCTGCTATTTATTTACAAAATGGTAATCTGAAAAATTTATTGTAGACAGCTGCACTTGTACGTTTTGTATATATATATATATATGTATATGTATGTATATGTGTATATGTATGTGTGTGTATGTGTGTGTATGTGTGTGTGTATGTGCATATATGTGTATATGTATGTGTGTATATGTATGTGTGTATATGTGTATATATGTGTATATATATATATTTTTTTTTTATTTATTGTTTTTGTGTTTTGTACACTAACATTTTAAAATAATTTCTTGTTACATACTCACTTTTGATGTCCTTTTTATAAATATTTATATTTATACTGGAAATAAATAAATAAATAAAAATAAATAAAATAAAAATTGGAGGATTCAAAATGGAGCCTTGCTTGTGTAACCACTTTTCATCAATTTACATTGATGATGTGAGCAAATGAATTTTTTATCTGTTTGATTCTATCACAGGAGTCTCTCCTCAGATTTTACAATACATTTTGGGAATATATTCAACGTACAAGTCGTGCAATGGCCAGAAAGCATAGCACTCCAGGTATGTACATTTTTTTAAGGGGGGGGGGGAGGAATCCAAATAATATGCTCTATTTTTATAAACATTCAAATTTTTGACTTATTTGAAGGTTATTTGTAGATTTTCTATTGATGGTTAGTTTGTTTTATGTGGTGTGAAGTATTTAAGGTTATTTGTCTATTCATTTATTGTTGGCTGTTGATTGCTATTTGTAGGTTTATGTGAGTTTTGATTCGTGTATACTGTTGAGATATAAGTGATGACTGGTAATATATTTTCTTATCTGGTTCGTGGTTACTCTGTGCCCTCCTGATTATATGAGTCATTGACTGGTATTTTTGGATATCGACTAATAATTTGACTTACATTTTGCAGGTACATGAGACTGGTGTTACAGGTAACATCTGTCTGGCCGATCTCTTCCTACCAGTCCCCGATACTCAAGTCACCTCAGGGAAAGCCCTCTTAGAAGAAATAGAGTTTAGTAGCGATCATAAAGTAACCTTTGATCACAGTGCGGTTGGAAGCGGTGAGTTCCTAATTTAATGAGATTTTATCACCTTTTTTGCATCTCATGTTAAAGATAATCAGTGCAAACTGAGCGCTAGTTACTTGTTTCTTTATTTTACAAACTGCAAAATGCTTTTAGATCCAAGCTTGCCATCCATTTAAGGCTCATGAGCCATTTGTACACATAGCATTTAACATTTCTAATAGCATTGTGTGTGGATGGGAAGGAGCGAAGAAATGTATGGCTAGAACAGGATTGGAACCTTTGACCTCTGGGTCACAAGCCTAGTGACCTCTGATTCATTAGCCCAGTGACCTCTGGGTCACAGGCCCAGTGACCTCTGGTCACAAGCCCAGTGACCTCTGGGTCATAAGCCTAGTGACCTCTGGGTCATAAGCCTAGTGCTCTACTAACTGAGCTATCCAACCCTTAGTTGGTGGCGATCCCTATATGGCCATTTCTTTCCTGGGGGCGCCAGTCAGAAGCCACAGTACCTTGCATACTCCTGTAACCAGGGATCACGTCAATTTCTCAGTCAGTTTGCCAATGCTCATTTAATAAAATATGGAGGATAGGACAAATTTGAACATGCAGTCAAAAAATCTCCAATTCAGATCAAAGCTGCGGCCATCTTTAAGTATCAAGTGCCTGGTTTACAAAATACAGCTAAAAACTAAAATAAAATCCTTAATCTTTAAAAATCATTTGATAAATATATAATATATAGTTAGGGGTGGAGTGGAGTAGCTAGGGGTGGAGTGGAGTGAATAGGGTGGATTGGAATAGCTAGGGGTGGAGTAGAGTAGCTAGGGGTGGAGTGGAATAGCTAGGGCTGGAGTGGAGTAGCTAGGGGTAGAGTGGAGTAGCTAGGGGTGGATTAAGTAGCTCAGGTGGAGTCGAGTAGCTAGGAGTGGAGTGCTATGGCTAGGTGTGTTGTGGGGTAGCTAAGGGGTGGAGTGGAGTAGTTTGGGGTGGAGCAGTCTGTGAATAATGTTAATAACGATTACAGGCACAAAAGTTTTCTTTCGATGTACTTTCTCTTTTCTCTCTGTAGGGGTACCATTTAAAGTCGGTGAAGAGGGACAACACCAGACCTCTTTGACCTCTGGGTATCTACTCAGCAGTGCATCATGGGGGCTAGCTGAAGACAACACACCTCTCATCCCACCAGTGATGAATCTTGACAATAATGCTGTCAAGTAAGTTACTCCTTTATTACATTCTGTGCTTTATGAAATGTAAATTAATCAAAATAGTGGTATGGGTAAATAGCACTATGGCCCTAGAGCATTCTCGGTCGCCGTACCTGATCTATGGTATAAGCTGCCTCCCGGAATTTGCATGATCACGGACTTCACCTCCTTCAAGTCACACCTGAAAACGCATTTCTTTCAAGAGCACTATAATGATGGTTTCTAGGATTTTTTAGATTTTATGATGTTCTGTCGTGTTGGTTTTTAAGTTCTAACTTCAATTGGAATTTTCATTTTTTAGCATTCAAATTGTAGATTTTGTAGTAAATCTGTTTTATCGCTTTACTCTTCACAAGTGCTTTTAATCGTTTTTCGATCTCATATTCCTGTAATATCTGTATATGGTATATGTATTTACTGTTTTATGTATTTACTGTTTTATGTCATTGTATATTCTAGATTGTTTGTAAAGCGCACAGATGCATCGCGCGTATAGTGCGCTATATAAGATTTTTTTACATTACATTGCATATGGTTAGTATTATGAAATAACCTCTCTGTAGACTTAACTGTTAAAGATTCAGTTGGGTTGGGTGGGAGAAGCATTTCACCCCGCTAAAATCGTTAAAGGGAAGCATAATAGGTAATAATTTAGTGTTTAAATTTTGTGTATCAGTTTCTAAGTGTGTTTTATTATGTAATATGGTTCATATGTAAAAAAAATTATTCATTACATCTTTGGATTTGCATAGCAATTCGACCATTTCGCATAGAATTTTGTGATGCTGTTAAAGGATAAATTATTTGCAAACAAACATGAATAATGATTCTTGTACACAGAAACTAGGAGCAGTTTCTTCTGAGTTCTTGTCTAGCAGGAGTAGAGTGTTGGACCTCATCATCCCTGTGGACCCTCCATTTCAATGCCCCCCCCTCCTCTAGGGGTAAAGAGGAACAGTGTGGGTCCAGTCATGGGTTGTTGATGTGAAATATCTTTCCATCTCTAATCTTGTCATTGTTATTATTATTGAATTTCATGAAACTTAAGAAAACTCTCTGTTACTCATCTTTTGCCATTTCCTTCAGCACTGTAAAACATATAGATGCTATTGCAGCATTGGGTGCGACTGGTGTCGGCGATCTGAAACAACTTATGGCATGGGCAGAAAAGGCCAAGCTCGACCCAAATGACCCATCTAACACCTTCCTACTGCATGCCTTGAAAGTAAGTCATATCTTGAAAAAGTAATACCCTTACTTGAAATCTAAGAAAGCTTGGTGCCTATGTAAAATTTTTAAACTATGCTAATGCATTGAGAGACACAGATGGATGCATTGAGATATACGGATAGATGCATTAAGAGACACAGATACATTTAATTATGGTGGCAAACAAAATGACACTCTATTTGGAAAAGATGAATATTTTGTATATTAATATAAACTTTTAGTCAAAGGTCCCATCTTATTATACTAACTCAAGGTATGGTTATTGGAGTCTAAAATATTTTGCCAAATAAACCCTTACTCCAAAAGTTGATCATAGTTGTTGTTTGGTTATTATGGCAGAAAGCTTTTCTTTCATATTATCATTTGGAATATTTGCTTTAGCTGACAACATTCTCATCATTTCAAATTTCACCACTATGGAACTTCTTTGTGAGAAAATTATTTTCCTCTGTTGATAAATCATTTTTACAATGTAAAGAAATTCAAACAAAGACTTTTTTCAGCTCAATTGCCACGGTGACACCATTAACTCTACTGGTGCCAGATGCATTCATATAATATCTCCAAATTGTAAAAGAAACATTTTAATCTTATTTTTCCAAAATGCTATAAAGTTGCGATTTTCACCTAAGGATGCAGAATATTTCCCATCAGTTTTGTCAAACAATGAACTTTTTTAATCGAGCGGAATATCCCTAGAATGTAAGGAAATTTTGTCAAATGTATGGTGGAATTTATTTAAACTGATTCCAACTGATATTATCTGGTATATTCCTTACAAAACTTTTTGGAGTTATGGTTCTCCTTTCTTATCAATTATCTGAAATAAAAATCTACATCTGCATCATTCTACTGAAGTATGTATTCATTGGCAACGTTTGTGTACGGCTTTTCCATTTGTCATATTTTGCCTCTTATATTTAACTTAGTCTCTCCGTAAATAATGAATGTAGCAAGTCTGTCTCTCTGACCGACAAGATCTGCAAGTAATTTTACAAGATATTAAGTGTTCGTGCGTTGAATTTTCTCACGTTCTATTAGCAAGACGGAAGTCACAACTATGTAGCACCAGATTACTACCGTCTTGAGCAGTTCCAACAAGAATTTGACTTTGTCAACGAGGAAGAGATTGAAAAATCCAAGCGATTTAAACTTCTGGAGTTACGAGCCAAAGAGATCCAAGAGTTTCGTGGCTACAGTCTGGTGCCATGTAACGATAAAGAGATTCCCGATAATGTGTTTGTGGTGAGTTTTAAGTATCGTTTAGATATTAAACAAAATCATACAAAAGGCTGTTAGCAAACTGCTCATCCACTAAAGAGCCTGTGTAAGAGAATGTGTCAAAGTAAGGTGGCCTGACGTTTCGATCCTAGCAGGATCTTCTTCAGAGGCTGCATGACAATTCAGATATTTAAAGCAAAAATTTAGAATAAAAAGTCATTTTTCTGTCCCCTAATGATGTATCTGTTCTTTTAGAATAAGTGGAGATGGTTAACGTACTAGTTACTTGTTAGTATTGATTTCTTACAAATGTAGTTTGTTAGACGTTGTAGGTGAGAGAAACATCAAATTTAAAAAATGTTGGCTAGTTTTGACGGGCATACTGATGTAAACTTTATCGAGCATTCATGCAAAATACAGACTGAGGGATTTAAAGGAAATGGAAGACGAGACTAGCATGGATAATTTAGGAGAAGTTTTTTTCGTCTTGTCCAAAAACAAAACTTAATCGTATGTACTAATTCTAAACAGGAATATGAGAAGAGATTAAAGCAAGAAGAGGAGGGCGCTGTTGATGAGAACATGGATCCGCACAGAGTTGCCATTAGCAAATTCTTGGCTAAGGTATGTCTCTATTTATATTCTTGTTTGTACACATTATGACACAATATTCTAGTAAAGATGTTTGGATAAAGTTTTGATGGAAGTTGTTGTGAACATTGTAAGACTGGACATTTGACGAACAGGAAAAAGAAAGTTATAGAGTATAACATAACTGACGACAAAATTTGGTGTACAGCTAACAACATTTTACCTTGTGCATAGAGAGTTGTTTTACAATTATGGAAAAAATTTATGCTAAGTGGTATTTGGTTGAAAGTTTCCCAAATACCAAGTTATGCATATTCATGTAGCTGGAAAGGCAACGTAAGTCAGGAACTTTTATTGTAAGATAAGCAGCAAAGTGGACAACACAGTGTTTCCGACGGTTAAATTCATAAATAAATTTGATCAACGGTAAATATTTTCTTTTGTCTCCAAGGTTCGGCAGCAGGTAGTGAATCGGTATCGTGCATCCAAGCACACCTTCAGTCTCTCAGATGTAGTGGATGAAGCCTTGGTGCCTGACGTTAGGTGAGTTCAGACCGTTGATGTTATCCACAAAGCATAATATCTGTGGTTATGCAGATAACCAAATTTTTATCCCATACATATCAGTGTATTTCCTTAAATATCTTTCTCTTGGGATGTGATAAGTTATGTTGAAGAGATTTAATCTTTCCCACAACCCCCTCCCCACCCCTTCCATTGACCACCCCTCCTTCCATTGCAATGTCCAGTTCTCCAATATTCTAATGTATCATTTGCAATACCACCTTAAATTATGAAGCCTTGGTGCCGGACGTGAGGTGAGTTCAAACCATTGATGATAACCTTGGGATTGTTGTCTGTGGTTATTTAAATTACTGAATTTTGTTAGTATTTAAGTGTTTTATACCACTCCACAGTCATTGTTGTATTACCCTAAAAATCATTCTCTCAAGGTGCAATTACTAGGCCAAAAAGGAGTTAAATTCCCCTGCAACCTCCCTTTCCCATACCCCACCCCCTCTCCCTATTCCTCCTTCAAATCCACCGTCCATTTCTCCAATATTCACATAGTATTGTTTTGGATACCACCTTAACCATTTGAACACAGTCAAGAAGTAAAGGCTACCCAGTGCATTAGCAGATGGTGACATCTCAGAATTTGGACTCGGGTAGAAAAATTGCCTTCATTTGTCTTAGATAAAATGTAGCATGATTTTATGAACAAATACTTAAATCTGATTTTGCAGCATAGACATTAAGGAGGATGAAAAGCCTGGATTTGTTCCTTATTCTCCTGTGTATGTTTTTGTTTAACCCCCTCCCCCCCTCTCAATTATAGCCTATTGGGTGCCACCTTGGCTAAATTAACAGAACCAAAGAGACCCCTCAAGCCAGTCCGCAAGGAACGGAAAACAGTCACAGCTCAAAATTTGTCCGGCTTGGACGTCTTCATCCTGGTCAACATCGAAAGAGCATTCGAGATTCCAGACAGAAAATCTGAAAAGTTAGCAAGTTTATTCATTTCTAAATATCTTAAATTTTATTTACTTTTTAGTTGAAATTGGTTATTTTGGACTTTTGGCTGAATTTGGTCCATGACAATGAAAGTTGCTCTCTTTCTATCATATATCTGGGTTTTTTTTTCTCGTTTATATCTTCTTTTTTTTTCTTTCTTGGGCATGTGGAGAATGGAGGGACAATTGCACTGTACAATGTGTGTCATGTGGTATATTTTACTTTTGAAACAGGCAATAGTTTTCTACAAAAGTCGTCATCTTAGTAAATGAAACAAAAACTGTCAGCAAATTGCTTATCCACTGAAGAGCCTGTGTAAGAGAATGTGTAAAAGTAAAGTGGGCCAGACGTTTTGATTCTAGCAGCCTCTGAAGAAGATCCTGCTAGGATCAAAACGTCAGGCCCTCTTACTTTTACATAAGTAGTCATCTTGGCATACATATCGTCACATTTATTTTGTTGAAATTAAAAATATGAACATGTCTTGTCAGTAAACTCCAAAACTGTGACAAATTTTTCACTTTAATTACATTCATATTTGGAGGCCTCCTTGCTTTATTTTCAAAGTAAAACCCTGAGGCAGTCAAAGTTCCGGTGTGATTCGGCATTGTTTTTAATATCATGCAGATGCATTGCAGAGATCGGAAGACTGAAAACTGGTCATAAGACTCGATTCTTCTAATTTATTTGATTTATAATCGGAAGTATTTCGTGTGGCTCAGTAATGAATTTGTTTCTACATCATTTTTTAGTCTCTGAAAATAATACATGAATATTCTTGTAGTACTCCCTCTGGGCACCTTACTCGTTATAAATTTTGATTTCTACTTTCTGTGACGTTTATTTTTACAGTCGCAGAGGTCAAGCATCTGGAGAGGAACGACAAGTAAGTCCTTGATCTTATTTACAAACATCTGTTTGGGTAAGAACGTTTGTGCAGTAGTTTCCTCGTTTTATGACAATCCTTGTTTTGAGTTTTGTTCATGGATTAAATTTGGTGTAAATAAATTTTGTGGTCTTTGCAGCAGTCAAACTGTGACTGGTTCTCTCAAATTTTGTTTCCATCAATGAGTCAGTAGTGAGTGAACAATTCCATTCTACTTTTTACAAACTTGCAACGCATAAATTTGACCCTGGCTAGCTTTACTTTAAAGGGTGTGAAGACTTGTACAAAAAGAACCGTCTAATGCCGGTTATTTGACCTAGTTTCGAATGAGGTGTAACAGAAGTGTTACACACCACCATCGATCCCAGAAAATACACACACAGCTTGCTACCGTCGGTAATTAGACACTAGTGTACAGTCAGTACATACAGCTGGGGTCAATACCCACAGCACAGTATACAAACGATACAGCGATGGACATCTCAGGTCCAGCTAAAGATAAAAAGGTATCACGTTTCATTACTGTCTGCATTTTGTAGCAACACAAACAAAACGTCACTTGCAAGTAACAGAAAGTTAACTTTTTCAGATGGCCGCACATGGTTTTGGGCGAGCCTTTGATGCCTTTAAATTTTTCCTGTATTTCATTTACAGTCGTTGGTGAGACCATTCATAGAAGTGGTCTTCCAAGGGACAGTCAAGCAGACCAGTGTTGCTGAAGGATGTAGTCCAAACTTTAACGAGGAGTTAGCTTTGCCCTTCAGGTATGGACTATAGATGCATAATCTCTGTGGTTTTATTATCATGTTAGAAGCACATTGAACTCCGTCCATTTCTTTTTATCATAAGTTTTGAAGCTGGTGCGAGGTTTTCCTTGTAGGTTGTCAAAGTTTTACTGTTGTGGTCTACGGTAAAATTTCGGTATGCTAGTATTATAGGGTTTTATTTTTGTCATTCAAAGATGTAGGTTTCTTTTCTGTTTTAACATTTTGTATCTCTTTTAACCTTAATTAGACACATTCATAGCCCCATGGCCCCTATGGAGAAAAACAAAATGTCTGAAAGAGCTTAGGCTTAACATTGATGTCCACATTAACATGTAGTGTCCTTGACTTTCATTAAGGTGGGGGGGGGGGGGTCTTGTGTAGTTGAAAGAATTGAATGACTTATTCTTTTCTTAATTTTTGTATCTCTTTGAATCACAATCAGGAACATTTATGGCTCCAGATTGGAGATAGTAAAATGATTGATATGTTCATTTCTTACTGTTGCTGTCCATAACAACACATGGTTAACCTGTAAGGCATTAAGGATGGAGGAGGTTGTCTAGTTGGAAGAATCAAGTTTAATAATTCTCATTTTTAATTTTTGTATCTCCTTTATCCATGATAACAAAACATTCATAGCATTGTGTCCTCTATTGAGAGTATGAAAAAACCTGTTGATAACTTTTCTGCACCTGTATGTATTTTAGATCCTCCTGTAAGCAGGAATTTGCGAAGAAGCCATCATTGGCTTATCAAGGCCGCAAACTGACCGAAGCATTTTTATTGTATACAGGAATGCCATGATTTTGTAGCCAAAGAAGTCGCAGTTTACTTTGCAGTATGGGCCTCCATATCTATGACATATTTGTTTCTTCTACCCCTCGTAGCTCCTAATAATAATTATATCTTCTACCCCTCAGAGCTCCTAATAAGGATTATATCTTCTACCCCTCATAGCTCCTAATAATAATTATATCTTCTACCCCTCAGAGCTCCTAATAATGATTATTCATCTCAGAATCTTGAAACAGTCCAAGAGGATATCTACTTCAACGTCTTTGATGAATATGTTGTCGACATCCTCCGAGACGATCGTGAGAGGGGCAGTAACGTCCACCAACGGCTGGAGAGGAGGTGGCTGGGAAGTGTCAGAATTCCCTTTTCGACCGTGTACTTCCAAGGCAGGGTAAGCTGAACGGTCAGATTCAAAATTGCAACCTAATTTGCATATTTGCATACACAATTTACCATTAACGTCATAAATACCAGCAGTTTTGGAACCGCCTGTTTCTAAACATTCTGTCAATATGAGTTTGTAATAGAAAATACTCCACCCTAACTTCCACATTCTTCCTGAATGTACTACCAAACTCCCTGTCTTTCGTAGCTGAAATTAGCTGTTCTTGTTCTGCTGTAGAAGAATCTTAATTATGAGTCATAAAATTAAGAGAAGATTGTCAGTACTGAATATGCTTGATGGAGAGTGGTTTCTAGTTATGATCATTCCAGTTTGACATTGTTGAGCTCTTGTTTAAGCAAAACTGTTAGAAATGATTTGGATGAATCACTTGCAGGAAATTTGATTATTCAGTTGTAATTTTGAAAATGACCTAAAAGGAGTTTCATTTGGGCCTTAGTCGTGAATCGAAGATGACTAAAATAATTTTCCTAATTTTCTCAAAGGAATACTACTCCCCTCCCCCTCCCCTCCCCCTCCCTTCCCCCCCTCCCCTCCCCCAGTGCCTCCATCTTTCTTTCCACCGAATTTGGAGCCATAACAGGATTTCAACCAGTTCTCTCTGGACCGAAGGTATCCATCTTATAGTTCATTAAGCAGAGCATGGGACTTTTATTCCTGACATCAGTATGTATATATATGCAAATTTCTTTCAAAAATATTGTATACAATTTCCTTTTGGTCAGAAGAGGCCAAACCTTCTTGGTCATGTATCTCATAAGATACTTATCTCTCTCAACTCATAAGACTTCTTGTTCTTCCCTGATAGGTCAGTGGAGCAGTCAAGGTAGAGTCACCGACCGTCCTTCTCGGCTATCAGCGTAGTGCGGAGAGTGTGGACAGGGGTGTGTCCAACGCTACTTATCTGTCTCTATTCATCACCATCGAGCCCCCTCTGACAACACCAGACCCGCAGAAAGAGAAGGTATTTTCTTCAACTCTTTTCCCTTTTAAGCCTACAACATTCTTTGACATATTATTTGTCAGGTACAAATTAAAAACCAAGAAAGATCTTCTTTTTTTTTAAATTTTTTATTTAGTATCCTTCCAAATTTTAATCAGAATTTCCAAGTCAGTTATATATCTTGATCCTTTTTTACTCAGGTAAGTCACATTGGGGAATTCCATTGTAAATCATGCATATAGACACAAGTCAAGATAACAGTAAAGATAACAGTAAAGATATACCACTGCTCCTAAAATTATGATGACCATAGGCGTAGGAGGCGGGGGGGGGGGGCTGCAGCCCCCCAACCAAATATGTTTGTGAAAATTTTGGCAATATGCTGAGAATTTTTCGGGCACGTAATGAAAGAAATATAAATTGCAATGTGTTTTTCAATGGTTAACCTGATATTATTATCATTGTTATTGTAATGACTTCCCCAAAAATTCTAACCAATATGGAAGGGTAATAACACGACAAAGGATTGTATCTAATTTGCATGCGATGTACTAACAGATGCATGCCTATATGATATGTACATTAAGATGTTGAATGCGCTGTGTGCGCAAAAAATGTTGGTTATATTTTCAGGCAAGTCGCTACAGCCCCCCCCCCAAATCAAATTGAGCTCCTACGTCTAATGATGATAACACCAAACCAAAAGACATGAAAACCTCTTCTTTACCAATCACATTTCTGTCCCCGACAGGTCGAAAGTAGAGAAGATGAGAAGTTACTAGCTTTTGCCGAAAACTTTACCCTGCAAGTTCTGAAGAAGTTTCCAAAGCGAGAAGTTAAGACCACAGTCGTGGACATCAACGGTACCTCGGTCTTCATCACTCGGTATTTCCGGCCTCTGAAACCACCGGAAGCACTCCTCGGTTCAGAACCGTCTCAGACGACGGTAAGCATCATAGTTTACAAATAGATACAAAAGGGGTCTCGTTTGAAAGCAATCCTTTCGTTTGCAGTCTTGTGATATCTCCTGCCCCAATGATTGCATACTTTTTGTGGAGATGAAATACTTTCTGTTGGGTGTTTGGATGTGACAGGTTACCAATCACCAGGGGTTAAATGTTGTTAAAGTTGTGTACTGAGAAGGCCTTGCAGCAATACAAGACTGTAAACCGTGAAAATTTTTAAGTTTTTCAATTTTTAACTTTTTAATTAACATTATTTAAAAAAGTACACGCTTTGTCCGATTTACCATGTCAGGCAACTCCAGTAGTATATTTGGTGCTTTCATTGTACAACCAAACATGTGAGTGTGCACAATGGGAAGTGATATCTCACTGTTTGTTGTGTAATAGTGTGGCAAGGTGGAAGAAACTCTTTATTTTTTCTTGCTTTGGTTTTCAGAAAAATGTAGCCAAATTTGTCTCCTTGGTGCCATTTCTCTCTGACAATGTCTCATTTCCAGGCATTTGTGACATTTGGAGTTCTTGTGATGTGAGTATGTAATATACAACAAGTAACAGAAAGACTGAAGCCAATGTTCACAATTGCATGTGACCATGCTATGTGTAGGAGAGGGTGGGGGGGGATGAGTTGAGTTTGTCTTGCCTTATTTGCACCCCTTTCATTACCACATTGTGCAGCCAAAATTTCAGCTGCAACTCCTGTTTAGAAACAGGCATGGGAGAGATGCAATTGAGGCAAGGCAGAGTGGGGCTTAAAGATGTTAATGCTCCCTTTCATAGGTTCTTGCAGTTTATAACTGTTGCATGTGTTGAAGACAAACTTTACTATTAGTGATCTGTTGTTTGCAGCATTTTCCTTGAACCTGTGACTAAGCACTGACTCCACTCTTAGATTATAGCGCTCCTTGTAAAACATTCAGATATCAAAATCGACTCACTGCAAGACACCCTCCCAACCACCTCCAAGCTTTCCCCCACCCCACCTATAAACATAGCATCATTAATGGTAACCTATATAATATGCTTTTAAACAATAACTCTCATGAAATTTCATTTTGTTCTTTTTTTTTTAAATTTTTAAGCAATTTTTGCAAATGTTGCAAGGTGACGAAGAAGAACATGCGGTGTTGTTAGTCAATTACTTCATGCATCTTGGCAAGACTGCGTACCTGGTACTGGGAACTGCCATCCCCGAGGGGCCCACCAGCTACGTACTGTCCAAAGAGGGCAACGAGTTCTGGGTGTGGAATCCAACGACGGGCGAGAAGTACCAACAAACAAACAATTTCTGTCCGCTCAAGTCAGTCGGCTGTCTGGTAAACCAGGAAAATGTAAGTTTGTGAATATTCATATGATGGACATGGGTATTATGGAATGATTCAGTTATTTAGAATGATTTTATGCCCTTAAAACAGGCTTAAGTATAAGTAAATATAACTTCGACGTATCTTTCATTTCATTGCATCATCTGATGGCTCCGGCCTTGTCTGTATTGCTTTGGTTTATATCACATGTCCGGATTTATCAAACATTAACAAAACATGTGTGGAGTTTTATTTTTAAGAAGTAATTTTGGTCAAAAGCCACATCCTCATAGTATCAAAGAAGAACCATTGTCATCAAATCTGGTGAAAGAAGTTCATTAATTAACAAAAGTTGCTGTTAATTTATATTTTAGGCTCAAAACCGTGTTCATATAGAGCTAGTTTCAACTAACATTATGGAATACTTTTCTCCTTAAAGATGTAAGTGTTTGCATTATCTGCCTAGTGATTCCTGTCATCTTGGGGCTGGTCTATATTCTCAACCAACCTATTCATTGATTTGAAAAAAATACATGTATTGCTTGAAGTGAATATTGACACCTGGGGTTGGTAACTGCAACATACAGGTAGTTGTATGCACCCCGTTAAGCACTCCATAGGGTAGCATACGCCCATGAAAAGCCCCATTGACTTACATACTAAATATAGCTGACAATTTGGCCTTTCATGGCACCATCAATTTTCCTTATCATGACCATGCAGATTTGTTGCTATCCGAGTCTGAAGTTTTCGCCACTTGTAAACAAACCTCTTCACTCTGTAGTAAGCAATTTTTGTACGCTGCTCCTGGGAGGCCTGAAGGGGTCTAAAATTGCCTCAATTGAACCAATTATTGCACCACATGTACTTCCATTCATGCTCTTCAACATGCAAGCCACAAAAAACTAGATCATGATGGATAACAGGTCACAAGAGATGTTCTCCTACTGTTTTTTTGGCACTTTTCCTGAAGGAGAACAATCAAGCGGATGGATATAGACTCTAATAAGAGTATGCCACCTTAGTGGTGTATGGGTCATTATGTATATTGGAAATTCATTAACTTCACTCTAAAAACTGGTTACAGAGCATTTGGATCACAGATCAATGGTGGTGATGACTGAATCTGCTCTACCAATTCTAGGCTGCCAATTGTTAGTCTTCAGAAGTCTTCTGAAGACAGGTAAGCATAATGCATCTGACAAATACCTCAAACCTGGTGGGAATTTTGGATGTATCGAAGACAAAGAAAGAAGAGAGGTCTGTCATAACAAAACTTGTATATTTTTCATTTCTGTGTGTTTCAGATTTGGGCCAATATTCAAGTCAACGCTGAACCGAGCCGAATCGATTTTGATGTCAGCAAAACCAGCAATTGGAAACCCCTCTTTACTAAGAGCTTCCCCAATCCTGGTCTTTCCAGCATTCAGGTGACGGCTTTATTTGTTTATCTTTCTTTGGTTTCATTAACGCAAGTTAAGACATGACAAGAGTCTCGGTTTTTGTGTTAGCATCGGGGGATCATGCAGAGAAACTCAAGCGATGATTAGCATCAAAAAGAGATTATCTTCTGGAATCCAATGACAGAAAGTTTGATAAATGCAGGAAAAATTTGAATTTTGAAGGAAGTACGACTGAAATAATTCAGTATATTCTTATACTGCCAGCTTTTGTCTTGTAGAGCTTATAGGGTGGGTTAATGTCCTAGTTGCCTTACAACACATAAAATTCAAGAAGAAGGCACCTGTGTTGTTTGTTACATTAGATATTAGAAGAATTCAGAAATAATGCCATGAAATTAAAGATTGGGAAAAACCCCTCCAGCAGCCTGTTACAAAGTTTTGTCTCATCTCTAAACTTAAGCATCATGAAAGTGTTAATAGCTTTCAACTTCTGCTTCATTTTCTGGATGCTAAAGCCATCCAAACTACCCAGATGTTGAGGAGTGGCTAAACTTGACTGCAATTGAATGTCTCAGTGAGAGAAGGTACTATCTAAGTACTATCTATGCTCAGTCAGTGAGAACAGGGATGTTCAGTGACTGAGAGCAGGGATCTCAACATGTTACTGAGTACTATTAATACTGGTGTGGACATCTGCTCTGGTATTGCAATCTCTTAACACCTATATAAATGATTATTTTACATTTTCTATTTTCTCTACAGCCTCCAGAGCTTGTGTATCACGAAACAGATGCAGAGTTTGTCGCAGAGCTCCAGGATAAGTAAGTCATCTTCGATTGCATGAATTTAATTTAAATTCTTATTTTAAGTTTCTTCAGCTTTTGTTTGCAGCAATAAATTTCACCTTCAGTTCCTCATGTCGTTAAAATATTACCTTCTCCTTTGTATTTGATGTTTCTCTCATTTCCCGAACCACCCTACCCCCCCTCTCCCCATCCCTATCCAAGTTATTATATTAATTCATTGCGCTGTTGTGTTTTTTGGGATGGGTGGGGACAGCAGCTCGTAATATTTTTATTCTTACAGCAACTAGTTGAACTCTAATGTAATTTTACTCACCATCAAAACAATGTTATCAATAAAAACTAAATTGTTCATTTGCTTCATTACCATCACATTGGATGTATTATAGTTTGAAGAAGTCTGCTACTTTGCAAAAATTATATGAACGCATATACCCTAGATCTGCATAGCAGATAAATGTAGCCTAGCTTTTTTGTTACATGTAAGGTACATAGCCAAGATTCTTACAATCATCTTTTTAAGTCATCGTTTTTCTATTTCGTTTAATTATTGAAACTAATCACCCCCTAATTACAACTTCTTGTACAGAAGCAAAACAATTTCTTGACATCGTACAAAACATTGCACTAAATATTGTGGAAAGTTTGATTTGGTTATAAAATACAACAAGCTATATTAATGTTCATTAAAAGAAAAGCTCATGGGAAATTTCTTTCTTTTCTTTGGACAAAGAAACACTAAAAGTGGCCTGGTGTGACATTTTTATGCAATTTCCTACAAAGCATTTTGGAATTTTTTTTTTCAATTTGTTTTAATAATTTTAAGAATAGCAGTTTCTATAATAAATGTACAATTAAAGAAGATTTTTCTTTTTACTGTTTTGGCATCCAACTTTATCTGAGAGACTGTGTGAGGTTCACAATACACAAATGACTGAATGGGATTCATATTGAGATGCATCATTAGTAGACAATTGTGTATAAGTTCTGAAGAGAAACATACATATTTTTTTTCAGTTTTCTTCCACAACATCACCAACTGTTTGCATCAAGTTCACCCCTGGTATATAATCTGTCAACTTCAAATGTTGTTATCTCAAAAACCAATACATTGTAAGAATATGTTCTTCATTCATCATTCAAAATCATATAATTTCACCTGGACCATCCATTTTAATGCTCTTGTCATTCTCTTCCCTTCTGCAGAATTGAAAAGAAGCTCAGAGATTGCGTCATGGATTGGCGTACAAGACACATCACTCGCTGGAATCGATACTGCACTCAGATCTTTCGTCAGATCTTGAAAAAGTTAGAACACAATGAGAGCACTGGGCATGATTACAGCAATGACTTGCAGCAAGTCTTGGAGTCGTACAGTGTGAGTACTACATTCCCGTTCCCATTCCATCCTAGTCTAGGGTACTATTGTCTGTTAGCTAATATTACAGATGCTAAGAAGGCATATGTCTTAGGTGGGGTTTATCTTTGTTACATTCCCATTCCAACCTAGTCTAGGGTATACTATGGGATCGGCTCACCTGCGTAACGTTAGAACATTGTGGTGTAGTGTTTTAGAAGGTGACTCATCTCCAATGTGAAAAAAATTCAAAACGATTTTTGACATAGTTCTGCATAGAGAGTATACAGTGGATTCATTCACTGACACAACACTGAGTCAAGAAAATTATTGGCTGGGGCCTCCTTGACTCAAAAACTAAAAATATAGCGAATGATTTGTGGCGACTCTGTTGTAAACTATGACATCATTGACAGTGGTCCTCTGGTTAAATATTCTCATGTTATCAGTGTTATATGTGTCTTACATGACCTTGGTCATAAAAAAATAAAATTGCAGTGTTACCCTAGATCTTAGCAATTTTTTACTCAAATTCAATTTTATGAGAGTATATAATATATCCAGAATATCGTAGCAAAATGCTATACAATATTTCTTTTCAAATACAAAGATGTATAGCAGTTTTGTACACTGCAGGAATCATAGTCCTTCACTTGAGGCCAAAATCAGAAATCAAAAATGCTAAATGTATCAAGCAGGTTTGGATAACCCTCAAGAAGTGAAACGGTCTTCATAAACCAATTACAAATAATAACCTGCTATTATTCCTAAACTGCAATTCATATTTAACACTACTTCGTAAAGCAGTGCTTAATTAGCCAAACCAGTATGTTGCAACCAAAATCAGTGTCTTTCAAACTGCAAGTTCTATCTCTCATTTGGTTGGGACTTATCAAATCAGTTGTAAATTATCTACAGAATGTAAGATAGCAGATCAGCAGGTCCCTGTTATCTGTCAATTATTTGTCCCTCTTATCTGGTATGTGGCCTAATTTTGAAAGGTTCAATGAGTTGTTTATTTTATTTTATCTCTATTTTGACATTTAACAATGGTACCATGATAATGCTGATAAACAATAGAAGCAATTGTCAACCACCACATGACTATGTTTCCAATCATGGTAGTAGAAGTTTGGCTCTTTCGATTAAAAGTTTTCTTTCTTTGTAATATATTTATCTTTCAGCTCTGTGGCTTTCCACTTCACATGCCATACACCGACATGAAGTCAGTCATAGAGAGAGTCCGTAGCACCGGAGTTCATCTCACTGAGTCACCGGACACTGAGTTTGCACTCGCTGTCCATATACATCCTTACCCTTGCAATGTTCTCTCTGTGTGGGTCTACATTGCCTCTTTGACAAGAAAACTCTGACAAATTGTAGAGAAAGTGATATATACCAATGGTTGGTGGGTGGGTGGGTGGGTGGGTGGGTGGGGGGGGATAATACGTTATTTGGTGGATAGAGACTTGTTACGGGTGACAAACTCTTCAAAGAGGGGGTAAGTACAGGTGTCCAAGTGGTACTGGTCTTGAGGCAATGAGGGGGTACCCACAGGTGTCCAAGTGGTATTGGTAGTGAGGCAATGAGGGGGTACACGCAGGTGTCCAAGTGGTACTGGTCATGAGGCAATGAGGGGGTACCCACAGGTGTCCAAGTGGTACTGGTCATGAGGCAAGAGAGTGCCTCCTGTCATACATAATATAACAAGGGGTTAGCCTACATGACTTGTGCCCCATGAATGCGTGACTCTTCGTAAAGTGTCATTGTTTTCACGATGGGTAGAAGAGGGAGGGACTATTCGTCCACAGTTTGATAGCTCTATATTTATTTGTTGAGCACTTAAATCAAGAAAAGAGAAAAACAATACATGGAAAAGTGCAATTACATACTTAATGTTAGCATCGATTGTGTCACAGCAGTACTAAAACCAGTACAAACATACATCATTACAAACATACATTATTACAAACATACATCATTACAAATGGATATAAAATGAAAAGTTAACAGTTTGAAGATCACAATCCTGTCTGGAGGTAAACATTTAAATCTACTTGGCTTTTGTGTTTAATTAACCTTCTTCAGAGGCCTGTGTTGATAACAAGCCTGTAAACAAATTCATACAGGAAGGAGAGTGCATCATTTTTGGTGGGATGCAGACTTACTGTAATCCTCCTCCTCCTCCCCCCCCCCCCTCCCCTGCACACGTACACAACACATTCCACATTCAAATCATTAGTGATGTAATATTTGCAATTATTGACATCCTTAGTACATTGGTGCCAAAATAGCATGTTAAAGGTTGATTCCGCCCATAGATTACTTAGCTCCCCATCCTCACCCACTCATCTCTCTCAACCCCCCCACCCCCATCTTCTCTCCCCCCCCCAAAAAAAATTTACAAACTTTATCCAGAAATTGCTCACTCGTAGGTTGCATTCCATGTGCGTTCACTTAAAGTAATATTAATCGATACCAATAAGTGCTGAAGTTCCATCCATATGTGATGCCAGTATGTGGCAATATCACCTTGAAATATAATTATATTTCCCTTTCATATTTTCAATGTGAAATTCTGTTGTCATTTATACATTGTATTACTTAAATGTGTAAATAAATATATCCACCTTGATATATCCAACAGCTGTTTTGTTTTATTCTTTATTTTTGCTGTGTAACAATGTTTATATGTTAATTAATTTTTCATTACTTTTATGATTTTTAATTCGCCTGTTACTTTTGGCACCTTTCAAGATGTGACACATGGAGTAAAATTTCTCTGTAAAGTTGTGGTGCCTTCAAATACAACAGATGAGCTAAAGAAAAACAATGCATGTTAATTAGTGTCAATCAGAATAAGTACTTTCAATTTCAAAAGTGATTAGTTTGAAATCATCCCCAAAAACGAGAACTCCATCGCCTTTGGTCGGCTCCACATGAAGCATTGTTTTGTGATATTAAAACAAATGTTTTATGATATTTAAATACAAGGGCGTAGGAACCGGGGGGCTGGGGGGGGGGCGCCAGCCCGCCAGTGAAAAATATAGGGGGGCGGAAGTATCGTTCCGCCCCCCCCGCTCCGCAAGTCAGAAAACCCCTTTTTCATTTCCAAATGAGAAAAAAAATCTCATTTGAAGCACCAAATTACATCTAAGGCCAGGTGAAAATGCAAAATTCTTTACAAAATGGAGTGGGTGTTGAAGTGTGCTATATTGCACCAAATTGCATCTGAGGCCACCTGGAAATGCAAAAAAATTCCAAAGGGGAGGGGGACACCCCCTCCCCTTAGACCCCTCCCCCAGGGCGGCCATCAGTCTTCAGCCTCCCCCCCCACTCAAAAGTACCTTCCTACGCCACTGTTTAAATATCAAAATGTGTCTGCTGGGCGACGAAAATCTCAGAAATGTATATTAGAAATTGTATATAGCAGGGTATCTTCTAATTCAGCGGTCCGCACACTTTTAGACTAGCGACCATGGGTCCTCTGTGGGAATTGAGCCATGACCCACCAGACTCCTTCCTCTCAGAATCGATGTACAGAATGCATGCCTGCTACTTTGAACTAAACACATGATAAAGTAAATCGATCGCCATTGACACGTTTCAAAAACTGTAGTGGATTTTCCGACGTCTGGAAAAATCCGTTGATTACGTTTTTTATTGCAATACTCAATGGAATTGGTAAATTTTCCAGAATGAAAAATCTCAAGAAGCTGTTTTGACCCAATCTTTTTCAGCTTTTCCAGTAAACTTGCTCATTACGTATATATTTTATATTGATTTTAAGTCTTACCGGGCACACTGTAGACAGCCTTTCATCTTATAAAAACAATGTCTGAACGTGGTATCACGTAGGTTTATTTGTTGAACTGGAACTACCTTGAAAAATGATCATGCAGATTATAGCAATACCGTTAATACAATGCAATGAGCTTAACAGCGCTAGTTACGATGCCTGGTCACTCAGCCAAGCGTATTCATAATCGATAAATACGGTACATTGCGAGGACATGTTGCACTCAATATATGAAGTGACTATATGTGTGTGTGTGTATATATATATATATATATATATATATATATATATATATATATATTATATTATATCGCTTCTCGGCCTTTTGGCTAAGATCATGTGTAGTATCTGTTCCCTTAGGGAATGGTGATACACACCTGACGATGATCACACAGTCACAGTCCCGATGCAAGGGGACTGGGGCTGAGAGCGGATCAGTCGTTTGGTAGTTTGGTTTTCGTGCCCAGGTTCTTTCCTGGGTGACTTTTTCTTAAAAAGTATATTATATTGCGGTAATCTTCGATGACAAATATGCCCCAATATTACCCAAGGCAACGAGGTCAAAATTCCAAATGTTGACTGTGGTCTAAGGGACCCTTTCCTCTCTTGTGATTCTAATAATGTTATTTACATATTCTACTGTGTACTTTGTGAAGAGGGTAATTATGTAGGTGAAACAGGTTCTCGGTTCCACTTACGTTTCAATAATCACAACCACAACAAATATATATTCGTGATAATTTTGTAGAATTCCCGGTTTCCAAACATTTCAATCTTCATAGTAGATCTCTCAAAAAACTAAAATGTATTTTAATTGCCTCGAACTTCAAATCCGCAGCTGAACGTAAACGAAAAGAAAGCGATTGAATCTTTTGTATTAATTCTCACATCACCAGCCTCAACAAAGACTTGGGACCCCTTAACAACTTTCAGTTCTACTAACCTATGTAATCCGTTCTTTGTTCGTTAATCCGCTTTCTGTATAGTCATGGCTTATTTGGTTTTAATGCCATCAATACCACTTACACTTATCTAGCATAATACTTTCATTGTGTTACATTTTGTACTTTTCATTCGACTGCCAAGTATCGCTGAGGGGGGCCGAAATTCCAATATATTTGCTAAAATAATACTCCTTACCTGTAAATTATGAGTCATTTCTTAGGCTATTTCTCTGTATTTTCCTATAGATAAATTATTATATGATATAGAAGCCTAATTAATTGCTTTATCTCTTTGTATATGGACATCGCCTCATGCATGGCTAAAATCTGGAACTTCCTGCGCTCATAGTTGGTATTTTTTTAAATTTATTTTTTATTATTTGAAAGAATGGCACACCCAAGTAAAATTTAGGTAATACTAGTATAGAAGTTATTCGGCAGCCTTGTATTACCGCCGCCAATACTTATATATTGTCATATTGTGACGAGCCCGGCTCCTCCCATAGTAATACTATATCGGGACTCGAGATAGAAAGGTAATGGGGTTATCTTGATGCCGTATTTTATGTTTCTTCAGGAGACGTCTCGAAGGGCGATAGAGGAAAACAATGAGTTCTCAGAAAAACAAGTTGACACGATAGGATTTGATTATTGATTCGGTATAATTTCTTCTCTGTCGATTCTCTTACAACAAAATTACAATGATTTGACTCCGTCAATTACGCAATTAGAAGCAGTGATGAAATGGTGACGAAGCAATGACGAAGCGACGAACTGATGACGGAGTGATAAACTTGCGGGTCCATGCCGCCTTTTATACCTTACTTCTATAAAATCCCACTGCGCACAATCAGAAGGCAGCCAATAACCTGACCATCCTGTATTAGCTAACGATATAAATATCACTACGTATATGACTGATCTGCCCTCATTGGTTGGGAGTTTGGAAGTCCACCCCTTTCTATGGAAACTTCCATACCACGTGAGAAGAACTTTCTCGAATGTTCTACAGACACAATGGAATCTATTTTGGGAAAAGGCCCTGTAACAAGATTCAATAAGATAGTTAAAACTTCTCGTGGGAAAACTGAATCCATGACCTAGATAAATATATAAGGGGCCTGTAAGGTGTCTCGATGGTGTTTTTCGGTAACATCAAAGAGGCAGTATTACTATTTCATAACAATATATGCTAACAGTTTTTACAGATTTATTTATTTTTAATTAAAATTATAAATATAAAAAACAGAGAAGTAAGATGACACATTCTTGACAATAAGGGAATACTGTATTAGAAAATATATTGGAATTTTCGGTCCCCCCCCCCCTCCCGGGACCTTCAGCAATACTTGGCACTGAGTAATCGTCTATTCTCTGCTTTCATTTATCCCTATGATCTTCTTCTGGAGTACATTTTAGTTAAAGAATGTAATATTAAATACCGGAAGTTTAATACAACAGTGGGGGGGGGGGGGGGCTCTAGTGCCGGACTAGTAATTTACCGGTATAGCTGTGTGCCTGCTACACATAAATGCATACTAAGGGAAGTCCCAATTTAGGGCGCCACAGTCTATAGCTAAAATAAAGTAGACCAATTGCAGCTTTATGAAAACTCAGGGCCCTCTCCATCGCATGGAGAGGACCCTGTTTCTTCTTGTTTTCTCTTCTAAAGCAGGCAAGTACAAATAGACAGCACAACCGACGCAAGCAAGGTGGCCCTTTCGTATCGGTCAAACAGATGGACAGATTCCCGCTCATGACTTTAAGCGCGCAATGATTTTCACAATGTATGTATTTTAGATACTCCTGTATGCAGAACTCTAGAAGAAGCCCTCATTAGCTTATCAAAGCCGTAAGCTTACCGAAGTCAGTCTCTTAGATTCATATTTAACGTCCATGATTTTGAATTGTCAACAACTCTGTAACTGGACGACATACACTAATCTTGTTGTGACTCGAACTCGGGACCTTATATGTGAAAGCACCGGCGTTGACCTCTGAGCTCACACTCCTAGCATACTATCGTGTTGGGGAACATTATCGTGTTGGGGAATCACCCAGTGCGCATGCCACCGTCGTTCCGGTGGCGTGTTCGTGCCGTCCCCGCGCCGGCCTCGAAACGCCGCTGTAACGCCGGTGTGGCAGTAATGAGTGTCCGGGCGTCCGTAGGACACTTATTACTAGGAAATAGTGTCTCATTTGCGTGAATAGTGTCTCAGGGACACTTTCCCTTGCTTTCTACGCCACCGTGGAAAGTGTCCGGGTTCTCTTCAAAGAGCTTTAACGTGGTTCTGTTGAGTGACAAACATTTCTGGCCCTATATACGTTCCCTTATTACTTAAAAGGAGGTAATTTACTAGCGAAGACCAGGTTGACAATTATATATCGGTCAGCATGCACCCTCAAAACTCGGTTAAAGCATAACTAATACTTCGAGTGTCGACTGTTGTGGGAGGAGGCGGCAAAATGTTATTATTATCATGGAGACTACACTCCAGAGGGACGCTGTCCGCTCTATTTCGATCGTCGACTGTCAGAAGGCTGCATAATGAATGTTAAACTTATCTTCCGAACTAATTAGTCATGTCTGTCTGACTCTGCTGCTTATCAATCGTTACTACCATTAGGTAGTTGTTTGGAAGGTCGGAATTTCTAAACGTTGGAGAAAGATCAACCATGTAGGTCGAAGGTAAATGTATTTTAACCGATACGCGGCGGCGATAGTTCCCCGCCATCCGGAGCACGGAGGTCAATTCCGGGGTCAGAGCAGGGAGTTGTTATGGAAAAACTCCCTGGTCAGAGTCAATATATTTTATTCAGTACGCGGGAAATGTGGAAATCTCCCGCTCTACGTTCTAGGTGTGACAAAGTTTTTATTTCACGCATGCGTATTTGCATTCTACTGTAAAATGTATACTGCTGTTTACTCAGTGAAGTAAGCCGAATGTGCCGTCTACATCGTTACATGTCGCAGGCCCAAAATTTCTTAGTAGTTGCATATATGCACGCACAGTAATAATTGCATTAAGAGTTGAGACCGTTAACTTACTTAGCCCGATCTGATATTACAAGATGACTTCTCCTGACCTGGATACCGATGACGAGTAGGCCTACATTATCATTGGAAAATATCTTTCGTCAGGACTGTACCCTGAAAAGTCTACGTTAAATCTAGAAAGATCGATAAGGGGAAGATCGAAGAGTTTTAGACTGACGGGAGATGCCGATCTAGTTTACGTCGGCCCACATGGCAACGAAGATAGGCCCTTGACCAAAGCCCACAAAATTAAAGCTTACAAGAAGGGTTTGGTGGTAAGTGTATTATTTGTTTATTTGTATAAAACTTTTAGGAATTATTTCCACTGAAGAAAATGATTCCATAGATATGCATATAACTTGAACTAAGTGCATTGGCCATTTGGGCCTTGCAGATTATAGGTATATTTTATTATTTGTAATCACCTAAGAGTAGAACTGAAAAGTCTAAACTTTATTAGTGTTAGAGAATATCGTGCTGCATAATTAGTCGGCAAGACACGAATAGTATTAGGCTACTATAGGCTAGCCTACTGTAGCCTAGGAGTAGGACTTCGAGAGTTAACCCTTTTTGCAAATAATTTGCTTTATTCAAATTTAAGCCACTCCGATTGGCAATCTCTGAAATAAAGCCTACTTGGTATAATTTTTGTTACTCTGGTAGTTGCCAAAACTCCCAGATCAGTTGTCAGTTACATATCAGCTGTGTATTGTGTACCCATGCTACCATGAGTATACAAGCTTTTAATTTCAATAATGATTATGTGTTTGAAATTGCTAGGTTAAAAACAAAAAGAAATCTTCAGGATAGGACTTTTCAGATTTTCTGAAAGATATGTCCTGGGATTAGTCCCCTTACTAGTTAAAACACAAGGTAGCAAGGGATAGGGGGGGGTCCCTGTCTTGTCCATTTGGAGGATCAATTAAATTAATGAGTATTACTTTATTATCTCTTTCTTTTTAGAGGTTTTCCCATATTTTTTTAATATATTGGTGCCGGGATGTGCACAGACACTGCAGCAGGTCGAATATATGCTATAGGTAATCAGTTGGCCACCTGCCCATCACTTCATTGTCAGAAGGTTAGCTGTGTTGGCTAATAATTTTTAATAAGTTTAATGGGCCTTTTTGCTGGTGATATTTTAATTATGCAAACATGTACATGGTTATGGTATGAATATTCATTAAACATTCTTCCACAGTAATTAAGGTTGTTAATATATGCACAAAACAATGTTGCAATTAAATTAGTGCAGGTTAAACCATGGAGCTATAAACCTGGGATTATAGCTCCATGGACCAAGTTTGTATCATTTATATTAAATTTGCAATGTATTATCACATGTAGACACTGCTTGGTGATATACTGTAGTATTGCTAGAATAGTGACCAGAATGGACCTAAAAAACTGATATAGGCCTAGTGTAATCTCTTTGACAAATTTGAGGGTGGGTGAATAAATTTCTATTCAGGAGGATAGCTGGTTGTTGAGAGAAACAATTGAAAAAAGAGCAAATAAAAATGCACAACAATTTGCTTTCGGTTTATCCCACATGTTATCATGAACTTATTTGACCAAATGATAGGAGTATTTTGGTATAAGACCCTAATTTGAAAGAAAGGGATCTGAGAAGGTGGCTAAATCAATAGAAATATCAGGTTCATTTCAATTTCTGTAAGAGTCCTTGTAGGACACGAGTGGTGACAATTTCACCACCTAAGTATTATTTTCATCTGCATTTCAGCAGGAGGCACATGTACACCTGATTTTGATGGAATCTGCAATGGAAGTTGTGTAACATGTTTTGTTTTTTCAAATACCTATCCTAGCTCATAGGCCTTACATGTTAATGGAATACATATGGACCACCTTATGCGTTCAGCTTATAAATGCTAGGCCTGGGTCGAAAATACTGTTCACAAGCAGCACAGTTAATTATCACTAAATCACTTTGTTTTTTGTCATCTAAAGGCAATATTTGTTTGCATGATTGTAACTGCAAAGTCATTCACCATATGCATATCAAGTTATCAACCGATGCTTAAAGTTTGCATCCCTTTGTTGGCCAGTGCAAGAGTATAAGGAGTATGTGTGGAGATTGCCCAGAGAATGAAAGATCTAGCTCATTCATTTGTTCTCAAAGTTATAATTTACTAAGCATATATTAAAGATGATCATGATGGTGGTACATTCAGTAGACTTAATGACTCGCAGTACTGTCAGGAATTTTCATGTACTGCAGCCATAAACACAAATTTCGCTAAGAACACATTTTGGTATTTTTTTTAGCTGCGTATAATTAAAGCAACAGGAAAACCTTTACATAGGACTTCATAATTATCTGATATGAATTTCAAAATGAAAAGAAAACTGAATTGTGATATGAAGCAAGAATGACACATGAACATAACAGAGTTCAGTAGTTGAATTGTTGTCATAAAGAAGTATCCGAGAAAATGTCCTAGGTACGTACATTCATATGCAGTTCATAACTAAAATACCAACAGAGCCATAGCCTTTTGTCCATAATTCATCCCCAATGAACCCATATGCTTATTTCAACATCTATTTAAGTAAAATTTGCTACTTGGTTAATAACCAAGAAGTCTTTCCTTCCATACTGTAACTCTACAGTGTGAATTTCTGTCATTAATATAAAAAAATCTGCAAATTCCCTTCAAAGATTAATTTGTAACATTTCTAAATGCTTACAATATATAGATACCAAAGTATAGGTTGTACCAATTGATGCTTCCTACATCAGTTAGGTGTAACCCTGTCATCTCATTACTGCTTCCTACATCAGTTAGGTGTAACCCTGTCATCTCACTGACAGATTCCAAGGCAATTTTCTGACTAACTATCAATCACTCATCCAGGTACTTATACATCTGTTCCCCCCCCCCCCACCCCACATTCAAAGGTGATGAAAATGGTTACCAGGCCTATGATAGTCCCTAGTGACAATTACCATCTAGATTGTCAGCTAGATCACTGCATGTGACTTGCATCTCACTTCAGAGATTTCCCATTGGACTTCCATATAACAACTGGGTTTGACAAGTCAGTAAGTAACAGGTTTGGTAATGAAGAAAAAAATTGGTAAAAGAGTCTTCCAGTGTGAGTTACAATAAAAAAAAAACAATTGAATGTTTAGCATTTTACAAAACTCAGATATAAATGACTTGAACATCAGTTCGTATGATTAGATTGTGTATGGTTCTGAATGCCATTTTACTTCTTTTTTTAGATGGGTGTGGATATGATTGGACCCCTTCCAGAGACCATCAATGGAAATAAGTACATCATATAAACCCTATGTGACTATTTTTCAAAATGGCCAGAGGCTGTTGCTGTAAGAAACAAAACAGCAGAAACTGTTGCAAACTTTCTGTTTGAAACCATGGCCAGGTAAATATCCATCTACTTTTGTTTCTACTTTACATGGAATTAGTTACGCAGACCTGCATTTGCACTGTTTTAACTGTGACCCAGAAAGCGGCCAAATGGTTACAGGAATTTATAGAAGTTGTTTTTTAAGTTAATGTCAATAAAATGTTAGTGGGATATGGTCAGTGCTTTTAACTTACTTTTTTTTTTTTAAATCAGTGCTGAAATGATTTCCTGATTAAACCATGTAGCCATTCTGCAGATGCCAGTAGTTCATTACATTACTCGTAATCAATATTTTAACAATAGTTATTTAAATGTTTCCATTTATTTAGATTTGGGTGCATGAAAATTGTCATCTCAGACCAGAGAGGAGAATTTGTTAATGCTCTGAACAAGTCCCTGTTTGACATGATAGGGGTAGACCACAGAAAATCCTCTAGCTACCACCCACAGACCAATGGGCTTGATGAAAGATTCAACCAAACTCTGCAAAGGTCACTCATCAAGGTTGTCAATGAAAACCAATATGACTGAGATGAAATGCTGTCTTCAATTCTCATGGGGTACCATACAGCCAAACATGGTTCAATAGGTCTTTCACCTTTTACTGTGATGTTTGGAAGGTTTGTAATAATTTAAACCTGCCATTGCTGAATAGAGATTTACATTTGCTAAGGCCATATACAGAGAAAAAGCAATCAGGGATAAGAGAGTTTGGACAAATCTTGCATAGCTACACCAGTCCTCTGTACGATAAAATCTAATTTGACACATCCCGAAAAACCGCTAAATAGAGGACCATCAATAACCCAATTTAAGTTACAATATCTAAACAAATAAATATTAACCCTGTATATGGTACACTCTGCAGCAAGTACAAAATATGAACATTCATTAAACTGTAAATGCATGCCCATTAACTTAAAAGATACATGCAATTAATGTCACTGACAATGGTTTTGTTTTTCATATACTATATATTTATCATAATTGACTGGTATGCAAGTTGGACCTATAACAGCACAGAATATATATAAGGGTTTTATATTTGTGCTGGTTTGAGTATGTGATGTGACTCAAATTTCTGGTTCAATGGTCTTAATAGTGAAAATAAAATATATAAAAATTTATTTATTCTTCAGTCAACAAAGTGTTGTGAATAATTGAATGTTAATTTATCTTCATATATCCAGAGAGCCATTGCGACCAGTCGACATTGAAGACTCCATTGTCCAACCAGAAGCTCCTACTACAGACTGCAGCGATGCACAGCGGGAGAGGGTTTTTGAACTCATGTCACAGTCGCGGGACATAATCAAAGGTGTTGTGAAAGAAAATATTGGCAAAGCCCAAGAACGGCAAAAAAAGAATTTGGATAATAGGCACCAAAAAAGGTAATTATATAATGCTATGTTGTACATTGAAGTTGTAGTTAAATGAATGGCAACATATACATTGTATTATGATGTTTACGTATATATGCTGGATTTTATTTTATTCAGAGCTTTGAAGTTGGTTCCAGTGTTCTCGTACGGAATGCTAGAAAGGATGTCCGAATAGGAGGGAAGCTTGAAAACTCTTGGCTAATCGGGCCGTATGAAGTGAAGGCTGTGAATGAGAAAGGACTGTACACACATATTAACAGTACCACAGGCCTTCCTCAGAAGAAGAAATTCAATTCAATTTTACTTAAAGAATTTTGCACAAGTAAGATTTCTTTGCAGTATTTTTTTTTTTGGGGGGGGGTGGGGGAGGAGGAGGATTGGCATGATTCCTCCAGAATTTCCTTAAAAATAATCAGCAACTTAATCAGTTCTGAGTATTTGCTGGCTTATGTGAGGGTAAAGGACTGTAGCGGTCTTCACACAATAAATCAGTTTCGACTTAATGGCCTAAGAAATTAACCATTATTGCCAACAATAATAAAGACAGGAATAAGTTAATTAGAAGAAAACTTCAGTTCCCTGACAATTGTTTTCAGAAATTAAATTCCATTTGTTTTAGTTTTGAGAAGATAATTTTATGTGATGTCAGTTTGAAACTCTGCAATTTAATGTTCAACTTCTGAAGAGCAGCTTTCCTGGCTTTAATAATAATCGTAACCTATTCATTCATGCTGGCGTGTGTGTGCGTGTCTTTGTAACGCCCACATTGTAAAAATCGAAGCTTAGATTGATCCCATAGTTTGTGCAAAAGAGTACATTGTTGAGTACAATCAGCGTATTGTATTGTTTGAGGTCAAAGGTCATTCGGGTCAAATTGTGAAACCTTGTAAACATGGTATCTCAATATTGGAAGCTTGGGCAGATCTCGTACTTGGTAAGATAGTGCATAACATATTGAGTAAAAGAAACTGTTTGATTTTGTCGGAGGTCATAAAGGTCATTTGAAGTCAAAAAATGCCAAACAGTTACCTCACTCCCCTCTAACCTGTCCCTACACTAACGCACCTTCCTAAACATAATATCTCAGAAGCTTGGAACGATCGCATATATGGTATGTAATTGTACCACATTGAGTACAGAAGCCTAATGTTGTGGGCCGAGGTCATAGGCGTACGGGACCATTTTAGTTTGGGGGGGGCAGAAAGTTTTGTGCCCGAAAGTTCCCATGACACTATCTAAGCGGAGCGCCACCATCGGTTGGTGCGTAGCGTACAAGAAAATTGTTGGCAAAAAAAGCCTCTCAGATTGCCGAAAACGGCACATCTGAGGCCTTGCAAATTCCATATAAACATTCTTTATTTTATAATCTCACATTTTAGAAATTTACACTTCCTCAAAAATTTGGCAAATTAGAAGAAGAAAAATTGGTTACATCACTTTGAAGAGGAAAAATAGGACAGAATATTTTTTAAGCTCATATTTAGTTACCGTATTTATTATTTTAACACAGTACTGAGCTACCTCCAGAAAAACATACATTGTTCAACGACACGTAGGCGGGATAATGTCGCTGTGTCGGGTGAGACTGCAATTTGTCTCACAAAACAGTATAAAATGTAACAAAGAATATGATAAACCTGGACTTCTAGGCTTGTAGGCACTCCCCCCCCCCCCCACCATCCATTCCATCAAAAGGAAAATGTTTCTTATATACACTCATGTCGGAGATGTCCAGGTATACAGTTGACTAGTTAGAAAAAAAATTGATCGCGCAAAAAGCGTGGTAGCCCAGGTGAGCTGTGCTTACGGTGGTGTTACACGGAAATATTCGGGCATCATTATGCTAAATAAAGAAAATCAATGAATTGTCGGGCAAAAATTTGAAAAAGATTTGGGCAAGCTACTGCATATTTATATATATATATATATATATATATATATATATTTATATATATATATATATATACATATACAAATATATATATATATATATATATATATATATACATATATATATATATATATATATATATTGTTTCTCCTCTTAGGCTGCCCGAATTTTTCAGGACTTTTGCCCGACTTTCTTGTCCTCTGGAAATTTGTTTTTTAAGACTCCCCCCCCCCCAGGCCTATTTTTACAATTCATGGTTAAGTAAGTTTCCAGTGTGCTATGATTGTGTTCTTTGCTTTGATTCAACAGAGATCTGTTTGCAACAGTTTTTCTTCAAGTTCCACGAAGCAGTTGTATGACCACTTACAAGTACTTACTGTACTTACAAGTACAGTAAGTGTTAAATATTTCATGCAGTTACTGATACCAACCTCAGTGGTATACATTGGCAGTTACAAGCAAAATTTTGTAGTGCTTAAGCAATTCTCAAAATTCAAGCACAAACAAATATTGATTAATATTAATGATAAAGGTGCTCTACCTGTTACCTATCATCATCATCGCTCGGCCAAACGCTTTTAGATGTTTCGCTACTTGTTGCAAACTTTTGTTGTGCTATATAGTAATGATATGTATACTTTCAATGGTTAAGCACTACATTTAAAGGAACTTTTTATTGAAAAATGGGATCCAGTCCTAGGCTTCTGGTCATATCATTGTTTGTAAGTTTATCGCCCTAAGCCTTGCCTTGTCATGAATTTTACTTTCTGTGATTGAGTGCTTGAACTGTGGCCCGTCCTGCCAGAAAATTTGAATCTAACACTGACTTACGTCGAGACGTGACCTTAGTGCTGCACATAGGTCACACTTGATCAGATCTCACTCTAAGCTTGGCATTGATACAATACACAGGAATGCGTACAGACTTCAATAGGCTATCAACTTGCCATACTGTATATCTGAATGCTCGCATGCTCAAGGAGGATCAGATCCCACACTTGGGGATTCAAGTTGCTATACTCTGAATAATCGCATGCTTAAGGAGGATCAAGCAGACCCCACAAATGAGGTGATCAACTTGCTAGTCTGAATCTCACATGCTCAAGTAGGACGAGACGTACAAGGGCGATCAACTTGCTATAGTTTGCATTCTCGCATGCTCAAGGATGATCAGACCCTACAATTTGGGTGATCAATGTCCTATAGTATAAATTATTGCATGGTTAAGGAGGATCAGACCCACAAGGGCGAACAACATGCTAGTCTGAATATACTCCATACATGCTCACGGTGGATCAGACCCACAATTGGGGGATCAATTTGCTACAGTCTGAATGCTCGCATGCTCATGGAGGATCAGATCTGCATTTGTGGCAATAAACAATATTGCTAGTCTGAATGCTTCACCTTGTTATTATCGAATGCTGCAACATACATCACTTTGAAGTACCCATTCGTAATGATTGCTGAAATCATGTTTTCACAGTAATATTTACTTTCTATTTAATTTCTGTAACTTTAAAGCAATGCTTACTATTCATGCGTCCTTTTCTGCAGGCTGAGTTACCTCAATGACGTTCTTGTCTCTCATGCTATGGACCATCTCTACCACCTTGTCACAGGTTGCACCGAAACAGAAGCTGAAGCAGCCTGTAGTCAACTGCGCAAAAGCTTACCAAAGTAATGATCCTGATGCACAATTATCTTTTCAATATGATAAGTGGTGTAAACATGCATTTTTTTTAGCTTGAATGTGGTTACTTATTAACTTCTCTATTCAGTCAATAATTTTAAACTTTTATGTATAGGTATAGGTTGGTGCCAAGGGTCAGAGCATTTCACCAGGATATGAAGGGAGGCTATCCAAGCTGAATATGATCAGGTTGGAGATAATCAGGTGTTTGAGTATAACAACCAGTGGTTAAGACAAGAACTTGATAATTTATGATAAAAAGGTTTCTTTCATGCATATCGTTATTGTTTGTCCCCCCACCCCCACTGATAGACAATTCCAGAAAAAAAATCCCGCTTAAAGTTTAAGTATGTTTATATGTGCAAGATAGATTAAAAACAGCAAGCAACAAGAAAAACAAAGCATAAATGCCGTCAGATAGCACTTTTTGGAACTGGCAATAAGTGTCCTTATATTAAGCAATATTTAATTCACACATTCCCTCTGTTCAAACCACACTAGATTGGTTTTTCAATTCAATTCATACCCCCCCCCCCTCTCTCACAGACACACTTCCTCCCCCTCCATATATATCAAAGGGTCTGTTTTTCTCCCCCTGGCAAGGAGGAAAATGTGCACACAATTAGTATACTGAATAGAATTAGTATTTCTATTATCTTATAATGCATAAGTAATGTCATTGTAAGGTTGAATCAAGAGCAATGTTCCCAGAGAACTCCAGTCAGAATGATGGTATAAGTAAATCCTGGGATTGTTTTTGTTGATTGTGAAGTTCAAAGGACTGTAAGGTGACAAAATTCTAACAAAAGCCTCACATAACAAGCATATATTTTACCACACGTAGAAATTAAGTTGTTCTATTGGTAGTTGTAATCTATAAACTCATGTGTCACATCCAGGACAGTAAATGGCAGTTAGTTCATCTTTCTTCAGGTAAATGGAAGTTTTACATTCACCATCTAATTTGTTCAATTCTGTTCTGCCATGCTTTGCTTTGGTCACACGAATAGGTACTTATTAACAGAAAACTGGCTAAAACAAGCAGAACAATTATCTTTCCAAGATGAGGGAAGCCAGCTCACTTGATATAGCATACATTCATTGTTAGTTCTAAGCATAAACTTAGAGTCGTGACGGTATGGGTTAGAAAAAAATGATTTGTCATATTGCGTCATCTCAATATCAATGCTTAATTTGTTTGCTGATTTAATAAACATATGCGTTAATACTTGTGTGTGCGGTATGACACCTGGCTTCAAACACGCTATCTCAAGAAGGGAAGCTTGGAAAATGTAAGATTTGGTATGTATGTGAATCATATTGATTATATCCTATATTTTTGGGGTGGATGTCAAAGGGTAAACAGGGTTCAAGTTGTGAAAACCTTGTAAAAATTACAAGTTCAAGAAAGGAAGCTGAACAGATATCATATTTAGTCTGTAAGTATACCACATGGCTAAAAGAGGCCTTTGTTATTGTGGAGATTAACAGTGGTCAAATTTTGTAAACCTTTAAAACTTGATATCTCAAGATGAGGAAGCTGGAAGAAATCTCATATTTACTGTAGTATGTATCACATTGAGTGAGTACAAGCAGGCTATCAGTGGCCATTTGTGTCAGCATCTGTCATTGTGAATATACTGTTTGTCAATTCTCGCTGTATTACTAAGATCAAGTGTGTCAGTATGTCCCATTCATATGAAAGGATACTCATGTTGGATCATAGAAACCACAGTCTGGTTTATGCATACATGCTACTTGACAGCTGTCCTCATATGCCATTCAAGTATATCAAGGCAAGTAACAACTGGGATATAGTTTCTTTATCTGTGATGCATTATGTAGTTGTTGCAACTGAATAAGCGTTTTCGTAGAAAAGGTCTTGTATCATGTAAGTTAACTAAAATCTCAATTAAAGATGCGGAAGTAGAACGCACTCATCATACAGTATATCTAGGTGTTTGTATTGATGACAAACTAAGTTTCACTGGTCATATAAGCAGAATACTTAAACGGGTGTACTTCATAGTCTCAACTCTATCGTATATAGTTCCATATTTTCATGTTGATGTAAGGAAAAGAGTTTTTACTGCCAATATCTTACCACACCTTATATATGCTGTTTCTGCTTGGTATCACTTTTTACTAATTAAAGATAACAAGAGAATTTTTTTTTTTTTTTAAGTATTGTTCTAGAATTTTTAATATAGATTTTAACTTTCTTATGAGTACTGTAAACAATCCTGCTAAAAATGAGTTCATTAGAAGTGTAAATTGCATACAGAGAAATGACAGACATTCTTTGCATACCGAACTTAACTCTCTACTTTGAGAAACTACTAGGTATAATCTGAGAAACAAAGCAATAACACCAAAATTCAGAATTAATGTGTATAGATAGTTTTATAGTTTATTTATCGTGCTGCTATTTACAAAATGGTAATCTGGATAATTTATTGTAGACAGCTGCACTTGTACGTTTTGTATATATATATATGTGTGTATATGTATGCGTGTATGTATGTGTGTATTTATGTATATGTATGTATGTGTATATATGTGTATTTTTATTTTCAGTGTTGACTGGCCTTGGATGCTCCCCAGTAAAGGATTCAGGTGATTATACTGTTGACTGTGTCAAGACCAAACTTTTAGTGCAAAGAATATTTATTTAATGTCAAAGGAAAAGGTGGGCCAAATATGTAGACAAAAAGCAAGAGAAATGTTAACTGATACCAAGTTGTGTGAATTGTGTACAAATATGATTTTACTGGCTTCAGCTTGCATTTCCCAATTAGCCCTAATTGATTTTTTTTTCTGTTCCAACATTGGAACAATAGTCATTGAGATACTTTGACTAACACTAAACAATCTGCTGAGTGTAGTAGAACTGGTTCTCACACAGCCTCCTTTCCCAGTATTTATGTTAAGCCTGATACTTAGTGTGACCAGCAGCATGTCATTTGAAGGTAGTCTGTATAGGCCACAAAGTTGTATTGTGACATCAAGAAGTACTTTCCTTGAGGTCTTTATAAACTCCAAATTTTTCTCAGACATTTTAAAAGAACATGCAAAAGGACAGAATGTCCCAGTGAGGTAAATTTCCTACAGGTGGTACAAAAACAGTTTAATAATTTTGACCATCGGTGACCATATTTTAGTATCTGGCATATTTGAAGCCAATGCAACATAACTTTCAGCTTATTTTTGTTGAAAATAATTGATATAGCTTAGAGGCCTTTATGCCCATTAACAATACATCGTAGCAACAAACGTTTTTGGTGTTTATCAATACCAGTTGTGCATGGTGAGATATTCGTTTGGAAATACCTTCTAATGAATAATGCACTGCCTGACTGCAGGCAATATATCATGATTCGATTGTTGACATGTCATGAACACACGAAAACACCCTACACAAACCCTCTGCTCCTATACCATATGATTTTATATTGCTTCCCAAGTACCATTTCCAACCAGCTAGGCATTGCCCAATCTTAAAATATAGCACATGAAAAGGAATTCCCAAGTATTTTCACCATAGTTAACATTCACAGCCTGTCGATAATTGGATTAACAATAGTCTACCTTTAATTGATTGCCTGACCAACAAATACTGCTAGGCTACAACTGTGGACGCCAAAGCATGGTTTACTTTGATTTATGTAACCTTTTTTTCCCATGTGAATGTCATTTTGTCTTGAGATCCCCAAGATTTCAAAAGTTACTAGATGTGAGGCTATCTGTTATTGTCAATGGTTGTCAAGCATTAGTATTAAAAGTAGAAGGGAAATTGGATGATTTTTATAAAACAAAGTATTTGAAACAGCTTGTACTAAAAATAAAGAAACAGATACAGTTGTTCTATGTCACAATAGACGTAGGATGTTGCACGAGTCTTGCAGCACTTTTGTCATTTTTTAGAAATGTATTTATCTTATGCAGCAGAGAACATGAAGGAGAATTAAATTTGCAATAAATTTTAAATTAAATTGATATTTCCATTCATTTGTGTCTGTCCAAATAGTATCATGCAAGAAATCATTAATGACCATATATTTCAGCCGTTCATCATGTAGCGAAATTGGTCTAAAGTTCCTCTATAAATCCTGCCATTAAGAAATGCAATTAAGATGAAAAGGCATACTCCAAAGAAGCCTTGCTGTCCTGATGTTTTTGCACTACGTTTCCATACAGAAGAGCTTGTAGGACACATTTATCCGTGCTATTCTCTCATCCTGTCCGCGCGGACAGAAAATCACCACACACGGACGTTTTTTCCTAGTTAATAGTGTCCGTCCGGACAGATAATACTGTCCGCCGGACACAATTCCCCCCGAGAAAGTTGTCCTACGGACACAATTCCCGTGGAATAGTGTCCGTGAGACGCCCGGACACTATTCCCTGTCACACCGGCACTGTTTGCATACTGAAATTCCGGGGAAAGACGGCTGACGGCGATCCGCCGTCGTTTCGCCTCTGGCAAAATTCAATCTAACTGTACTCTTGCAACTGTTGAGGTTGAAACGGACATACATGTTGTATAGTTATGTACTCTTCACTAAGATGGCTATGATGTATTATTTCTGCAGGTGGTCGAGGGGTTGGAGGCTGCCCCTCCCCAGTAGCGGAGCTAGAGACATTGGTTGGGGGGGGGGGGCGAGAATGGTCTATAGGGGCGCTATCGAGACTATCGAAGTGGAGCGCCACCACAGGTTGGCGCGGAGCGTACAGAAATGTTTTGAGTAAAGATACTCCCTAGATCGCTGGAAATGACCCTTTCCGGGCCTTGCTAATTTGCAGATAAACAAAGAATAAATAGGTGTCATCGCCATTTTGTCAGAAAATTACACCAACAAAATGTGACAAATGTCAATAGGTGTTTGAGAGCGCAATCAAAAAGTCAATAATCGCGAATAAGTCAAAAGTGGTAAAAAGCTGAAAAGGGCGCCAGCAGTCCATTTGAGTCCGCCAGGGGGGGGGGCATCCGCCCCCTTTGACTGTATGGACGCTCCGCCACTGCCCCTCCCCAGATGTTGCCCTCCGGTTTCAATGCCTTATTATCATTTTGGTAATACCGAGAGAAAAAAATGACACCGACATTCCAAAAATTACTATAGAAATAACAAAAATCGACGAAGTGTAAGAATGTTACCACCGTCGCAAGTAGCAAACATCAGCATTAAAAATATAACAAGTGTTTTTTTTTTTCTCTCAGTTTTCTTTTTTAATTTAATTTTTCCCTTTTTGAGTTAACGAACAATCTAGGGTGAGAGCTAGTGATATTTTATGACCCATAACAGCGCCATAAGTTATGATATGAATATTCAGTATGAATAGTGTGAATAATCAGCACGTTACACGTGAGTGACAGGGCACGAGTATTGTTAGAGTAAATAGCTTGTAGCATAGCTTAGCATGTACAAGGAATACGTACAAAGCATACATATCGTACATATCATACATGTGTACATATGGTTCCAGGTCGATTACTGCAAGCAAAATCTCGCATGGAATCAAATTGTAAAACGGAATCCGGTGAACATTCTGACTATTATTTTCGCACATTTGAATGGGCAACGAACTACATTATTTTAAATATGTTGGATTTAGTTCACAAGCCAGGGGAGTGTATACTTCAGAGGAAAAAAACAGCAAAATTGGCTTGTAATATTAGGACATACTACCCAGATGGATATCGCAAAAGAGCGGCTGGACTTTGTTTTCGTAGCGAATCCAAGAATGAGGTGAGTCGCCTATTTAGGCTACTGTCTCCACGACTGACCTTCCAATCCCTAGCCTGGGTCTAAGACAAGATTCAAATGTTTTTTAGCGTTCAAATTGCCCTTGTCCTACGGTGATCATGTTTGATATTGAAAGGATGCATTTCTAATGCTATCGTGTTTCCATTCCGGGAAACACGGTAACACTTTCTTCTCTATCATGGTTAGGCAGGAAAGCCTGGCCTATGCTTATGCAGTAATGTCCTATGCTTACAACTTAAATTATACTCGGGTATTGGATACTACTGACCTACTGTAGGCCCAACAATGTTACTAACTGTTATGCTTGTAGCCTAATAGGTATAGTCAGCTCTAGGTACCCATATGATCTAGTCTAGACTGAACTTTACTTCTTAACCGTCTGGACGGATAAATGACCAGTAGTAGTACTGTAGTGGTTGGGATGCCAGGAGGGGTCGCTGGTGGTTGTATACTGCCAGTGCCAGGTGAATTTGGTCCACCACAGCATTCCCTTCAAGATGAAATTCTATTAAGTTAGGCCTAATATGCTGTTACACTTACAGTAGTCTAGTTGTATTTTTGGGCCTACAGCAAGTAACAGCATGATGTTACCACCACACAGGTTTATTTCTTTTAACATTTAGGCCTAGGCTATATAGGGCCTAGGCTAGGCCCTATGACTGTGAGGATTGGACTTCTTTTTGCACAGTGGGCTTGGGTGCCCCCAAAGCATGAAACCTCATAGATTTAGAAATTCTAAAGCCTACTAAGGCTAGGCCTAATTATTGTTACAAGGATCTACACATATAAACTACAGTAGTCTACTGTAAGCCCTAAATTTGATGACTCGAGGTAATACAGTACTGTATGTACAACTATTAACAGGCCCATTGACTTACACACTAAATCACAAAAGTAATGTGGTCTCTAAGTCTGGATAGGAGTTCTCACAAGCTAAACACTACCCATCACTGGATAGCTGACAAGTTGGCCATTCGTGGCATCATCAATTTCCCATTTCTTGATGATGCAGATATTTGCTATGAGAGGCTGAAGTTTTTGTCACTTGTAAACAAACCTCTTTACTTTTACAATAGCAGTAAATCATTTTTGTAGGCTGCTCCTGGGAGGCCTGAAGGGGTCTAAAAGTGCCTCAATTGAACCAATCATTGCACCACATGTACTTCCATTAATGCTCTTCAACATACAAGCCACAAAAAGACAAAACCTTATTGATAACATATCAAAAAAGATGTTATCCTGGTGCTTTATGGCATTTTTCCTGCAGATGGATTGATAAAGACTCTCATAGGAGTATGCCACCTCGAGTGAGCCCCCACTTCCCTGTCTGTTATTTCTTTATTCTTTTGCACAGTATGTTTCATGATTTATAGGGGAGGTCGACTCGAAACAACAATATGTTTTCATCCAAACCCAATTATTAATTGAGTGATTTGACTGAACTTCTCACTTAATAATTGGGCAGGATATTAACTAAAAATTAGAAAAGAAAAACATGAATTGTAATGCCAATTTTTTTCTCTAGGTTTGTTTCCTTCACACTCTCAGCTTTATTCTTCCCATTTTTCCTCCCTTATTCTAGAATTTTGATCACAAACAAGTTTGAGGTCTTCTACAAAACACACCTCATTTTGCAACTTATACGGTCAAGGTACTGCACATATATGTACAGTAGGTCAAACCATTTGTAGATAAAGTGCCCAAAACATGAGAAATGTATGCAAATCACAAGAAAAGTAACAATTTTAGTAAGCACTGCATGTTATGAGTGTAGCTCTACTGTAGGTTAGTTCCAAAATGTTTGCATTTTCCTAACACTTTTTTAGGAAATTTTTAGGAAGGCTATTGAACGTTAAGATATTTCATTTGAAACCTGCAGTAAGAAAAGGGGCCATTCATGCTAAATATCAATTTAATTACAATGAGTACAACAAGCCAAATCATCACCGTTGTAAACGTACTGTATGTAGTACAGTATGGTGGAAACAGTGATACAGTAAAAGCAAATTTCTACATATTTAGACATACATATTTCGACAAGTTGCAGAAAATTGGTGCCAAATTCTGTATAATATGTATATTAACTAAGTCTACGTTGCTGTCTTTTAACACCTTCATGTGCAATATATACTGTACTGTAGCCAACACTGTGGAGATTGGGAGGAAACATTTTCTGAGTTATTTTTTTATGGACAACATTTTTATATTGTACATATTTTTAGTTGCAGCTGTTTACCCTTGGCAGCTGATGCTTTGATTGTTTTCAGTGCAGGGATAGCTTCATACTGAGATCTCTGGTGGTTTCCTGTTTAGTGGCTCTAGTCTAGGTGTATATATTGAGACAGTAGTTTTGTGGTGGCATTGTGGATTTGTGGGTAGTAACTTAAGGTTACAACTTACGTATATTGATAGGTCATAGTTGAATATGGAAATTATTGTTTTTTTTTTGGGGGGGGGGGGAAGTAAGTCTATGATGATTTTTTGTTTTTTGTATGGTACAGCAAATGCCCTTTAAAGTATGGTATTTGAAATATTAATGATTGGCTAGGATTCTGAGCAATACCATACTGCAAGTATGTGCATGTGATTTGATTGATATGTAGTAAATACTGTAGTACTACATACAGTGTGTGTGCTGTAGCATCTGCCCAGCTGCCTGGGTACATGTATGTATTAGAATACACTTTAGAGTATAATATACAGTACATTATATATAAAATTAAATTAAAATATTTTGATATATGAACAGTATCCGTATCCTTTTATTTTGCTTTTTTGTTTGCTTTGTGTTTTACCCAGGTATTACTAGTGTCCAGCAGTAGATCATCTAATGCATGGGTCATTCCAGGGGGCGGCTTAGAGCCGAACGAAGATTCCAGCTGTGCAGCGGTACGGGAGCTTCTAGAAGAAGTAAGTCAAACGTGAATGTCAAAGCACACATTAACAGTACAGTACTGTAGGACACAGTCATGCAGGGCTCCGCAGTTAGGTTAAGTTTATATACTGTACGTGGTACGTGTGTGGGCCAGATCAAAACATTGGTTGATCGAGCTAAGAGCCAGATAGGCCTTTTAACTTTACAAACTTGAGAAATGGGCAGAATTGGAATTGGAATATGGAACAATGTAATATCAAACCATGTACCATCTAGGCCTGTACAGGTGTACAGCATTTATTGTACTTCTTAAATTTACACAACTCTTTTTCATTTTTAAGAAAGAATTTTGTACAAGATAATAGGTATGAGACACAGCCTAAGGCCCTAACTCAGTTTAGAACTTAAGTGGACAGTGTACAGCGGTATATTAATTCTACATAGAAACAAAGTTACTGCAATTGCAGTTTGTTGACTTTGAGCCTTCCCTTAAGAACAAACATTTTAATTATGTAGGCCTACAGCTATTAACTTAGGCCTACAGTTCTAATCCTTTACTGTCTTTAAATTCTTAACAACCTTTTGTAAACAATGTTGCAATGTTTGTACTTTAGATAAAAGCCTCAACAAAAGTGTTCACAAATAATCTGATTGCTGTTTACTGTGTCCGTTGCTGTCAAAAACAATCTAACAGAACAAACAGGGTATGTCAACCCCATTTTCCAACTTTACTGTGACCCTCAAATCAGTTTACAACTTTTGGCATGCTATCATACAGTAGGTAACAATACTAATGACCCAACAGCTATAATTACAGTATGTTCTTGAGAGTGTGTGTACATTAATTTTCTTTAATAGTGTGACATCATTCTTCTTCAGTACATCCTTCTGTAGGAAAATCAAATGCTGTGTAAGGGAATAACTTGTCCAGTAGTGTATCGCATACATCTCAATATCACGCAAACCTTGGCAAATTGTAACACAGATCGTGGGGGAGACCTCATAAAGGCTCATATCAGTTTCTTATTCACTAGAATTGCATAAATTTGTACAATTTTTCCATATTTAATGAGAAGAAATTTGTCAGTAAAACTCATAAACCCTGAAGAACTGGCACTGAATAAAAAGAGATGCTTCAATATAAATTATTCCATTGCTGATACTGTATACATGTACTATATAGTCATTCAGGATAGAAGCCTGGTGTGTACAACACATGTTATTCATTAAAATGGCATATTGGTATCATAGAGCAGTATGTACAGTAAACAGGTACATGTTATACAGTATGTACTGTACCATCTACAGGTTGTAGAACAAGCCTACATAGACCTCAATGTTGTCTATATATAGACATAGCCATCTTCATGTTAATAGTGCACAACTTGATTGGAACATAAATTTATGCCCCTTAAATTCTCATTCCAGTAATGAAAAAATCAAATTTACAGTACTTAACCCACCAGATTTAGTCTCATTTCTCTCAAATTAAATGCTCGTTCTGCCGAGATGGATCATTCGCATTGCCTCGGACTGCCAGTCTGCCCGACATTTAATAACAGTACGTACAGGATCGAAGGGTTGTACCCCCGCCTGTAGGACATTATTAATGTCAGCTATTTTTAGCGCCTCTCTATATTTTATTGAAGAGCCGTGCTTGTAGCTCATTGAGGATAGCTCTTGGATCTGTCAATGTGACATTCCAGCTCAGTGGATCTCATTTTTAATGAAAATTTAGAGTCCATGATGTTAAAGAAGAAGTTGTCAATCAGCCATGTTACCCTGGCATTAAGACAGGTCGTGCTGGTTGATGACAGTGTGTCGCCCCTGTACGTCGCTTTGATTCGTTTCTGCTCGTAAAACTAAAACGTGCAGTTACTGTATAAATTACAAGAATGTTAATTGCTGGGATATGGTGTATACCGTACAGTAGTGGGGCTGCAGGATCCCGTAGAATTAAATTGTCATTTATAAAATACTGAACTGTCGTTGATGTTCACAAAAAGAGCTAAAGCTCTATATACAGTATACTGTTCGGCACATCCATATCAGTTTGACCCATTTCGCAAACATTTTGCGATGCGATACAGGGTCAATTATTCCCATCTGAGTAGTGATGCCTACCGTACAGTACAGTACATCATTATTACAACATTTGTGTGCAATTTCATACGTGTGCAGCTCTTAGAAGTGGCTTCCACTTCTATACATTTGTTATTGTTGTCTTGTGACTCTCCGCCACGCCATGTCACAAAATGATGAAACTTTGATTTATTTTTCCAATGTTCGTTGACAGAATTGTTTAGCTAGCAGATTAATAGTTGACAACTTTAGTGAAACATAAACAGTTTCTTGGGACTGTAACGCCTTCTTTCAGTTTCAAGTACAGTATACAGTATAAATAATGTCATATTCACACTGTGGTAGGGTGTATTTACCAAAGTCACTTTGAATCATGGATGTTTTCGTGAACTTTTGGACTCTGCTCTAGTAACCTTCCATGTACAGTAACTACATTACAGGTAAATAACACTAAGTGGCTCATACATCTATACACTTTTCAATATATCTGTGTATCATATTTCAATAGAGCTCTCTAAATTCTTGATTTAATCTTTGTACTGACTGATGTAATGTTTATCATCATCATGAGGGGATCATAACAGGGAGGGCAAAGGTTTTGTAAATTACATTGCATAAATACATCCTCCAGTGAATACAGTACTGTACAGTATTTACTTTATACATTGGGTGATCCGTGCAGTCTCAGTGGCGTTCTGAGAAAGCCTAGGGTTAGTAAACTTAGCTATATTTTGAAGTGCCAATTGTGGTAACATTTTGTTACTTTTCAGTTACAATATTTACTGTAAAAGTTAAATTACAATGTTACATATTCAATCGCCGTGTGCAGATATGTAGTGTTGTAGTTCAACTGCCGACGTCAGATTTATCATTTAACAGTAGGGTGCTCCAGATCAGATCCCCTGAAAGTTATCAGAGTTCTAATCATCTCTCCATGGGGTAAACTAATGCATTGATCCGGACACATTTACACTTTTATCGTACTCTGATACGTCCCCAGCTTTTCACCGGATGTTGATAAAAATTCGGATTGGAAATGTGTCATGCGCAGCCGTGTATCGCGTAGTACATATACTCCAAAACTTTTGTTGTCATGGTTGCATAGCCTTAGGGTGGCAAAACTCTATGCACGGCCCACACACACTCAATCTACATAGGAATTAGCACAATCATGATACAGGACTGGAATTTCACTCGAGAATGCATGTGACGTAATGAGGGACATCTCGGCGCACTGTTGATGCGGGAGTGTTTACATTGCAAAATTGATCTCGACATTCGGATCAGATCTTGGTCTATGCCAGCATCAAAATAGGAGGATCAGATCCGGATCTGAAGTGGGTTTACACTACAGCCGTGATCTCGACGTCAGGATCAGATGACGACATCGATATCTGATGTAGATCTAGTGTAAAAGCACCCTTAATCACATACAGAACAATAACATACAGAACGTACCATACACGTTACCGTTTAGTTTCAAGTCAGCCACTTAACCTCCATTTCATTTTAAATTATAAAACCAGAGTACTACAGTCCGAGTGACTAGTCACCCTAATAAATGACAGTAAATAGAAATGGGATTTTAGTGTCAAATAGCAACTACAAATTAATCATGGCCACTGCTACTCTAAGGTCAATGCTCCTTGAAAGTCATATGAGCTTCAAATTGTAACAATGTATTTTAGGTGCGACATCTTGCCAAAAACTTGCAGGTTGTGCTATGTGCATGAATTTAGTACCCTGTGGTTTAGTATGTATATCTGTACAGTTGTACACAGTAATATTTTGATTTCTGAGCACAATACTGTGTGGCATGCATTCATATTATTTTTCTACCCTCATGGTACTAATTAGTTATAAACAGTGTTTAGAGAGCCCTATATATACATGTACCTGTACATAATGAAAAGAAAAAATTCTGTTTTTTTTTATATTTTGTTTTGTCAATTTTCTTTCTTTGTATAGCTCTAGTTCTGCTTTCTGGATGAAATGTGAAGGATATTTAAGTGAATGCACATTGTGTAAATAAACGATAATTTTGCAAATTGTGCATTCTCAACTAAATGTGTGGAATTACAATAATTTTGCAAAGTTTGCATTCTCAACAAACCTTCATGAGTAGGATGAAAACGTTGAAACAGTTTTACTGTACATAGACCTTCGTCAGTGTCTCAGCTAATAAGAACGAGCAGCAGTATGAAGAAAGGAGTTGAATTAATCAATTTCTTCTCTCTTGCGGCAGTGTCTGTAGCCCAGACTCTGACACTGGTTTGAGAATAGTAGGGGTAGAGGGAGGGGGGAGGGAGGGAGAGAGAGATGAAAGAAGCCAATAGTCCCATTTTCCCCTCCCATAGTGTCTGGGACCTGTGTACAATTTTTTTTTTTTTTTAACCTCTGACTTTGCCATACTGTACCTTGTTATAACTTGTAAATGGTAAACATTTGTCTCTGGACATCTGCCTTTGTTAGTTTAGGTACTGACCAGGTATGTGTATTCAGTACTGCCCAGTACATGTTGATGTAGAGCTCAAAACAAACGGACTGTTATACAGTAGGTAGATATGCAAGCAAATTTGATTCAAGCAAAGGTCAGCTATAATGGTTGACATAACAGTCAAAATCACAACAAGCGTCACAACCTCTTGTACTGTACAAGCAACTTGGCCTGAGTCACACCTTCATCACAGTGCACTTTGTACTTTACAAACTTAAGACATGCAATATGTTACTTTAAAGGGTGTGAAGACTCCAGCAAAAGGAAATGCAATCTGACCTAGTTTCGAATGAGGTGTAACAGAAGTGTTAGACACCACCATCAATCCCAGAAAATACACACACAGCTTGCTACTGTCGGTAATTAGACACTAGTGCACAGTCAGTACATGCAGCTAGGGTCAATACCAACAGCACAGTGTACATATAATAGCAGCGATGGACATCTCAGGTCTAGATAAAAGATAACAAGGTATCACGTTTCATTACTGTACCCATTTTGTAGGGACACGAACAAAACGTCACTTGCAAGCAATGGAAAGTTAGCTTTTTCAGATGAACGCACACGGTTTGGGGCGAGTCTTCAATGCCTTTAAGACAGGCAGTATATGTTACCTTAAACTTAAAGATAGTCAGTATAGGCCCCAAATTATAGCATGCGATAATTGCTAGAAGTTTTCAAAAAGTACTTTCCTGGAGGTCTTTAGTTCTTTACCCTCCAAATTGTTCTCAGACATTTTGAAGTCACAAGATGACTGAATTTCCCAGTGAGGCAAATTTCCTTGAAGGTTGTAATGAAAACAGATAAAGAATTTTGACCAATGATGACCATATTTGAATATCTAGCATATTTGGGGCCAATACAGCATACCTCTAAGTTACTGTATTCTAGTATCAAATGGTCCATTGTGGAGACAATTACAGGTACAGTCAAGAATGTGAGAATGTGTTTTAAGGGTTGTCAGTATGGGCCACAAAATTTATGATGCCAAAAATTGCATGAACCTTTGAAAAGTATTTTCTGTGATGTATTGACCACTCTGAAACATCTTCATGACATACAGGTATGGGTTCACTTAATAGACAAGATGCAGTTACAGTTAGTAACAGATCTGCTAAATTGTGGGTAGCAATAAAAAATGTGGGAACATAGTGGATCAATACTTGACATTCTAGCATGTTATGTGGGTGGGTGGGGATGACGTCTAACATTAGGTGTAAGCATTTGAAAATTGTGGTCCATTTTGCAGATTTAGCATATTTTGTGGTCACTTGGTTTAAATATATACTGTATACCTTTAAAGCCTCTTACTATCACTTTAAAGAGAGATTCTAAAATCCATGTTATCTCCTAGCGTGTTATGATGTAATCATTTCCCTATTGGTGGTAAACACTGTGTAGGTATCTATCTACTGTACACTATACTGTACGTCATACACAGTTGTGCACATTGAAGCTATATTGTTTTGACAAAGTCTGTAACTGCTGTATATATACTAAGGATCTAAGCTTTCATTGTTTACATTCCTTCCCAGGAGAAGGAAGAAGGTTTCGTCAGGGGGAATTTTCTACAAATGTAACAACAGATTTCAAAACCCACTCATTGCATATTGCGACACCCCGTGCTTCGTAAAAGGCTCACACAGTGAACTTCCACATACACATGCTATCCACATGGACAGCTGATGACTGGCATCAAGCCAAATCTCGTTCAAACTTCATTCATTGGTTCTTCAATAGTGTGGGTTGTCCAAGGATATGAATATTCATAAGTCATGCATAAACATACAATACAGTAGAGCTCATTTCTCCACTGGGTGCAATTTTCTCAGTATTGTTTTGTAATGTCAGAGTCTTTTTTTGGAAATTGCTTTTTCTTTTTGTTGAGGTTGGAAGGTTTCTATTAATACTTAAAAAAAAGCATGGTCCAGAGGACATCTGGAATACATTAGCTGGAAAAGGGTGAAAGAAGGGTCAGAAGAAATAAAGAGATCTATGCAAAAATAGTATCAATATGCTTTGCCTTTGATTTCAAGTGTTATTTTGCAGGTTGAAAAGTTGAACACACAAATTCTCCATATGTTTACTGTGGCAGTCATATATTCAATTCTTAATAGCACTTTTAAAAGCTACACTAAGTAATGAACATCTGGTAACAGTGATTTACGAGATATTTTTCAAGGAACAGGAAAGATGAAATTTGCTAAATGTTATTGGTTACTATGGTTGATTAATTTAATTAAGTAGAGAGGCCCACCAAAATAAGGAACAAGACAAACAGGAACTGCAAAAGCACCCACACATGTGCATACTTTACTGTATGTATGGGAACTTCCAGAGATGGTTCTGTCAATCAGCACATGTATGCAGCACAAAGCTTGTCAACAACATTTGCACCAACAAATATGGACGGCACTTTCTCAGAAGGCAAATTTATGAGGAAGTTTGACAAAGATTTTTTTTTTCATTATTGGGGTTTTAAGATTATGTGTACACCTGTGTTGTACAGTAGTGTAGTGTAGTAGATCCCTCATTAGCTCAAGCCGTTGTCATAGGTGTGTAATATCTAGCTTCCCTTTCTAAGGGACTCGTGATACTACACTTGAGGTGCAGTAGCGCAGACATCATCATGTGGCTATATGTACAGTAGTCTCAATGTAAGGGGACCAGTTGAAAAAGCTGATGCAGTTCTTTTTTTTCTTTCTCGTACCCAGGCTCTATCTTGGGTGACTTCACCTAAAAAGTTATAAAACCAGCAGCTATGTAGGAATTACTTTCACAGTTGGTCCAGAAATTGTGAGAATATCACCTACGTAGAACCCTCATATGTACAATAGTTGGGAAAGGTGTGTGTATTGCAATGGGGGCATTGCATTGATAATATTGTTATGGAACCAGTCAACAATTTACTTCGAATTTAAGTTCTCTGGTAAACTGCGGTAAATTTTATGCAGACTGTAAACCCTGTTCAAACAGGTTGCCGAAATCAATGGCTGGAAGCTGTGTTAAGGCATTCAGCTAAGATGTTTCATATAGCAGATTACCGCAGGGAATGCTGTCACAATGGTCCCTACTTCCATTTCCCTCTATCCCTCATCCCCCCTGCCATCATTCCACTTTCAACTGTACCTGCACATATCAGGCACGCATGTTGATTTATTATGACTGTCAGCTTTTTACATGTACAGACACTCTGACCCCAATTTAAAACTACATTTACTTTGCTCCTCGCTTACCTGTCTCCTCACAACCTTAGCATATCGTTCTACCGTGTCTAGAATGAACTTGTAACCCAATTTAAAACTGTAATACAAAACAGCAGCAAGTGTAGATAGGACAAATAAGTACTACATATATATTAAGTACACACTTAAACTTCTTACACTGTCTAAGATATTAACCTCGGCACATGTCATGATGTCATAATCAATGTTTTGCCTAAGGAGAGTCCAGAATTTTGGTCAACAATATACTGAAATTTTAATTAAATATTTTTTCCCCTTTCTCTAGCCATTCATCCCTCTCTATCTCTCTCTCTTTCTTCAGGCTGGTGTCACAGGAACGGTGATCGGTACGTTGGGTCCCTTTGACGACATCACAGCCAACGGTACCAAACACAGAACGTCGGTTTACAGCTTTGTAGTCACGGAGGAATTCGAATTATGGGAGGACAAACTCAGAATAGGTAAAAAAAAAAAAACAACAGTTGCGCTTCGGCTGTCAACTGTTACATGCTGTACAGTGTAAACTGTTTTATAGTTACAGTTTTATAGCAAACTGCTGTAATGCACTAATTATGCGTCCATGGATACTTTTTGCTGTATCGTTTCATGTTTTTTTACTCTCCTTCTTGTCGTTTTGTTGTTTTTCTTCTTTCATTTGTTCTTCTTCTTTTTCTTCTTCTTCCGTTTGACGGGGCCTGTATCTCAACTGTAAATCCCCCAATAGTTTCTGCAGTTACAGGTGTTTGTTTATAAGTCTCACGCCTCGATTGATCTGGCTTCTTCCCAGAGTAGATTTTGTGGATGGGTAATTTGCAAGGCAAGGCACTTTATCTCCATTGCCCCTCTTCACCCAGGTGAATAAATGGGGACTTGCGAGGTGACTTGTAAATATAGTTGCGTGCGCTGGTTTGTGGCTGCACCCTATGGGAAGTCCCCCAGGGGACACGTGGCTGTGGTGCACTATGGTGCCCCAGGAGAGATTGTTTGAATTGTGCACACTTTGGTGTGTAGGTGTGACAAGTTACCAATGACCAGGGTTAAGTACAGCGCAGCGAGACTTTATTGTAAGTTGCGCTATATAAGAACTGAGAATTATTACAGTAATTATACAAATTGCACTCTAGTGCAGTATATAGTAAGACTGTATGCATAACATGCTGTATAATTTAAGAGCTGAATTTTAAAATAGAGATGAAGTGGGGATACTATTGTTTATAGCTCAATGAAGTGTCCTCCCTGTTGTGTTTAGTCTCAATACCTCGGGGAACCCATACCCAACTTCCTTATTAAGTCTCCTGTCCCAAAGATCAAGTTTTACGATGTTTTTCTTCCCTTTCCCCATGCGCTCAATAAACTAAAGAAAGCCATTATTTAAGTAGCTCTCATTAGCCTGATGAGAAATAGCGATTGGATTGTCCTCATGTGGCTCCATCCTTCATCTTCTGCTAGTGCTTCTCATCTAGGTCTGTTGTTATTATATACTATTTTTTTTTTTTTTATATAGCTCACTGTTGAATATACAAAAGTTGACCTACAACAACAAGTAATTGTTTTCTTGTTAGCTTGCTTGGGGGGGGGGGAGGGGGGGTTGCTGATATTTTCTCACCTCACTGACATATATCATAAATCCTTATAATCCCTTATACTCAGTTGGCTTGATTAGAAGACAAAACTCAGCTGCTTAGTTCACAAACTTGTCTTAGTTCACAAGTTTGTCGTTTGGTGAAAGGAAAGGTGTTTTATAGTTACAACCTGGTATTACAGATTTGTGTATATCTGTGTATGTGTATAATATATACATGGGACTGCAGAGTTTAATTTGCTCTTGTTTACACAACATGACACAGATTGGGTGACATAAGTAAAATTCCAATTAACTGTGAACGTTGCTGTCAGGCCTTCCCCTTGGGGGTGCCTCTGGTTGTGGGAGGATGAAGTATTAAGTACTCATAGACATGACGTAAGTAGCCAGATTGATGGAGACGTAACGACGATGGAAATCACGTACAGCCTGCGTGTACAATGTCAGAGACAATAAAACAGAAACACGTCAATGGAGGTTTAGTGAGGTCATAGTGCAGTGCCTGGGTATATATTAGACCACGGTATATATTAGAGTGTACTTCCAATTTTAATTTCCAAATAGGTGTGTTATAAGATGATAAATTTATAGAGCATCCAATCAGCCCCCAGTTTCCAGTGCTGGATGATACATGTATGTACAAAATAGTGAAGAAAAATAGAAATTAGAAAATAGTTCCCCTTGAGCGATACAAATTTGGCACATGGTAACCTATAAGCTCCTCTCTCAGTGACGAGATCATTCCGGCCTACTGCCCTCCTTCTTATTCTACCACCGAAATTAGTGTCTGGAGCACGTAACAAGAGTAGAAAGGTCTTTATCCTACTGTAGCTTCAGTATCTTGACAGGTCTAGCCTAGTCTGATCATGGAGCTATAAACAGAAGGAGAAAACCCACTTTGAAGTATCATTGTAACCGACAAAATTTGATCGCCATAAGTAAACATGCCTCAGGGCACAAACACGGGTAAAGCCATCATCAGCTATTACGTAATCCTGGTACAAAGGTCATTTCGTATATAGCGTCCCTCACAACATAGCAACAGACACTCCGATCCTAACGTATATGTAATTGAAATAGTATACACAGTACTCATATATGTTACGTTACGCATACCTGTAATAATTTCGATCGGAATATATCTTTCATTTCTCACCGAATCATGCGAAGATTCGTACTTAATAATTAATTGTTTATCTCAGCATATATTTCATCGCAATATATGAACAAGTAATGGCGAAATAGGTACTTTTAGTCAAGTATTTTCCGATAAAACTTTTCTTCGTTCGTTAGGCAAATAACGTTAGCGATGTTTGTTATTGCATTGGGAACCTAGTGTTATAAAATTAACAAAATTAATTTAACACGAAACATGGCTGCCAAAAAACTTTGCATCCGCCGAGGACATTAGAAATATTCATGCTACAGGATATAGTTGAATTTATGGTGAAGCTGATGATTGAAGAGTTTGAGAGGCTGGATGTTCCAGACGACATAAATTTGGAAGATACATTAATTGTTGAAAAACATGAGGAACAAATTCTAAGATAATTAGCAGGTTATGTGCCATTTGCCCTTAAAAAACGTTATATGAAAGTTAAGAGTACTCAGAATGCTTTAATATTTTTACAGTACTTAAACTGTATGTCTGTTGCAGGTGAAGTAAAGCCTGGGTGGAAAAACAAAATAGAGGTGGATTACTCTTAGTTAATGATAATATTTTCATGCTTTTCAAGACTGGAATTTCAGACAAAGCAAATTTTAAACATGAAGACCTTGCTTATTTTGAGAAATAAAAATGTGAAAGACCATCTTCTGCAAAAACTTCTGCAACACGAGCCAGTTCAGAATCGGTGGGCAGATCTTGTTAAAGAATTGTTAAACGAGGACTTAAGTGGGCAGTTGCTTCAAATTTCATACGTTTGTTGTTTATTGGGTAAAATTAATAGTAAATGCTTTTGTTAGAATGTAAATGGAGATAAGTTACAAAAAAGGAAGACTTCTTGTAGCAAGAAAGGAGAGAAGCATTCAGAAAAGAATTGGCAAGTGAAAGCAAGGAGTGAAACTGAGAGTAACATGATTGGTATCTATATATCTTGATTTTATGATAATTATGTTGTATACTTACATAGTTCGTTTGTTCTTTCCATGGCAAACCTTATCTTTCAAGCTTATAACAAGTTTACTTTAGTTCAGAGAAATATAGTGGAACTAGAATATTGTCAGTTTTGTACAAATTAAAAGTTTAAACTTTGTTGTGATTTGTTTCCTTGTAAATTACAGTATATTGATTTAGGTCAAAGGTGACACATGCTTTCTCTTCAACACCACCTACTGTAGGTCTGGTAGGTAGGACACCATCCGCTCTAAATTGGACTATGGCAGCATCGCCACAGTGACAACCACAAAACTCACCTTCGCAATATTTACACCCTCTTGAAAGAAGCACTTTAGCTCAGCATGGAAGATTTCATCCCTTTCTTTCTGTTGGCAAAGCTTAATCTTCTCTACACCCCCAATATCCTCACCAGCATTTAGAATCCTTCCCACAACTTTCGCAGATGCCGAACTCCCTATCTCTCAAAAGTAAAACCCTCATACTACCTTTGGCATTTGGAGCTCCATAAACTCACCATCAATACCATCAAGCTGGCTCCTTCTCTTGACCCACCTTCACTCCTTCAGACACCCACTAACCCCCCCTCCCACCTCACTATCTTCCTAGGCCTTGTGCCAGCAAAATTGAAATATATTTAGCTACATGAGTTTACTTATATGGACATAATTCGAGCACAAAATGTGATTTTAATCCCCAATGGGCACAATGTAACCATTAGTAACAGCCAGGATGGCATCCCTTCAAGTCGCTTGACCACTACACTCTGGTTGACAACTTGACTATTCAATGTTATGCATATGATTATAAGGGCACCTTTCCCTTCATTTATGAGAGCTGGCAAAAAACAGAACAGCAAGTTGGAGTTCCTTTACTGTATATATTGTACTAAAAAAGAAAATAAAACTACTTCACAAGATAACATGAAAACTATACAAGATCAAATCACCACATTGTTATTTAAATATACTGTACTAGTTCCACCAAAAAATAATCTAGAGCACATGGACAAATGACAATGTTCTTCTAACAGAAATCCCCACTTTAAGTACTAGTACAACAAAGGTACAAATAAAAAATTAAAATACTGTGAAATAAATCTACTGTAGTGCTATACAGAACAATCAAATCAGTTTGAGTTCATTTACAGTACTGTACAGTGGCGTAGACAGTGTGGGCGAGTTCCCCCCCCCCACAGAATTTTTTGGGGACGTGAGTGGTGACGGTGACAAATCATAGGGAGCAAAAAATATTTAAATGTACTCCTCTTAGTACACAAATTCAGTTCAAAGAATGGAAACGATAACAACCCCTTTGAATCTTAAGCCCTTTTTTAAACAACATTTTTCAGGGGAGGAGGATGCCCCTTATACCCTCCCCAGGACGTTGTTCCACCGCTTAGTGCCTGAAAATGGGGACAGAAGTTGACTTTGCCCCCCACCCCATACCAGAAACCTGGCTATGTCCCTGGTACTGTATTAATCAAAGAAAACATTTATGCAAAAGATTTTGAAAAATCTATAGAACATTAACTCATTATTACAATTTACCAGTTCCACGTAAATAAAAATTCTGTTACTTCACATGGAAATGTACTGAAAAATTGTTCCATACATAAAGTGAAAAAAGTTGGTTTAACTGCGATCTGCTTCCTCCTCTCTTGGCCTTTTGCGGCAGTAACTACGTAATGAACTGATTGCCTTGGAACTTGCAACCATCAAGGACAAAACATTGTATAACAGAGAGCATTTTACTGTTATCACAAGAGATCATCCACACTGTAACCTCCAGTGTAACTTTCTACAACCAAAACCCTACACCTGTTTGTGCACCTTTTATTATGTAATCTTCAGCAGGATGTGTGGTTAGCTTCACACTAGCTTAACCACTGTTTATGTAGACAGAGTAACATCCTGTCCCATCCTCTTGTAATCCATTGTAAAAGAGTATATAAGATGCAACTTTCACCATTTGTATTTAGTAGCATACATCCAGCCAAGGAAGATACAATATACTCTGCATTAAACTCAACTACTTGTTTGTGCCTTTATTTTCTTGTTCATATACCGCTGTGACAATTTGGTGGAGGAGCAAAAATTCCTATTTTAAGTTTTACATGACACGTTCTCCGTATTTCCTTCGTTCATCTACTCGTTTCACAATGGCTTCAACTGTTCCAGCAATTGCACCCACCCCTTATCATGGGTTATCTACAGAAAATGCCAAGCGTTGGCTGGCTCGCTTAACCCAGTTTGTAACACTTAAAGGCTGTAAAGATGAAGATGCCTTAGCTATGTTTGGACTACTCCTTAGAGATTCTGCTTTGGATTGGTTTACTTGTCTTGATGACTCTGTCAGGAAAGACTTCACACAAGTCAAAGCTGCGTTTTTGTTACGCTTTCAGGATGTGGTGCCCACTTGGCAAAGACTAAGCTCGTTTTTTACAGCTAAACAGGAACCAACTGAAACTGTTAACGATTTTACATCTAGGATGAGCATGAGGGGTTCAGATCTATCTCTCTCGTCAGAACAAATTGTCCAGGCTACTCTGGCAGGCCTACTTTCCCACATCAGGCCCTTTGTCCTACAAAAAGACCCTACCACTGTCGAGGAAATACGTAGGGCGGCAAACCAACTCGCCACTTCTGTGGATTCGTCACGACAGGAAGAAGTGTTGATGGCTGTCCAAGGATTAGCAGACCAACTCCAACAGCTAACCACAACCCAGGAGAGCTTTGCAGATCGGTTACATTCCCTATCCACTACGGTAAATGCAGCCTCACTGGACCAGTCTCACAGTGGAAGGAGAGGTCAACCACCACCATCTCCGCAAAAACAGGGGAGACGGACCTGGCAGAAATCTTCCCCTCCATCACAGGATGGCCCGAGTCCTTGGCATCGTCAACCATCACAGACACAGCGTGCTTGTTCTGGGTGTGGTGAGTACGGTCACTTAAGGTCTTATTGTCATGCTCAAGATCTTAGCTGTTACAACTGTGGTAAACTAGGACATATAGCTCGAGTATGTAGGTCTGGCCGTTATGTACCCCCCTTTTACCCAACCAACCCCTTCCTCCAATCTTCTGGGCAGCACCAGAATGATCAACAGCCCCAATAGCAATTACTGTCACACAGGCCCTCCTCCCCTGTGAATAGTTACTGTTGTGAGGCATCTTGTAGGGACTCTGTAGCAGCCATTTCTGCCACGCCCTCTGTGACTTTAGTGACCCCACTTCAAAAGAATTTGGTTAATGTGTCCCTAAATGGTTGTACTTCTAAAGCCCTTGTTGACACAGGAGCTTCCATTTCTTGTATATCTCTGTCTCTCATACAGAGATCTTGTATTCTCAAAGTGTCTACACTTGGTGACTCTACCATTAGTCATATTAAAGGGGTGTGTGGTGAAACTCACACTGTTCTTGGGACAATCAATCTGCCTGTTACTATTAACAAGCTGTGCTTATATCAGACATTCTATGTATTTCAAAGACTGCACCACCCACTTATACTAGGTCTAGATTTTCTAACGACAAATAAGGCTTCCATTGATCTTCACAACCATTGCCTATCTCTTCATGATGGTATGACCGAAGTGTCTTTCCTTCAGGCTGATCGTGAACGACATGAAGTTATAAGATTGCAGACTTCAGTTACTGTCCCAGCAAAAACTGAAGTTATTTGCCCTGTTAAGGTTATTAACCCTGACTTTTCCCATAGTGTTTGCCTTTTAGAGCCAGCATCGTCTTTAGCTAGTAAGTTCAATATTTTCACGGCCAGGTCTGTATGCTCAGTTGCCAATTCTAGTGTTATTGTTAAGCTTATGAATCCCACTAATTCTGCTGTGTGTATTCCTGTCAATACTACCGTTGCTTATGCACATGAATATGAGGACATTCGTGACTTTTCGGGTTCTGAGCCTGATCTGTCCGACTTTAATATTTCGTCATTGTTCGATAAGACTTCTCCTGATGATGATGACCAATACGTCACCTTAGCTCAGGATATGGGTATAAATTTAGCAACTTCTGATCTCTCTGAGGTACAACAACGAGAGCTTCTTATTTTAATCGGCAAGAACCGTGATGTTTTTGCCACTGACCTGTCTGAACTTGGTGAAACTAATCTTTACCATCACAATATTGATACAGGGAGTGCACCTCCCCAACGACAGCGTTTTTACCGCACGACCCCTAAAATCAAAGACGAAATTGAAAAACAAGTCAATGATATGCTGCAAAATGGTATAATTGAGCCCAGCATTTCAGAGTGGCAGAGTCCTGTTGTTCTGGTCAAGAAAAAAGATGGCAGTTACAGGTTTGCTGTCGATTATAGGAAACTCAATAGCGTTACTAGGCCAATGCACTTTCCCTTACCTCTATTGGAGGATGTTTTTGATGCGGTGGGTGAATCTGAAGCACAAATCTTTTCTGTGCTAGACCTCTTTTCAGGGTTTTGGCAAGTCCCTATGGACCCTGACTCAAAACATAAGGCTGCATTTGTGACTCATCATGGGGTCTACCAATGGAAAAAGCTCCCATTTGGCTTAATGAATGCACCTGCCTCATTTCAATTGGTCATGGCAGAAGTACTAAGAGGCTTGAATTGGAAACATGCTCTTGTGTATGTTGATGACATCCTTATTCTAAGCAAAAATTTTCAGGATCATTTAGACCATCTTCAGGATGTTTTTCACCGCCTCCGAACTGCCAATATGAGACTCAAACCTTCTAAATGTGACTTTGCTGCACAGAAAGTTACTTATTTAGGACATGTCATCACAAAAGATGGCGTTCAGGCTGATCCCTCTAAAACTGAGGCCATTTCTCAATTTCCTTGTCCTCGGGATGTCTCTACTTTACGAGGTTTCCTTGGCCTTTGTAATTATTACCGTAGATTCGTACACGGTTTTGCCAAAATTGCTGCCCCACTAAACAACCTCCTAAAAAAGGATGTTCCCTTCACCTGGTCTAAACAATGTGAAGATGCCTTCGAAAGTCTCAAACATGCTTTAACCACCCCACCCATACTAGCTTATCCTAGTATGTCTAAACCTTTCATTGTTTCAACTGATGCCTCAGGGAGTGCCATCGGTTATATTCTTGGACAGCGTGATAGTTGTAACAGGGAACGTGTGATTGCCTATGGCGGACGATCTCTTAACAAAATGGAAAAGAAATGGTCTATATCAGAAAGAGAGTGCCTTGCTCTTATTGAAGCAATTCAGTCATTCCGTCCGTACTTAGCTAACAACAAATTTACTGTTTTGACTGATCATATAGCTCTTAAGTGGTTACATAAAATTTCACATGCGACTAATGGTCGTTTAGCTAGGTGGTCTATAGCGCTTCAAGGGTATGATTTCACTATTGAACACAAGGCAGGAAAACTACACCAAAATGCAGATGCCCTTTCTAGGAGAAGCTATGATTCACAACAAATTCCATCAAAGGCTGAGGGAATGTGCATTGAACAAACTAAGACCAGTCACCTTGATCAGGATACCACTGTAGAATATCACATTGAATATGCTAGCAATCCTAGTGTACCTTCTGTAGGAGCTGTTTCAGAGAAGCCAGATATTGATCCTGTGGCTGTTAAATCATTTCAGAGGGAGTGCTCAGACTTTTCTTATTTGGTTAAGTATTTAGAAACAGGTGAGCTACCTGAGGACCAGAAAGTAGCTAAAAAAGTTGTTGTTGAAGCTGAACAATATGTGTGTCTTGATGGCACTCTTTATCATTTATTTTACCGTCGAGCTAAAAATCTTTCACAGGCGGATAGGGTAATTAAGCAACTAGCTGTGCCTAAGGTCCTTCGACCTGACGTTTTATTGTCATATCATGACTCTATTGCGGGAGGGGGTCATCAAGGGTTTGATCGAACTTATCATTCGATTCGTTTAAAGTACTATTGGCCAAGAATGTATTCAGATATTTATGATTACGTTAAATCATGTGATGCCTGTCAAAGAGCTAAACGTCATTTTCATGGCCACCCTGCCCCACTGCACCCAATGCCTGTTGAGGATGCATTTAAACGGTGGCATATGGACATCCTTGGTCCACTTACCACCAGTTCAGACGGTCACAAGTATGTATTATTAGTTACAGACAGTTTTACTCGTTGGCCAGAAGCTTTTCCTCTTAAGTCTCAGGAAGCAACTGTCATTGCACAAGTATTGTACAAAGAAATTTTCTGTCGTTATGGTGCACCACATACCCTTATCTCAGATCGTGGAAAAAATTTCATGTCAAAGTTAATTCAAGCATTGTGTGAGTTGTTTGACATCACCCGTCACCATACTAGTTCCTATCACCCACAGACTAATTCGACATGTGAGAGGTTTAACTCAGTTATTGCACAATCCATGAGAGCCTATTGTGGGGGAAACGATTCCAAATGGCCAGATATGCTACCTGGTATTTTAATGGCTTATCGTATGTCCCCTGCGATCAACTCAACCCAATTTTCACCTTACTTTCTTTTGTTTGGTAAGGATATGCGTACTCCCTTGGATGTTAGTTTACACCCTACTGACACCATGGGTAGAGATGCAAAAGAGCATATCACTTCTGTTATGGACAAGTTAGACACCTTTCGTAAGGTTGCAAAGGAAAACATTGTTCAGGCACAACACAAGAACAAACAAACTTATGATGCTAATGCCAAGGAACCATCATTTCATTTGGGACAAAGTGTACTAGTTTTTAACCCTCAAGTACCACAGGGCCATTCGACCAAATTACATCGTAAATGGTGTGGGCCATATTATGTCTGTGAGTTAGGTCCTAATGACACCTTCAAACTCAGGAATTGCTCTGATAACAAGGAATTGCAATCTCTGGTTCATGCCAATCGGCTGAAGCCCTATCATGACCCGAGGGACAGGAAAGTGCCTACTGTGCCACACCCTACCCTGTCTTCTGAAACTAAAACACTTCCTGGGACTAGTCCTACTGGAGCTTCCCAAGAAACCCAACATATAAGAGAACAAAGTTCATGGAAAGATGTTGATCGAATTCTTCAGGCACGTAAATATAATGGTGCTATGTATTACAAAGTTAAGTGGGCAGATAAAACACCATCTTCATGGGTTCTTAGTGGGGATTTATCTTCTAATCTTATTAGAGAATATCACATCACCCGTACTCTGCAAGGCAGAAAACGTAAACGTCCATTGAAACGACATAAGTTCTTCATTTAGAAATACTGTGTACTATTAAAGTTGATCGTGTAAACAAATATGGTTAGTCTGTTGCTTCCATATTTATCAGACTCTACGAGTAAACCTTCTTTCCATGTCAAAGGCTTTTTCATTGTTTATAATATATTCATTCCTTTGTTTTATATCTTGAGCATGACATTATTTTAACAGTATGTGACCGTACTGCCACAATTTTCTATTTTGATAATCATTGATACATTGCTTTTGTTTTTTAATGTTGTGACAGTAAATGTATGTCATTATGTTCTTTCAGGTTTTCCTGTAATTTTTTTTTTTTCTTGCCTTTGTCGACAACATTTATAGATGTATATGTTATTATCATTTGTTTTTTTTCTCAAACAGTGAGACATTACTGGTCATGTTTCTTTTATTGAGTTTCATCACTATTTTCATATATCAATGGTTCACCTTACCTTTGAAATTACATTCGAGCATTTTATATACGTTTTTGTTAACGTATTCTGTAAGGACTTTTACTTTCTGCAATTCTTAGTGTTTGCTGTTTCTTCATTCTTTCTTTTCCTTTCACATTTGGGGACCAAACTTTTTAAGGGAGAGGCAATTATAACAGAGAGCATTTTACTGTTATCACAAGAGATCATCCACACTGCTTTCTACAACCAAAACCCTACACCTGTTTGTGCACCTTTTATTATGTAATCTTCAGCAGGATGTGTGGTTAGCTTCACACTAGCTTAACCACTGTTTATGTAGACAGAGTAACATCCTGTCCCATCCTCTTGTAATCCATTGTAAAAGAGTATATAAGATGCAACTTTCACCATTTGTATTTAGTAGCATACATCCAGCCAAGGAAGATACAATATACTCTGCATTAAACTCAACTACTTGTTTGTGCCTTTATTTTCTTGTTCATATACCGCTGTGACAATTGTGCCCAATATCCAAGCATGGTATCTCTGTTTAGTTTTTGGTGCCTTGTCACTTTGGATGGTCTTTGAGCTGCCACATAATCACCACAATGTTCTTAAGCATTCCTGATGGGCACTAGTCATACCTTGAGAAAAAGAAATGGCCAAAGTGTAAGCAAATTAACATTATGTTTTAATTTACATGTAGGCCTACTTTTACTTCCCACATAAAATCAATGTTTTTTTCCAAATGGGTCAATAAACTTATTGAATAAAACAGAAGGAAATCTTTCTTTTGGGCATCAATGGTACTTGATACTTATACTATTGCTTTTCTTTATTTTTCTTTTTTCGTTTTCGACCTGTGTAAGCCGAATCTCCTATTGTGGACAATACCTTCAAATTCAATTCAATCAATGCAGTGATGTAACACTGTGGCCCAGTGCAGTCAGTTCTTTGTAGTACCGTAAGAGACATAAATACAGTAGGTTGATATTTTATAGCACAATTGCAGTTCAATCCAATGCATCTGGTTTGCAATGGAATCTACCTAAACTCCTACTTTATGAACATTTTCAAGGAGCCAATATAGTCAGGACAGGAGCATGCACATAACTATTTAGAAAATTATCCATATTTTCAATGGCCTTGGGCTTAGAGCCTGCATGGATTTGTATTTTTTATTTACTGGTGTGTGGGTCACATTGCCACAGTAGCAACTACACCGGCCTACACATGGTCTATGTTATGTAACTTAATCTGCTAGGCCCAATCTAGCCCAGGGCATGAACCACAAAAATATTAGGCCAATCGAATAAATATAAGTCAAGCAATCGAACAGAGATTCTTCTTTTGTTGGATACTGACCCAGGGTTACTGACAATGTAAAGACTTAATGTAGCCCTTGAATCTCAGTTAAGTGTTCACAACATGTCTTACAATAAGTTTTTTCATTCACACTTGAGATTGGCCAAGCAAGGGACTAGTATTATTCATATTATAAGCCAAGGCTCTCGACCCTAACAGTGACACTTATTATAAATTAGGCCTAGCCTATGGCCAGTGGACTACAATTTTAACCCTCATGAAATGGGCTAATGGTCATTTATTTTAAGCATCATTATTAGAATCACTTTAAAAACAATTACTCTTGGACTGCATCCGTGTCATTGTGCAAGTTATCACAGACGCCATTTTGTGCAACCTGTAATTTCGGCAGTCAGAGTGAAAATACATAGCAAATTCTAAGTCGAATAGCATTTTCGTACATACCCGTACACTATCCTGTCGTTGTACACTGTGAACAATAGGTCGTCCTAAGCACATAACACGATGGTTTTCAATCCGGAGATGTCCGGAAAGCGAGAAAATACGCGAAAAACAGGGCAGTTTTTCGGTCGAAGTCAATAAAATCTGAATCTTGAAAAACAAGGCTAACTCAGTGCATGTTTCGTGCAAACATATCGGGTTTCTTTTAGACCAAAGATATAGCTTTTAGCGTTGGACTTAATCAGATTTTAATCTCGAAGCTGTCACCATGGAGCTAGAAAACAGAACTAAACATGCACTTGACGCACTTTGAACTTTAGTACATGCATATTCATAAGCTTTATTTTTACACATCCAGTCGTTTTCTCCATTTGCGGCGGTTACAATGATGCAAGATCAAAGGAGCTCTCGCGGTCGCTTCGCACTGCCCGATGTAACATGATCGCTACTGATATTAGTCGCGAAACTCAGCGGGGTGGTTAAGGCGATGATTGATTGTTTTACGGACATTAGAGAGTGGGTTTTCTCCTTCTGTTTATAGCTCCATGGTCTGATTAATAAGCACATACTGTACTTATCAGCACTGAAACTGTTTATAGTCTGTTAGTGGCACTACTGTAACTGCTGAAACACAGTTAACCAGTTTCCTTACTATAGTGTTAGAAGTGCAGACCATTTTGGTTGAGTAGAAGGAAGTTACATTATACCGGTTTCACTATATAGGTAGAACACTGCACTCAGGGATGGTAACTCCAATGAATTTGTTTGCAACAATATATGAATTTATGAGGTACGTACAGCCAGGGGTACAAGATGCCAAGTTCCTCGTTTTCTTAACACTATCCTATGAGCTTGAGTACAGTAAAAGTTAAAGGTTTACAGTATTGAGGCCAAGGCCTCCTCACACTACCTTGTTCACTGGTAACTTGTCACACTCACGCACCAAAGTGATCATAATTCAAACAATCCCTCCTGGGGTTGCATCTATGTGTCCACTGGGGGACTCCCCATAGGGGGCAGTATGCAACTATATTTACGAGTTACCTCACAGGTCCCCATTTATACACCTGGGTTAAGAGAGGCAATGGTCATAAAGTGCCTTGGGCAAGGACACAACGTAATGATCTGGCCAGAACCTGCAAATCACCTTAGATGACAACTTGACCACAACGCTGTTAGTACAGTACATAGCAGACTGAAAAGGATCCAAATCAAAACAAAACTGTTAGCAAACTGCTCATCCACTAAAAGAGCCTTCGTAAGAGAATGTGTTAAAGTAAGAGGGCCTAGCAGGATATTCGTTCATAGGCTGTATGACATGTTACAGTAACAGAAGGGACAAATACACACATAAAATACAGACAGGTTTAATGAGCATGGTGAACACAAAAGAGAAAGATGTAAGAGGATTAGTAGACAAGGGATGGAGAGAATTAAGGATCGTTGCATAATACCCTAACTTGAGCGTTAAAGTACAGTAGGGCCAGACAATGCTGGTACAGTAGTTTAACAGGTCGGCCCTCAGTACATTGAAGTTGCTATTGTTGTGAGGAGAAAAGTAAGTGAGTTGCATGTCAATATCAAAAAGCGGGAAAGTTTTTGGAATAGAGTGAGTCAGTTTTGCTAAAGATATTTCATTTTGTGCAAACAGGAAAGAGACTGCTATTATCATGCTCAGAGTTGTATGTCGTTTCCAATTTTGTTTGAGTTTTATCTCGATTCTTCATCTCGTACGTCTACAGGGAGGGTGAGGAAGTGGTTTCCAATTGAAGACGCCTTAAGGCAACTCCGCCTGTACAAGCCCAACCAGGAGCGGTACCTCAGAAAAGCGGTCATGGACACGTGAGTGACTGGGTCAAAGGTCAACCAAGGTCTAATACATTGGAGATGACTTGATGCCACCCCCGTGGAAGAATTTATCTCAGGGAATTTCTGTAAACAAAAGAGAGAGAGAGACAGAGAGGGAGAAGATTCAGATTGCCGAGGCGATAAATATGGATGACATTCATCCAGATGCGAGTAAACCGAGTCGAAAGTAAACCTCAACTTCCAGTGAACTTTGTTACGTCAAGCGACTCGAGCTGTAAACAACACAAGTGCGGTGATGTGATGTGTGAGACCTCAATTTTACTGCACATTGGCTAGAAATATTTTATCAGATTGTAAGATCAAAAGTGTGTCATTTTGCTGCATGACAGGATCATAAATATATGGAAGAAGGTCGGTAAATTAGGTGTGAGCAGGTAATGACATACTAAACTTAAATATGGAACTGGCTGATCATATTTGTGCTAAGTGGGCTTTACAGTCATGAACTTTCTGTTTAATATGTATTTATGTACTGCAACCTACAAGTGTGTACAACATACTGTATCATGGAAGAATGGGGCGGCATTCATGAAATACTTGTGGGTGTTTTCATGGAGCTATTCTGATAATGGGATATACAGTATGGGTGGGACTGGGTATCATTTCAATTAACATGAAAAGAGAATATCAAAAGCATCTACAAATATCAAACTTCTACAACTGTGAATCGTCATAGGGTGAACTTTGACAACACGCTTCTACAATACTTTGATGGCATTTCAGTCTATTTCCGTCCATTTCCAAGGAGAGATGCTTTAAGGGATCAGGTTGCCCGCTGATTCGCAGTGAGTTTACTGTATGTCGTGAACAGTTTTGATGTTTGTCAAATAGTCAACACTACTGTCCTTTAAAAATGAAGCCTTTTGGTGGGTACAGTAGATTCTATCCAGTCACCAGTGACATGCATCTCTTGAGCACGATTTCACAGTTGAAGAAAAACTCTAAATTCTAGTGCATCCCTGCAAGAAGAAAATGCTGTAAGTGTAAGGCTTGCTCAATTTAATCTCTATATCACTTCTGTTTTTTATTTCCCCGGACACCTGTAGGTCTTTGCTTCTGTTGCCCTTTCGTTGTGTGCGTCTCGTGGGTATTCAATATGCGTTTATGACCTACGGTGCACTAGCGCCGTAGGTTCAACAACAAGTGATAGATAAAAAAAAATAGAGAGAAAAGAGAACAGTTGGAGACTGATAAATATGCTAAGATAATATAATAACTCTGCATTTGACATTTTGGATTCAGAGTTGATGGATATGATAAGTATAGTATATATATTAATTTATACAACAAACAGCAACAGAAAGAATCACTTGCTTTTACCAAAAGGGGAGGAAGTGTGAACTTAACATACGATATGTGTGGGATTCTTGCAGTACTTAACATAGAGTGTCAAATGTTTCATATGGATGGACAGGGGGAGGGGGTGGGGTGGTTTCTTGTTACTGGTTGAAACAAACAGGTGAATAAATCATCATCCTTGTCCACCCACAGTAGACCAAAATTGCAAAAAAACAAATCTGCATTATGTAAACCTTTCTTTGCTATCAGTACATTACTAGGGAGAGTTATACATTCATTTCAAAGGAAATGTTTTGTGTATGTTGGAGGAGGGAGGAAGGGGGACAGGGGAGGGGGAGGGGAAGACAGTGAAGTGGTAGGACTACTTCCTACATGTATCTCTTTGTTGCTTTACTTAACCACAGCTGGTAAGTTTAAAAAGGCCTCAAGGGCAAATCTCAAAAATCGCTCTGCTTAAAGCTGTTCTGGGAAATTTCCATAATATTAATTATTTTGTGAATATTCATGTTTGATCAGTATACAACCATAAAAAAAAAAAATTAAGTCTTCCTTTAACATCCTTTACCACCATAGACAACTTGCTTCTTTTTTTTCTTATTTTTTTTTTTCTCCTTCCAAATCATGTCATTGATTTTGTTTTGTTTTTCTATTTATTAGCTAAAGGGATACAGGTAGGGAAAGAAGATTAAAAGTCAAAAACTAGTTAAACTTGGTTTAACGTAATTCACATCTCGGGGCGCATCTTTTCTGGTTTACATTTCGCAAATTTATGAATCTTGATATGAATAAATAATTATCAATTGGGACACCATTTTTGTTCCTGCACAAAGTGATAAAGTTCCTCATTTCTGTCCAAACAATACTGCGGTATATCCAGTAATGATGTTAAATTAAAAAGTATTAATTGTTATGATTCAACTTTCACAAATATTGTTCACCAGACATATTGCTCTGCATCAGATATGCATCCGGTATCCCTTTTAAAAGATGGTATTGGTATTAACCGGCAATGGATTTAACCTCTATTAACTACTATTTCCGGAGAGATGGGTTGCCTCTCATTAAACTAGTGAAGTGTTTTAAGCAAAGCAAGCTATTCATGAACCATTCCAGTTACTGCATGTCCAGGCAAAGTTCACAACTCTCTGGTCTGGTGACTCCTGTCATAGGTTGTCTGTGGAAAGACACAGAGCTCTCGATGGAAATTTTTACCTTGTTTCAGACATGTGTGGGTGTGTGTAAAGAGTTCTGACAATTTTTTAACACTTTCAGCAAAGTATTAAAACAATATTTTTGAAGATGACACACCAAATTCACTCACTGTCTGGCGGAAGTTTTTGTATAAATCCTGATTATATTTAAAATTGTGAATCTTAAGGCATAGAACAAAATTTAAAGTATGTTATCATTGAATAATTCAATATTTCCATTAGAGTCACAGAGGAATCGGTGAGGAATTATCAAGTCACATGAATCCAGATCAAAAGGAGGAGAACTTGCATTGTCTTTAACTTTTTCATTAATTATGAAATGAAGAAGTGACTTCATTGCCTCATCTTCTCACAAAAAAAAAAGGATTTTTAAGATGAATTATGTATTCTATGGTACATTGAATGCTGAAATGTACAAAAGAAAAACTACCACTATTTTTGCTATTTGGAACTAAACTGTGAACAAAACTTCTAAGACTGTATAAAAGGTGATGTATAATTATTCGCTTTATCTTTGAATGTCATATTTGTCCATTTCAATCATTGCTTTCTTCCACCAGTGTCCTTTTTCTCCCACATCCCTTTTTTTCTTGTATATTCTCTTTTTTTTTCGGTGGGGGGATGGAAGATGGGATTGAAGGGTGTGGTCGTGCAGTTAACTTGAAATATAACTGATCACTTTTGCTTCAATTAGGGAACACAATGTGTTCTACCACTCCACAGTGGATTCTAAAAATTCATATTCATTCGGAATTCACACCGCACATCCATCAGAGGGATACTCATTCTGCAAGACTATGATGATATCAAGGTCCATGGGTTGAGTCCAGGGTACCTACCCTCTTGTGGTATAGGGTGTGTCTGATAATATCTAGATCCATGGGTTGAGTCCTCCAGGGTGTACCCTCTTGTGGTTATGGGTGTGTCTTATATCAAGGTCCCTGTATTGAGTCCTTGAGGGTACCCATTTTGGCTGAGGTCATTTGGGTCATCAGAGGTCAAATTGTGAAACCTTGTAAAATGACATTAAGTACAAGAAGGCTATTATTTTGTGTAGAAGTCAAATTTTTTGTCATTTGGGTTCAACAAATGCCAAACATTTACTTCACTCCCCTCTTACCTGTCTCTCTACACTAACACACATTCATAAACATAATATCGCAAAGGCAGCTTTGCATATTTGGACAGATTGCATATTTGGTATGTAATTGTACCACATTCAGTACAAGAAGCCTAATGTTGTGGGCGGAGGTCAATGGTCGTTCACCAGGGGTCAAATTGTGAAAACCATGTTTTAAGACAATATTTCAACAAGGACATATATGTCATATTTAGTATGTTGATGTATCTGTCACATTTAGTACTAGAAGTCTGTTGTTGGGGTCAATGGTCATTTCAGGACAGCCTGTGTCATTGTGAATTTATTTGTTGTCACATCACACTGCTTTTCACTGTATTTCTAAGATCAAGTATGTTGTACACTATATATTACGTCTGATTCATGAAGAAAACTGCTCATGTTACATCATCGGAAGCACAATGCATTTTTGCATAGTGGTTTTCTTCTTGATATTGTATAAGCTCTTAATATTAATTTCAGTCAAATTCAAGATTTTTTTTTGCATAGAATATGTTGATTATCTTTATGAATGTATGGAATTGTGTGTGATATATTTTGTTTTTTGTTTTATAATATGATTGTACATTAAATAAATTTGTGATTTAAAAGATTGTCGACTGAAAAATGAGATATTGGTGCTTGAAATATAATAATAATAATAATAATAATTCAATTTAAATTTTAACAAATTCTTTTGTTTCATTTTCTTTCATTAATAAAAGCACCTCAATAGTGCTTGTACGAGATGGAGGAGACAGGTAAGGGTGGGGGTTGGGGGGGTGGATAAAGCCCAAGGCCAACAGGAGATATTACCTTTCGCTATCCCCCCACACCGTAATGAGACTGCTTTTCACTGTATTAATAAGATCAAATATGTTGTACACCCTCACTGTACATTACGTCATATTCATGAACAAAACTGCTCATGTTACATCATCGAAACCACAATGCATGTTTGCGTTCTGGTTCATTTTTATAAATATGGAAGGTTATATTGGTATACATAAATAATCAGGTTCCGTAATAAGGACAGAGAAAACTTGACAGTATCAAGTACTAATAATGATAGCCACTTCCATGGGCTTCACTTAAATGGATGGGAGGGATAGTATGTGGGGGGGGGGGCTGCGTTTTGATGTACCCTTGTAGTGTTATCAAGTACTTTCGACATACAAGTGGATATACTCTTGGATATACAAGTCCTCATCCTTGCACACTTCTTGTTCAACTCCTAATTTAAATGCTTTGTAACGATCGGGCTAGTAACTAGGTGTACTAAGCATGTATACTAACTCGATCACAATGTATAATACCTACGTCAGTCGATCTCAATTTCCTAGTGTCATCTTTCAATTCGACCATCAAAGTCGATGACAGTTTATAAATCGTGAACAGAGAACGGTAATATAATATCTTAGCTCGTGAATAACTATTTCTGGTTAGACCAATCTCGACTTTGTCAGCAGAATTAATCCTATGCAAAGTACATCCTACCATAGAGCTATAGCTCCATGATCCTACTCAACGGAATATAACAAACTGATGGCGCTCTATCACTTTGGCGAAATTTGGCAAGTGCGAATAGGTGGCGCCCTTACACTAAACGGACTAGAGCTCTTTTAAAACCGACCAGATAGAGATGTACGGCTCTGAAACGGAATATAACTAAGAAAATAGATTACAAAGATCTAGTAGGAAACATGACTCATTTTCAAGCAGGAGGATCTTATTTACCTGGTTTTCATGTCGGCCCTAATAGGCTACCGTAGAATTCAGTAATGGAGACAGCATAAACAACTATACGTATGATGTGTTAGTCAAGTTGCTACCTTTTGAAATAACTAAAAGCTATGCTGATGTGTCGTCAAAAACTAAACTACACTGATTTAGTCTTTGAACTAATGATATCACATACAAAATTAATATGGATATTTTGTAAATCGTTGATAAAACACAGTGACTTCTTTCAATCCATGCTACATTTCTATAAATCTTTGATGTTGTAAACTAATGGATAATATATAGACTAAATAAAGAGAATGCTATACTAGTTCCTCACATGCAACACAAAACTCAATGAAAGTAATACGACATTTTGTGGTCTCAAATGGCATGTCTACAATGCATTGTGATGGACAAATGCTGTTTAATGTTATCCAAGGGTCACATGCTTTCTTGTTTATTATAAAGCTAAAAGATCGTGTTCTGGTGAAGTTATTAGAATTTATTTAACACCAAAAAAGCTGCATTAACATATAAGGCCAGCACCGATGTGACAACGTCATCATCATGTCAGAATTAAAGGAGTATTCGAACGATTCACTATATAGTGTTTTGAAGGCCTGTATAAGCTATGTATATATACTATAGCAGTTATTCTTTCTCTCTTGCATAAACTTTGACACATCGAGACTAAAACTCTGCTAATCCTTTGGAGAAGACAATGGCGCATTATAGTGTAGTGAGTAATATGAAGCAGCCAACTTTTTCTGAAGATGGACTGGACAAAAAGTGCATTCTCTAGCCAGGAGAAAGTGGATCTTTACAGATGGGAGGGTATAGGTGTGTGTATGTGTGTGTGTGTGGGGGTGGGGGTTGGGTGGGGCGGGCAGATGTCAAATTGATTATCAAGAAATTATAGGGGGTACAACGGAACTCGCGAATATCTTTAAAGCTACCTTATTTGATTTTGTCAAATTTAAGGGGTGCTGATGGTAAGATATCTTGCTAGATTAAGATTCGTATATGTCTTGGAAGATTTTGCAAGATAAATATACTAATAATACTTGTAATTGAACGGATTGCCACATTTAACACACTCAGACATAGGGTCATTAACCGTAGCTTCCTATGTCTAGTTAATTAGCAGTGTGAACACAATATATGACAACCATTTATAACTTTTCCACTGTGTAATAATTGTTAATTTACTTTAGTTTAATAGAAAAATGGATCAGGAAGGATACTCAAGTCCCCATCAAGGACCCTAAAGGAGGGAGGGGGGGAGGTGAGGACACAAACACTCAGACCCGATTACTTTGCTTATAGTGCTTGTCCAAAGCATTCTTAAACCCATTCACACTACTTGCAAGTACAATTTTCTCAGGCAAACCGTTCCACTCATTCACAACCCTATTAGAAAGTTAAAAGTTATGCCGAAGATTGCGAGGGGGGGGGGGGGGGATATATTGATATATTCATTCACCAAATGTCTACAAACCGTTTGTAAAATCTTCTATAGAATAGTACTAATCACATTGTCATTAATTATTAAGCGGCGTGGTTGCCCATGGTAACAAAGTAATATTGGTACAATCTATTTAAACATCATTGTGTCATGATCGTAATTTATTTATGAGCAAACAGTCAGATTAAAAATTCATTTATTTCCCAGTACAACAGATAGAGAGTGGAAAAATGACACAAAAGAGAGATGAATAAATGAAAGGTTCTTTTTTTGTGTGAACAATTACTTACACTTTATCGGTTCACCGGCTGGGTATATTCAATTTCTTCCTTCAAATTCAATATTAGTGAAAGACTTGCTTTTCATTTGAGAGCTTGAGATATCACAATATTATCTCAACTATATATAGTACTATTATTTTCTCCTTTGGTTTAAGAACATCGAACGCTTGTAATTTTGGTTCAGTGGATTTGTTTTGAAGTTCATCAATTTGTCAAAGGATGAGAAATGGCATTGTTTATCTCTTCGAGCGTAATATCAATCATCTTTATTATACTTGGTGTTAGTTGCTACAGAGGTAAGCTATAACATTATTTATTGGTTCAAATAGCGATCATGATAATATAATTATATAGCTATTCCTCGCACGATTTTGACCATAGCTGCCAATTTTTTATCCTCCGGTACATGTTCGAATAGCGGCCCTATTATGTAGCTAATATGCAATTTGCAACCTCGTATGCAAGTATAAGAGAAGGGAGCTTAATTGATTACCATTTTCGACATTTCTGTTTTTTCTTTCATACTTCCTGACATGAATTTCATCTATTTGCATTTGCTAAGTTATATTTCAGTATACGACTAGAGAGCTTCAAACGTTACCATTGTTGGCATGTGTCTCTTGTTTCTTACAATCTTTCTCACATATGTTTCATATTAATTTAGAAAAAAAAAATCGCAGCAATTCTACACTTATATATTTCATGCAATTTCTTTGTGGCGTTTTTGTTTTCATCCTTGACAGGGATCTTTTTCTATTTCCTGTTTTCTTTATACGTTGCACGTGATATTTTCAATTTAAATGTGAATTGCATAATTTTGAAGAGCATCATCATTCCATTTTACATTATTTGAATTTTCCCCCTCTACTTATTGGATGAATTCAGTAATTTGAACTCGAAATGTATCATTATAAAGCCCCGTATACTCCACGCATGCATATGTGGGTTTGGATCATCAAGTCCCAGAACACAACTTGATCTATATAATCTATGCACATGCAGATATTGTCTGTTCAGCAGCTTAACCACATGCGCCACACGCATACACACTTACAACCACGTCCTACAACGCACGGGTAAACACGCGATCGCAAACGTATACAACGTTTATGGGGCGAAGGTATTCAGGAAAGCAAAATAAACTAAGCAGGCTAAATACAGGCAGCAAATTAATCAATATACGTCAATTGCTAATTACTATTAGTTTTCCAACGATTTGAGACATAGAAAAAACTATCGTTTTTGACAGAAAATGTGGGCAACCCATTATTTATTTTTATTTGTTTTATATTTTTATTATTGTCATCTTTAATGTGGGTAGTCCTGCTCAGTGCAGTGTTTGTAAGTGTTATGAAAACAGCAACAAATGACTGACTAAGGAGATACAGAATATCCTAGATATTACTTCGCTGTAAATTATAGGATTCACTTAACATCTTGAGAACGTTTAAGAACGGTATTGAATATAAATGAACTGGTAATCAAATTGTTATTTCACACAATTTAAATTAATATACACACAGAAATCAACAGACCACCACCGCCCCTTTTCGAAATTTTTATTTACTCATGAAGATAATATGATCTTTTGGATTCGTTATTTCGTGTATGTGTGCGAGTGTGTGTGTGTTTATGTGTAATATGCTTGTAGTTAGTCAACAATAACAATCAGTATTTTATTGGAGGGGGGGGGGGGGAATAATTCAACAAACACTTCCATTGCATATGTACGAAATGTTCACGTTATATACTATCAACTTGATTTCACAGGAAAAATTAAAGTAGCTGTGTTCACTTCTCTATGTGAGGTCATATCCAAAGTATACTGTGGGTTTGAATCTCTATACCTCTCTAATCTCATTTATATTTTGTCAACTGAACTGAACTTCAACTTAATTTCAGTAAGATTATCACAACTCTTAAGAACTAGACTCGATTATAATTATGATCAGTGGCCGTCCGATAAAATCTTGTTAACTAACTCGCTCCAAAGAACTTAACATTAAACAACATGTATTTCCGAATCGACGATACGAGAACATTTCAAGCACATTCGAGATAGGCATAAACGGACACTCTGAGGCATGTATGCACGCGAGAAAAAGAGTACTACAAACGACTTTTCCAAGACTACTTTACTCGCTGAAATGAATGCATAATTCCAGTATATGTTGTATCATAACTCTTTCAAAGGGAGCAGATCACTTCGCCCAACAACCATTTCGCCCAACTGTCATTTCGCCCAGCCAGCCTGGTCATTTCGCCCAACCAGCCTGGTCATTTTGCCCAACCAGCCTGGTCATTTCGCCAACCTTGTTGGTCTTTTCGCCCAACCATTTTTTTACTCATATTCAGTCAGAATAATGTTCCTTTTTCTATTTCGCCAGTTCAATTTGATTTATTTTGGGTTATATTACTTCGTGGTAGGTAAATGAAGTGAGGTCCGCTCGATATCGATCGGAGTCTGAGCAGTTATTTCGGGTATAATGGTAGGATTACACTACTTTAGGCGGTTACGCATGGATTGGAAGTTATTTTATTACACAAACAAATGGGAATCGGTGTGGAATAATATCACCTTTTCTATTTCACTAGTTCAATTTGATTTATTTTGGGTTATAGTATTACACTACTTTGGCGGTTACGCATACAATGGAAGTTATATTATTATGCAAACAAAGGGGAATCGGTCTCCATATAAACCTATCAAACCTTTACCCCTAAAACACTGATCCATACTACCGACTAACAATCCCCGAACGTTTTCCTTTTTAAATTGAAAAAGAAAAGAAAATATAAAACCTGTCCATAATATTGAAGTATTATACTTAATCAATGTAACCACTGTATCAATGTAACCACGACTTCAACTTTCCTTAATATTCGGTTCGTATCCCGTAACGTTAACAATTCCCGAACGTTTTTAAGTATAATATTAATCAAGGTTGGGCGAAATGACCAGGCTGGTTGGGCGAAATGGTAAGGTTGGACGAAATGGCAGTTGGGCGAAATCGCCGAAATGGTTGTTGTGCGAAGTGACCTGCTTCCTTTGAAAGAGTTATGGTACAACATATACTGGAATTATGCATTCATTAGTATAACACGTCGAAAAACAACGATTTTTTATATTTTTTATCACCATTATTTTTTTTATATTTTTTATTGTCGAGTTGAAAACTGACCGTGCAATGCAGCAAAGTTAAGGTATAACAGACTCGTAACGTTTCAACTCTTCATCATTATGTCGACATTTTTAAACGTATTGACAAGAGACGTGGAACGCAGCAACTCGACAATTTCATCATTTTTGTCAAAATATAATATTATCGTATCGTGTCAACTCGACAGATATCGAAAAGTTGGAATATATTGTCATGTTACGTGTTGGTCAGCTCCATACAAATATACAAATCCGTCGTGTTGTCATTCTACATTGATAGGCTAAGTCTACAACAAGCATGTCCTTTCAGACCATCGTATAGCTAATAGTTCACAATTATGTGTCTATTTATGTTCACATTAACATGTTGCGTGTATAGCTGTAATGATAGGCTTAGTTGATGGTTACGATGATTTGTGTAAACAATCAACATTTGTCAACGGCCAGTGGTGTTGAGGTACTTCCTTGGAGTCTTCATAAATCCTGGAGTATATTATGAAAATGAGAAAACATGTATTTTCCTGGCTTCTCAACCCCCCCCCGCAACCCCCTCCCCCAGCCCCTCAAAGGCTAGGATACAGTCAGCAATCCCCTCGTCTCTATGGCAACGTATATAAACTGCTGCTGGCAGAAAGGAGACAGTTTGTACACGTTACTTACTCACTTCTAAGCAGTTAGCACTGAGCGTTTGTTTGAATGAAAGGTTTTTCATTTATTGCTACCGTTTGTTTAGGTCGTCTTTTTAATAAATTTGTGTGATTTGCATAGATATTAGTCAAAATGTGTATAAACTCATCTATCTGGTTGCCTGTAGTAACAATTTGGAAACAATGTAAGCGACCATAGTATAATCTTTTTTTTCAAACGCTTTAATATCGTATTTTGTTCCCAGCAAACGGTGACGTCACTTGTTCTTTTCAAGAGTCTTTCAGAGAGAAACAGAAAATAAAGGCAAAACAATTATAAGGATATTAATAAATTGAAGGATGTGATAGGTATATACTGTCTTTTAACAGTCACTAATGACTTTTCATATCCGTCAGCAATATTCTTACTTTTCTAAGAGTATAGCTCAACCTCTAAAAACTCTCACTCAGCTAATATTTATCTCCCTCTTGTGGTTTTGAAACATTTGGAAGATTTGCAATTTTGGTCAGGATAGACTCTTCTCAAAAAGTTTGGAAAATGGTACTGTGTGTGCGGACTATGGAAGGGATATATCTCATATTTATTCTCCTCGGTGGTATTTGCTGTAAAGGTAAGCCTATATCAATTATTTTACAAATGGCGGTCATAACAAGCAATAGTGTATCCCTTGCCCATACTTTTTTTCGGACGCGTTCTAAATCTGGGATAAGAGAACTTATTAGTTGAAAACATTGCATCTTACTAGAAACAGGTCCCACTGATCTATCATTTTCTCCTTTGGGGGTGGGGGGGGGGGCGGGCTGTGTATGTTATACACTATGCACACTTGCTGTTCCTCAGACAAACAAGAGAAAGCTCTCTTAACTTTACTTATGAACCTGATAAAGTTAAAGCTGAATGATTTTCTTTAAATTCTTAGATATTTGTATTTCTTAAAATGTTTATAAGTATTTCCACATAACAGGAGAATAATAAGAGTTTTATTCAGTCCCCCCCCCCTAGTAAACCTATAGTTCGATCACAACTATGATATGTCTTCGGTCATGTAAACTCAAATGTACCAGAGAAGCATTAAACGGCATAGGTGAATTGCTGAAGAGGAGGAAGATTTGGGTGGAAAGTAACAACCTCGGGACCTTGTTGTCGCAGTCTCGTCCCTTTTTGTTCTTCACTGCCAAAGTAGATGATCTGGAAAGGGAGCGGACTCCAAAGCATCTGTATGGCGAATGAAAGAGGAATTATTAGAGCAAATGCGACGAAGACCCGAAGTGCTTGACTGTAGGCAATTCCAGACTTGCAGTGACAGCTAGAAGAATGGAGATACTGGGGTTTGTCTGCGGGCTTGGTGTTTAAGTCTGTAGAGAGAGAGAGAACCGCGTTCCTTGCAAACAGTCACATCGAGAAAGGTAACCTGTTGGTGAGAGTAATCAGAGGTGAATTTGATGGTGCTGTGGAAAGAATTGATGTGATTGATGAAGGTGAGCAGGCTATCCTCATCACTGGTCCAAACGAAAAAGATGTCGTCAATGTAGAGCCACCAGATAAGAGGACGGCAGGGAGCTGTACATGAGCATGCGTTCTTCAAGGCTAGACATAAACAGGCAAGCAAGGAAGGAGCCAACCTCCATGGTACCCATGGCAATTCCGTTACATGAATAAATATTGAAATATAACCGACGGATGTATTCATGTTTATGTCGTAATGCTAACAACTGATTCGCTCTTTTTCTTAATATGCAGGACAAGATACGGAGGATAAAGTGAAGGGCTATTTTAAATGTACTCCTAAGAGAACGGATGCTTCGCAAGGTAAGGCAAAATGAAAGGATTAAAACATTTATACATATATAGCCTTTTGCCATTTTTTTCTCGATCAAATTGTCATGAAATGTATATTTGCAGCATGGCACAATTTTAAACGATGTTTAGTGTTTATTTATCCTAACAACGTTTAACAAAACTGAAGGCAGAAACATGTATACCTATTCTGTAATATATACCGGTCTTCAAGACTATATTGCTTTTGAAAGACCTTAATATGTGAAAGGCAATTACTATGGAAGAATCGGATGTTCTGTTCAGGAGAAATTGTTTTATAAGTTGCAATAATTCTGCTAGAAGTCGTTCTAGTCTTGTTAAATTTAAAGCAGCAATTAGCGCATCTGAGGATGATGTGAAGTAATCCTTGACATTTTTTAAAACTATATACGTATAATTTTGTCTTTTATTCGTGATATCTAGATGTGATAATGGTTTTTTTTTCTCTATGCCATCGAACTTAAACGCACAATCATATATAGTCATCGATATGGATTCATTTAACCGATCAGAAACTAGGATAAAACCATCGATTGAACTGTTGGGAGAGAGAATTGACTGTAAAAGGATTTCGGGTAAACATTACAGTGCAGACTGAAAGCATACTTTACCAAAAAGTTAAACAGCGAAATATATTTCTTTTTTAAGGTAAATAATAGCAAATAGTAAATAACAACAGTTGGTCAGATATGGAAGTTGTGAGTAAGATATTGCTGTGCTTCATTTCCTTTCACTCAAGATCATACAACCGGGTATGACAGCACCTCCTCCCAGATTAACACGTCTCCTATTACCACAACTGTTTGTGAACAAGGTATGGAGTTCTGCTACAATGGAATTGACTTTGGCTGTGCGACGCCTGACCATTGTGCATGTAATCTAACAAGTACCAATACAACAATCTCGGTGAGTCAAAAAGATTTTACTCGAGGAAAGCATGTCTTTCTTTGCTTCAATTTAGCTAAAAGTATTGAAAAACCTGGTTGAAATCACATGCATCCTTGACAAGTAGGCCTATGTTAGGACTGTCATGGTATTATCCAAATTCCTAAACTACTATAAGTACAACACAAAAATGTGAATATATGCAACCCTCAGAAGGTTAAGTATTATCAACAATGGCGACTGACGGCCAACTTGAACCCAAGGAGTAAGAGGATTCATGCTATATACTTGGTCAGAACAGGGATATGTCTAAATAAGTGGGCAGTGAATTTTAAAGACTGTTATGCAGCTCATATTAATGTTTGCAAGCAGAGATGGAACCCGTGCATTGCCTTCATCTTATCATTTCTGTTTTCCTCAACAGGCCGGTGGATTTTATGTCAACCCTGAGTGTACAGAGAGGGCCCACTGTATCAACGGCAATGTCACCTGGGATGACGTATACAGTTGCAGCCCCAATGCACTGTGTGAGGAACAAAACAATGTTCGTCAATGTTACTGCAAGGCTGGTTACCATGGTGATGGCCAGACATGCGAGTTCTCCGACTGCAAAGGTGTTTATGACAGCGGTTATAATACCAGCGGTATATACACTATAAAACCAACCAACTGGACTGGATCACCATTTACTGCTTATTGTAACATGGCTGACGGAGGTGGATGGACGGTAAGTCGCTATGCTCAGTACAGACACTCTGTTCATTTATAGTTTGATTGTTACATTCACCAATGTCATCATAGACACTGGTCGTTGAGTCCAGTTGGTTACAGCTCAAAAACGATGATTGACTGAATGAACGCCATAGTCTCAGTGGCGGGGCATCCGTACAGTCAGGGGCGGATCCCACCCCCCCCCCCAACCTGACGGATTCAAATGGTCTGCTGGCGCCCTTTTCAGCTCTTTACCACTTTTTACTTATTCGCAATTATTGACTTTTTTATTGCGCTCTCATCTACCTATTGACATTTGACACATTTTGTTGGTGTAATTTTCTGACAAAATACCCTAGCAGCTATTTATTCTTCGTCTATCTGCAAATTAGCAAGGCCCGGAAAGGGTCATTTCCGGCGAACTAGGGAGTATCTTTACTCAAAAAATTTCTGTACGCTCCGCGCCAACCTGTGGTGGTGCTCCGCTTAGATAATGTCGAAAGCGCCCCTACAGACCATTCTCGCATCCCTGACCAATGCCCCTAGCTCCGCCGCTGCGTAGTCTTATGTTGAGTTCTAGTCTATGTAATGTTCAATGTGATCCATTAAAACGCAGGGACATTTTGCAAGGATTCTTAGTGGGGAGCCCATTACAAACAAGGCAACTTCACCGACTTCCATGGGAAAGTCCTTGCTGTCGTCAAATGTTCACCCCCTAGCTCACCCCCCCCCCTCCCTCGGATGGAACAATTAAAAACCGGCAAATTTACCAATGTAGCGCACTTTGTAGATAAATTATATAACAATTTCGGCTGAAACAGTTGAAATTTTGATACCAACAGTGGTAATTGGAATAATGAAATGTTGTTATTTCCGTATAACGGCAATCTTTCGAAAATATGGTCGAAATGAAGAGATATGAAGTCTAAATTTTGATATAGAAAGCCACAAATTTGAGAAGTAAATAATAAAAAAACCTTAACAAACAGAAGACGAAATTGTGAGAAAATATATATATATATATAGATATATATAGATATATATATATATATATATAGATATATATATAGATATATATATATATAGATATATATATATATTAATGTATATATATATATATGTATATATATATATATATGTATGTATGTATATCTATATCTATATATATATATATAAATATAGATATATATATATATATATAAATATAGATATATATATATATATATTCATATGATGGTGATGATGACGATGACGATACAATTAGACTTGATCAAGTCTTTTTCCTTGTTTGTGAGGAACCATTAAAAGCCGTAATATCTCTCAAATGAATAAAAGTAGTTTTAGTTGTTTATGGAAGTTGCTTATTTCATTTTGTCCAAGGCTTATTGATATGTTTAATTTATGTCTCCTATCGATTAGTTCAAGATAATTAAAAGTGCAGATTAAATATGAACTATGGCAAGAAGTTGTCATGACAACTTCTCACTCAGCAGTTCATAGTTTCTTAATTGTGCCTTTTTCATAGGTCTTTGTGTCTATTATGTATGTTTGTTTCACTTGTATGTAGTCGTAAACTCCGTTCTGCTTTCATCATGAATGCCAAGTTCTTATGAAGGCAGATTATTTCGGTTTGAAATTTTCTTCTGTATTGTAAGACACAGTAACAATAATTATTCTTACCCGCTATCTTGAATATGGAGTTCCACAAGGATCAGTGCACGGGCCACCTGTTTACCTCCCCCGTTGAAAACATTATCACATATCACGGTCTGAAAGGGATGGTTTATGCAGACGATACACAAGTTTATGTGTCCATGAATATTGATGAAGGATCAGATTACTGAAAAACTTTAATCATGCATAAACGAAATAAAAACTTGGTGTGTAAACCACAAACTAATTCTCAACAACAACAAAACCGAATCGATGCTCAAAACCGAATCAATACTCACGGTTCTGTAATATCACCCCTGTAACTTTCGTTAAAATTAGCGTTTCTTGTATATTTATTTATTTATTTGTTTTGCCACAAAAGTACAAAGTGGAGGGAAGTCTTCCATAAAGCTTTAAAGCTGAACAATGGGGAAGACTCCCTGAAGAAAGAAAAGAAAAGAAAAAAAATATATATATATATATGTATAAATACATATACATAAATATAAGTACAAATTAAATGTTCAATATATATATATAGTAATTACATACAAGTATAATTTAGTTTTAGTCAGTAACTAGCTATTATTTCATTACAAAACCACTTCTTAAAGGATGTGACTGACTTTTTTCTCTCTAAATCGTTCGTTAGAAGATGCCATGTTTTTGTTGCACGGTTTTGTAGGCTTAAAGTTCCAATGGTGGTATTGTAGAGATTATAGTGGGCATGATTAGCATGCCTCGTGTTATCACTATGTACATCTCTGTTACTGGATAAGAAATAGTCAAAGGCAGCTGGTAGTAATATATTTCCTGGGAGTATATATCTCCCGTTCCCTCTGTTAATGATCTGGGTGTTATGTTTTTATGATAAACTCACATTAGTTGGTGCCTCATGTCAATAATATCTGCCGCTCTGCTTCACACGCTATCAGAAAAGTTAGCCAAATTCTCAAATATCTTGATGAATAATCCACTGAGACACTTATCCATGCTTTTGTGTCATCCAGAATTGACTGTTGTAACAGCCTTTTATTTGGTCTTCCTGCTTACCAAATCTCTTAGGTTCAGCGCATTCAAAACATCGGTCGCCAGATTAGTTACCCTGCACAGATAACAGATCCCACATTAAACCTATTCTCCACCGACTTCACTGGCTTCCTGTTTCGGAAAGAATAAAGTACAAACTTCTCACCCTCACTTACAAAGCCATCTATGGTTTTGCACCAATATATAATTCCAACTTTACTCACCTTACAAATTCCAACTCGCTCACTCAGATCTAACAGTGCTATTCACCTAAAGCCACCAACAAATTTAATCTACGGCGTACGGTGAGCGTTCTCTTCAATTGGCGGCCCCAAACTCTGGAACACTCTCCCCACCCACATTAGGAACGCCCCTACCATAGACAATTTTAAACGCTTCTTAGAAACTCATTTATTAAGGTGCTACCCTCATTGGACCATGTACATTTTTCGTTCTTTTCGTGTATCTTTTAGATTTTGTTCTACTAAGCTGTATTTTTGTACTCATTTTGTTTCCTGTAAAGCGCGCATTGAGACCGTGGGTATAATGCGCTATATAAATAAGTATTATTATTATTATTATCATCATGTAGTTTCTTATGTAGCCAGATTGTATATGTGTTTCTGTTGTTCTTTTTATTTCAGGTGTTTCAACGTCGTGTTGATGGTTCCGTTGATTTTTATCGTAATTGGAAGAGCTATAAAGAAGGCTTTGGTGAGCTGCAACATGAGTTTTGGTTGGGAAATGATAAGTTATATTACCTCACCAATCAAGGTAAATATCAACTGCGGATTGATCTGGTGAACAGGGAAGGAACTCCATACTACGCTAAATATGACTTATTCCGAATCAACGATGAAAATGACAATTATCGGCTCTCTGAACTGGGTTCTTTCGACGGAACAGCAGGTGACACAACTTCCGGTACTTTGTATAGAGTACTAACCTTCCCCTTTAAAGCTCATCCAGTAGAAATTTAGGGGGGGGGGGGGACATCAATCCGTGTTGGTATGTCGAAACGAATGGGGCCTGTTAACGGGGGTGGATAACCGCGGTGACCACATTGGTTATAAAGAAAGCTCCATGTAGTGGGTAAACTCAACAGAGTTTACAGAACAAGGGCGAAAATGATATTATAGAACAATAAATCCAATTGGTGGAAAAAATATGCATTTCCAACAAACATGCACAAATACCCAAGTTAAGATACCCTGAATTTAGAATATTGATATTGTTATATTAATGCTTTGGTGTTTGTTTCCTGATTTTGTCTTTTCTTTTTCCGTGTTTACAGCTAACGATGCTATGCATTATCACTTTGGACAAGCTTTCAGTACCCACGACCGCGATAATGATGACGAAGCAGAAGTCTCCTGTGCAAGTGAAAGACGTGGTGCCTGGTGGTACAAAAGCTGCTGTAGTGCCAATCTAAACGGCAAATACAACGCTGGGAACATAGGTCACAACAGAAAATGTTGTGGTGGGGAACAAACTGTGTGTTGGAGAAATCTACCTGGCCCCAATCACAATATTAAATACACCGAGATGAAGATTCGACCTGTATAGGTTAAGTTTATCAATTTGTCCGTAGACAAAATAAAATATACATAAACGCGAAAGATCATAATCAATTTGAGCTTAGAGAATGTTAATGATCATTTTCATGTATATAGTTATATCAAATTTGAAGACAGTCATGTGTGTCCAGTTCATCCAATACGCTACGTAACTGTCTTTTTAGGTGACCGAATCATTTAAAACAGTTACTATGTGTATACTATTAATTGTGTTTTTAAATATGGAGCCAAAAAGGCAACCATAAATTTGATTCCCTAATATTCTTTCTGATTTTTTTATATGCTTGCATACAAAGGTGACTTAACAAATCTAACGAGTAACATTAATTACATAATATAAAACCAGCTGGTCACAGTTTATACCACAAAAAGAACAGTATGTCTATTTAAGTTATCGATTGACATATAAACTACACGTAAATCCAATTGATAAACTTTAGATAGCGTATGAAAAAATATGAACAATTTTACCAAACAATATATGAAAACCAAATGTCAACGTTGGCGAAGCCTTATGTCATTTGGCGTTTTTTTAATGACGTCATAGTATACGTATGTAGTACACATGTAATGTCATAGGTTACAATGTATAATGTTGTGGAACACTTTCTTCCTTATAATTTAAATCTAATTTGAAAACAAAATTTTCTGAAAAGGGATAATTAAGGGAGGGATTTGATCGGTAAAGACCAAAACATTGAATATGTAGTTAAAAGTGACTTCAAATGTCAGATAAAGGTGTAGAAAATTCTCAATTTTTAGATGATGGAAGCTGCAGAAAAAAAACCTTTGGTAGGGCAAGTTGTTACTATAATAATCTCTTGTATTCGCACAGGTTAACGATGATAATGATCATGTTTATTTTTCATATCATAAAAGGGATGGGGTTATACTAAAGAGTATTCGTTATCCATGAGATAAGATAATTACTCCTCAAGTTAACGGGCAAAAAAAAAAACACGGTACACTTTATCACGAGGGAGGTTTGAACGGGCTTGTCCTAGGTAACCTCTTACGCCGACCTAGTTAATATTTTTCGATATAGTCGTGAAGAGCTAGATTCTTACAACTGACCCCCCCCCCCTCCCTCACCCGACACTGATCAAGGAGTTGTACTAGCTCACTGGACTAATGTGGGGGCACCACACGACGGCTGTTTCCTGGTTACGACCGTTTCTCTTTTAGGTATCACTCAAACTTATTTCCCGTAATTAGATGCAATTGGTAAGATTATAGGGAGCTTGAACCGAAATCGCCGCGTACACTAAAAACGCTACACGTTGAGCAGCGTTGTAACCAAGTCACTTTGTGTCAAAGTCAAGTCACAAGTCCTTTCATTTCATTACAAGTCAAGTCACAAGTATAATAGCAACTTATAATGTTACACTACAGAGGTGGTCTTAACAAAAACGTCTAAGATTCAACAAAACTTCTTTGTGAAGTGATACCGGTCCTGTGTATGACGCACATGAAAACTATAAGCTCCAGCTGCAACGTTATGAGAGGAGTAAATACTACAACAAAGTATCTTGTTGATTTGTGAGCACTTTTACCCCCACCCCCCTCTCTATCTCTCCACCACCTCCCTCTCTCTCCCATTCAATATAGAATATGAAAATGTGACAAATATTAGTAAAGTCATACTCATTAACTCTATGTGAGCAACATCACTAATATAATACCATCAGGTGTGGGGCTCACCTGAATTAAAATTATATACTGCCACGTATAACAATCAACCAGTAATACAACATAATAGCTCACTACACATATTAGAAACCAATACGTCCAAAAGAAGGGATACTAAATTTAGTCTTCGAATTTCATGCTAAAAGTAGATAATGAAGCGTATAATTAAAAAAAACAGTCAATGAACTATCAATACAAATCTTGGCAAAGAAATATTGAATGTCGGAATATTAAGATATTCAGGATGTAGTAGTCGTCTTCACAATCTCCATTTTGTTTCATCATCGTCGTATATTGTTTGTGACGTCATATGACACGCCAAATCATGTCAACCTTTTAATAAGTTTATTTATGTAGTAGTATAGTTATTACCAAGTGAAAACTATGATAGAATATCTATAAAACAAAGTTGCACTTTGAGCCGCTCGTGCATTGAATGACGTCTCCATGTGGAATATTGGAGTGATACAAGAACAGATCACATTGGATACTTAATTTCGATTTTACGCACAGCATTCTTCTCTTCATTTTTCACACAAAGTCTACTCTGGTAATGTCAACAAGTCAAATATATTAAAAAAAAACCAACATACAAAAGTCAAGAAAAAATCATTAACAATAAGTTGATGTTTCAATAAAAAAAAAATTAAAAAATCGTTTCAGGAACAATGAAAAAAATAATAATTCAAGATTGGAATATAAGTCTTATAAGTCATATACGTATTATTGAGTATCTTAAGTAATTGTGTTACAATAGTTAACTATATAATATGTGTATGTACATGGTGTATATATGTTATGTGGTTTAGTTTATTCATTAAAGGGTTTAAAATTCTCGTCATTAATTTTGTTGAAAATCGTTAAACGGTTATAACCTGAATTAATAGTTTTAAATATCAACTTAATATCTTGCATACAAGTTCAAATAATTTACCAATTTAAATGATTATAAACGTTTTCCTGGATTGTTTAAAAGTAAAAGTTCCCTAATTTAATAATGATTTATCTTAGTTTGAAGTCCACTTAAAGCTCAAATTAAATAGGCTAAGCTGAATGGTTAAAGGAATGGTCTTTGAAGAGAATAGTTTATAAAAAGCTAAGAAAAGCTGACTTAAAACGTCTTATTGAAGTGAAAATGTTTTTATACTGATTATCATTGATTCAAATAGTTATTAGTCGTATAATGTTTCAGTCGTAGTCTTACACCCACGCACTTTCCGACTATTCACGAGTTTTCACGTAAGGACAGTCGAGTTACGTCGGGTAGTGATCAGTCGCATAATGTTTTAGTCGTAGTCTTAAACCCACGTACTTTCCGACTATTCACGAGTTTTCACGTAAGGACAGTCGAGTTACGTCGGGTAGTGATTAGTCGTATAATGTTTCAGTCGTAGTCTTACACCCACGCACTTTCCGACTATTCACGAGTTTTCACGTAAGGACAGTCGAGTTACGTCGGGTAGTAACTATTCGCATGATATTCGATGGGCCTAAGGAATCCTGTCATATTACGTGCAGGTGGTTGATATAACACAAGTTCCTTTACGCGACCATTTGAGTCAAGTATGCAAGTGGATGTTTCATGTAATCATGCATGTAGTCTCTATCGGCTATAACTTCTATTGTTAAATCCAAAATTCAACATCTGATTGGGTAAATTATATCTTTATCTGGAATACCCCTTTAAGACAAATTTCCTACTCCAGCTTTACTGTCCTCGTACCAATCTTAATATTCAATCCATTTTGTTTGTTAAGAAAAAAATCTTTGCCATCATATTATAATCATATACTAATCGCAATTTTGATGTTTAAAAGTGACAAGTAAATTCATCACTATTAAATGAAATATATTGGATTTTGAATCAAATTAAAATTTACGTACTAAGCGGTTGCATGCATATATGTTCTACGTAATAAATGGTGTCAAAAAACAACCTCTGCTCAAAATGGAATATTTAACTTTAAATGGCAATGCTAATCTATATCGGTAGAACGTTTCTATGAAGGCTTCGTGAATGAAGTGCAAGACCTGTTTTGACATAACATGAAGACCAGAGGAGAAAAGTGGGACGGAGTAAGATCGAGGATAAAGGGTTTCTGAGTACATTTCTGATCGCAACAATTTCCAAAATCCCCCCCCCCCTCCTCTCTCCCCACCCCGTCTCCTTCCAAATGAGTTACTGATTAAATCAAAACTGATATGTAATCAGCAATTTGAATCACGAATAACTTATGGAATTTGGGAACAGAACCTTGCTTAGTTATCTGTGGATATATATATATATATATATATATATGTGTATATGTATATGTATATATGTATATATATATATATATATATACATATATATATATATATACATATATACACGCCACTTATACACGCCACTTATGGAATTTGGGAACAGAACCTTGCTTAGTTATCTGTGGATATATATATATATATATATATATATATGTGTATATGTATATGTATATATGTATATATATATATATATATATATATATATATATAAATATATATAGATATAGATATAGATATAAACATATATATATATATACAAGTTAACGTCGTCATAGTAACTCTAAAGGTGTTACACGCCACAATGATTAATATTTAATTCTTCCCCCCCCCCCCAAATGTTAATAGTTGTTTACGCAACTCGACGCAAGACAACTGATAAACGATTGAAACTTTAATCAAACACGTTGATATGGCAACTGAAAGACACCGAATATTGATAAATTTATGGTATTCTTCTGCAGTCTTCTTGTGCCATCACCTGACAGACGAAGTAAAGACTCATGTAACAATTCAATAAAACAAAATGAATAAATTAAAGATGAAAATTTAATTTTACAGTAACTCCGTGTGTTATCTGGAAATCTGGAATATTTTGATACCATTCCATACCTATAATTCATCAAGGTTGGCAAGTTTAATTGATTTATCAAATTTAAAAATATACTTTTTATTTTTTTCGAATAGTATTATTTACGATAGTCAATGATAACCAGTGAAACGAATACTTTGTCTACTAAAACGCATGTCACACCAAATGAAGAAAAAAAGTATGTTCATTTTACAAATGTTGCTCAGCAAAGGCATGTCCCATGATTACATGTTAAAAATGTTAAACCTATTAATCATGCGTCATTTATTTTAATAATGTTATTTCGTTGTTTTAAAGCCAAACATTTGATAAACCTAAATTCATTAAAGATGTGTTACGTAATCACTCTCAGTTTATAGCTACAGATACACGAGAAATAGTTTCGTAAACGATAAGGTACTTTAAACATGTTGGGATCTTTCTGTAAAGAAGCAATTTGCATGAAGATGATTACATTTTCAGTTAACGTTTATTAGCAATTGGGGGAAATGACATCTCGTGAATCTAATGTGCGAACAATTCGACTTTTTGCTGCAATATGATTATATATCAAGTGTCATCAATTTAACAAAATCGTCATAAACTGATCACTTATATTAATAATCTGATCAATTCAGCAGTTTGCAACAAAATGATAAATTACGCTAACATCGGAAATAGTTATCACCTTTTAAACAAAAATTGGCTACAAAATGATCAATTGCATCAATATTGCATTGAAAACGGATTTTACCAATCTAACGGCATCTTAAGGTTTCCATATATACTATGTTTGTCATGATGACGTATTCAAGGGCTTCGTGGGTTGTTTTTCATATCATTTTCAGCCATGAGGTTTGCATCGCTTATTAACAGAAATAAAATATAACTGATCGATCAGTATCTTACAGCTTTCCGCACTTTTTAAACAAATGGCTGCATGCAATTGTCTATATATGTTTGAATCAATTACACCGGTTCAAGGTCAGCACAGTTTAAATCAGGGGTTCCCTAACTGCAGGGTACATGAACCCCCATGGGGTGCGTGAGTCCATCCCAGGGGGATCGTGAGACGTTTCTGAAAGTCTGTCGGCTGTCTGGTAAACCAGGAAAATGTAAGTTTATGAATATTCATATCATGGACATGGTATCATGTTATTTAGAATGATTTTATGCTGAAAAAACAGGCTTAAGTATAAGTTGGTATAACTTGGACATCTAATGTACTTCATTGCATCATCAAAGGAAGCTGAAGGCTCTGGCCTTGTCTGTATTGCTGTGGGTTGTATCACATGGCTGGATTTACCAAACATTAACAAAACATGTGTGGGGTTTTATATTTTAGAAGTAATATTGGTCAAAAACCAAATCCTCATAGTATCATAGAAGAACCATAATCTGGTGAATGAAGTTGATTAATAAACAAAAGTTGCTGTTAATTTATATTTTAGGATCAAAACCATGTCCATATAGAGCAGGGGTTCCCTAACTGGGTGCATGAACCCCCAGGGGGTGCGTGAGTCCATCCCAGGGGATCTTGAGACGTTTCTGAAAGTCAAAACTATAGTATTTTTTGTTGAACTAAAATCTGATATATCATATAATTTAGTAATGTACAAAAGTCGTACCTATCGACAAACTCTTTTCGCGTTCCATACGCATATGTTGCCATAGCTGTAACGTACCGTGCATGTGATAAATAACTGAATTATGAAACAGACACAGGCCGCGTGAAGTTGGTGTACGCATGACAGTATGTCGTGAAGATAAAGAGCTGAACTTGAACTTGATCTTTTACGAAGCACTGTTATGCGTATTATAGTATAACAATGACTCAGATCGTGTCTCGAAAAGTTGGGGGTTCGTGGACAACTCTGACATCCACAGGGGGTTCGTGGGGGGGGGGTAAGTTAGGGAAACCCTTGTTTAAAAGCTCACAAGCTCGAGTCTGGTCAAATACCATTTCTCTTCCTTGTATTTAGTCAGTTTTGAAATGATCTCTGGTTTAATGTCAATCCAAAACTGAAATATAGACTACAAAAACACACTTTTTGTGTGCGTTAATTTATCTTAAGCATAATTTCAAGTCATACTATGTTGTCTGTATTTGATGAATTTCAGACACGACGATTACATTAGTTACGTGGCTGTCCAGACCTTCACAGGTAAAGTATAGTTGCTGCTTTATACACGTTTTACTTTCAGGGCGATTTGAAACTAGCAGAGGGGCCGGTAAGTAAATATTAGATCGTATACCCAAGTACTTCTAAGAGGAATTATATTATCGAATTATTTTCCTCTGGAAACGATCGAAATATAACGTGAAATGAAGGGGATATTACGGTCGTAATGGATCTTTCATCTGACGAATGTAGTTGAGGGCGGGGTAGAGTGGGGGAGTTGAGGGCGGGGTAGAGTGGGGGGGTTGTGGTCGGGGAGATGCCGTAGAGATTGTAGGTTTGCACAATCATCTTGAGGCGTAAAATTAAGACTGGCGGAGTAATATCGTCTTTCGGTAGCACAAGTTATCTCTTTTACAATTAGCTGCAAACAGATCTTTGTTGCCGTTATGGAGAACTTTTCGTCTAGTTCATTTTTGTTTTTTCTATATACGAAGATACCTATAGTCTGTGTCTAGTGTAATAGCCTCTCTACTTAAAGGTCACTATTAGATTAACATAAATGAATGTTTCCACCTGCGACAAAGCGTGATTGAGTAATCAACATTTATTACATAACGTCGATAACATAAGCTATTGAATACAGAACATTAAAATGAAGTGTACTTTGATGTTAAGCTACGTCTGATGATCTTGCCAATATTCAACAGCAGTATTTGGTTCAGGATAAATCCCTCCAGAACGACTTCAGTTTTTCTTTTAATTATGGTTCTTAACATCTTAACACGTTTTAGAATAACACAAAGGTATACTATTGAACAAATATTGAAAGGACGAGTTGTGTTGGATTTATCATCAGTGTGTAACTTTTAATGATATGAAGAAACCTTGCATTTTATACATACAAAAACCATTGTAAATTGACCCCCCCCCACCCCCACCACACCCCAAAAAATGACCTGTTAACATATTGAACTGTGCAAGGATGGACCAACTTTAAGGTCAATATTGTAAAACCATAAGTAGTAGTGAGGATATTTGATTCATCAAAATAAGATCACTATTACGAGTAAAACTGCAATTATTTAAGCTATATACATTTTGCTTAACAATCATCAACTTTAAAGTAACAGTTATGTATATATGTGTGCGTTTATATGTGTGTGTATGCGTTTGTTTTGTCTTCTGACCGAGGACTTGAACAAAAGAATTCCAGGTCCTCGGTTGTGATTTCTAAAGAATCACCAGGTCCTCGGAAGAATTCTATTGTATGGGGTATTGTTAAGGTTAGGGTACGGGGATAAGGGGGGGGGGGATTTGAACAATTGAAAATACAACGGGGTCCTCGGTTTGAATGTTAACATGTATGGGTGCGTGTGTGTATATATGTGTGAATGTGTGTGTGTATGCATATAAGAAATCGGTTTTCGAATAATTCGATAATGTGGCCTATACGAAAATCACTATAAATAACACATTGATGCAACTGGTTTACAGTCATGAAAGACCGTGGTCGTTAGTGATAGAGCTTTCATTGCTACTCATGATATTTTGTATCCATGCATGAAGTCACCACAAAATATTAACATGGGTTTGTTAATGAGAGGTACTAACCGTTTAACGATTTTCAACTAAGTTAATGACGAGAATTTTAAACCCTTGAATAAAAAACAGAAACCACGTAACATAAATACACCATGTACATACACATATTATATAGTTAACTATTGTAACACAGTTACTTAAGATACTAAATCATACATATATTACTTATTAGACTTATATTCCAGTCTTGAATTATTATTTTTTCATTGTTCCTAAAACGATTTTGTTTATTGAAACATCATCTTATTGTTAATGTTTTTTTTTCTCTTGACGTCAGTGTGTTTGATTTTAATATATTGGACTTGTTGATATAACCAGAGTAGACTTTTGGTGAAAAATGAAGAGACGAATGCTGTGCGTAAAATCGAAATTAAGTATTCAATGTAATCTGTTCTTGTATCACTCCAATGTTCCACATATAAATGGAGACGCCATTCAATGCACGAGCGGCTCAAAGTGCAACGTATTTTTATTATAGATATTCTAGAATACTTTTCATTTGGTAATAACTATACCACTGCATCATGAAATAAACTTATTAAAAGATTGACATGATTTGGCGTGTCATATGACGTCACAAACAATATACGACGATGATGAAACAAAATGGAGATTGTGAAGACGACTATTACATCCTATCTTAATATTCCGACATTTAATATTTCTTTGCCAAGATTTGTATTGATACTTTATTGATGTTTTTTTTTTAATTATACGCTTCATTATCTACTTTTAGCATAAAATTCGAAGACTAAATTTAGTATCCCTTCTTTTAGACGTATTTATCATAACACGTGTAGTGGGCTATTATGTTGTATTACGGGTTGATTGTATACGTGGCAGTATCTAATTTTAAGTCAGCTGAGCCCCACACCTGATGGTATTATATTAGTGATGTTGCTCATATAGAATTAGTTAGTATGATTTTACTACCATTTATGTCACATTTTCATATTCTATATTGAATGAGAGAGAGGGAGGTGGTGGAGAGATAGAGAGGGGGGTGGGGGTAAAAGTGCTCTCAAATCAACAAGATACTTTGTTGTAGTATTTACTCGTCTCATAACGTTGCAGCTGGAGCTTATAGTGTTCATGTGGTGCGTCATACACAGGACAAGTATCACTTCACAAAGAAGTTTTGTTGAATCTTAGACGTTTTCATTGGGACCACCTCTATAGTGTAACATTATAAGTTGCTATTAAACTTGTGATTTGACTTGTAATGAAATGAAAGGACTTGTGACTTGACTTTGACACAAAGTGACTTGGTTGCAACGCTGCTCAACGTGTAGCGTTTTTAGTGTACGCGGCGATTTCGGTTCAAGCTTCCTATAGTCTTACCAATTGCATCTAAATATAGTTCGGAAAATACGTTTGAGTGTGAACTAAAAGAGAAACGGTCGTTACCAAGAAACAGCCGTCGTGTGGTGCCCCCACATCAGTCCAGTGAACCAGTACAACTCCTTGATCAGTGTCGGGTGGGGGGGGGGGAGGTCAGTTGTAAGAATCTAGATCTTCAAGACTATATCGAAAAATATTGTTTAGGTCGGCGTAAGAGGTTACCTAGGACATGCTCGTTCAAACATCGCTCGTGATGAAGTGTAACGTGTTTTTTTTTGCCCGTTAACTTGAGGAGTAATCTTATCCCATGGATAACGAATACCCTTTAGTATAATCCCATCCTTCTTACTATATGATAGATTATAATCACAAACATTAGCATCGTAACCCTGTGTGAAAACAAGAGATTATTATAGTAACAACTTGCACTGTCAAAGCTTTTGTTTGTGCAGTCTACATCATTTAAAAATTGAGAATTTTCTACACCTTTATCTGACATTTGAAGTCACTTTTAACAACAATTATATTTTTTGGCTCTTAACCGATCAAATCCGTCCCTATTTTGTTTGTGTCCACTATAATATTGCTGCTTAATTATCCCTCTTCATAAAATTTTGTTTTCAAATTTGATTTCAATTTTCAGGAAGAAAGTGTTCCACAAAATTATACATCATAGACCTATGATACATTATAACCTATGACATGGATAGGTACACTTTGACGTCATTTAAAAATCCTCAAATGACAAAAGGCTTCGCCAACGTTGACATTTGGTTTTCATATCTTGTTGGGCAAACTTGTTCATATTTTGCATACGCTAACAAAAGTTTTGGATTAACGTGTAGTTTATATGTCAATCGATAGCAAACATGTAAAAATCAGAAAAGAAAATATTAGGGAATCAAATTGAGGGTTGCCTATTATAAACACAATAATTAATACACATAGTAACTGTTTTAAATGATTCGGTCACCTGGGAAGGTAGCGTATTGGTTGAACTGGACACATATGACTGTCTACAAATATAATATAACTATATACATGAAAATGATCATTAAATCATCTAAGCTATAAATGATTATGACTTTTCGCGATTGTGTCTATTTTATTTTGTCAACGGACAATTTGATCAACTTCACCTAAACAGGTCGAATCTTCATCTCGGTGTATTTAATATTGTGATTGGGGCCAGGTAGATTTCTCCAACAAACAGTTGATTCCAGACCACAACAATAAGTACCGTCACCGACGTTAGTAGCGTTGTATTTGCCGTTGAGATTGGCAGGACAGCAGCCTTTGTACCACCAACCACCATATCTTTCTTTTACACAGGAGTGATATATTTTATCATTATCGCGGTCGTGGGTACTGAAAGCTTGTCCAAAGTGATAATACATAGCATCGTTAGCTGTAAACACGGAAAAAGAAAAGACAAAATCAGGAAACAAACACCAAAGCATTAATATAACAATATCAATATTCGAAATTCAGGGTATCTTAGCTTGGGTATCTGTGTCTGTTTATAGGAAAAGTGTATTCTTTCCACCAATTGGATTAATTGTTCTATAATATCTCTTTCGCCTTGTTTTGTAAACTCTGTTGAGTTTACCCACTACATGGAGCTTTCTTTATAACAAATGTGGTCACCGCTGTTATCCACCCCCGTTAACAGGCCCCATTCGTTTCGACATACCAACACGGATTGATCCCCCCCCCCCTCAATTTCTACTGGATGAGCTCTAAAGGGGAAGGTTAGTACTCTATAAAAAATTACCGGAATGTGTGTCACGTGCTGTCCCGTCGAAAGAACCCAGTTCAGAGAGACGATACTTGTCATTTTCATCGTTGATCCGGAATAAATCATATTTAGCGTAGAATGGAGTTCCTTCACTGTCCACCAGATCAATCCTGAGTGTGTAGCTACCTTGATTGGTGAGATAGTACAGCTTGTCATTACCCAACCAAAACTCATGGTCCAGCTCACCGAAGCCTTCTTTGTAGCTGGTCCAATTACGATAAAAATCAACGGAACCATTAACACGACGTTGGAACACCTGAAATAAAAACAACAAAAGAAAATCTGATACACTCTGACCACATAAGAAACTACGTGATGATAATAATTATAATACTTATTTATATAGCGCATTATACCGACGGTCTCAATGCGCGCTTTACAGGAAACAAAATGAGTACAAAAATACAGAATAGTAGAAGAAAAACTTAAAGATACAACAATTAAAAGGTCAATGAGGATAAGCACGTGAATAAGTGAGTTTTTAAGAAGCGTTTAAAATTGTCTATGGTAGGGGCGTTACTAATGTGGGTGCAAAACCCCATGGGGAGAGTGTTCCAGAGTTTGGGGGGGGGGGAGCGCAAATTGAAAAGAACGCTCACCGTACGTCTTAGTTTTAAGTTTGGTGGCTTTAGGAGAATAGCACTGTTAGATCTGAGTGAGCGAGTTGGAATTTGTAAGGTGAGTAAGTTGGAAATTTAGTTGGGGCAAAACCATAATTAATATACATATATATTCCTCGTCAAATATTTTCTCACAATTTCGTCTTCTGTTTTGTTAAGTATAAAAGTTTCATCTTTTGTTATTATTTTCTTCTCAAATTTGTGGCTTATTATATCAAAATTTAGACAGTCATATCTCCTCATTTCGACCATATTTTCGTAAGATTGCCGTAATACGGAAATAACAACATTTCATTACTCCAATTTCCACTGTTGATATCAACATTTCTAGAAATGTTTCATATCGAAATTTCAACTGTTTCAGCCGAAATTGTTATACATTTTATCTACAAAGTGCGCTTCATTGGTAAATTTGCCAGTTTTTAATTGTTTCATCCGAACGGGGGGGCGGGGGGGGGGTGAGTTAGGGGGTGAACATTTGACGACAGCAAGGACTTTCCCATGGAAGTCGGTGAAGTTGCCTTGTTTGTAATGGGCTCCCCACTAAGAATCCTTGCAAAATGTCCCTGCGTTTTAATGGATCACATTGAACATTACATAGACTAGAACTCAACATAAGACTACGCAGCGGCGGAGCTAGGGGTATTGGTCAAGGAGGCGAGAATGGTCTGTATGGGCGCTTTCGACACTATCTAAGCGGAGCACCACCACAGGTTGCCGCGGAGCGTACAGAATTCTTTTGAGTAAAGATACTCCCTAGTTCGCCGGATATGACCCAATTCCGGGCCTTGCTAATTTGCAGATAGACGAAGAATAAATTGCTGTTAGAGTATTTTGTCAGAAAATTACGCCAACAAAATGTGACAAATGTCAATAGGTAGATGAGAGCGCAATAAAAAAGTCAATAATCGCGAATAAGTAAAAAGTGGTAAAAAGCTGAAAAGGGCGCCAGCAGTCTATTTGAGTCCGTCAGGTGGGGGGGGGGGGGTCCGCCCCTGACTGTATGGATGCCCCGCCACTGAGACTATGGCGTTCATGCAGTCAATCATCGTTTTTGAGCTGTAACCAACTGGACTCAACGACCAGTGTCTATGATGACATTGGTGAATGTAACAATCAAACTATAAATGAACAGAGTGTCTACTGAGCATAGCGACTTACCGTCCATCCACCTCCGTCAGTCATGTTACAATAAGCAGTAAATGGTGATCCAGTCCAGTTGGTTGGTTTAATAGTGTATATACCGCTGGTATTATAACCGCTGTCATAAACACCTTTGCAGTCGGGGAACTCGCATGTCTGGCCATCACCATGGTAACCAGTCCTGCAGTAACATTGACGAACATTGCTTTGTTCCTCACACTGTGCATTGGGGCTGCAACTGTATTCGCCATCCCAGGTGACATTGCCGTTGATACAGTGAGCCCTCTTTGTACAATTACCATTGACATAAAATCCACCGGCCTGTTGAGGAAACAGAAATGATAAGATGAAGGCAATGCACGGGTTCCATCTCTGCTTGCAAACATTAATATGGGTTGCACAACAGTCTTTAAAATTCACTGCCCACTTATTTAGACATATCCCTGTTCTGACTAAGTATAGCATGAATCCTATTACTCCTTGGGTTCAAGTTGGCCGTCAGTCGCCATTGTTGATATAATACTTAACCTTCTGAGGGTTGCATATATTCACATTTTTGTGTTATACTTAGTAGTTTAGAAATTTGGATAATACTTGAGAATCCTAACATAGGCCTACTTGTCAAGGTTGCATGTGATTTGAACCAGGTTTTTCAATACTTTAAGCTAAATTGAAGCAAAGAAAGACATTCTTTCCTCGAGTAAAATCTTTTTTGACTCACCGAGATTGTTGTATTGGTACTTGTGAGATTACATACACAATGGTCAGGCGTCGCACAGCCAAACTCAGTTACATTGTAGCAGAACTCCATACCTTGTTCACAAACAGTTGTGCTAATAGGAGACGTGTTAATCTGGGAGGAGGTGCTGTCATAACCGGTTGTATGATCTTGAGTGAAAGAAAATGAAACACAGCAACATCTTACTCACAACTTCAATATCTGACCAACTGTTGCTGATCACTGCTATTATTTACCTTAACAAAAAAGAAATATATTTCGCTGTTTTACTTCATGGTAAAGTATGCTTTGAGTCTACACTGTAATGTTCACCCGCAATCATTTTACAGTTAATTCACTCTCCCAACAGTTAAATGGGTGGTTTGATCCTAGTGTCTGATTGGTTAAATGAATCCATATCGGTGACTCTATATGATTGTGCGTTTAAGTTTGTTGGCATAGAAAAAAAAACCATTATCACATCTAGATATCACGAATAAAAGACAAAATTATACGTATAGTTTTAAAAAATTGTCAAGGATTACCGGTAACTTCATATCATCCTCAGATGCGCTAATTGCTGCTTTAAGTTTAACAAGACTAGAACGACTTCTAGCAGAATTATTGCAAGTTATAAAACAATTTCTCCTGAAGAGAAAATCCGATTCTTCCATAGTATTTGCCTTTCACGTGTTAAGGTGTTTCAAAAGCAATAGTCTTGAAGACCGGTAAATATTACAGAATAGGTATATATGTTTCTGCCTTCAGTTTCGTTAAGCGTTGTTAGGATAAATAAACACTAAACATCGTTTAAAATTGTGCCATGCTGCAAATATACGTTTCATGACAATCAGTTCCAAAAAAAAAGGTCAAAAGGCTATATATGTATAAATGTTTTAATCCTTTCATTTTGCCTTACCTTGCGAAGCAACCGTTCTCTTAGGAGTACATTTAAAATAGCCCTTCACTTTATCCTCCGCGTCTTGTCCTGCAAATTAAGAAAAAGAGCGAATCAGTTGTTTTCTATTACGGCATAAACATTAATTCAGTATAAATACATCCGTTGGTTTTATTAAAAAATATTTATTTATGTAACTCATTAGCACATTTTGTGCATTCCCATCCACCTTCCCCTCCCCTACCCCCCCCCCACCCGCCCTCATTAGGCCTACTCCTGCGTTGCTGAGATTCGACACAATTCACTTCAGTAGGTAAAGTATAAATGAGTAAGGTTAACGAGACTATAGGTTGAACAATAATCTGTGACACCATAAAGAAACCATAATGATTCATTTATATTTTCATTTACATTCAAATGTGGTGTTTGTGAACTTGCACTGTTGGTGCACCTGTAGAAATGAATACCGTTTAATGCTTTTCTGGTACAAGTCAGTTTACATGACAGAAGACAGATCATAGTTGTGATCGAACTATAGGTTTATTGCGGGGGTGTGGGAATGAATTAAACTCTTATTATTCTCCTGTTATGTGGAAATACTTTTACATTTGAAGAAATACAAATGTCTAAGAATTAAGAAAAAATCATTCAGCTATTGTTGCGTTAACTTAACCAGGTTCATAAGTAAAGTTAAGAGAGCTTTCTCTTGGTCGTATGAGGAACAGCAAGGGTGCACCGTGTATAACATACACAGGCCCCCTTCCCCCCTCCCCCACCCCCAAAAAGGAGAAAAACTATAAATCAGTTGGACCGGTTTCTAGAAAGATATAATGTTTCAACTAGTAAGTTCCCTCCCAGATTTTAGAACGCGTCCGAAAAAAAGTAGAGTCGAGGGATACATTGTTGCTTGTCATGACCGCCATTTGTAAAATAATTGATATAGGCTTACCTTTGCTGCAACTACCACCAAGGAGAATTAATATGAGATACATTCCTTCAATAGTACGCACACACAGTGCCATTTTTCAAACCTTTTGAGAAGAGTTTATCCTGACCAAAATGGCAAAATCTTCCAAATGTTTCAAAACCACAAGACGGAGATAATTATTAGCTGAGTGAGAGTTTTGAGATTGAGCTATACTGTAAGAAAAGTAAGAATATTGCTGACCGACATGAAAAATCGTTAGTGATTGTTGAAAGACAGTACACACCTATCTGATATATCCTCCGATTTATTAATATCCTTATTGTTTTTGCCTTTATTTGATGTTTCTCTCTGAAAGACTCTTGAAATAACAAGTGACGTCACCGTTTGCTGGGAACATAATACAATATAAAAGCGCTTGAAAAAAAAAAATTATACTAGGGTCGCTTTACATTGTTTCCATATTGTTACTACAGGCAACCAGATGGATGAGTTTATACACATATTGATTAATATATATGCAAATCACACAATTTTATTAAAAGCCGACCTAAACAAAAGGTAGCAACAAATGAACAACTTTTCATTCAAACAAACGGTCAATGCTAACTGCTTAGAAGTAAGTAACGTGTACAAATTGTCTCCTTTCTGCCAGCAGCAGTTAACAAACGTTGTCATAGAGACGAGGGGATGGCTGACTGTATCCAGGCCTTTGATGGTTGCGGGGGTTGCGGGGGGTGGGTTGAGAATCCAGGAAAATACATGTTTTCTTATTTTCATAATATACTCCAGGAACTATGAAAACTCCAAGGAAGTACTATATTGTTTATATTAATTAAGGGTAGAGGTTATGACTTACCCCTAATGTGTTCTTTGCGGCTTCTGGTAAACAGCCTCGTAGTCGTATGTGCACTCACGTGCTCATTGTAATGTATTATCTCGCGAAGATATACAGCTAGCTAACGACGATGTAGTGGCACGTTAGGCTATACTCGACCGTTCGGTAGCGCTAGTCTCAGCGCCAACCGTTGAGTCGGTATACCGGTAGGCTACGTACGCGAAAGACTAGCTATCTAAGATGGCGGAATGAAACTTCAACAATATAAATACTTGGACGGCCTTGGGCGCGTTGGAGACTTTACTTCCTAGCGACTGTATGATGATGTCACTTATAAAATAAGTTGCTTATATGGGTTATGTATTATGTAAATAATTGCTCGCGGAAGGAGACTAACTTTGGCTGGATTGGAGGTAAACGCGAGTGCTTTTTTACGTGACCCGCCATGCGGGATACAAAACGTCACGGCCAAACGGCACTACCGAACCATCTCATTCTTACAAACGAAACTCAGGTCAAGCGAGCCAAAAAATTACATACGCCCACCGACCTGCAGAGACAAAACGCCCAACCACCCACTGAAACATTCAAAAAACTGCAAAAGGACGACCAGCACGCAGCGAATCAAAACACCCCTCCCCAGCACGCCACCGTCCAAAAAAGGCAGCCCCAGATAAACGGCGAAAATCACCTTCAACCTGAAGTCGAGTGTCAGACTTCACCGCCTCCAGGACTGGCAAATTTCCCCCTAAAAACAACATCACATCTATTCCTCCAAACAAGTTTTTTTTTTACAACAGAACAAACATAAATAATACGCTGCAACACAGCAACGGAACAAACTGGAGGATCTAACCCATATAAAACAAAGCCCTGTCCTACCGACCAGGAACGGTCTCCCGTTAAACGGTCGGTCCAGGTCTGAAACCACTCTCACAAGTTTAAAACAAAGGAGCAATGCCAAAAATATGGGCAGTACTCTCTAAGCTGTCACAGCCGGTCCTCGGGCACAGTCCATCACCCAATCGCCATTGATACCTTTCAGATTGGTGCCAAGGCACCGTTTGCAATTCTCCATGCAAGATCACGGAGCCTGTAACCATTCAGCCTTGAATGCACCGAAGGTAAACGCGAGTTGCAGTAATCGCTATACTAGTAGATTGACTCGCGGTTCCAATAGTGTGCTTGGAAAACACATGGCCTTTTCCTTTTATACGGGTCCCTGACTGGGAAACCCGTCACGTTAAAAATAGAAGTTTGCTTGGAAGGCCATAAGGGCTAAATATCATAGTCACTACAGTATCTCAACACCATTGGCCGTTTACAAATGTTGATTGTTTAAACAAATCATCGTAACCATCAACTAAGCCTATCATTGCAGGCTGCAGGTACACGCAACATGTTAAAGTGAAAATTAATAAACACATAATTGTGAACTATTCTAAAAGGTGGTTTTGAATGGCATGCTTGTTGTAGACTTAGCATATTAATGTAGAATGACAACACGACATTTGTATTGAGCTGACCAACCACGTAATTTGACAAAGTATTCAAACTTTTCAACTCTGACATCCAAAGGGGCTTCGTGAATTTCATACACGATTATTACATTAGTTACGTGGCTGTCCAGACCTTCACAGGTAAAGTATAGTTGCTGTTTTATACATGTTGTACTTTCAGGGCGATTTGAAACTACTAGGGGGCTGGTAAGTAACTATTAGACTGCACCCAAGTACTTCTAAGAGGAATTATATTACCAAATTATTTCCCCCTGGAAACGATCGAAATATAACGTGGAATGAAGGGGATATTACGGTCGTAATGGATCTTTCATTGGACGGATGTAGTTGAGGGCGGGGTAGAGTGGGGGGGGGGGGTTGTGGTCGGGGAGAAGCCGTAGCGATTGAATGTTTGCACAATCATCTGGAGAAAACAATAGTTTTATCCAGGGGGTAAAATTGAGACTAGCGGAGTAATATCGTCTTTCGGTAAAGCACAAGTTATATTTTTATATGCACTATTAGCTGCAAACAGATCTTCGTTGCCGTTATGGAGAACTTTTCGTCTAGTTCATGTTTGTTTTTTCTACAAAGATACCTAGTCCGTGTCTAGTGTAAGCCTCTCTACTTAAAGGTCACTATAAGATTAACATAAATGAATGTTTCCACCTGCGACAAAGCGTGATTGAGTAAACAACATTTATTACATAACGTCGATAACATATAGCTATTGCATACAGAACATTAAAATGAAGTGTACTTTGATGTTAAGCTACGTCTGATGATCTTGCCAATATTCAACAGCAGTATTTGGTTCAGGATAAATCCCTTCAGAACGACTTCAGTTTTTCTTTTAATTATGGTTCTTAACATCTTAACACGTTTTAGAATAACACAAAGGTATACTATTGAACAATATTGAAAGGACGAGTTGTGTTGGATTTATCATCAGTGTGTAACTTTTAATAGTATGAAGAAATCTTATATTTTATACATACGAAAATCATTGTAATTTGACCCCCACCCCCACCAAAAATGACCTGTTAACATATTAAACTGTGCAAGAATGAAAAAAAATTTGAGGTCAATATTGTAAAACCATAAGTAGTAGTGCGGATATTTCATGCATCAAAATGAGATCATTATTACGAGTAAAACTGCAATTATTTAAGCTATATACACTTTGCTTAACAATCATCAACTTTAAACAGTTATGTATATATGTGTGCGTATATGTATGTGTGTGTATGCGTTTGTTTTGTATTCTGACCGAGGACTTGAACAAAATAATTCCAGGTCCTCGGTTGTGATTTCTAAAGAATCACCACGTCCTCAGAAGAATTCTATTGCATGGGGTATTGTTAAGGTTAGGGTATGGGGATTTGAACAATGGAAAATACAACGGGGTCCTCGGTCTGAATGTTATTCAAACATGTATGGGTGCGTCGGTGTATATGTGGGTGTATTTGTGTGTAAATATGTAGTAAGAAATCGGTTTACGAATGATTCGATGATGTGGCCTATGCGAAAATCACTATAATAACACATTGATGCAACTGGTTTACAGTAATGAAAGACCGTTGTCATTAGTGATAGAGCTTCCATTGCTACTCATGATATTTTGTATCCATGAAGTCACCACAAAAGGTTAACATGGGTTTGTTAATGAGAGCACAGGCTAACTTGTTTCACTGTTAAACCTGCAGTACCCCTAAGCAGCTTATGCAATATAAAATATAGTTAATGAGTCGTTATGATTGCAAAGACTCGAATTTTTATTTGTCGGTGCGGCGTGGATACGATAGTGATTGTTCTAAGCTGATTTCAATTGTCAATTTGAACTAGTTATTATGGGTTTGAAATAAATAGAAAAAGTTCTGAATGTTATTGTTAAGAGACATGTTGGTAGTCTTGTATGTGTTAATTTGTTGTTGTTGTTGTTTAGATGATGCTGTTATTATACAGAATCTATCGAATCTTCATCTGGGTGTATCTAATGTTGTGATCAGGGCCAGGTAGATTATCCCAACAAACAGAGTTTTTTTAAACCACAACAGCTAAGACTGGCATTTTTTATTGTAGCGTGGTAGTGGCCATTGAGATTGCTATGACAACATCTGCGATACCACCAGCCACCACGTTTATGCATTGCACAGTTTAAATCACTTAAGTCATCATTATCCCGATCGTTAGTACTAAATTGCAACTTGTAGTGATCCCGCAACCCATCAGCTGCGAAGAAGAAGAAAAACAACAACACAGATTAGAACATTGCTATCACACTGACATGTGTAGGCCTGTTACTTATCTAAAAATTGTAATTGATTTGTGTAAGCATTAAATTAAAGCAGGATACTTCGTGGAAATTTCTAATTATATTTAACAATTGCAAATATAGGTGTTTGGCTAGAACGGGAATCGAACCATTGCCCTTGGTATTACATCCTGATTGTATATGTTCTGTATATAGGTTTTAGGGTTTTTTATATAGGTGTTTCCAGGTTACTGTACATAAATACTGGGTCATTTAACTTTCATCGTATCCTGTAATCTCTTCGTTATATATATTACAAAACAATGATCTTGAATGACAGACCTGCCAGTCACTTCACTCGCTAAGCTTCCACATCACTATACAGTAAGTTGGGAAATCTTTTAGACAGACATCAATCTAAACACACGATTTTTGACTCATTTGAAAGGCTATTTCAAGAGGAAAAGGGCGTGACTAAAGAATGTCTGCCAATAGGAATCTAGAGTCTACAGATATTTCAAATTCATTTTCATTTATTTATTTGTTTACCATCGTAGTACCAAGCTAATTAGTCGAGCCTAATTAGCATCGCATTAATCGATCTATCTAGTTTAAATACCTATATCTAACAACACTCCCTAGCAGGTACTATAGCGATGTAAAATAATGTTTGATCTTTCTGCTTGTCCCGTTGAAAGTGCCTAATTCGGACAGCCGGTAAAAATAACTTATAGCCAGATCAACTCTATGTCCAACACGGCATATGAGCCGTGCACAGTTATCAAATCAACAGTTCTGCGTCATACATGAAAACTCACCGCCGGTTGTGCCTGTGAATGTTCCCAGTTCAGCGAGTCGGTAATTGTCATTTTCATCGTTGATTCGGAATAAGTCATATTTAGCATAGTATGAAGATCCATTTCTGTCCACAAGATCAATCCTGAGTGTGTAGTTACCTTGATTGGTGAGGTAATGCAGCTTGTCATTTCCCAACCAAAACTCACCATCCAGCTCACCAAAGCCTTCTTTATAGCTGGTCCAGTTACGATAAAAATCAACGGAACCATTAACACGACGTTGGAACACCTGAAAAGAAATAACACGAATAACGTGTTTCAGTATTTGAACGTATTAATCGCAGATGTAGGGACGTACATTCTGTTCACACTAACCCTTGAAATATAATTGAATCGAAACTGCTTTTTGTACTAACTTAATAACTACCTCAGGGATTCGTGTAACCATCCAAGCAAAATATATGAACAATGAAATACTCTTTATTTGTTAATTAATAATGAGTAATGATTTATATTTAGAGGTATATCCACTCACTGTCTTCATAGATAAATCAGTTATTATAAAACGAGTATCGTCATTCAATGTCTAAACAAGTATTTGTTATTATATGTAAAGCTTATAAGCACCCTTTTAATCCTATTAGCATGACGTGAAACCAACGTGCTTAATGTGATCCGCTTTCACAAATTCACAATAAATGTCAAAATGACAAAGTAAACATAATTAAAAAAAATTAACAGAGATCGAAATATGAAAGTTATTGTATAGCCATTACATGAGAACATATCAACTTACAATTTATGACTGCAAATGAAATTGTTGAAGCTTACTTTGAAGTATTGAACAATATATGTTACAATTGGAGGGGAGAGGAGAGACCGAGGAGGTGAAAATGGGGAGTAGCTGTCATCATTATTTTCCCATTATTTGTGGCATGATATTAGTTGATTTTTTTAACAGACATGTTTATTCGTCTCACTTTATTTTATTTTATTAAACCAAAACCTGAAATTGATATTTTAAAATTAAACACCGAAATTGTCTGCTGTACTTACAGTCCATCCTCCTCCGTCAGTCATGTTACAATAAGCAGTAAATGGTGATCCAGTCCAGCTAGTTGGTTTAATGGTGTAGATACCACTGATGCCATTTCCGCTATCATAAACACCTTTACAGTCGGGGAACTCGCAGCTCTGGCCATCACCATGGTAACCAGTCTTGCAGTAACATTGACGAACATTGTTTTGTTCCTCACACAGTGCATTGGGGCTGCAACTATATTCGCCATCCCACGTGACATTGCCGTTGATACAGTGGGCCCTCTCTGTACACTCAGGGTTGACATAAAATCCACCGGCCTGTAGAGTACAATAAAAAATAAAAAAATTATAACACCTATAACAATAACAACAATAATAATAATAATAATAATAATAAGCACTAATTGAGTCGTATAGCATGTGATCACGGTAAATTAGTGTACAAAATACTATGAGAATCGCTAACAAAGTGGTAAGTTATATAGTTACTGTACATTATGATTGTATCCCTATCCTTGTAATGCACTAAGGGTGACAAACAGTAATGTGTCAACTATTTCTGCAAAATGGTATTGAAGTCGCTTCCCACCTCACAATACAACCGTATAAAATGCTGAAAGTGTCATGCCATGAAGGAAGTATTAGCTGTTTGAATGAAGTATTTGAATGACTGCTTAGAGCGTATTAACATAACATGTCAATGGTTATTCAAATTCAAGACTCGTGTACTTTAAACTTGGTGAATCCGAGTGGTGATATCATAGCTGTCATAGAAACCCAAATTTGTTGATCAGATTTGCAATTCCAGGAATTGAAACAAGTATTTGTTATTTGTTATTGTTTTAGTTTATGTTATTTGGTTAACGTTAGCTTGACTTGTAATCTTAATATCAAAAGAACTTGATATTTTGGTAATGAGAGATAACTTAACTTAGGTACCAAATATAAATCACATTGGTGCTTTTGAAATAAATTGAATGTGACTTTTAGGTTATTATAGAATGTTGTTATGAACAGAAGTGAAAGATTAACTTATTGAACAAAGTATTTTACCATAGTGCACATGCAGAAATGGTAGGAGGATATATTTAAGGTTTATTAATGAACTTATGTAATTGTAAGTAATTTAGTGAATTAATATAATCTTAGAAAATGGTTACAATTACAAATAACATGATTTCAACAACAATTCACAACATTCCTTTGGAGATGTTTATTCTCATCAATTTTTCAGCAATGATATACGTTTTGTTTTATATAAGTTCTGGAACTTGATGAAGTTCTTTTCTAAAAATTAATTAATAAAGTTATATATTTTTGACTGAAGTCATTACTCTAATATTCAAGTATTACATATAAAGTTAGTTTGTCAATTCCGAAAAGATGGGTATATGTTATTGTTCGAACATAACAGCATATCAAATGATTGCCAAGAATTCTGTTTCATTCTTTCGAAATGGATCGTCCTTATTCATTGTCCTGTTTCATTATGTTAACCTATGTATGAATGAAGCAAATATATAGATAAGATTTTATCAAATACAATAGTTTTGACTTACCGAGATGATTTTAGTGGTACTTGTTAGAATACATGCACAATGGTCAGGCGTCGCACAGCCAAAGTCAGTTCCATTGTAGCAGAACTCCATACCTTGTTCACAAACAGTTGTGGTAATAGGAGACGTGTTAATCTGGGAGGAGGTGTTGTCATACCCGGTTGTATGATCTTGATTGAAAGAAAATGAAGCACAGCAACATCTTACTCACAACTTTAATATCTGACCAACTGTTTTTGATAACTGCCATTATTAACCTTAAAAAAGAAATATATTTTGCTGTTTAACTTCTTGGTTAATTATGTTTTCAGTATGCACTGCAATGTTCACCCGCAATCATTTTACAGTTAATTCACTCTCCCAACAGTTCAATCGGTGGCTTGATCCTAGTTTCTGATTGGTTAAATGAATCCATATCGGTGACTCTATATGATTGGGCGTTAAAATTTGTCGGCATAGAAAGAAAAAAAACATTATCACATCTAGATATCACGAAAAAAGAAAAAATTAACCGCATATAGTTTTAAAAAAATGTCAAGGATTACTTCACATCCTCCTCAGATGCGCTAGTTGCTGCTTTAAGTTTAACGACTTCTAGCAGAATTATTGCAAGTTATAAAACAATTTCTCCTGAAGAGAAATTCGGATTCTTCCATAGTATTTGCCGTTCACGTGTTAAGGTATTTCAAAAGCAATAGTCTTGAAGACCGGTATATATTACAGAATAGGTATATATGTTTCTGCCTTCGGTTTCGTTAAGCGTTGTTAGGATAAATAAACACTAAACATCATTTAAAATTGTTCCGTGCTGCAAATATACGTTTCATGACAATCAGTTAAAAAAAAAATGTCAAAAGGCTTTGTATAAATGTTTTAATCCTTTCATTTTGCCTTACCTTGCGAAGCAACTGTTCTCTTAGGAGTACATTTAAAATAGCCATTCACTTTATCCTCCGTATCTTGTCCTGCATATTAAAAAAAAGTAGCGAATCAGTTGTTACCATTACGACATAAACATGAATTCGGTTTTATTAAAAATATTTATTCATGTAACTCATAAGCACATTTGTGCATTCACTCAACCCCTACCCTGCCCCCCCCCCAACCCGCCCTCATTAGGCCTACTCAAACGTAGCTGAGATTCGACACAATTCAATTCAGTTGGTAAAGTGTAAATGAGCAAGGTATAGACGAGACTATAGGTTGAACAATAATCTGTGACGTCATATAGAAAAGATGATGAGTCATTTATATTATCCTTTACATTCAAATTTGTGTTTGTGAACTTGCACTGTTGGTGCACCTGTATAAATGAATACCGTTTAAAGCTTCTCTGGTATACAGGTCAGTTTACATGACAGAAGACAGATCATAGTTGTGATCGAACTATAGGTTTACTGCGGGGGTGGGGGTGGGGGACTGAATTAAACTCTTATTATTCTCCTGTTATGTGGAAATACTTTTACATTTTAAGAAATACAAATGTCTAAGAATTAAGCAAAAAATCATTCAGCTATTGTTGTGTTAACTTAACCAGGTTCATAAGTAAAGTTAAGAGAGCTTTCTCTTGCTCGTATGAGGAACAGCAAGGGTGCACCGTGTATAACATACACAGGTCCCCTTCCCCCCTCCCCCACCCCCAAAAAGGAGAAAAACTATAAATCAGTTGGACCGGTTTCTAGTAAGATGTATTGTTTTCAACTAGTAAATTCTCTTGTCCCAGATTTTAGAATAGATTCGAATAGATTCGAGGGATACATTGTTGCTGGTCATGGCCGCCATTTGTAAAATAATTGATATAGGCTTACCTTTGCAGCAACTACCACCGAAGAGAAAAAATATGAGATATATTCCTTCCATAGTACGCACACACAGTACCATTTTTCAAACCTTTAGAGAAGAGTCTATCCTGACCAAAATGGCAAAATCTTCCAAATGTTTCAAAACCACAAGAGGGAGATAAATATTAGCTGAGTGAGAGTTTTGAGATTGAGCTATACTAAGAATATTGCTGACCGACATGAAAAATCGTTAGTGATTGTTTAAAGACAGTATACACCTATCTGATTTATCCTCCGATTTATTAATATCCTTATTGTTTTTGCCTTTATTTTATATTTCTCCCTGAAAGACTCTTGAAAGAACAAGTGACGTCACCGTTTGCTGGGAACATAATACAATATAAAAGCGCTTGAAAAGAAAGATTATACTAGGGTCGCTTTACATTGTTTCCATATTGTTACTACAGGCAACCAGATGGATGAGTTTATAAACATATTGACTAATATATATGCAAATCACACAATTTTATTAAAGGCCGACCTAAACAAACGGTAGCAATAAATAAACCAATTTTTCATTCAAACAAACGGTCAGTGCTAACTGCTTAGAAGTGAGTAAGTAACGTGTACAAATTGTCTCATTTCTGCCAGCAGCAGTTAACAAACGTTGTCATAGAGACGAGGGGATTGCTGACTGTATCCTAGCCTTTGAGGGGGCGGGGGTTGCTGGGTTTGGGGGGGGGGGTTAAGAAGCCATGGAAATACATGTTTTCTCATTATCATAATATACTCTAGGAATATGAAAACTCCAAGGAAGTACGTCAACACCACTGGCCGTTGACAAATGTTGATTGTTTACACAAATCATCGTAACCATCAACTAAGCCTATCATTGCAGCTATACACGCAACATGTTAATGTGAAAATTAATAGACATATAATTGTGAACTTTTATATACGGTGGTTTTGAAAGGACATGCTTGTTGTTGACTTAGCCTTTTAATGTAGAATAACAACACGACGGATTTGTATATTTGTATTGAGCTGACCAACCACGTAAACTGTCAATATAGTCACACCTTGAAACGATACGATAATATTATATTTTGACAAAAATGATGAAATTGTCGAGTTGCTGCGTTCCACGTCTCTTGTCAATACGTATAAAAATGTCGACATGATGATGTAGAGTTGAAACGTTAAGAGAATATTATACCTTAATTTTTGCTGCATTGCAGGGTTATTTTTTCAACTCGACGAGAAAAAATAATCATAATAATAATGATAAAAAAAATATATAAAAAATATAAAAGCTTCTTTTTCGACGTGTTATACTAACATATGTGTAAACATACTAACACGTTAAGTGTATAACTCGCCTATCCCACCAGAAGCACGGTAGTCTTCTCATCCTCCCTCTGTCATTACGTCACGAGTGAGAGAACAATAGCCTTACGTCACAATGAGACTAGTGCTTATAATCCAACAAGCTAGGGAGGTTATTTCCTTCAAGAATTTGATTATGCTACAGAATTATGGCTTATACTTTCGTTGTTAAATAATTTAATCTTAGTAGATTCAAAATACATGCTCACCGGTTTCCCCATGTAATCACTTAAATTCGTTTATATTCACATAGAATGAGATGTTTACGATAACATGGGACCATTTTTTAATATAAAATAAATAATAAATAAAATGATTTAAAGGAACATAAAAATATAGATGACCGACGATAGGCCATCAGATGTCTTTGCTACAGCCATTGAGAGGTTGTATATTATAAATCTTCTGCATTGGTACATCTATTAGAGACAAACTAAAGAAGCCCTACAAACAATGTAAACTCCGCTCCCACCCTTGATGGTATTGCATTTAGATCTTACGGTTTTTACAAAAGAGCCCCACTTGCTAGTTCCTGTGAACACGTCTATTTAACGTTTATACTTCATGTGTTATTCAATACTGCTATTCAAAACACGTCACTGGATATGGTTGTTTGTGTAACAAAGTATGTGTGTGAATGTATGTATGTATTTTAGATCCTCCTGCAAGCAGGAACTCGCGAAGAAGCCTCATTGCCTTATCAAAGCCGCAAGCTGACCGAAGTCAGTCTCTTGGATGCATAGTTCACGTCCATGATTATGAATTGTCAATTGTCAACAACTCTGTAACTGGACGACATACATTAATCTGGGAGTGAAGTATGTAACATATAGTATGTAACAAAGTGAAGTATGTAACATATTAATCACCTTTAAAGGTCATCTTTGTTTATACTCATTGAAAACTGAACACGTACTCCTGGTAACGATAATCTCAATTTATTGGCGGGAAAGTAGGTTGTAATGACTGAATTGTCAATATCATTGTTACGGGAGCTCTTAACTCTTACTGGCAAACTATGGTCAACAACAAGCTATACATATATGTTGAGGTGATAAATATCATAGAATTTCGTTTTTAACATGAGACTTTATGTGCTTCTGAACCCTATAGATCCATTATGAAGAACGAGATTTAAATGTGAGAAGCTTGATTTTTCGTCCAAATTTGATAATTTTGACCTCCTCTAAAGACAAATGGCTTCTTCTACTCAATGTGTTAATCCTACACCGGTTTCGAATCTCTGGACAGACAATTAGGGTCCATGGCCTAGTTGGTTCGGGTGTCCACATATAAAGCGGGAGGCCCGGGTTCGAATCCCGTTGGAGGCTGGAAGTTGTTCACCGCTCTGGATTTTCCAACTCATTTATACTGTCAAATATACAAATATTCATTTTCCTTGGTCCTTTATTTCCATTTCTTTTAACAAAGTTTATACATTTATTTATTTCTAATGTTTCGATTCGTCGCTTTTGAAAATATGAACTCTTTCTCATTTTTTATTTTTTTATTTTATCTAACCCATGTAAGCCAAATCCATGCCTTAACGGAGGGAGGTTTGCAAGAAGGAACATGGGTGTTATATGTAAATGTACTGCAGGATATACCTGTGCCATTTGCGAAAATGGTACGTATACGCATACAAGCCAACCGAAATAGTAAATGGGATAAGATGATTCACATCAGTGGATAACCTATTGTGTTGTTTTTTCCTACATTCATAGAGTTTCTTAGTCTATACCGGTACAGTGGCTATTCTAAAACAGTTAACCTTACCATATCGTTTCAGCGTACAAGGACAATACTTGTAACGTTATTATGAAATGTAGTTGTAACTTCCTCATTCTTATATTCGGCATATGAAATAATCCACGGCTGCGTATCTTTATGGTGAAACAGCGGGTAGAGACTATAAGGTGTTATGAAAAGTCATATAAACTGTAATGGTTCATTAAACTTCAATTGTCTTTCTCTAATAAATTTTAGGACAAAACAAATTGTCTATTGTCTCACACACAACGGTAGCTGACTAACCGCATGTTAGCGACTAATGCAAGGTTATTATAATTGATATAGCTTTCCTATTAGCCTATACTAGATAAAATAAAAATCAAGTAATATAGTAACCAAAATTTCAGCTAGCATTTCACTGCAAGTCTCACAGCAAATTTGGCCAGACGGAGGCCATGTTTGCTTTTCAAGGTAAAAGACGGCCGCACGATTACCGACTAAATTACGAAGACTGACAATGACGCAATTCAACTATACTTCCAGATCGTGATATAATTCTCGATAGTCGTTAACAACCACAGTGACACGACTGACTCCCCACAGTGACATAGCAGACTCCCTACAGTGACACAACTGACTCCCAACAGTGACACAACTGACTCCCCACAGTGACACAACTGACTCCCCACAGTGACATAGCAGACTCCCTACAGTGACACAACTGACTCCCCATAGTGGCATAGCAGACTCCCTACAGTGACACAACTGACTCCCAACAGTGACACAACTGACTCCCCACAGTGACACAACTGACTCCCCACAGTGACATAGCAGACTCCCTACAGTGACACAACTGACTCCCAACAGTGACACAACTGACTCCCCACAGTGACACAACTGACTCCCCACAGTGACACAACTGACTCCCCACAATGACATGACTGACTCCCCACAGTGACATGACTGAGTCCCCGCAGTGACACAACTGACTCCCCACAATGACATGACTGACTCCCCACAGTGACATGACTGAGTCCCCACAGTGACATAGCAGACTCCCCACAGTGACACAACTGACTCCCAACAGTGACACAACTGACTCCCCAAAGTGACACAACTGACTCCCCACAGTGACACAACTGACTCCCCACAATGACATGACTGACTCCCCACAGTGACATGACTGACTCCCAACAGTGACACGACTGACTCCCCACAGTGACATGACTGACTCCCCACAGTGACATGACTGACTCCCCACAGTGACACAACTGACTCCCCACAATGAAATGACTGACTCCCCACAGTGACACAACTGACTCTCCACAGTGACATGACTGACTCCCCACAGTGACACGACTGAATCCCCAAATTGACACAACTGTCTCCCGACAGTGAAACAACTGACTCCCCACAGTGACACGACTGACTCCCCACAGTGACACAACTATCTCCCGACAATGACACAACTGACTCCCCACAGTGATACGACTGACTACCCACAGTGACACAACTGTCTCCCGACAGTGAGACAACTGACTCCCCACAGTGACACGACCGTCCCCCGACAGTGAGACAACTGACTCCAAACAATGACACAACTGATTCCCACAGTGACACGACTGACTCCCCACAGTGACACGACTGACTCAACACTTTACTTTTTTCTCAATTCATTTTCAATTCACTTATTGAATTAAATAATTTGTGGGCGTACAAGATGTTTATCAGATATCTCGTTCACACTATGCCGCTTTAAAACCCGGTCATTTGGGTTGTTTATCTGCGTCACTTCTACCAAGCCATGCAGTACATAAGACCTTTTCGGCCACTGATAATTAACCAGTTATTAACTATTTAATCTAGAAAATAATTATTATGGTCTTACAGTTTTGCATGTGGATATCAACTGTGTTTGATTTGCATTGTTCTTGGTCTTTTGGCGATAGATTTAACCTGACAAGGTTCTTGTTTCGGCGACATTATCTGTTCTTTGGAGGTCGAATGAGGCATAACCTTACTTCAGACAAATTGTAACAGGGACGAATTTAAGGGTGGGCCAAAGGTCACGAATTAACGGGGGCCCCCACACAGAGGGGGACTGCACATATTGTCATATTTTTTTATTATATATTTGTGGTATTTCAAAGTATGCATGGTTATTTAATAAGGTGTAAGTAATACTACATGAAAGTAATGTTATATCTTAGATTTATTTTACTAAAGAGAGCAATGAGTGGTTCAGGGGCCCCCAAATTTTTAAACCCGGCCATAAGTTGTAATCAAATCGCAACAAAGATCAAATTGAGTTGTAGACCTTACCTTAAAGAAGAGGACCGAATAGAACACACAACACAATTGAATGCCTGTCCTTTATCATATTACTGCCATGGAAGCCAGACTAAAAAGTGGACCTTCAGTTTGAGTTCAGGACTATTCACATGTGAACATGTCTTCTCATGCATTCATGCATGCATTCTCATGTATGCATGTATTCTCATGTATTCTCATGCATTCACAGTGAACATGTATTCTCATATTTATACATGTGAAAATCATAAACTTAGTATAATGGTCACTATCGCGATTAAATGCTTCGATTCTCCATCGCAGTCAGTGTGAAATACCACTCCATGTAATCAAATGTAAGTTCGTCAAAATGTATTCATAACCATGAATTGCGATTCCATGAAACCCTTTTCAACAAATCTTCGCCCGCTTAAGCACAATACATACGAATACTTTAATTGACATCGATATTTCTAATTCATTCCTGTTGAAATCCCAGGAAGCAGAAAAACATATTGTTTCCATTTTGAAAGATCTAACATGTTCAAAAACGTATTTTACGATGTTTTTGATGGGTTCGAAGCAAAGGTTAAGAAGAATAAACGAATCCTTAACGCTTAACGCGTCTTTCCTTACAGTATGCAGGGAAATATCCCCCCCCCCCCCCCTTTGTTTTCTTCAATAGACCCTTAATGTACAATAGCCTTACGCTACAATGCAACTGACGGCTTCTACATTAGAATGTTCCCGTCACAGACTAAGGTATGTACAAAAAGGCTTCCTGACCTTGAATTTACTAAAACCCTAAGGTCAAATTTAAAACGATCTAAGCATGTTCACATGTAATATCAGCAAAATTTCGAGTCAAGGATGGGGAACACTGTACGGACTTTGCCACGTAAAATCAGTCTGAAGAATTATGTTTGAATGATCTATCGATTGATGGAGATACTAATTCAGATTTCCAAGCAGGATTACGGCATTCGTGTGTAGGCCTATTGTGAACAAGTGCTATTCTCCAGGTTTGAATATATATATATATATATATATATATATATATATATATATATATATTACACATTACAAGTTTACTGTTGACCTGGGGTGCGGGATAGGGTGGGAGAAGTCAGAGATGGTCTTCCTAACCTGTAGCCTTTGCGTAAGAAGCCCCAACACCCCACACCCTGCCACCACCCCCCCCCCCCTTTACTCCATGTCTTTTCCTTCCCTTTGTTCCTAGGCCCACTCAATATGACATTGGGTTGAACTAAAATAAAATTATCGAATAACCGTTAGAAATTTTGAATTTGAACCATTATCCGCCATCGCGATATTTATTAATTTTTTACTGAGTTAGGTTGTAGGATGAGGTTGAGCAGTCGAATCACACAGAGATTATGACAGAAACCACTGGTCAGATGAGAGGAGGGGTGTGGGTCTACTCATGAAGCTATAAACTCCATGGTCTACTCTAATTTGTCAATGGGCAACAACAATGTTTGTCAACACTATACAGTGGGTTGGGTTTATTAACAGTTTAATACACTATAGCCATGACGATCACGCGTTAAAGTGGCTTGCATCATTGGACTGAGTCAACCGAAAGAGGTACACTAGATCAAAGAATAAATTATGGACTGCGTGGGATGCAGTATTTGTAAAAAATCCTTGAATATAATTGATAATGACTGGTGGTTTCAGTCTGAACAGACTGTTAACTATAGGGTTAAATGTTACGGTAGGGTGGGTTAGCAGAATAAGAAGGTGGTTAACTTGGGGAATTAGTCAAGAAAGGGTGGAACGAGTTAGGGATTGATCAGAATATATACTCAAAACATGAGCTCCATACAAAGAATGGACCGGTGATAAGTAGAGAGGGGAGTTTAGTTTAGATTAAATTGCAATTAAACTAAACATAAATGCTGAGGAGGCACTTATGTAATTAATGTACAAAATGACTCATGTCAGTGTCATCGAAGGAGTGGGACCGATTTTGGAGTGAAGAAAAGAGTTGATAGAATCCTTATTCATTCAAATATGTAGAGTCACGTATTTAGACAGAATGATTAGAATAATATTAAATATTCATACTGGTCATCATGAATAATCAGACAGCCATTCCAATTCGATTTAATTTATTTCTCATATGTACATAACTCACTGACAAAAGTAGTTATTAAAAAATAATGAAATGATATAACATATGATGGACACAAGAAAAAGAAACAATACTGTTCATCAAAGCTAGTGACCGTGAAACAAATAAACAACAACAAACAAACAAACGGAAAGACAGACAGACAGACAGGCAGACAGACAGACAGACAGACAGGCAGACAGGCAGACAGACAGACAGACAGACAGACGTAAATGTCAAGGGGATGAAAAAGTAACTGGTCAGGGTAGAGAGAGCAGTTAGATTGAACATCTAGAACTTAGACATGATAACTGATTGTAAGAAACTCCCGGAGAATTGAGATTCTTTTGAAAGAATGAAGTGCTCGATCGTACATCAGATAAAAGTTTGTGACAAATATTATAACAATAATTATGGAAAAGTAATTTGCCGTGTTCAGTTTCAAGACGTGGTTACCGAAAAGAAATTATTATGTCGCGTATGCGTTGATATTTCAGTACATTAGGTGGTTTAAGTACATTAGCCAGCACAGTTGGTAACAAACCATGGCAGTACGTAAATACAATTACTCCCATACAATCCATGTCAATATCTTTGAAGGTTGCAATCCAAGTACAACTGATCAGTCGTAAACCGTTTGCTATATATACAAATATTACTTTGGTTGACAAACCAGTGACTGTTACCGGCTTGCAACGGCAAGTGTCAATGCTAGTTTTGTGTATAACGGATTCTATTCATCGATGCACACTCGGTTCATCGAGCTAATTCTAAATTCACAGCTACAGCTAAAATACCTCCAATGTAGATCTTGTCTGACACTGTTTAATTAAATACACATGATTGCCGAAATGTCAAAAACAGTAAGCAAAATGGACACAAAGGAGTGCAGCAGAAAGCCAAGCCGTCCGATATAATGTTGACCTTCCTTGTACACTATATATGATCATTCAAGCGAATCGGTTCAACAGAATATTTCAGTAAAAAGCCTGTAGATAGTGCGTGTGACTCAACCATGTATATACGTTTGCATAGAATCAATGCACAATATTTCTGTGGTATTTAGTAACTAAATGACTGTATATCGGCTATGCATATTATCTTCCTCGTATAGCTTATGTATGTAGTCAATATAGCTTTGTGTGCAGTTACAGTGGATAAGTGCCTGTTTTTGTTTTGGGTATTTGTATTCTTACGTTATACAAAAATTTCATTCGTAAACGGTGACTAATTTTCTGCCATCACTGGCAGCATGGAACAGGCATCAATAATTAGAGATTGGTGTATTTTTATCATCATTTTATCTTTCAATTCTCAACAAGTAACCAGTCAAGGTAAGTCTGTCTACAGTCTGCATAGAAATGATAGTATATTTTGATATTTTGTATTCAGTATGCTCCAGACATGAATATTCGAAAAGAGAATTTCAAATCACCTTGTAAACCTGAATTTTCACTAATTTTCACTAACACATGACTTTCCTTTTGACTAATTTTTTGGGGTATATTATTAATTATCAGATGTAATATAAAGTCGTTGTATTCAATGACGACACAAACCGGACTAGGAACTTTAACTTTTATGACAGAGATATATGTGATGATCACCCAACTTACAAAATCTGGCTCTGTTTCGTAGATATTCTATAGTTTAAGTCGTGTCTGGTAGCTTTCATTTTGTAATCATAGATTATCTAACATCATAGTGTCACTAGGATATGAACCCTTCTACATTCTCATCTTTGTTTTTGACATTTTCAAGGTAGATTGGTGACAGTTTTAACACTGGAAACCCATGCCAATATAAGGTCACGTTAAGAGCTTGAATTGTTTAAGTATATAGCACTTGCTATACTCACTTCCATTAAAGAAAATAAACATTGTAAAAATGGAGAAAATCGATGTTGACGTAATCTTGTAGTGTAAGCAACACCTCTTTCGCTAGAAAATATTAAAAACCGAAACAACGATTTTGTTTGGAATCACAATTATTTATTTATTATTTTGTCAAATTTTGACCTCATTTCACCCTAAGTAAGAATACACCAATCGCTTTTACTCTTTTGATAGCAACAATTACAGACGTTTTAAAGGGCTAAATCAATCTCCTATACTCAAAAGCAGCTAGTATACGAAAGTTTCAAAAAACTTGCGAGATTTACTCATCATAAGGTGATAATTGTTGAAAGTAAGTCAATCTGTTAGCTTTTACACCAAATGACGTAATTGGTAATCTTCTAGACATGTTTTGAATTTTAGTTTTCATCAGCTGCATCAAGCATATTGAATATGTTCAAAACTGACTGTTCTACTTGTTTCTTTATCATTTGAATTGAACTGTAATTAATAATCTGCTATGGGATTTTACTGTTCAGTAACATCGAAACTTTACCAAACTTTATATTTTAATATCAGTTAATTACTGTCTAACGTTGTGCTTGTTTGTTTGTTGTTTCTTCTGAAGATTTTATTTGTGATTCCAATCCCTGTCTAAACGGTGGTTCTTGCTTTGAAACATCCAACACGATCTTCTGTAACTGTCTTATTGGCTTCCTTTTACCAAGATGTACCAAGGGTAAGATTCTAACTCGTGATGGGCAGTTGATCGTACTTTAACAGAATGGTCCAGATGTTTTTAACATTTATCGGAAAAAAAACCGAAAATGTTAAACACCAAATCAACAAGAATATAATCATATGAATTACAGATTAAGAGAGAATGATATTTGAAAATAACCTTTAGCCCCCCCCCCCCAAACATTTGAAACGGTACGAACATGTTTGTGAAGACCCGTATTTACTTTGCGCCCATATTCAATATAGGAGGCCAGCATACTCTATAGAGATGCTCTGCAGAAGCCTATCTGCGACGCGTATAAGGGTTGAAATTTTCTGCCACTCGAAATTCTTGACTAAAACTTGGAAAATTTCACTGCTTATGAGGAAAGTTTACATATTCACTGATAAAGAAGAAATACATCGAAGTAAAGGTCAGTGAGCCTTTCAAATATTGATAACTACTGGTTATAAGCACAGGAGTGTTTGGAGCAAATGAGTGTTAGCTCAGCACGTGGTTAATGCCGGTGCCTTCCAATCATAAAGTCCCCAGTTCGAGTCACTCCAATTTTAATGTATGTCGTATGTCAAGTTGCAGAGTTGTTGATAATTGACATGTCATAATCATGGACGTTAAATATGAATCTAAGAGACTGACTTCGGTCAGCTTACGGCTTTGATAAGCCAATGAGGCAATTCTTCGCGAGTTCCTGCTTGCAGGAGGATCTAAAATACATACGTAGAGGTAATTCTTTTCAGTTGGTTTATTATACTTCGCTTGACATCTCAGTAATAGGTCATAATATATATTTATATATATACATATATATATATATATATATATATGTATGTATTTTTTATGTACATACAAAAATAAATTTATGCTGAAGTTAATGGTCTGAAATTTTGCTATACTGTAACGTGGTACCATCCCTTGGAATAAATTGGGCATCGGGACAAAGGGAATCCGTGACGTCACAACCATGTTCGTAGCCTAAAGGGCACTGTTTAAAATTTGGGAGGGTTGGGGGGGGGGGTCAAGGCTAGTTTCAAATTTCATTTGATCTCAAACTGTATATCAGATAAGTATATGTTTTCGTGAAGTGCTGTTTTATATTTCTGTAGTTATCTATGGTATGTAAATATCTCTCTCTCACCTTTCTTTTAATTGCTAAGGGGCATTTAAATTTGGGAGGGTTGGGGGAGGGGGGTCAAGGCTAGTTTCAAATTTCATTTGATCTCAAACTGTATATCAGATAAGTATATGTTTTCGTGAAGTGTTGTTTTATATTTCTGTAGTTATCTATGGTATGAAAGAGTCTTTCTCTTAACTTTCTTTTAATTGCTAAAGGGCATTACACAGTTATATGGATACAAAGTTGGTAAGGCCTCATCTTGAAAATGTGCAAACAAGTAGACGTACGAACGGGGGACAGATGGGTTGGCAGTTGCCCCATCCCACCCATCCCACTGTGAAATGTGAGGGGGACGAAGTATGTTTCAGTCCCCTCACTTTTGAATTTAGAGATAAATTTAAAGAAATAGCAGAGTGCCAGGCAATCAAGCTGGAACATGGAATTTTCCACACTTTATGTGGAAGTTTCGTTACCGCCTCAGTTACCTATATACCTTATACCTTACTACGTACCACCTTAACCCTTGATTGCAAGAGAAGTTGATCTTTTGATGTTGATTATTCGACATTAATACTAAAATAGGAATCTCAAATTCAAACTTACAGGTTACAACTGTGACTTAGTAACGGGGAGAGGGGCGGACTAACTACCCCCTATATTTGTTTGCCGCCCCCCTCCCTCCAAAAAAATTGTTTACCTTTTTCTTCAAAATAGGTCCTTCCGAACCCCCTTACTGCTAGAAACGCATTAGGTTCAGGCATGCTTCAGTATTCGTTACCGTACTATAGCTTACCAGTTTAACGTCCGATTATTATTTAATGTTGGAGACATGTCAAACCTGATTCTGCACCCTGTCCACGTAAATCATCTCTCTCAGAACTGATCGTTGTGATACCTTAATCCCCAACAGTATTACCTTTCTCCAAATGTACTTCATTCGCACAAAAATGATCAATTCTTCAACTGATTCTTAAAAGTATCCTTTTAACGTTTTCCTCTGTAGCATTTTGCAATTTTTGCAATCCCCCCCCCCCCCCACCCAATATGCGGCTACGGCATACATGAGGTAACGTCTCGTCAAATCACACACAATACTTTTTTGGTATTTTTAATGTCTTGGCTATTCATATTATATCAACAGGAACTTTTTGCTGTAATTTGCTTCATTCAGGGCTTATATATAGTTATCAGTGTTATATATGATATGTCTTCTCCCTTCTACTCTAATCGTATCAATAATATTTCAAGGCTTATTTCTTATCGATATTCCTCTCGATGGCAGATTTGTGCGTTTCCAACCCGTGTATGAATGGAGGCACATGTACAAATGACGGAATAACGGAAGACTATTCATGTAGTTGTACAACTGGATTCACTGGGAAGAACTGCACGGATCCAGGTAAAGTTATAATATCAGATAAATGAAGTTAGACTAGGATAATCCTGTCTCTGTAACAGCATAGGTTTGGTTTTTTATTATGACGTCATTTGCATCACCCTGCATAATATTAATATCGTTCTTCTCTTTCTCTTTCGTTTCATCTTAAATTATGCAAGCAATAATCATACGACCGCAGCAACTAAAATTTCAATCTAGCTTAATATATACGAATAAGTTCATGCCGAGGTAAATTCATAATTAATCTGCTAACTGCGGATTTGTTTGTTGATAACTATTCATAAACAAAACTAATGACATTTTGGGGTACATTTGTACGGATGTTACGCGTTGCTATCGCAACAGGTCAAACGATAATTTTTACAAGTCAGGTGAAATTTCAAGTCATTTTGTAAGACGTCAGGTCTATCATGCGATAATGGGAAGGTATGGGATGTAATGTGATATCACGTTACGTGGTGGCGTGTATTGTGGTGTAGTGTTATGTGGTACGTGAACTATTCTATGTGATGTGATATGTGGTGTGGTGTGGCTTGGTGTGATGTGATGTGTGTGTGGTGTGATGTGATGAAGTGTGGTATGTGATGTGATATGTGATGTGGTATGTGGATGATACGAGGTGATATGGTAGGTGACGTGGTGCAACTCTATGGTAATGTGTGATATGTGATGTGTTGTGGTATGTGATGTGGTATGTGGATGATACGAGGTGGTATGGTTGATGACGTGGAGCAACTCAGTGGTAATATGTGATGTGTTGTAGTATGTGATGTGGTATGTGGATGATACGAGTTGGTATGGTTGATGACGTGGTGCAACTCAGTGGTAATGTGTGATATGTGATGTGTTGTGGTATGTGATGTGGTATGTGGATGATACGAGGTGGTATGGTTGATGACGTGGTGCAACTCAGTGGTAATGTGTGATATGTGATGTGTTTTAGTATGTGATGTGGTATGTGGATGATACGAGGTGGTATGGTTGATGACGTGGTACAACTCAGTAGTAATGTGTTGTGGTGTGGTATGTGATCTGGTATGTGGATGGCACGCGGTGGTATGGTAGGTGTCGTGGTGCAAATATGTGGTAAGGTGTAATATGTGATGTTTTGTGGTATGCAGCGTTGAATAGAGTGATGCTATATGGTGTGGTCTGGATGACATTATGCGGAGTGGTATTATAGATAACGCAATGTGACGTCATGTAGTTTTGTGCGGTGTGGAATACGATGTACTGCAGTATGGATATGATAGAGGAAGTACTTTTACTAATCACTGAACTGCAAAGTCTACATGTTAAGATTAAAAGTAATAAGGATAAAGTGTAATACTAATATATAGTAAGATACGGAATCAGTTACAAACATGACGAAACTAGGAAATATCAGGTCTCATAAAGCTTGAGATGTCTGTTACATCGAATGGGCGCCAAGTGCTACTTTACCAAGTTGTTTAATTTTCGGTGTAGCACAACGTGTTCAGCAAATATTAATAATTATCTTTGGTGAGGTGGGGATGTGCTGTGGGAGATCGGATGTGGGAGACGGCAAGTAGGTTTATAAAGTATCCTACTCGTGAACATCTGTGTGAACATCTTGTAGTCTATAAATGTTATGGTTGAACAAGACCGAAACAATCTGCAGTCTGCTTATAAAAGACAATTCATGTTAAGTTTTCTATTAGTTCATTGAAACATTTATTGCCGAAGTCGATGACGACAACTTTCTGTTTCGCCCTTTTCAATCAAGGTTCACACTTTACTGATTACAGTATTAAACCATTTATACACATGTACATGTGTTTATGTGACTCAAACAAGACAAGCTAATATTACTTTAAATTTACGCTGCCACGGTAAGAGGATAAGAATAAGTAGGAACATGATAAAGGATGGTCGGAGGAAACAGGTAATGTTCCCAAATAGTATAGCACAACTGTAACACAAAGACAGAAGAGGTAACGGCTTAAAAAACGTCAGACTTTCATTCCATCATTTCAGTGAATTTTTGTGACTCCAATCCATGCAGTAACGGAGGGACGTGTGACAGCACAAGCCAGGGTTTTACTTGTAGATGCCCTACAGGGTTCACCGGAGTCACTTGCTCAGAAAGTAAGTACTTAGCCGAGATGTGATGGTGATGCTATGACGTTCTTTGATCTAAAAATATACAAAGGGAGGATATAATAACAATCATGTCTTAAATACCATTAAAGTCTTGTTCAAGTATAACTTTCAGCCCATTATTTGAATTGCCAGGAACTTATTAGGGTGCGCGGGAAGTTTGCTCCGTAGCACCATGGATTACCACAGCATAACGATTTCGATAATGATAAACAGCAATGTACTTTATCAATGGCGAACCAACCAAATTCAGGTTAAGATAACAAGCATGAAACATGAGCTTGAATAATTGAAATAAGAGATCTCTTAATTGTCCCAAAACACCGACACACACCCACACACACACACACACACAAATATATGTGTTTGTGTTTAAATTGGTATATGTGTCGATTAAACCTGGTTTAAATCATGTTAAATTGATACATGCATCGGTATAAATCAACCTTAATTGAGTCAATGTTGTACATGATTTTGATCTTCATGATCTGGTAAAGACGGCCAACAATAATTGGCAGTTACCGGCCAATGTATTAAAATAAGATCGTGATTTGAACTTTGTATTGTTATGTCTATTTAATTCCGTGGTGATCTGTAAGTTCTTCGTGATGAATTAGTATGATGAAATTTTGACCTGGAATATGATTAAGAAAAGTAGGTGTTAAAGGAAATTTTCAAGGTTCCCAAAATGCATATAACTTACTTACCTAATTGGATTTTTGTTTGACATTTACTATGATTTAATCACAATAACATACAAACTAAGCACATCTCACGGCCGATATGATTACTAACATCGAAGGATCCCCAAGTAATACTTTAACAAGTTGTTTTATTTTCCAATGTTTTGTGGGAGATCGGATGTGTGAGACGGCAAGTAGGTTTATGGACCATCCTACTCGTGAAAATCTGTGTGAACATTTTTAGTCATAAATGTTATGGGTGCACAAGAGCAAACCATCTGCAGTCTGCTAATAAAAGACAATTCATGTTAAGTTTTCTATTAGTTCATTGAAACATTTATTGCCGAAGTCGATGACGACAACTTTCTGTTTCGCCCTTTTCAAGCAAGGTTCACACTTTACTGATTACAGTATTAAACCATGCATGTGCATTGTGTTTATGTGACTCAAACAAGACAAGCTAATATTACTTTAGGCTGCCACAGAAAGAGGATAAGAATAAGTAGGAACATGATAAAGGATGGTCGGAGTATCAGGTAATATTCCCAAATATTATAGCAGAACTGTAACACAAAGACAGAAGAGGTAACGGCTTAAAAAACGTCAGAATTTCATTCCATCATTTCAGTGAATTTTTGTGACCCTAATCCATGCAGTAACGGAGGGACGTGTGACAGCACAAGCCAGGGTTTTACTTGTACATGCCCTACAGGGTTCACCGGAGACACTTGCTCAGAAAGTAAGTATTTAGCCGAAATGTGATTGTGATACTATGACGTTCTTGGATCTCAAAAGTACACAGTTGAGGATATAATAACAATCATATTTTTAATACCATTAAAGTCTTGTTAAAGTATTACTTTTAACCCATGCTTTGATTTGTTAAGAACTTATTGGGTGGGTGGGAACTTCGCTCCGTAGCATCATGGATAATCACGATATAACGATTTCGATAATGATTGACAGCAATGTACTTTTATCAATGCCGAACCAAAATCATGTTAATATTACAAGCATAAAACATGAGCTTCAATAATTGGAAATAAGAAATCTCTTAATTTTCCTTCGACACACACTCATACATATAATGTTTGTGTGTTTAATTGGTATATGTGTCAATTAAACCAGGTTCAAATCATGTTTAATTGATACATGCCGTGATATAAATCAACCATAATTGAGCCAATGTTGTACATGTTTTTGATCTTCATGATCTGGTAATGAAGGCTACAATAATTGGCAGTTACCGGCCAATGTAGTAATATATGATCGTGATTTGAACTTTTTATTGTTATGTCTATTTAATTCCGGTCTGATCTGTAAGTTCTTCGTGATGAATTAGTATGATGAAATTTTGACCTGGAATATGATTAAGAAAAGTAGGTGTTAAAGGAAATTTTCAAGGTTCCCAAAATGCATATAACTTACTTACCTAATTGGATTTTTGTTTGACATTTACTATGATTTAATCACAATAACATACAAACTAAGCACATCTCACGGCCGATATGATTACTAACATCGAAGGATCCCCAAGTAATACTTTAACAAGTTGTTTTATTTTCCAATGTTTTGTGGGAGATCGGATGTGTGAGACGGCAAGTAGGTTTATGGACCATCCTACTCGTGAACATCTGTGTGAACATTTTTTAGTCATAAATGTTATGGTTGCACAAGACCAAAACAATCTGCAGTCTGCTAATAAAAGACAATTCATGTTAAGTTTTCTATTAGTTCATTGAAACATTTATTGCCGAAGTCGATGACGACAACTTTCTGTTTCGCCCTTTTCAAGCAAGGTTCACACTTTACTGATTACAATATTAAACCATGCATGTGCATTGTGTTTATGTGACTCAAACAAGACAAGCTAATATTATTTTAGGCTGCCACAGAAAGAGGATAAGAATAAGTAGGAACATGATAAAGGATGGTCGGAGTATCAGGTAATATTCCCAAATATTATAGCAGAACTGTAACACAAAGACAGAAGAGGTAACGGCTTAAAAAACGTCAGAATTTCATTCCATCATTTCAGTGAATTTTTGTGACCCTAATCCATGCAGTAACGGAGGGACGTGTGACAGCACAAGCCAGGGTTTTACTTGTACATGCCCTACAGGGTTCACCGGAGACACTTGCTCAGAAAGTAAGTATTTAGCCGAAATGTGATTGTGATACTATGACGTTCTCGGATCTCAAAAGTACACAGTTGAGGATATAATAACAATCATATTTTTAATACCATTAAAGTCTTGTTAAAGTATTACTTTTAACCCATGCTTTGATTTGTTAAGAACTTATTGGGTGGGTGGGAACTTCGCTCCGTAGCATCATGGATAATCACGATATAACGATTTCGATAATGATTGACAGCAATGTACTTTTATCAATGCCGAACCAAAATCATGTTAATATTACAAGCATAAAACATGAGCTTCAATAATTGGAAATAAGAAATCTCTTAATTTTCCTTCGACACACACTCATACATATAATGTTTGTGTGTTTAATTGGTATATGTGTCAATTAAACCAGGTTCAAATCATGTTTAATTGATACATGCCGTGATATAAATCAACCATAATTGAGCCAATGTTGTACATGTTTTTGATCTTCATGATCTGGTAATGAAGGCTACAATAATTGGCAGTTACCGGCCAATGTAGTAATATATGATCGTGATTTGAACTTTTTATTGTTATGTCTATTTAATTCCGGTCTGATCTGTAAGTTCTTCGTGATGAATTAGTATGATGAAATTTTGACCTGGAATATGATTAAGAAAAGTAGGTGTTAAAGGAAATTTTCAAGGTTCCCAAAATGCATATAACTTACTTACCTAATTGGATTTTTGTTTGACATTTACTATGATTTAATCACAATAACATACAAACTAAGCACATCTCACGGCCGATATGATTACTAACATCGAAGGATCCCCAAGTAATACTTTAACAAGTTGTTTTATTTTCCAATGTTTTGTGGGAGATCGGATGTGTGAGACGGCAAGTAGGTTTATGGACCATCCTACTCGTGAACATCTGTGTGAACATTTTTTAGTCATAAATGTTATGGTTGCACAAGACCAAAACAATCTGCAGTCTGCTAATAAAAGACAATTCATGTTAAGTTTTCTATTAGTTCATTGAAACATTTATTGCCGAAGTCGATGACGACAACTTTCTGTTTCGCCCTTTTCAAGCAAGGTTCACACTTTACTGATTACAATATTAAACCATGCATGTGCATTGTGTTTATGTGACTCAAACAAGACAAGCTAATATTATTTTAGGCTGCCACAGAAAGAGGATAAGAATAAGTAGGAACATGATAAAGGATGGTCGGAGTATCAGGTAATATTCCCAAATATTATAGCAGAACTGTAACACAAAGACAGAAGAGGTAACGGCTTAAAAAACGTCAGAATTTCATTGCATCATTTCAGTGAATTTTTGTGACCCTAATCCATGCAGTAACGGAGGGACGTGTGACAGCACAAGCCAGGGTTTTACTTGTACATGCCCTACAGGGTTCACCGGAGACACTTGCTCAGAAAGTAAGTATTTAGCCGAAATGTGATTGTGATACTATGACGTTCTCGGATCTCAAAAGTACACAGTTGAGGATATAATAACAATCATATTTTTAATACCATTAAAGTCTTGTTAAAGTATTACTTTTAACCCATGCTTTGATTTGTTAAGAACTTATTGGGTGGGTGGGAACTTCGCTCCGTAGCATCATGGATAATCACGATATAACGATTTCGATAATGATTGACAGCAATGTACTTTTATCAATGCCGAACCAAAATCATGTTAATATTACAAGCATAAAACATGAGCTTCAATAATTGGAAATAAGAAATCTCTTAATTTTCCTTCGACACACACTCATACATATAATGTTTGTGTGTTTAATTGGTATATGTGTCAATTAAACCAGGTTCAAATCATGTTTAATTGATACATGCCGTGATATAAATCAACCATAATTGAGCCAATGTTGTACATGTTTTTGATCTTCATGATCTGGTAATGAAGGCTACAATAATTGGCAGTTACCGGCCAATGTAGTAATATATGATCGTGATTTGAACTTTTTATTGTTATGTCTATTTAATTCCGGTCTGATCTGTAAGTTCTTCGTGATGAATTAGTATGATGAAATTTTGACCTGGAATATGATTAAGAAAAGTAGGTGTTAAAGGAAATTTTCAAGGTTCCCAAAATGCATATAACTTACTTACCTAATTGGATTTTTGTTTGACATTTACTATGATTTAATCACAATAACATACAAACTAAGCACATCTCACGGCCGATATGATTACTAACATCGAAGGATCCCCAAGTAATACTTTAACAAGTTGTTTTATTTTCCAATGTTTTGTGGGAGATCGGATGTGTGAGACGGCAAGTAGGTTTATGGACCATCCTACTCGTGAACATCTGTGTGAACATTTTTTAGTCATAAATGTTATGGTTGCACAAGACCAAAACAATCTGCAGTCTGCTAATAAAAGACAATTCATGTTAAGTTTTCTATTAGTTCATTGAAACATTTATTGCCGAAGTCGATGACGACAACTTTCTGTTTCGCCCTTTTCAAGCAAGGTTCACACTTTACTGATTACAATATTAAACCATGCATGTGCATTGTGTTTATGTGACTCAAACAAGACAAGCTAATATTATTTTAGGCTGCCACAGAAAGAGGATAAGAATAAGTAGGAACATGATAAAGGATGGTCGGAGTATCAGGTAATATTCCCAAATATTATAGCAGAACTGTAACACAAAGACAGAAGAGGTAACGGCTTAAAAAACGTCAGAATTTCATTCCATCATTTCAGTGAATTTTTGTGACCCTAATCCATGCAGTAACGGAGGGACGTGTGACAGCACAAGCCAGGGTTTTACTTGTACATGCCCTACAGGGTTCACCGGAGACACTTGCTCAGAAAGTAAGTATTTAGCCGAAATGTGATTGTGATACTATGACGTTCTCGGATCTCAAAAGTACACAGTTGAGGATATAATAACAATCATATTTTTAATACCATTAAAGTCATGTTAAAGTATTACTTTCAGCCCATGCTTTGATTTGTTAAGAACTTATTGGGTTGGGTGGGAACTTCGCTCCGTAGCATCATGGATATTCACGATATATAGTTTTCGATAATAATTGTCAGCACTGTGCTTTATCAATGCCGAACCAAAATAATGTTACAAGCATGAAACATAAGCTTGAATAATTGGAAAAATGAGACCTCTTAATTATCCTACAACCCCGATACACACATACAAACATGAACGTTTTGGGTTTAATTGGTACATGCGTCGATTAATCCCGGTTCAAATCATGTTAAAATTATACATGCAATTATTAGGATAGGCAGCCACGGAAAGAGGATGTTCGGAGGAAGCAGGTAATATTCCCAAATATTATAGCAGAACTGTAACAAAAGGACAGAAGAGGTTTTAGCTTAAGCAATAACGTTAGAATTTCGTTCATCAATTTTTAGCTGTGTCGGATCCATGTGACTCCAATCCATGCAGTAACGGAGGGACGTGTGACAGCACAAGCCAGGGTTTTACTTGTACATGCCCTACAGGGTCCACCGGAGACACTTGCTCAGAAAGTAAGTATTTAGCCGAAATGTGATTGTGATACTATGACGTTCTCGGATCTCAAAAGTACACAGTTGAGGATATAATAACAATCATATTTTTAATACCATTAAAGTCTTGTTAAAGTATTACTTTTAACCCATGCTTTGATTTGTTAAGAACTTATTGGGTGGGTGGGAACTTCGCTCCGTAGCATCATGGATAATCACGATATAACGATTTCGATAATGATTGACAGCAATGTACTTTATCAGGCGCGATCCAAGGGGGGGGGGCGTTGGGGGCGCGCGCCCCCCGGGTAAGAAAAAGAGGAGAGAAAAAAAAGAAGAAAAAAGAGGGGAAAAAAGAGGACGAAGGAGAGGAAGGAAGGGAAAAGAAAAAGAAGAAAGAGAGAAAAAGGAAAAAATAAGGGAGTAGAAGAAAAAAGTATTATAGCAGAACTGTAACAAAAGGACAGAAGAGGTTTTGGCTTAAGCAATAACGTTAGAATTTCGTTCATCAATTTTTAGCTGTGTCGGATCCATGTGACTCCAATCCATGCAGTAACGGAGGGACGTGTGACAGCACAAGCCAGGGTTTTACTTGTACATGCCCTACAGGGTCCACCGGAGACACTTGCTCAGAAAGTAAGTATTCAGCCCAAATGTGATTGTGATACCATAAAATATACTAAAATATGCAAATGGGAGGATATAGTAACAATCATGTTTTAAATACCATTAAAGTCATGTTAAAGTGTTACTTTAGGCCCATGCTTTGATTTGTTACGAACGTATTGGGTAGGCGGGAAGTTTGCTCAGTAGCATCATTGATTATCACGATATAAAGTTTTCAATAATGATTGTCAGCAATATACTTTATCAATGCTGAACCAAATTCATGTTAAGATTACAAGCATGAAAAGTGAGCTTTAAAAATTGGAAATAAGAGATCTCTTAATTCTCCTTCGACACATACTCATACATATCATGTTTGTGTGTTTAATTGATATATGTGTCAATTAAGCCCGGTTCAAATCATGTTTAATAATATAGATATAAATCAACCTTAATTGAGTGAATGTTGTACATGTCTTTGATCTTCATGATCTGGTAAAGACGGTCTACAATAATTGGCAGTTACCTGCCAATGTATTAAAATAAGATCGTGATTAACTGATTAACTGAACTTTTCATTTTTATGTCAATCTTATTCCGGAACTGATCTTTTAAGTCCTTTCGTGATGAATTAGTATTATGAAATTTTGACCCGGAATATGATTGAGCAAAGAAAAGAAGGAGGTTAGGGAAAATGTTTCCATATTTCCAAAATGCCTAAAATTTACCTAATTGGGTTTTGTTAGAAATGTTCTATTCTTTAATCACCTTAACATGCCAACATTAAGCTAATCTCACGGCCGACATAATCACTAAAGTGAGTACGTTATAATCATCACTTCGTTCTAGCTGTGATGTCTGAACCATGCATTCCAAATCCATGCGAGAACGGCGGGACGTGTGACATCACAAATCTGGGTTACACGTGCATGTGTGCTGCAGGGTACACTGGAAGTACATGTTCAGGTAATTGTATGCACAGGGACTTGTTTCCATAAAAACTCCCTGGTATTTATGTACTGCAATAATCAATGGTTTATCAAAATATATATCGCTCATGCCTACCGAATGTGTCTTGAGCGCCTTTCCTAATGCTGCGATGTTTTGTGTTGCTTTTTCATAAATTAGACAGAAATATCGCAAAATAGCCGGCATATTAAAAGACCATTTGGATGTTTTGCTTGAATATGAAAGTTGTAATTTAAGGTTTACTAGGAAGAATAAAGAAGTCAATGCAATATGATCTTTCGCAACGGTTAACATGACTTCAGTTTCAGTGTTGTATATGAAATGGATGATTCAAGTCTATATCGAATTTGAAGAAGATTACATCGGCTGTTTCCATTGTTGAATTAAGTTTTTATAATTACTTTGTTTCATAAAAAGAAATCGCTAAAAAAAATTCAACGCAACTCATGCGCTTTCGAGAGATATATAATGCAGACACTTCATATTAAGTATAAGACGTCAAATTAAATTTATTGCCGTAGTAGTTATTGTGCTAATAGTAAGAGCATTCATTTTAATATCAAGTTAACGACGACGCTTTTTTGTAGAAACTTTCATTCAACACCAGAAGTACGTTAATAAAACTAAGTAGTCCAGGAATACAGATATTGTTTTCCAGTGAACTTTAAGAACTTAAACATATGATAAATCGGTTAACATTCGTCTGTCAAAATGCATGCATAAGATAAGCCCTGCACTCATTGTTTATTATTGCTATATTATTGGGCTGGTCTCTTTAGCCTGTACGGACTGATGTGTGCTGTAATTCAGAAAATTGTAAATGAGACCTTGATTTGGCCAGAAGATTTTTTTAAAGCACTGATAGGCCTAAGTAGCTAAAATTGTGGATTGTAGGCCTGGTAGGTATATTTCTACGTAAAATACCGTAACGTACCTTCTCGTGACGTCAAGGGATGGGTCAGTCAAGCTCTCTTGGGCGAGAGGCCGGTCAGTAGGACAGTTTTGTGGCTGTGTGATTGAGGGTGGTTGTTTTTAGACACCAATACCAAAAGAGGACATATTTCCTTTTCTCAAAATTGATGACTATTTGTGTGAGATTACGTTAATTACGGCATGGGTCCCAGTCGATGTCTTTACTCTAGTGTTGTTTCGTTATCGTAAATCATCTTTTCTGTTCAAAGTGTGGGTTATCCCCTGATCCCCTAGAGTCCCATGTTGTAAAGACAAAATTGTTTATAGGTCAATGAACTACAGAAGACCTATTAAATTAATTAAAATGAAAACAATGTTTTTGCTTGCTTATCAATTAGTTATCACCGTCGAATGTGGAACCAGTTCCTGTCAAAATGGTGGGACTTGCTCAATTGACGATAACAAGATTTCTTGCCAATGCGCTGACGGGTACGACGGTTCAACCTGCACGGAGGGTATGGTTTAATTATTTCTATTTTATAAGGTAACAATGAGGGACCTGAGCAGTGGCGGACTGGCCACACGGGCATTTGGGCAATGCACGGTGGACCGGTGGGTTGGGGAGCCTGGTAGAAATTACAGCCCATTTTAACAGTAGTTACTAGAATACAGACGGGCTGTGCAGAAATATATTTTTAACTGTGGGAATCAGCTCATGAAATCACCATGTTAGTTAGTCTGTTAGTTCGTAACAAAAGAACGTGCTATTAGCAACCCGTCCGTGCTATTGGATTTGATTTAAGTTTTTTTCAATTTTTTTTCAAGCATGTTGTCACAAAATGCTTGAAATACTACATAAAATCCAGTCTAAAACATATATTTTGGTCTATTTTTGTTTACGTTTTTATCTTCCCTCAGTTTAATCAAGTGTTCCTTCTGGAAAATTATTTTTGTGTCATTTTTAATGGACTATTGTAACCTACAAAATTGAGAAATATAGCACCATATTGCATCTTAACTTCAAAAAACTTTTAACGACCCCTCCCCAAGGAGGGCGATCACTATGTAAGTATAGCATATCAATGAATAATGGTCTGGTCTAGGTGGAAAATGCCCGGGCCGGTTTTAAGACCCAGTCCGTCCTTGGACCTGAGAGTATATGATACGCAATGTGCACTAACAAACCTACTCAAATATAATTCTGAAAGAATCTTTCGGTTATTGAAGAGAGTCAATTTTAGACAATTTAATTACTTATTTCTTATAGAAACTAAAGTGTTGAATCTTAGGGTGAAAATAAAAAGACATAAAAGCAACATTATCTCTTTCCCTTTTTTTTTGCACCCACAGAAATTTCTGCTGGCCCTGGGGTGCCTTCGTGGGTCATCGTGGCTATTGTTGTGGCTGCAGTGATTGTCATTGTTCTTGTAATTGTTTTACTGTTGCTAATGTTTAAAGGGTGAGTAAAGAATGGTTTGCCCAAATTTAGGGGAAAAACTAGAAAACATAAGAAATTCAACTATACAAGATTAAAAGCGCATATGCTGGACTGATTTGTTGTAATATGATGTCATGCTGTAAAATACGTTCTCTGGAAAACCTCCAATATATTTCACCCCGTCGATAAAAAAAATGAGTAGCGGTGGGGTAAAGACGGTCGAGTAAAGTAGTACGCATGCTTGTTCCTTGTGCGGCATGCAGACCAGGGAAGATGAGTCGTAAATCGGGCAGAGGGGGGGGGGGTGGGGGGAGAAACTTCGATGAAGGGGTTATGTTATATGTGACTGCGTTTGCAGTGTCATGCCTCATTTGTCATTACAAACACTGTATTATATATTGTTTCAGTTGTTAAAGTTTGTAATTCTCCCCTTTTTTTCACTGTATATTTAGAAAGAAAAGAAAATCCACGAGATCAGCTCCCCGTGGTCCTCCTCGAATGCTGTCCGATTTTAAGACTAATACTCTATCGGAGGAACATGACCCCGAGATCCAGAGCGTACGGGGAACTTTCCCATCTCATAGCAATCAAGCCTTTAATTCTGATGAACTTGATTCAGATAACAACGACCCTCCTCCAGCCTACGGAGATGAAGATGACGTCAGTCTCAATGGATTCGGCAAACCGAGAATTTATGATAACAACAAGTTCTCCAATAATTACACTTCTTATGGGCCATCGGCATCTAACCGAAGCTACGCGAGTAGCGACGAGGAGAATGACGTGAAAGGAAATGACATGTTGTATTAACACTATGCACCCCTTTAGTATGACGGTCCTCAAACTGTGGGGGCGCGACCCAAAAGTGGGTCGCAAAAACTGTTTTCGGTGGGTTCGCGAGATTTTTCCAGACGCAGAAAACTAATCTGTGTTTTTTTTTTCGGAGCTTGCCAACAGAGATTGATAAAGTTTAGGCAAATAATAATAATAATATCAAATAAAGAGTATACGCTTTAGCTTTCATGTGTTCTAAGCGTCGATTCTCATGCAGGATTATGAGTCTGTTGGGTTTTGGCGCAGTCCATTTTGGAAGATCTTAGTTCGTGATCGTCAAGGCTTGCGGACCGATTGTTTCTTATATACAGCAACATTTTACGTTGGTTTTGCGTGAGTTTTTATTTTTATTTTGTTGTATGTTTTACTGTCGTTGGAGTGAACGGTACTGACAAAGACCTGCATGCTACTTTCCAACCAAGACTCTTTCAATCCAATTCAAATTCCACATTGTTTTCTCGCATGTACTCAAAAGTCAATACAGGCGTTTGGTACAAAATGTAAGCTCTCGATGAACACTAGAAGAAACAAAAACAAAACAAGAAGATAAACGAAGGTTGTTTATCAAGCCATTGTCTACGAGGAAAACAAAGGAAGAAAAGGATCAACACAAACGTTTGAAAAAAAGAGAAATGTTTAAGCAACTGACAGGTGACCGTATAGGCTCTGCTTCACCCTAGAACCCCCCCCCCTTTCCCCCACGCGCGCACACACACACCTCTGGTCTGACAATATCATTTGAGATATATTTATAATATATAATTGCATACCAGTGATGTCGGTTGTTATAGCAAGATTATAATTCTTAAATTGAAAAGGACTTACCTTAGTCACTGCATGTTTTAAGTATCAACGAACGCATGTAGCCTCGCTACGTTCGCCATCCTCACCTACCTGCCAACGATATCACTTTGAAAGTAATATTATTTTTTTAAATATAATTTTTCATATTTTCCCTTCCACCAGAAGAATCCAAAGGACAAGTTTTGGTCTCGTTGTGTTCTGGTTGTCGTTCTTTTGTGTGTGTTTGTACTTTACATTTTTATATATTTTTTATATATTTTGCAGATCGAGGTAATACAATTTTTGCAGCTTGGGGACAAAAATGGTTATTATTACTGGTTTAGATTGCTTCATACCGTTGTACTATTCCTTATCTTGTCTTATCGGCGTTGTACTTTTGTATTTTATCATTTTATGCAAAGAATTCACTTTCAATGGGGTTCATTGCTTTAAAATTTTCATTGTTAAATATGAACTTGAAATATTATGAAATAAAGACTAATAATATTGAGAATAATATAAAATATGAAACTATTAGAAAAGTTTCCGTGTACCGTTGGTGAAAGGTTCCTATTATACCCAGCAAACAAAGTGGACTTTTAACATCAATTCCCCCCCCCCCCAAAAAAAAAATCCCTTACTTTTTCTTTCTTTCTTGATAATTATTGTTACTCACGCACAATGTATATATGATTACACGCTGGACGTGACAATTTTTCTCCTCAATATTCGTTTTTGTATCTTAGGTTATCTTAGGTTGTATCTTAGGTTACGTAGTATTCACAGGGAAGGGAATTAGGGTTAAAAGGAAGGGGAAGAAGGAATGTATAAAGGGGGAGGAAAGGAAGAAGGGGGAGAAGGGGAAGAAGGGGCGGGAGGGAAGGAGGGGAAGAGAGGGAGGGAGGGGATAGAAGGAGGGGAAGGAGGGAGGGGAAGGAAGAGGAAGGAGGGGAAGGAGGGGAAGGAGGGAGGGAAAGGAAGAGGAAGGGGGGGTAGGAGGGGATGGACGGGAAGGAGGGATGGATGGGATGGAAGAGGGGAAGAAGGGAGGGGATGGGATGGAAGAGGCGTGGAAGGAGGGGAAGGAGAGGAAGGAGGGGAAAGATGGGGAGGGAGGGAACATATGAGGGATGGGAAAGAAGGGAGGGTAAGCAGGGAAAGCACGCTAGGGCAAGAAGGGTAATGAGAGGTAGGTGTGGGAGGCACATGTCAGTGTACGATGGGTACAAGATGTGGTCAATGATTCAAAAGCATAGACCAATTGGAATGAATAAAATGAAACTGAAATAGGCACACTATAGTCCATCATTTCTCATATGCTTATATTTCACAATTCAAACAATATACAAGCAAAAAAATTGAAAGCAAATAAAGCTACACTGATAATTTCTCTTTTTTATCAACAATATACACACATCATTCGCATCATATTCAACAAGATTAAAATTAAAATTAAATTATACTTTTCATCAACAGAAACAAAAAAGAGAGGGGTTGAAAGCCTTTAACCGCATTGCGTGCATAATATTAATTTGAATACAATAATGATAATAATGTTTGAACATAATAAATAATACCACTATTATATCTTGTGACCACCAGTATTAAAGATTCAATCGAGTTATAAAGACGATGGCCTCAAGAAATACATTTTTTTGGCTAGAAAATAAGTGGGCAGCATATCAAATTTTCGGTAATCCTTCCATAAGAAAATTGACTGTTATATTTAATACACTGCATTGAGTATGGGATACAAACACTGTTCCCATTTCAAACTTAAACAGTAGAAAGGGTCTACATGAAGCATGTTAATGGCTTCTGATATTCATAAATCATAAATGTTTGATAAATTGGTAAACCTTTTTAACTCCAATAAATATTTTACTATATCATAAGGATGCTAAAGTATACCTGTGATGTATCAACAAAATTTGTTTGTTACATGAAGAAATTAAAAAAAAAATTAGCGACTAGTGAATGATACAAGATATTAAAACATTATAACGAAATTTGTTCTTTTCGATAAATCTCTTTTATCCAGGTCATAATTCTCTGTTAGTTAACACTCAAGGTGTAACTAGAGGCAAAATGAAGTATCTTTCACTAGAGATTAAAAATGCAAATGGTGGACCAGAAATGTATGTCTAAGTATCTTTATAAATTATGATTGCAGAGGCCAGATAAATTACATATTCCTAAATCTGTGTGTCGAGGTAGAATACATATGTTGCAATGTGTCAGGCAAGCTTGGAGAAATGTTGTTATTTAGTATTTTTAATCTGTGGAATAAATATGTTGCTTGCATAACAAGCAGCCTCAAATAATTGTTACAGTATGTCACAAAGTTGAGGCCACAGAAAATAGAAATGGCATATTCCTGAAAAGGTTAAGGAAAATAAGTTAGATGTAATTTCATAAGTTATAATGGTTTGTGCCTGGCTCAATAAGATTAATGTAAAGTTTTTGAGATTGGCAGGAAAGGTTTAAAGATTTCAATAATTAACCATATAAACTCTGTGAGATCCCACTGTAGGTATATGATGATAATTAACCACATAAACTATGGGATCCCACTGAAGGTATATGATGATAATTAACCACATTAACTCTGAGATCCTATTTCATTTTTCTTTTTTAATCTTGTTTTGAAATAGAGGCTTGTTGTTTCATAATCCCTTTAATTGAAATGTACAAAATTCATTCCAATAGTTAAACAACAACAGAAAATGAAACCTAAGAACTAACTTTCCCAGGGGGCACTGTGTGCTCCCTTACATGCCCTCGGTTACATGCCCTAGTTGCTTCACAAGCTGTAAAGTATTTTTTGATATGAAACATTGCAAAAAAGATTATTTTTTTTATTGAGTCTTCTTCACTCCACCTTCCTAGAGCCTCTGGAGATGTATTATTAACCTTATTTCATCGCTTAGATATATGTAACCATGAAAACTATAAATAGAGTGAGCTTATCACTATGTACTAAGATAGCCAATCAGTAAGTGTGTTATAAAAGAGAGGTAACCATGGGAATACACATGATAAAATCACTTGGTAACCATGGCAACCACACAAAAACGAAGCAAAGCAGTTTATCATCTACCACTAGATGCAAAGAGTATAGTTGACTTGATGTTACCAAGAAAAACAATAAATTTAGTCAAATGCTGACTTGAAAAGTAATATGACTTTCAGAGGATCGGGTGATTAATGTTACAACAATCAGAGGCTCTGACAAAAAACTATTCCTCCACTCCGTGAGAAATAATTAACTTAGTCAGGGATAATGGACAAGGTCAAAGATCACAAAAGGAAATGTTGCATCTACAAACAGATAAGCAGGAGAAAATTGGATCTGAATTAGCACTTGTTGGGTGTAAGGCTTTAATATGAAATTCTACTGTAGCTTGAATTCAAAAAGGTTATCCATATAGCTGGTTGCATTTCATCAGAACAATAACATTTCCTACACAGTGTGCATTCCACCAGGAACACTCATATTTTCACTATTAACCAACTTCACCCCATTTTTCATATACAAATTTGTCTCGTGACTGGGTACATCTGCTATGAGCAGAGACTGACCCATGTATTGATATGTCCATGCTGCTGGGAATGGAATAGGTTCGTATTAGATACTGCCAAATTTAACATGAGAGTACTAACAAACATGTTCTTATCAACTCATTCATTTGCAAAATAACTGACACTTCTTATGAGGCACGACAAATGCAATATCCTCCGTTCACAGTTATTGGCTTGTGTCGTCCATATTTCCAATCTAAAACAATGTTTTACTTCAAATTTTATCGAATGCAATAGTTATGTTACATGCGACAGTGTTGTGAAACTGATCCACCCCCTCTCCCTTGCCCCATTGGAGAATGCAATGTAATGAACCCTCCCCTCCCCCCATGCCTCTTCCTTGCCCCATTGCGGAATGCAATGCAATGAATTACAGTACAGTATGCGCCCTATTTTAAAATAAATACAATGATTTAATCATAAAATACAGTTCATAAATACTATAACAAGAGGTAAACCAGCTACCACTATGAGAATTTGTACGTGGAGAAAATTAATGAGGGTTAAATATAAGTTTTGGCATGATTTAACAATGGATAATTGAGGTGGGTGGGGTGGGGTGGGGTGAGGGATGAGGAAGGGAGTAGATGGGACTGAAAAACTGTAAAAAACAAACCAAATGGAGCCACTCTCAATTTTCAAAGAAGATACTAGGGACAACAAGAAAAATAAACTCCATCCGACGTAGTTGAAACATCTATTTGAAGTATTTTACAGCAGAGACCATCAAGAATTTTTCTAGGAATAGCTCCGAGTCTAAGAATGCGATGTGAGCCGCTCGACCGATCAGAGTGTTGGCCGACGTCTGGAGGTTGTGATGGACGTCGTACCTGACCAAGGTTACATGTGGACTTGTAATGATCGGTTCGAGGAGGTTGTTCAGCATCTCCGCATAGATTATACCTGCAGAGTGGTGGTGGGCAAAAATATTTCATGGTCAGTATATCATTTACACAGGTGAAAAGCCCATAGGCTAAAAGGGTTAAAAGCCTTCAACCCATCCCTTGTTTTATTATTATAGTGTTTTAAATATCAAAACAGATTTCCTTTCACATTTATCTTGAGGAATTCTGGAGAGCCGTTAATTCTGACAATGTACTTTCGCGGAGGGGTTCTATTGAAAATTTCTGAGTAAAGTCAGCCAAAAAGAGAGAGTGGAGCTTGCTTCAAGTACATAAGACATCTGTTGTAACACTAATACATGGCCTTAAATTTAGTTTGCAGGACAGTAGTAGTGTCACTGCCATGTATTTAGCATGCTCAAATTGAATAAAACTTTCTCAAATGGAGGCTTAATTGGAGGAAGTTAAGACTCTAAACTGTTCGGCAGACTTTCAAAGATAATCCAACTAGGCGATAACATGTCTTATTATAGAGAGAAGTGTGGCAGTAATTACAGCATGAGTGGCCAATTAGGGCCATTTGCTGATGACCGTTGACCTTATCATCAACACACTCACCATAAATGGATCTATCCTTTGCTGCAGCTTTGCACATTTCGATCCTGGCTGAGTGAACCGGGACGTATCTATCTTGAAGTGAACCCACCAAGAGAACATTTCTAAACATGGCTAGACCTGAAATGAAATGCAAACAAAATAAATAAAAGAGAGTGAACACTCAAAAGGTTAACAAATAAAAATGGTGAAATTGATAGAGCACAAATAAGGTTCACCATTAAATATGGCCATAAAAGTGAACACGCTCAAACAGTTCACCATTAAATACAGTAGAGAGAGTGAACACACACAAGATTCACTTACTGTATATATATATATTATATACACTGATAAGAGTGAACGCACCCACATAGTTCACCACTACATATTGCGATAATAGTGAACAGCTCAAACAGTTCACCATTAAATACAGAACAGAAAGTGAACACACACAAGATTCACTTACTGTATATACATATATATATATATTGATAAGAGTGAATGCACCCACATACTTCACCATTACATATGTTGAAGAGGGTCTTAACATGTACTGCTGCTTGAATGGATAATATTCTTCCATTGTGAGCATTGTGTTGAGAAACGTAACATAAAACTTAGCTACAATGGTTGATAAAGTCAGATCGAGGTGGCCAGCAAGCAAGGTCATATTCTGCCAGTTACCATGGGTTTGTGCTTTTTATTGACTGACCTGGATTTTTACTGAGTTGGTAGAGGAAAGCTTGTCTTGGGTCTGCATGATCTCTCAGAGACAACTGGAGTAGAGAGTTGGATTTCTTCCACTTCTGCATGACCCATAGACCTGGAGATCATGAAAAAAAATCATGAACGAATCAGTATGGCATCGTACACTGAAGCAATAACAAAGAAAGTGTGGAAACAAACTGGTCATGTTCATACTAATCCACACATAATTCATGAATTACATACGGTCCAACTATAAAATGCACAAGATGGCATATAAAAGAGGTCACACTGAGGGTACTGACATGGATGCAATAAAAAGACGAACGTGTTTGTTTAACGGCAAACTTACAAACCAAGGATACCTACAGGGTTTATCAACTTCTTCCACCAAGCAAGCCAGTTATTTACATCTTTGTTAAGAGCTGTATTTAAACTGGTTTCTAACTAAGGGTTTATTCTGACCAAGACAGCCACAGTCACTCATAAATGAATGCCCCTTTAAATATACCTAAGACATACAAGTGTTCTCACTAATTTGTGAGTTAATGATCGTTTAAGTCCTGCTCTGAATAAAGTTGAATCCCCCAAAATGAGTGTGATTTCATTGTTTCATTTACCCTCATAGTCATAACCTTGAAAAGTGCATCAATTGTTCCTGCTGCAAGTTTCACGCAGTATTAAGCTGCTACACTAATTCCTCACTTACTTTGTACATTTTTGTCCTAAAGTTATTCAGTAGGAATAGTGATAAAGCAGAACACAGTGGGTATTTTTCGTTTCACTCACCTGTGTTTACGAGGGCGCTGCTGTTGTACAACTGACCCAGGTGTGGACCTGAGAGAGACAAGAAGGTGTGCAGTTTGCCTAAGAATTGACCCATGGCAGGTTTGGCCAATGCAGCTCGTATGATCAAGTTACCAAGAGAATGGCCGATAAAGCTGAAATCATACAAGATACGAAAACATGATTTGAAAGTGAAAAAGGAGACGGTAGGGTTAGGGGGATTAGACCCAAAGGGGAGAGTGGAGGGGGAGTTGATGATCCAAATTGTAAATCCATCTGTATAAGTTTCAACACATAATCAGTTGCAAGAATTTAAAGCCACCCCCCCCTTCCCTTACTGAAATCACAGATCTGGGCCAGATATAAATATCCAGATCTGCTCCAGATCTGGAATTTATAAATGGCCAGATAAAAAATTGGGCAGATATAACTTGATATAACATGATGTTTGATATGGCCCATATAAAATGTTATCTGGTTAAATTTTATTGCATCCATATCTGGGCAAGATAAAACTTTATCTGGTTGATATAAACAAAAATCCAGATAAACTTTTATATGGGACGTATACAATTTTATATGGTTGAAGTTTATGGCTTCCATATCTGGGCCAGATTAAACTTTATCTGGTTGATATAAAGAAAATCCAGATAAACTTTTATATGGGCCAAACAAAATTTTATCTGTTTAAATTACATGGCCTCCATATCTGGGCCAGATCAAATTGCCTCTGCTTCCCCCAAAGGCATAAATTGCAGACTGATTCAACACGTTTCAATAATTTAAAATGTTTGACTCTACGATTCAATACTGGCCATCCCAACATGAGCATTTTGTGACAAATTTCTGAATAAATTCAATCTCTCCAACATATTGTCTATTTTGGAACCCTTTTAAGCTAGTAAACTTCACAGAATTCAAACACAAAGTTAAACATGTATGACGTTTTAGGATTATATCTGCCACCTCCTTCACAATTTATCCAACCAGAATGTTTTCTGTATTTGTAAGAGGCCATACCTCCCAAACAGGAGAACGACAAACAAAGTCCAGATGTTCTCGGGAGAAAGTTCAATGTGGGACATTTAACAGCAGATCAAAACAAGCACTTCTTGTACAGCCCTTCAGGGATTTTGTTTTGTGGAGGGTGTATGTAGGAGTGTTAGCTCAGTGGTTAACGCCGGTGCCTTCCAATCATAAGGTCCCCGGTTCGAGTCACTCCAAGATTAATGTATGTCGTCCAGTTACAGAGTTGTTTACAATTAACAATTCATAATCATGGACGTTAAATATGAATCTAAGAGACTGACTTCGGTCAGCTTACAGCTTTGATTAGCCAATGAGGCTTCTTCGCGAGTTCCTGCTTGCAGGAGGATCTCAAATACATACTATAAAGAAGACTGTGTTGATACTGACCTGACTTTCTTCGGTCTCAACTTGAGCAGCTCTACGTAATAAATAATCTCTTGGACGAGCCTGTCTGTCATCCTGTCAAAGTCCGCGAAGGTGTCATCCTTGCGACAAGAAAGAGGATGTAAAACATTATCATATAAAGACAAATACTGAACCCCCGTGAAAGAAAGAGGTAACTACCTAATAAAAAAGCATTCCCGGGTGTGTTTTTAGTGTTTCTAGAGGATGGAGTGTACAATCAGTGGCAGAGCGTCCATACAGTCAGGGGGCGGATTCCCCCCCCCCCCCCCCCCGACAGACTCAAATGGACTTCTGGCGCCCTTTTCAGCTTTTTACCACTTTTTACTTATTCGCGATTATTGCCTTTTTCACTGCGCTCTCATCTACCTATTGACATTTGTCACATTTTCTTGGCGATGACACCTATATATTCTTTGTTTATCTGCAAATTAGCAAGGCCTGGAAAGGGTCATTTCCGGCGATCTAGGGAGTATCTTTCTCAAAAAAATTCTGTCCGCTTAGATAGTGTCGAAAGCACCTCTACAGACCATTCTCGCCCCCCCCCCTGACAATACCCCTAGCTCTGTCACTGTGTACAATGGAATGACATCTCATGTTTCACATTGTATAAGACAGAGAGGAAAAAAGGTTGCAGAGCATCTTTGACGAGGGGGCAAATAGGATGAACGGATCTAGAAAATTGGGAAGCAATACTTTTTAGGACATTCTTATCATTTTACGGGCAGATGTTTTCAGGATCTTTTTTTTCTGGTCGTCTCTCGGAAGAATCAGGTAATACTTTTCGGAATGTCCAAACAGCAAATTTGGTTCTTTGAAACAATGTAGTAAAATAACAATGAGAGACCAATATATACACTGTAACAGAGATGTGTTAGACTTTGGTGAAGGAAACTCCCCTTCGGTTGTATCATAAGCCTAGGCTACCACTATTTTTGTTTGATTTCAGTATCTCCAAACGGATGGAGGATGATAAGAATTAAATCATTTGGTATTTAGTTACGATGCAATATCTGAAGCCAAACAAGTAGTTGTCTGTCTAGAAGACCTCCAAAGCTGATTTTGGTTGTCAGAACAGAAATTTTGATGACCATTACAAATTTGCCCTGGTTTGGGGACAAAATAGTTTTTGGGAATATAGAAGATATTTTAATATAAATATAACAAATGTACGTTGTTTAGAGTCTGTTTCATGTTAAATCGATGGAAAGAAAATATTTATACACATTTAAGCTACAGTATCATGGTTGCTTATCACCCAATAGCCAGGATTTACAACTTTTTTTGATATTCAGCTACACAAACTTCCCCAAAATGCCTTGAAAATGATCTTGAATTGACAACATAGTTTCTGAACAAGTACTCCCCACATCCAAAGCAGTTCAGCTGCTAGTCACACTCATTATTACTAACATTTATGGCTAGGTTGGGGAATGGGGGGGGGGGAGGATGGGAGGGTGGACAGCCAAGAAGGCTTTGGAAGCTTTCACTTCAAAATTGTTTGACAATATCCCAGTCAAAGTGTGAAATGATATTTGATACCTGGTTACTCTCCGACATTAAGAACTCAAATTGTTCTTCGGGAAGGCCCATTTCGATGTACATCTTCAAAAGTCGGAGGTCCGCTCTGTTACCGTCCAGGCCGTGTACGCATACCACTAGATGGACCTCCGTTCCCTGTGGAACAGTCTCTGACTGGTCTGTGTGGATCTGAGGTGGAGTTGGTATGCTAAAGTAAGGGTGAACTGCAGCAAAGGAACCAAGGTCACTATAGAGGTGCAAACAACCCCCCAAGTGCTGGCAGAATTCTTTCTTAGCTGTCAGGTACCTGTTGGTGAGGAAAAGATAAGTTTCAACCATTTGTGGGGGTGGGGGAGAAGAAGGGGGAGGGGGGAAATGGTCACAAAACAGCAAAATAAGAACTGTTTGTGCATAATCCAATATTTGGTAACCTAGCGACACACCATACACCATCCCATCACTCCTCTCTTCCAAGTTCAGTTTACTACCTCGTTACTAAATAGTTCATCCTCTAATCCCGAGCCCCCAGGACCCCCCTTCTACCCCCTCCCCTCCCTACTTCATGTTTCACAAACACTGCACCTCATCATTCAGTGTAACTTGTGTTAAGAGATGTGTTTGGCACATAGCCAGACAGTTGAGGGATTAAGGTAAATAGATGCAGCTACATTGGAATTAATAACAGCTATATGTCACAAAAGACTGAATGCAAATTTACCCTCTACTTGGAAATTTGTTTTAGCATGTTCTATCCCAAATCCTACAGATTGGGATTCAAAATCCTTCCTACCCCTCAGCTTGCCCCATCCTGCCCCCACCCCTCCTATACCCCAGTGATGGAGTAAACCAAATGATTGTGTTTCCAACATGTCTTCTTGCCCCAGGGAGATCAACTAAGTCACATGACATAAGTCATCATCACATCATCATCACATGACATAAGTCACATGATATGGAAACAGAAACAGCTTCTGTCATGACATACTGATCTGAGGTGTCATAGTGATAATCTGCTACCGGAGGAACGTGTTTATTGGCCTTCACTAATACTTGATCTTTGCCTCAAATAGTTTTAAATGATAGACTCTCTCCAGGTACTAAACATCTGCTTTAAAATCAATACAAACAAGGCCATGAAACAACCATGTTCTCTCCGTGTTTTCAGACATCACAAACACACAACCATCTGTTGTAGCTTTTATAAAACCGGAAAAAAAAGACAAGAAAGATAAATAATACAAAACTAACTGAGCTCTTGCGACTTGCCCGCTGCGTCCATCCTCGCTGCTTTCCGAAGATTTGGGCGTGTGGCCTCCTGTAGCTTGGACGCTGGACATGGAGGTACTCGCCGACGATTCGTACGGTAAGACTGGTCTGATGAGGCAGGGCTCGACGGAGAAAGAACTATTTGGAGAGGCGGAGGAGTTCATGAAGGAGAAGCAACCCGTACAAGACGATAGGACTGACGGAGAGGTGGAATTCTGTCGGTGGGAGGAAGATGGCCGGGACTGCTTAGAGTCGCTCTTGCGATTCAGTTGCCAATGGTGACCGAGTTCGCTGATTTTGTCGTCACCGGTTGTGAGGTGACTGACCTCGTCCAAAGGAACGGTGTCTTGCCTTTCATAAACTATCCTCCCACCCGCACCTCCTTGTTGCTGGTTGCTCCCCTCTCCGTCGAAGGGAACGCCCAGAGGGTCACTTTCTGTCCGATCTGAATCAACCGCTGCCACTGCTCTCCCAGCTTCCAATAGCTCTCTTTCGTCAGTCAGCCCTAGTCTTTGGTCCAACTGGTTCGATATGTCATCTACCTCCGGTTCCTCGAAGTACCCGTTTTGTATCCTCTCCAGGCTATCGCTGCTACCCCCGCCCACCTCCGAATCCGGGCTAGCGTCGACCACTACCGATATGTCCTCCGTACCTAAGGATCTTTCCTTTCCGGTTACTTCTTCTTTTTTGTTCCCATTCCCTGAGTTGGCGATACTTGGCTCAAAGCCGTTACAATAATGTTCACCCTTGGAGTGCAGTCCCCCATCACTTGACCTCCAACCCATTGCCTTATTCTTCCCTCCACTTATTGCACCGACCCCGTCACCGTCTTTGACACCGAAGGTCTTATCTTTGGTCTCCCTGGCTCCAGGGACACCCATTGCACCGTTCAAAGAATCTCGAGATGGAGGAGGATACAGTCCCTCCTCGGATATTGCACTCTTAATGCCACCCTCCTTATCTCCGTCTCGCCTCCTATAATCTTTGGCTAGTAAGACGCTGGAAGGTATCGACGGCAGTGACGTAGAAGCCGTCACGCGGTCCGCCACGCTCTCCCTCTCCTCGTCCAACGAATAATTCCTCTGTTTGATCTGGTCGATTCTGGGATTGCCGGTGACCTGGTAACACGAGGTGTCCCGTGGTTGCCTCCGATTGACTTTGCTTCTCTTTAAGAACTCCGGTCGTATGTGCTTGATGGAACTGATGGGCGTGTACTTCACCTTCCTCTTGCTCCCTTTCCTCTTGGACTTCTTGCCCTTGTGACCCTTGACATTGTTGCCGCCGTGGTGACAAGAGTGCGAATCGGACTCCTCCTCGTTGGTCGAGAGTTGGGCTGACGTCGAGGAAGCCTCTGTGTTGCTGTCTGTTCCATTCAGTTCGTGGTCTGTGGAGACATAATCGTGTTTTGGGGATCAGAGTTTCCGTTCTCTCCGGACCAATACGACTACAATACCTGGAGAATACCGCCGTAATTTGTAAACAAAGATTTAAGTTAAATAAAAAAATCTACTGACAATAGCTGGTGTGGGCACGTCTGATCAAACCTTTTTCCATGGGAATAATATTTCCCTTAACTTTCTGTTTATCTAAATACAACTGAAGGGATTTCCTTAAAACATAAATTGAGGGTGGGCACAAATTGATCTTGTGAGCCAAAAGTGGAATTAAGTATCTAATCCCTTGGCCACAACACTTAGCATGACCACAACAATTGGAAGTCTTACATTTATCTTGTGATTCATGATCAGAAGGATCTACACAAGCGGTGACTGTCTGTTATGGTGCAGTATTGTAAGTAGACGTTAAGTTCCTAAAATTTCATGTTCTTTCTGTTCCGTCATTTAGTGAATTCATTTTTCAATTGATTTATGGTTGGATAAAACATTGCTGCAATTTTATCTGGTCTGCAGGCCATCTTAATAGGCTTATGATGTATTTATGGACCACCAGAATACTTGAGTGTGGGCAGGATTTTGCTTATCTGTTATACATACATTTTACAAGTCTTTAAAACAGTGTATAAATGGAGCATTTCTGAAAATCCATCAAAATTTCCATATGCGGCAGATTTTGTTTTCCTTTTATTCCTATCACACAGCCAGTTTTCTTGCTAAACATATCAAAACCATTAAATTTTGAATTTTTTAGATAATTTTAAACTTAAAGAGACCAAGATTGGTGTAGCATTTCCATATACCATAGATTTCAGATGCATGCAAAAACACACAAAACAACAGTGTAAGCTTTTAGACCTTACCGACAGGTGTCGTAGCATTGTACGAAAAGACGTCCTCGAATATGACCGGTATCTCGTTAGGGATCCCATCAAGCTCTGTGCAAGATATTGGTAATGGTTGGATGCTGTTGCAGTACGTGGACGTCCTGTAGGTGTGGGTTACATGGGTGTAATCTTGTGGGGTGAAGTGAGACTGCGTGATTAGCTCCATGGGGGAATGATTACTGTGAAAGAAGCCCTCTGCGAATCGGTGCATCTGTTTCAAGATCGAGGGAAAGGTTTATCACCACACAATCATGAATACCTCGTTAATAATTAATTATTATTGTGCTGGTAGAAGTAGTCCAAAATAACGCAGATTAGAAAAATGGCTTGTGGCCTTTAAAAGGTCAGACCTAGTTTCATTTCATTTATTAAAACCAGTCTAAATAGCAAATACTTATGAAAAGAAGACCTATCAAATATCAAAATGAAAGCAACATGTGATATTCTCGAATGTATACTGTCTTGCTGTACTTTGATGAACAAACAGGAGAGCAACAACGAACGGCATTTTCCTTAAGTGAATAGGTGATTAAGCTAACATGCCGGCATACAATTGTGTTAGCTTACATGATTTTACAAAGAAGTGATTCTGTTGAAAAGCAGACTAGGGTTGTTTAGTAAATCATACTAGTGCAAGGTATACAACCAATTAAAGTTACCATATCAGGTAGAAGCAGGAACTTTCATTAATGCTGTAGTAACAATGCACATTAAGTACCTCTGGTGTAAAGTGGACACTTCTGTTAACGCCCAAATTTTGCACAAGTTATTACGTCAGGTGTCAGTGGGCACTGTCACCAATGGGATACATCCCGACCTTACATGAATGAGCCTCCTCTTTATTCTTTGATGTGTTACAGATACGTAATGGAGAAGCATGACGAAGAATTCATCTCAAAAATCTCTTACACCTCCTCACATCTCTTCCAAAAACTACAAACATCTTCAAGATGAAGTGATCGACATCTTTGCTACAACCTTGAGAAACTTCCCCTACCCCATCAACCTATGCCCCTACCCTTCCCATATCTTAGATTCATATTTAACGTCCATGATTATGAATTGGCAATTGTCAACAACTCTGTAACTGGAAGACATACATTAATCTTGGAGTGACTTAACGCCGGTGTCTTTGCATCATAAGGTCCCGAGTTCGAGTCACTCCAAGATTAATGTATGTCGTCTAGTTACAGAGTTGTTGACAATTGACAATTCATAATCATGGATGTTAAATATGAATCTAAGAGACAGACCTCGGTCAGCTTGCGCCTTTGATAAGCCAATGAGGCTTCTTTGGGAGTTCCTGCTTGCAGGAGGACCTAAAATACATACATATTTTTTATTTCCTTGGTAGATTTCCAAAGTTTCCAAAGTTTGGATATTTAGGCATCGTGTCAAACATAAAAAGCTGCAGCAGCTGCAAGACCGCTACAGCAAGGTTGCATCAATATCACACAATAGCAATTATCTCTTCAGATGTCTCAGCACAACACAAAAGATTACAGCTGTAGCCACCTCTACTTGTGTGCCCTACATTTAACACAGTGCCTTACAAGAAATAATATCTTCACAGTACTTTAACATTTTACTAAAATTATATACTTTATATATTATATATTATTTAATAATTACAATAAGTACAATGGAAACTGACCCTCTGCTGGTGATATTGCTGTCTGAGGTATAAAACGACTCTCTGATTCTGTCCAAAGAATTCAATGAACTGGGTCCATAGGAGACAGACTTCCCCAGATAACTGGGCCATGGAAGTATTGACGGCTTCAACGATATCATCAGAGTTAATCAAACCCTGCGAGGTCAGATGAACAGATGATGCACGGGTGTGAATGATGTCGGAGAGAACACCAGAGAATAAAAACTGATGTTAGCTTTACATAATTAACATGAAGAGAGGTGTGAAGTGCTTTCATTCCGAGAAGAGTGAGGTTTAAGAAGCTTTATACTAAGAGAGCTGTCTCTAAATGATTATGGCAGCCATTTCCAGGGACCTAAATGAGTTAATCGAGGTTCCTTTAAAATGAGAAGTTTGCATCTTAAATTTTTAAAGAAAAGTACTGACTTTTACCTTTCCACCCACCCAACCAATATTGTAATTTCACTCCCCGGATAAAAGTCACATTTCAAAGAATAATAAATCTTTGGTGTGTGATAAACATTACAGCAGACACCAAAAAATTAACAAGAAGGTAAAATACAATCTGTATAAAATTAAGTCATTTCTGGAAAACTACAACATTCTTTACAATTTTTAAGGAAATGCTGCTTGGAAGGTTTCGAAAGGCTCCAAATTGGTTTCTTAAAATAATTGAGGAACTTAAAAGAAGAACATACCCTGATGATTTCACACATTATATCCAACCTCGCAGTGGTGTTTGTGGACTCTGGAGAAGACAATGAATGTAGCAAGGGTAGTAATGTGAGTACAATGTTAACATACAGAAACAGTACTAGGAAAACTATACTAGGTGGATAGTTAGAGTGAATCTGAGGAATGTGGATAGGTAAAGAGGGAGGATTGGAGGGAGGTGAGGGGGGAGGGGGGGTGAGGGGAAGAGGTTGAATTTTCCAATATTCTCTAGGTGTTTGATAACCAGAAAACATTGATGCATACACCACTGTTGTATTTTAGATTAACCAGGGTCAAAAGGAATCTTGGAAGAGGTCAGCTGGCAGTGACCTGGAATTGGATCCAGCAAGGATACAGTGCTAGGATGTTTATCAATCTGTGGGCCGGGTGGATGGGGTACTGTAGGTGGAATGGTAAAGGAAGGGAGGGGGAGGGGAAACCAGAAGAAGTAAAATCTTGAGCATTACAAGAGATCCACCAGATAAAGTTCAATAGAACACAGAAGAACATCTGAATATTTCTAATTGACTGAACACTTACGCATTCAAAGAAAGTGTTACAAAAATGTTTTGCGTTGCTAATTCGCTTTTGAGCCTAACTCATATCGAGTTGGGAAAAAAAGTGTTAGGGTGCAACAGAATCTTCACAAATCAAGTGTAATAACTAATTGTTGGTTACTAAATCCCCTTTTTATAGATGGGGGGGGGGGAAAAAAACTAGGAGGAAGTCCAAGTTTGATCATTTGCATATTTATTTAAAAAAATGTTAACCATATGTTAGGTTTTGGTAATATTGCTGTAAACTTAGCAATCAAAGAAGAGAGAAAAAAAAAATACTTTGAATATTTTCCTGTTCATACAGTATGACACAGTAATAGGTCAACATTAGAGGAAACCTCTGCTACATTGTTCCATAGATTACAGCATTCCATTCTTTCCCAGTTTTGAATATGACACATGGAAGAGAACCATCAACAAAAAATCTCCCATAGGGAATCGTACAGAGAAATCTCTCGTACAGTTTCAAATATCAAAACGATTTTTTTAAATCTTTTTTTCCCATTTGAAACTCCAGAAAACCATGCAAGACGTCCCAAAAATGACAATTTAATTCCTCCGTACCAATTTTAAATTCTTCCGACTGAGATGTCAATGGCATTAACTCCTGAAATTTCTGACTCAGAGAATGTCTCCGTGTGAGTAAAATGGAAGCCATAGTTCTATAGATTTGGTACGCCTGACCAAGCTGAGCACCGGCAATTTGAATCTCATCTGGCTGTGTAAACAAGAAGAAGAAGCGAATAAGTACAATGATGGAGAAAAATGATTTCATTCTTAAAGCGATATTCTGGGAGTGATTCTTTAATCGAAACTTTCTGTTTGGCAGGGCAATTTACTGGAATGTTTGCATCCACACTGCAGCATACAGAAGGGATGTATCGGGACGAGAATATCTAGTAAATAAGAATTACCGAAGAATCTTAAGTCTAATTTATTTGTCTGAATCTTGCTATCCCTCTTACAAAATATTGTCTTTTAGATCTTAAGTTCTGTATAATGATTCCTTCCCTTTTTTTCTTCTGACTGATAAGGGAGTGTCTTTTCAAAATGACTATTTTGTATAAGCTTTATGAAAGTCATATTTTTGTTGTTATTATTGTTATTATTATTATTATTATCATTTTTATCATTATTATTACTATTATAATTAATATTATTAAATAGTATTATTATTATTATTATTATTATAGAGTAGATTCACTGAATGAATCTATCAACTAATACTACTATGTGGTTACCAGCACTTGAATGCTACTATTAAACTATCACAAATGTTATCAACTGTAAGCTACTGGCGACATCTTGCTAGATACACTTTTCAACATGCATGGGTTTTATAGCAGGTAACTAACATTTCTTCTAATGGAGGGCGTTACTGTACCACCATAAAATAGCAATTTGAATTCAAAAGTACAGCTGTGAGGTCTGTGCAGCAAAGTATGCAAACAATGTAATTAACGCGCCGTGCATCAGAGCGCATGGAAAAGTGCATATCAATCAAACCAAACCATTAGGGACAAAACAAGCTTTCCATTATTAGATCTTAACTTTCAATTTGCATATATTAGTAACTGTAGAATTTGCAAGGAATAGCAGATGTCATGCAAGCATTGGAATATGTGACTTCCATGTCTCCAAACTCACCCTAGACAGTTCACAGACTTTAGTTCTAGCTGACCAAAAATTGCCACAAAACTGTTTTTTTTTCAAAAGGCAACTGTCTTCAACGTGGAATTGGTTTATTTCTGTGTAATTTGTATGTTTTTTATGGCAATTTAATGTAAAAATACAGCTTTAAGTTTGTGCAAACACCTTGACAAGCAACCGGATCTCATTAACACGCTGTCCATCAGAGCACATTGAAATGTGCAATTTAACTCAAACCAAACCTCCAGAAACAAGTTTAAAAGCTTTCTATTATTAGACCTAAAGTTTCAATTTGCATACTAGTTATAAACAATCTCATAAATTTTGGTCAAAATTACTTTTAGCCAAAAAAAAGAAAAAAATAACTACATCCTCTGTACAAAAACCTAGAAATTTCTGCATTGCATAAAAATTTCCCGTATTTTTGGCATACAGTAGAAGTCTGCTTTAAAGAGAAATAAACCAGATTTATTACTATTTTACACTGAAGAGATTGAATTGAAATGAATTGAATGAACCTGGAAAGCTAGCGGCAAGCTCATTTAATACATGGATGCACTTATAATTAACCATTTTATCTATGATATCAAAATGAATGGAAAATCTGGAACAACTTTCCTTATACTGCTGAGTCAAGGACTGTCAAATGTTCAATAAAGATTCCACTTCACATTCAAATATTTTTATGATGATTGTGTACGTAATTATTGTGAAACTTTAGAAGTTCGTAGCTTTACTAGACTAACTAAGCCATCTTGAAGAGAGAGTCTGCATATATTTGAAATTTTTTAATTTTCTTTAAAGAGATGTATATTATGAAAGAAATAACAAGTTGGTATATATATGGACAGAGGATGTGTGCTGACAATTGTTTGCTTTTGTCTAATTTTGTTAAACGTCTGCCAATCATTCTAGTATCAATCTCTCGACATCTTACAGTAAAGTGCTGTTGCTGTGTGTAGACAGGTCAGCAAGCACTATTAGGTACTGCTACGGTATGCAGAACTTACACTGGCTTTGGCAGCAACAGGAGGTGGCTTCATATCCCCAAAGAGGACGCTCTCCATGGTGGGTATCTCGGTCGGCTGCCGAGAAGGTGATAGATTATTTGCAGACAATTTCCCAATCCAACCAGACTTGGGAGGCTTTGGAGGACTAAAGGGAGCAGAAGGAAATATAAATTAATACCGACATGTTATTTTAATAACCATTGACGAAAAACTAATGTACTGTACATAGCCTACTAATGTAGTTAGTCAAAGAGTACCACATCACTGACGAAAGATAGTCTGATCATTTTAATGGTAGATTGAGAAGACAGAGCATAGGACAGAGGGCAGTAATATCAGGTGTGTGGACACTCGGTCCCAGACAGCAATTAAATTAGATTAACATGTAAAAGGGTATCAACAGCCAGGTGGGACCCCTGGAACAATTATGTCACCAGGAACCCTCTCTGTAGTCTTCATTTTCACCTACAGTAAGTGTATTATAAAAATAACATCCTTTTTTATTCCACATTTCCAAAAAACCCTTAATTCATCCCTGACCCCAGGGGATGTAGCCCCCTCTGAACCCCCTCTTGTCAGGATTGACACATGTGTATTACATCAATGTGGACATGACATATCAGTGGTGAGAACCAGCGAAAGGAAATCATTAAGTAGTTTGATGGTACCAAACTTCAGGTAAGGCTGCCCTACTCGTGTGCAAAATGTTTCAGACTTTGACCTCTGTTGACCCCAAATGACCACTTCACAGAATATAATAAGCTTCTTGTACTCAATGAGACGGATCCACACACCAAGTATGTTCAGTTAATCCACTATTAACTACTTGTGTTACAGTGTTTAAACGCAAGTGTCACATACAAACACACACTCACACCCAGATGCCATCCTATCCTTTTGACCCTGGTAAGTAATAAAAAAAAGAAACCAGTGGAAGAAAATAATCAATCTCTCGTCAGATAATTGCAGATACAGTAATGACCGGTAGTAAAAAGGAGGCCTGATAAAGTACCACCTACCTGAAAGTGGCGTGATGCAAGCCGAGTAGCGTCCCATGTATCGTCATGGTTAACGTGGAGAGATGAAAGTAATCAAAGAGGAGTGGAATGTGAGAATGGATTGCTTGAGAAGAGTCAAGATGGAGCTGAACTGTCCTGGTGCTGATGAGGTCCAACATTTCTGCGCATGATGGACTAGACAAAAACAAAATAAATAAAATAAAGTAGCCCAATAAAATATACATGTATATATATGAGGATACAGGGTTTATTAATATCTTAAGTGGATTGGTTAGAGATGTATTGAGAGTTCAACAATGTTGATTGAAAGAAACATGTCTTCAATTATGATGTTAAATTTAAAAAGAAAAAAAAATATGGTCTTGTTTACGTCATTGATGCTCCTTGCCGATCAATAAAGTAGGACGAATATACAAATTATTGTTCTTCAAAGAAATGAACTAAATTGAATCTATTGCCAAAACTTGAATGAGCAAGGAAACTCTTTGCTAATGATGAGGGGGAGGGAACGATGTTTGGGGGGGGGATAAACCTGTGACCTCAGGATGAAAAGCCCAGCAACTGTATGGTCTCCCAATTGAGGAAACTTGAATCCAATTTCAGCACATAAAACTTTATGTCTGTCATCGTCTGATCTATAGAAGTACACTACATGAAAAATGACAATTAGAAAACTTGATATTTTAGCATGTTAAAAGAATAGTTCATACTTAAGTTTTCCATGTTTATTGTTATTTATCATTGTTTACCATAAATATGAAAAACACTCTGAACTGTTCAAAGTATTAAAATTACTTTAGACTGTGTTATAAATTATGATATTATGACATTTGAAGAGAAAAATTGTAAGCGCTAAGAATTTTTAACCTACGGTAGAACAGTCACAGTGCCCTACATCCTACTGTACTTAATACTTATGACCACCAGTGAAAGCCAAGTTACTGTACATGTTGTATGTCGTCAAGGTAAATGGCAGGGAAGGTATTTCAAAGAGTGTTAACAACCCGAGTACAATAGGAGAAAAACAAAACTATCTGGAGAATATCTACTCACGGATCTTCGCTAGTCCTGAAGTGAAGATCAATTTGCATGTGAAGCTCAGCATCTGCTAGACACTCTAAAATCTATATATAGAAGTGGAAAAATGGAGGGGAAAAGAGGGGGGGGGGGGGGAAAAAGTGGAATTAGCAGGTGTTCAGTAAAGGCCTTCAGAATGGTAAATTCAGAAGGAAGAGGAAGGAAGTGGGTGACTGAAAGAAATGTTTTTCCCAGAATCCAGAAATGTTTTCTTGAGATATTTGTCAAGAAAATGGTATAAAGATAAGTTACACAAAGCTATATTGTACATTGCAACTACTGTGTATAGTGGAGGCTGCACCTACACACAGTGTATAGCTGCTGCAATTCACTGCAACCACATCTTTAAACCACTGACAATTTAAGGTCAAACTCAAATCTGCCCAAATGCCCCCAAAATAGGACTTTCCAGAGTTAAAAGGTTACTAGTTCAATCTAGACACTATAGAGAGAGAGAGAGGTACTGATGAGGTTGCGAGGAGACAGGTAAGCATGGGGTGTAGTAAATTCTTAATAATCAATAATCTCATAGCTGTTCTGATGATACAGACTTTGTAAAATGAATCAGGTACCAACACATAAATGATACTGTCTGCACTTTTTAAGCAAGGAAGTCAAGTAAAATATACACATAGTTTAACCAGGCCATGATACACGTCTGTTACCTATAACATCTATAGCCATTAAAAAATCCAAAATAATATAAGAAATATATATCCAAAATATATTTAAAAAAAATTTACCTTTTTACTGTCGACAAGTACGTACACCTTGAAGATGAAGAAATCGCCGATCTCCACCTCTTCATTTTTATACAGAATTTGAATAGTCTTTGAAATTCCAGTCCTTTCTTGAATCACGGCAGGGTAGGCGTATTCTTGATCTACAGGTATGAAAGGAAATACTGTATGGTGGAGAATCTCCTTGGTAACCTTTCAAAACATTTAACCACCATTTATAGGCGATGAGCAAAGTTCCATGAAAGTCAGAAAGCTACATGTAATCAAAATCTTTTTCTATTATGGAGATATCATGATGAAAGACTAAAAGCTTAAATATGACATTATTAACAGAACTGCTAAAGCACTACAATTTTTAAATTTAAGGAAATCTACAAAGTTCTGTGTTCTCAAAATGTTATCCCCATCTTTTCAAAAGTCTGTCAAAGTTCTACAACCTGGGTTAACAGTCACAATGATGTAAATTAGTTGGCTAGAAGCACAGAGCCAATGTTTCTTCCCTTGTGTTAAACATGGGGGAGAGGGGAGGGGGTGCTTTCCAGTTGGCTATATAAACCCTGTCCACAATGATACAGCATCTCAAGGAGTGCATGCATGTGATTGAGTCACTGAATTTGATAAATTGTATAAAAAAAACATATAAAAAAGCATTTGTAGTTCTAAAATAATTTGACTTTGTTGATTTTCAATTTAATAACACAGTCCTTAATGAGATGATGTATGATGGACCATTTGGATACAGCTGGTGTTGTATATAAGTGTCTCGCACAGAAGGTACTGAGAACTGGACTCTAGCAGATGAAAGTTCAATCTACAGTAGAAACACATGTTGTAGACTTCCACATGGTAGATAATTCAGAATGAAGAGGGCAGTATTACAGTAACTCCAATGAGAGTCATTCAAGGCGTAGAGCAAGGATGTTACACTGTACAAACAGTTCAAGCAACTTTGCCTGAGGGATGAACTATGTGTGAATGGTCAATGCACTTAGTAACATTCTGTACCCATTCTGCCCCCACCCCCCCTCGGCCCTTTAGTACCAATTAGTGTGGTGGTCACGATGAATTAAAGGGCACATTAAAAACCCATCACAAAACTGTTTTAACAAAGCATGTATCAAAAATCCATTACAGTACAACCCAAAAGAGTGTTCATGGTAGTATTAGCTGTGCATTATATGTAAACTGTGGCAGGTCAATAAACTTGCCATGAGTTGGCTAGAATTCCTCAGTGCTGTTTGTCACTATGGTGATGTCAACAGACCGATGTAGTTAAACTGCTCATCACAGAATCCCACGCTTGATTATATTTGATTACATGACAATAATAATTTGAGGATGGAACACTCATGGAATACCTAGAGCTTTCCTCTTATACTTGGTAACACATAGACTGTATTAAATATGTACAGTGTATGGTACTTCATTATTCATTAATAACACTGATTTGCAATCTTATTAAAAGGATGGCTGTAATTAAAAAAAAAAATGGCAGTTTGGGCATAATTACTACTGTGTTTAAAATAACATTAAATATTACACACAAAAATCATTACAAACGAAACAGGAAAATAAAATTATTGTTAATTGACATCTGTGGGTGCAAAATGTCAATTGCACATGTACTTTGCAACTTACTGAACTTAACAGCCGTTGGAAAGTACGAACACAAGACCACAACTTAAATAAAATATGATTAGAACTACCTGTATATTAACAAATTTGAGATATGTATGCTATATAATCAGAATTGGAACTTTAGCATTTTGTTTCATTGTATTAGTTCATGCAGTCTGTCCCTTAAAAAAAACTGTGGCAAGAGCTCTCTTTATACCAAACTAGGGGCATGCCTGGGAACTTGATTTTTAAAACGTTGCGGCTACGCATTATTGTTCTACATGGTAGATTAACGGGATATGTTGCGTGTACAATAAATTATGCCCTAGACTAGAGAAGGTGTGATGCAATGTACAATAGTATCCATACTGTACAGTACCCATATTTATTTATAAAATATAAATATATACATATAATATAGAATATATATATATTGTAACACTGTTACTGTTAAGTTGTAGAGCAATGGGGGAGGGAGTTCTTTGTGGATGGTGTGGAGCCAAATTGTGTTAATTTATATCCCTTTTGTAATGAAATGGGGATTACCTCTCTTGGCATTAAGAAGACCAGTTTTAATTGTTACCAGATTATGGCTTTTGGGGCTACTCCTATGGATTGGCATGTGGTATCAGGCCTATCCTGGATTCCTGGGATTGTGATGTAACACATGTTATATTTTCTAAGGATAATCATATGATCTCATTCATCTCTGTAAAGGAGTACAGTTGTTTGGGATGGTGGGAATGCTCTGTAGTATTTGGGTATTATGTCTTAAGCTAAGTTCTAAGGTAAAGTAAACCATTTGTATAGTTCCATGTTATGTTAAGGGATTTATATAAAATGTATTACTTCGGTGGGACAAGACAGTCTACTCTGGTTGCCATTGGAAGGAACATCTTGATGGTAGGCTTCAGGGCCATGTAGCCTCAAGATTGTACAATGCAGCTAGTGCTAAGCACTCAACCTTACTGTAAGAAGTCGTTTTGTATTTAATATGTCTGGATTAACTGTACAACTACCTCTCTGGATTTATTTTAGGTATGTCTCCGTTCTCTGGCCAATTAAAACTACGATATCTAAGCCTTCTTAGGCCAAGAATCTTGAACCGGTTGACCCATGCTACCCTACAGAGGAAACTGTTACACTCCACCTCCATCGTATTTACACTGTGTAAATTACACAGTGTAGACATGTACATGTACATATACTGTATGGGCTCCTGACTGTGCTTCCATTAGATGGTCTGTGATAACAATCAAGATATGAAATCGTTTGCTGACTAAATGCCAGACTATGCATTTCTGATACATGTGTAGAAAAAATAATTGAAAAAAAAAACAGGATAATTTTTGAATATTAAATATACAAATTTTGTTCATTAGTTAGACTTGTTGTATTTCAAATGAAAATAAGAAAGTAAAACATAATAAATTTTGAAATTGAGAGACTTGCATTTTACAGACCTGATTAATCTTGATTTATATCTAGGGTGTTAAGAAACAGATAGAATCAAGATTAATCAGTTGCTTCCTCAGTCGCTTTTGTTTTGGTCAAAATACTATATGTACTATCCATGATTATTGTACCAGCCAGGCTAGTCATCTACGTACCCATTTCTGGTCAATTTCTCATAGTAACCATACTGTCGTCTCACTTCCCGCTCTACCCCACTGTGGAATAAGCTTTCCGTAACTTTTAAAGTTAAGCCTTCAGCTGCTTCTTTTAGGCCTGCATGATTAAATTACACCCCACATCGGTTTATTAAATGGGCAGGTCCAAGCTATTTGCACTGTGACGTACGGGACATTTCAGAGACTTAAATGTGTCTAAAAGTTATAAAAAATCTATTTTCCAGAAACTTTTTCTGGTTTTCATATTTGTTATTGCTGATACTTTATTACAAGCTCATGAAGATTTCCTACACTTGCTTTAGTTAGGTCCCATCTTAATTAATATGCAGTGTGACGTACGGGACCAGAGAATTTTGTGTTTTTTTTACTAAAGAGCAAAGCTGAAATCCCTCTGAAATTAGCAGGGCAGTGATCAAGCTGTTATAACTAGTGAATAGCCTAACCTTCCAAGAGCTAAACTGTAACATATTAGAAAAAAATATGAAGCCATTCCAGTTCAGTGATTACACAAATGAAAATTGTCCTGTGACGTACGGGACATGTGACGTACGGGACAATTTGTCCATATACAAATTGACTATGAAAACTCATATTTTTATTCCTGAATATACCATAACAAGCTGATTTCTACATAAAAACATTAATTTGGATATGCCAGAACAATGTCATTGGTAATTTCATGCCATATTTCCTTCTTTTTGGGATCGAAAAGAGCAGTGACTGTATACTTGTGCGATCATTCCACTACATAAAACATGGAATGTGTAAAGTATTAATCTACTCTACACATACATCAATACTCACAACATCAATTCTAGCTTTGGTAGACCACAAATCATTCAAGATGAAAAGTTTTGGTGCAAAATTGTTTTGGTATATATACTGTACAACACTGTATCATACTCCCTACTATTGACCCTGAAGTTAAAATATGATCCATCCCATTCAAGCCATACCAAAATGTCCACAGTAACGTCCACATAACAAAGTCAACGTAATGTCCATCTATTAAACTAGTACAACAAAGAAAACTAGACCTAATACTGGTTATTGAACAAACTTATGAGTGATTGTCCTCTGCAAAAATTGGGCAAGCGAAACTCTACACTTGTAACTAAAAATCTCAATGTCTACTATCTAAGTTCAGGACACAAGAACATAAGTGCACAGTCATGATAGTCACACTTCACAATACAGTAGGCCTACGACTCCACATTCTTAAAGTCGTCCACATTCAATGTCAATGTTGAATAGCATTGTAGATGATTATGTATCCAACACACACACAATTGACTTCCCGATATTTTATTGAACAACACCTGGGCTGTTGGTGGTCATCACTCAGTCAATAATTCATATGGTGCCATGATGTGCTCTTCAGGCATGCAGGGATCATAAGTTGCAACTACCACCTTTCAACAAAATAAATTTGTAAGCATTGGAAGGTTTCCAGTACAGTTTAGCTTAGTAGAAAAAAAGGATCAGGAGGGACACTAAAAGTCCCCATCAAGGACCCTATAGAGAGAGAAAAAAAACTGAAGACACAAACACTCAGACCGAATTACAATGCTTAGAGTGCTTGTTCAAAGCATTCTTAAACCCATTGACACTACTTGCAAGTACAACTTTCTCAGGCAAACCATTCCACTCATTCACAACCCTATTAGAAAAAAGTTATGCCGAATATTAATCCTACTATGTGACTTTTGGAGTTTAAGACAATGACCTCTGGTACAACTACTGTTAGGAAACATGAAAAAGTCGGTAAAGGATAAATTGTCGAAACCATACACAATCTTAAAACCTGGATCAAGTCCCCACATAACCTCCTAAGCTCCAGTGTGGTGAGAATTAACAGTTGTAACCGCCTATTATAAGGAACACTCTTTAAAGAACTAATCATACTAGTAGCCCTCCTCTGGACCTTTTCAAGTACTTCCTTATCCTTAGAAAATATGGGTTCCAAGCCTGCACAGCATACTCCAGATGAGGCCTAACCAGTGCTAACAAACTGCCTAACCAACTACTTGGTCCCCATTGGAGCCCATGCATGTTTATTATGTATAAATATACAGGGTTTCCCTCACACTATGTCCCGTACGTCACATTTTGTCCCGTACGTCACATTTTTAAATTTGATAATTAGATTTGCAGTGAATATTATTTCAAAATTTTTGGGATGGATTTTGTTGAGCAATGTTCTTAATTAGAACTTTAGAGAATATCACCAAAAAAAATTTGTTCCTCCATATCAAAATTTTAAAAAAATGGGTCAAAATTGTGACGTACGGGACATCGATATTTGGACACTAGCTAATTAGCATATTTAATTGATGAACCCCCAAACATAAAACGTCAAAATTATTGGAAGGAATGGTGTATCATGTCCCACATAACTCATATTTAATTAGTTCATATTGCTGGCAGGGAAATAGGATTCCAAATGTCCCGTACGTCACACTGCAATTTGAATTTATGCAAATTAGCAGGCTGTAATTGTTTGAATAGGCAAAAAATTTCAAAAAAATTATGAAAATCTGAAACTTCAAAAATTCAGCTTTGACATGATACCAAATTTAGGGTGCTCCAGTAAAGTTTGAAATTTGGCGTCTAGGGATACAATAGCTTGGACCTGCCCAAATCGCAACCATTGTGTTCTCTTGGGTGGGTGGTAGGATGGGGCTCGTGTTTTGGTGGAGTAGGGGAGAGGAGGAGGGAGGGGTATGTTAGGGAGGTTCTTTTTTTTTTTGTATTGTTTGGTTTTTTGGTTTCTTCTTCTTCTTTTTCAGGGAGTTTTCTACTGTACTCTCTAATCCCACAAGGGTTTTCAGATCACTTCCTTTCATATCTGTTATTTCTTATTCATTTGACTTAAATTTATTGTATTGTGAAGTGAAAAAAACAAATACATGAAATTAAATTAAATGTTTTAGGGTGCTCTACATTGCTCAATAATTGAAAATCTATTTTGAATACTATTTCATAGTTCAAACTGTAAACTTGTCCATGGACTACAAACGGTTGCATGAAGTATTTAAACATAGGCAATTTTTCTTCCTTAAAACAAACTCCCGTCAAACTCTGAAAACAATCCAGAGGACCTCGACAAATCTAAATTACACTTTGAAATATTTTTCAGCTATTTGGATCGCGCTTAAATCTGCGGGTAATATATAAGTGACATGATGGAACAATACCCTTTTGGGGCTTCTTGGTGATTATCAATGGACTACTACAGTAGTAACAGAAAGCAACATCTTTATATATTAGCCAGCTCATAAAAGTCACTTGTCATACTATATATAAAGAGCTACATGTATCCATAGCCTGAGAATCTGAGAACATAACAAGGCGACATCTTGATGTTAGACAGCTCATTAAAGTCACTTGTCATCTATATGTTATCCATAGCCTGAGAAACTGAGAACACAACACAAAGATGTGATCATGAAGCTAAATGTAATATATATACACAGATCTACTGTATCTATATCAATATCTTGATGTAGCATACTACCATTAGACTAAAGAACATCCATCATCAATTTTATAGAAAATTGGTCATATAAATGAATTTAATATATATATGTTGATATTATCAAATATTTTTACTTGGACTTTACCAGAGTGTGGATGATATGAATATCAGGGAAGATTGTTATTATAAAGTTTTGTTGCTATCATTATTTATTTCCTTTTTTGGAGGGGGTGGGGAGAGGTGGGCAGGGCTTATGATTTATCCTGACTGGCAATATTGTAATATACAGTATATCTGAAAAATTTGATTCAAGTTGTAACAGTGAGGTGGAAGGCAGCATAACTGGCCACAGTGGAGATTTGCCATGTGGGGGTGGGGAGAGGGAGCTGCTATAACATTTGAGTAACTTCAAGATGTGACAGAGTTGGAAACCCAATTTGTTATAAATAGAGCCCAACATATTTGAGGCATTTTCATTTGTCCATGTTAAAATGACTGGAAACAACAAAAACACTCACAAATTTGTCTTGCCCCGGCTGCCACCAAAAAAAAAAAGGCAGCAAAATGTGATCACTTTGCAAAGCATTTTGCAAATATGCTATTTACTAAACACTGTACAGTAGCTATCAGACTTTGTTATTCCCTTGTACCAGCTACATTGCAGTACAGTGTATGCAAGTGACTTGACTAGTTTGACAGTTCGTGTTGTGATGAGCAGCTGCCTGGTATATTTCGTTGATCCATCTTTACAACCTGTTAGGCTGTTGATATAAGTTCTTATGTGCTGTCACAACAGACACATGGTCTATCATGTACAGTGTGATTCACTCAGTCATTATCCACCCAGAAAAATACTTTGACATGCACAGTAACTAAAACTGATAAGAAACACAACAAAACAATTAAAAAATTTTGAAAGGGTACTTTATTTAAAACCAATTCCCCATCTGGAATATCTGCAATGTGACATATTTGTAAAAATATAAAATGCAATGTGACATTTGAAGAATAAAGTGCAACTCCCGGTACATGAGTGTAAGGGTTTATAGACCTTTTTAGCGAACAGAATGTACTTTATTGACATACAGTATCCATATGGCTAGTTTGCCCATGGATGTAGCATTCTGATAGTGCACTCTACACATGGTAAATAAAGAATGCATAGGATGTGAGGGGACAGGTAAGCAAGGAACTTAGGAAGTGTACATGGCCTTCAGCTTGTTCATTTAAAAACTTGCTCAAGTAATGGAGATCAGTTTTTTTTTTTTTGGGGGGGGGGGGGTTTCTAGCCTCAGATGCCCATTTTTTTATTTTTTTGCTTTTATAGTTCAAAGTACTTTAGTACTAATCCTTTGAGAAAGTTTTGTACTGTTTGGCATTACATCAGTTATGATGTACATGAAACGGTAGCTACATCTGAATGATTTCACATAAATTTCAATTCTGATTAAATTGTAAATTGTGTACACAACAAAAGTCACATACTGTATTAAGGTGAGTATAGTGACATAGGCCTCAAATATCAGTTTTTTACTGGCTAGATGCCAACTGGATTTTGTAAAATTTGCCAGTACCAAAAAAAAAAAAAAAAAAAAAAACGGGACAGTTACCATTGTTGTTTAAATTGCATTAATTCAAGAAGCAAGAAAATTTGTCTGAATATGATTTTACCCAAATTATGATTTTATTTACTGTGCAGTTTGCATTTTTTATTTATATTAGCAAACTCCGGCACAATTTGTGAAATTGTGGGCCTTTTGCATGAACTAAAACTTACTATCTGAGCAGTTGCCTAGGGTACAGGTAGACAGAAAAGGGACAATTTAGTTGAGAGATTACAAGGAAAGAAAAAACAGCAAATGCTATGTACCCCTTTAAACATCATAGAATTCTCCATAATATGTTACTCAATAATTACAAACATTTTTTTCATAAACAAACAACTAATTATGATAGAGAGGGATTGATGAAATATTCAGATTTTCAAATTCAACGGACTGTGCTGAATTTGAAGATACAGAGCTCAGATCATTTTCCACGCCAAGTTTCGGAAATTAAACAGTTTAATCTATAAACCGTTACAGGGATTTAAAGTTGCCTGTGGGCTGAACAATTGTTATTTCGATCCACCTTTTGTACAGGTATCATTCAGCAAGGAATTAGACCCATGGCTATAAAATTCATATAAATTTATCCAATGATCTGGAATTAATTTAATTTTTAACTCATTAAAGTCTGAATATTTGTTATTTTGATGGCAAGGGCAAGGCCTGTGTAACGATTTTACCTACTGGAAATACCTACTGCACAGTAGGTTTATGGTACAGTGTCAGAAAGGTACTTGAAAGGGAACGCAAGTATTTTACACAGCCTGAAAGCCAAGGTTTTATGGTATTAATATAAATAGCATCCACAGGCAAAAAAATATGTGTACATAACATCATTATCTGAGAGCTTCAATTTAATAAGATTTTGTTTTACAGTGACAATTTGAACAGAATGGAACAGTTCTTTAGACTTTAGTACAAGCCATGTGGACATGGGAATAACCCGCTCGGAATTAGGTCGTGACCTGATGAAGAGGATGTGATCAGATCACGGGTTAATAACCCATATGAAACCACTCATGATCAGATCTAGAAGGACCATGATCACTAAACAATGCATTTCTTGATGATGAGCAGGTTTTCCTATAGATATGAACACAGTGTAAGCACTCTAGTACCCCAATTATAGGCATTGAAGACTCGCCCCAAACCGCGTGCCGCACTCTGAAAAAGTTAACTTTCCATTGCTTGCAAGTTTTCTGCTTGTCGCTACAAAATGCAGACAGTAATGAAACGTGATACCTTGTTATCTTTTATCTAGACCTGAGATGTACACTGTGTTGTGGGTATCAATTGACCATAGTTGTATGTATTGACTGTACACTAGTGTCTAATTACCGACGGTAGCAAGCTGTGTGTGTATTTTATGGGATCGATGGTGGTGTCTAACACTTCTATTACACCTCATTCGAAACTAGGTCAGATTTACCGACATGAGGCGTTTCTTTGTGCGCGAGTCTTCACACCCTTTAACTGAACACAAGTCAGTGCAGCAATAACACTGATTTTGTCACAGTAATTTACTCACCGTAGGATCTCGGCAGAGTGACCTCATACTGTAACGGTGACTTGGTTGAAGATTTGAGATGAAGACGAACTTGATAAAAGCTGAAAAGATATATAAAGCATTCTTTAAAACTTTTTTTTTTTTTTTAATTGATACCTTTAATGTTTTGCAATTATTGCTGAGACTTGTTTGTCACTTTGTACATATGATGAACCTTCAACCATTGAGGACGTTCGAAGGTGAACAGACAGATCCGTTTTATACGAAGAAAATAACTAAACAAGATTGCATTCAACAATAACTGTACAGTTTATTAATAAGTCTAATCCATTTTAACTCACTAGAGATTGATACTACTGTACTACAGTAACACACATTATAAATGGCTCCACATCACAACTGCTTGACATTTATCAGCCTGGGCTCTCTTATCTCCATCCACAACTATCGGCACAACTTACATACAGTATATAGTCCTTTACTCTCACAACTCTCCCAGGCTAACACCACCTTGTAGGCTGTTACGCACTCATAACATTTAATGTACAAACAAAATAACACCTTAATTGTGCACATTGCCCATATGTATACATTAGTACAGCACAGTGTACACAAATTACAATCATTGAGATCAACAAGCGTTGCTTAATTGTTGCCAACTTTTGCAGGCAACTGTAGGTAGCTTTGAGTATGTGTAAATTTAGAATTGAGAGGTAAGGGAGGAGGAAAGTATCACATACAGTAGGGATCCAGGTTTCCTGCACACCCTCCCTTCGCCCTCTTAAATCTGCTTCAACCCTCATCTGTACCCCTTAATTTCTCGTTGAGCTGCTGAATGGCATCACAACTAGCAGCAGTCCATATTGATGTCATAATCTCACAATACTCTAGAATTAAATTCAAACAACACTGGGTAATATTTTAACTATGTGACAATCTTTGAGCAAACCATGTCAAACATCAAGGACTATATGGTAAATGAAAATTATTAAAGGGGAACCATTAAATCTGTAGCCATAGCCTAATTCATGTATTCCACTAAAACGAAATGCGAATGAAAGGAGGAGGATGAGGATGTTGAATAGAAATGACCAATCAAGCAACCAGGGGGACAGTACTAAAATAAAAGAGTAGCCTACTGGTCAAACTTAATTCCAGACATTGTGAAGTGAAAGTGCTTTGGTTGTGAGAAGACAGGTAAACATGTACAGCATCTCAAAGAATTAATTAAACTGCCTCATCCTCCATCGCGATCTCTTTCACCCAGGATCTCTTCTGTACTGAAGTATTTACATTCAGATACCAGACTGCGTGGTATAGAGACAAACATTTCCTTCACTCAATTCCCTCACTTCAATGCCAGTACAGACAGCTTCATCCACCCATGTATAAACATTTCAATGCCACAGCCGATGTATCCTACAGCAATGTACAGTACATACAATATACATACAGTGCTCTACATACATGAGAAAGAAGATAATTTAATATTCCTAAACTCGATTCGAAAGAGCTTTTTCCAACACAGAGTGTTCATGTACAGTAGTATAGTAGGTACTGTACAGTACTTAGTCAAATTTTCCTTTTTTCAAATAATCTGACTGGAGCTGAAGGGAAAATGTATATATTGCTATAACTACACGTACATTCAGCACTTTGTGAATACTTCTGTTGATCAGCACAAATTTATGTTAAAAGAGAGAAAATACTGTTCTAAAGCAAGCTGCTCATTTACTGCAAAATGCCTGTTTTGTTATTAAGTACATATAGTAAAAGGGCCTGACGTTTATATCTCCTAATGTACATAGCAGGGTCTTCTTCAGATACTGACTGTCAACATGACAACAAACTAATGAAAGAACACATACAGTACCTGTATATGTTGGCTGAATTATATTCATGATATGACACTTTATATGCAGTATCACTCATCAAGATGACAAACTTATATCTTATGACTCTAGTAAACATGCAGAACACTAGACTATAATTGTGCTGTATAATACTGGTACAGTACAGTATGTATGTCCCTCAAGGACAGAATGTTTTGTAAGTACAGTACTACCAAAGTCTGATCATGTTCTGTATAAACTGTCAAATCCTGGTCAGTTTGAATTAGTTCTCATCTATTCAATCAGTAAACCAGGTTTCAATATGACATTGTTAATATCACAGATTTGATGCTGTTTCAATTACACTGCAGTTCTTTTCTTCATTATTGATCATACTGTACCTCAAAAGAATGCTGTTATGCTGGCCAAAATGTTTCATAGAACCAACTGAACTCTTAATAACCCCTCCCCCACCCCCGCTTCTTTTTTTTCCAGGCTCCTATAATAACCTATCCTGCAATGGTATTTGCTAATAATGAACACTTCACTGGATTCTACTGATCATATCTCATAACATGCTTGGCCACTGATCAGGAGATGCTACTTGCAAATACTGTAGATCATCTCTGTAGTGCTAAGCTACCAGCCAAATACAGTAACTAGACACCGTAAGGTCAGGAAGGAACGGTTGACTCCCCAGAAGAACTAAATTAAAGGAACAATAAACTACAGAAATGTGGAAAGGACACAAATGCAAGTATATTGATCAAGGCATTTTAGCTGTCTTATTGACAAATCATACAGGCTGCCTAATGGCTCTTCAACTCAGAGCAATAATACCTTTACCTCCTCCCCTCTCCCCCCTTTCTCTTCGTGGATGGATACATTCCCCTCCCTCTCTCACCTTTCCCCATAGTCCATTGCTGCAAATATTCCACACTGTGAAATTTCACAGTGTGGCAAGTACCTGCATCATGTTTACATTACATTTAAATGTTTGCCATTCTTTGAGGCACATGACATACATCTTAGCCTATTTTTAATTTCCATTAAATTGCCCCATATTCCCATCTCATAAATACATTGGTCTACATCATGTACAGCAAAGTCTGCAGCCTGTACAGCACTTTAATGCAGTGCTGCTGCAGCCGAGCGGATAAAGGCGGTGGCATTTGAAGCAATGAGGCTTAGCAATTGGGAAGTTCGGGGTTCGTTCCAAAGGTGGTCATACTGTAGTACTGTAAGGTGGGTTTTTCATCCATGAGCAATCTATGGTTTTCCCATCCGAAATTACTTTCAAATTTGAATATATTTGAGATAAAAATGTCGACTTGGAAGCCACCGCACAGGAAAGTTGTAATCCATAGGCCCTTGAGGGCTTCTCCCACATTTGTGGCAACTTAAAAGCGTTGTTAAAGTAACTGCCTGATTATTAATCATATAATTATCATTATTATTAGTAATGCCACAAGTTTACATGACTACAGTATATAAACAGCTAAAGATATCCGTAGGATGACATTATACAATATGTACCAGTAGTATTAGGTACTTGTAACATGATCTAAGATCTCATTTAAATAAAGAAGACCAGTAGTGACATTCAACGACATGTGTAGGTCCCTAAGTAAAAAACCTATATAACATCTGACTCATCCAACCCTGAATAAGGAATTGTGCCGAGATATGACGCACACACAGGCAGGCTCCCAATAACTTTCCAGAAAATTATCATTGATTGCCAGAGACAGATTGTGTGAGACACTACTGTACTGTAGACAATATATCTGTCAGGGTATTAATTCAGTAGTACCGAGGATAGATCAGATCTTCTATATAACTAACAGAGAGCACAGAGAAGGCCGAATATGTATAAATTTATACATGTACAGTATGTAGGTAGAGGCAGCTAACAATTGAATGCATACAGTCTGTACTAGTGTACTATATACCTATATACCGGGTACACAGTATTAAAATACTACATACTCTGAAGCATTATAACACGCTGGTGGCTTACCATTTCTATAAGAAAACAAAATTAATATCAAGACGGATCTGATCTAGTTGAATTCATCAAAGTGGAAATAACCTGTCACTGAGAGGAAATGAGGATATATACATGTACAGTACTGTTACTTCTAAATCATCAGTGAATAATTAAAGAGACAGATTGACCGAGCTGCCTTGGAGAGCTTTCACACGACCGAGCAGATCCTTCCTAACGAGCGCTCAGTTTAAGTACCTTCGTTAACTAGTATAGTCAGTATACTGTATAAATTGCCTGTAGGTCTAATAGAAAGTCAAATTTGAAACTTCCTTAGTGAGAGTAAATCATGGAATTTACCTGCACGATATGGTGCACCGAGTGATGTGGTTAGATGTAGGGTAAAGGTGAACGTTGATTCTCTACCAACCCCCGGGATGTGCTCAGGAATACTTAGGGAGAGGTCTCAGGGATGGGGTGCTTAGGTGGCAAATGGTGCAATCTCTTTCCTATTCTGGAGCTAACTTCTGTGCCAAGTATTCACTATTCACCCATATTTTGGTAATGGTAATTTGTGTACTACAAGTCCATACATGCACGTACACACACATCTACAAATTGTAGATCTCCTGTACAAAGTCAAACTTTTAATCATACAGCACTGTATTGCTACTGATTATCAATAGGGATGGTTGTATGTACATTGAAACTGAACTACTATACAGCAAAGCTGTTAGAGAACTCACCAGTTAGTCTACGGAATCTAGATTATATCAATAGTACTTCAGCACCTGGCAGACTCTCACTGTACATAAATAATCATTTTGCAGATTGGCTTTCCGGATATGAAAACATCAATATCACTGCAATGTCAAACGTGAGAACTGACACGATCTGATGTGTAGATAATTCATCACTATTTGCACCAGACGGGAGGTAAAATATCAAATTAATTCTACAAATTCTGAAACTCTAAATAATACCTAATGGTACAGAAGGGGTGTATTTCAATAAAGATAAATGAACTGTACTGTGCGTAATTACAGTGTGTCATGAGATGATCCACAATTAGAGATGGGAAGGAAAAGGTGAAGTGCTATAATTTAACAACAATTTGGGTGACAATATGGTACTGAGTGAGGGGGAGAGGTGTAGAGCAGGGAGAGCAGGGAGAGGGTGAGAGGGGGGGTGGGGAGAGGGGGAAAGAGGTAGATTGTGAGGGGGAGAACAGGGTGACAGGGAAAGAGAAGGAGGGTGTGAGGGATAGAGTGTGATAGGGAGAGTGAGGAAGAGGGAGAGATGGGGCAATTGGGTGGGATAGGATAGAGAGGGGGAGACGGCGAGAGGGATCGTATTATCTCAAACAGGGATGCATGAATATATAACTTAGACTTAGCCCTACAGTATGACAGCCATATGTATGTATTGTATGTATGTATTTTAGATCCTCCTGCAAGCAGGAACTCGCGAAGAAGCCATCATTGGCTTATCAAAGCCGCAAGCTGACCGAATTCAGTCTCTTAGATTCATATTCAATGTTTATGATTATGAATTGTCAACAGCTCTGTAACTGGACGACATACATTAATCTTGGAGTGACTCAAACTCGGGACCTTATGATCGTAAGGCACCGGCGTTAACTGAGCTAACACTCAATAGTAGTTCTAAGAACAAAGAAACAGGGTAAAAGTCAAATTTGCATTGAAGTGTTGTTGTTTTTTACCAAAACTGAGGAGTATTGATGTGTTTATGAGCTACTGTACAGCACAATTTGCTGACCAATCTGTTGTTAGTAAAACTGGACAAACGAAAAGAATATTCTTACAACCAAACTCAAACTTCAAAACTACTTTGTTAATATCATTATATACAGTATGCCAATATGTTTGCAAACAATGCCAAACATATCTACTTTGTCATACTGTAAGTTGTTCTACACAAAGAAGTCTAGGAGACTCCTACATTGTGGATCACAAGTCTGGATAAATTTATGAATAGTTAAATTACTTTACCTTTTAAACTTTTTTCCAGTCAATACTGAAGTCATTAACAAACAAAAAATGCCACTGCCTTCTCACTATACTTTGACATTGAAAAAGTTAACGTATCTTTGGTAATTTCGGTGAACATCCTTGCCAAAAGTCCTTGGAATTCATTGATTTCAGAACTTCCTTTCTCTGCAGATTGATTATTTAACACATGTAAACATAAAATCTACATCTGTCGGTGAAATTTGCTAATGGAGAATATTAAAATTCCATTTGTAAATTTTTGTCCACAATTTAGATTGAAGTGCATATAATCTGTATTTGGAAGGATATCTGTGGGCCCTGGAATGAAATCAATTAAATTCCAATTCTACTGTATGTGTTCCTTTAATAGTCCAATATTTCAGCTGAACATGTCACATACATACATACAGTATATAGAAGAAAGGGCAAGAGAGTAATGCTGTGAATCCCAAAACTCACTAGTTTGAGCAAAGTACTTTACATATGATGGTGTACTTACTGGTCTTCTCATGTATAGAGTTCAAATACATACACCCACATATATACTGTGCATACCACAGCCTATAAACTGGTAACATCCTTGCACTGTTCCCCTTATGACCTTGTCTGGGATCACTGCCCTCTTCCGAAGTACCTACCGTTACTCCCCTCCCCATATTTCCCAAACGAAGTTCTTTCATACACTGGTGGCATGGTTTTGTGCCATACAATGCCATATATACATTCAACTTGCTCATCTCACCAAAATGTTCCAATTTTAATATTGTTCAAGATTCCAAGTACTTTTTTTACCTGGGCACGAAAACCAAACTACCGAACGACTCATCCGCTCTCAACCCCAGTCCCCTTGCATCGAGACTGTGACTAAATGATCATCGTCGGGTGTGCATCACCATTCCCCTTGAAAGGGAACAGATACTACACATGATCTTAGCCAAAAGGTTACTCGTGTTTGTAACACAAAGAATTTTTGAATCTCAACCAAGGTCCAATCCAAAAGTTCTTACCGGACTATAACTGTTGCTGCAGAGCTTATAATACTGAAGCTACATGTATATCAAGCAAGGAAAAGAATCCATTCCTCAATACTGTCACAAAATTTCCTGATGAATTTCACTCTTGAAATAAAAAAAAAAAGAATATCCTCCTTTTCACCCAAAAGGTCTAGTAAGGCCCGGTCACACTATACCGATTTTTTATCGGAATACTATCCGATTTTCCCGGAGGAATCAAAACAGCCTGTTTTTCGTTCGGGTCTTCTAGCCACAGTGATAAAGGACCTGATTTGCTATCTGTTGAGACATTCCGATGTGGAATAGCCCTCTCCTAACTTTTAACATTGACTCTGTTTCCTTTTATTGGATAGCTATCTGATTTCTCTTCTGATTTCTCTAGTTTTTATCGTTTTTCGTCACTTCAGAATGTAGTCCGTTCCAGAACCCCTCAGATTTGGAGTAGGTATTCGAATATTCCACTGCATTCATTACATTCACTACCACAAACCTCACTCTTCGGCCTAAAATCGGAAAAATCGGACCGTATTTCGATAAAATATCGCTGTAGTGTGACCGGGCCTTTACTGTACATATGGCAGCTCAGAGCCACAGATTGATAAGACAAATTCAGTATAAAACCATATCAAACACTGCAATGCTTACATCTTCCAATGGTGATAGTGGACAGCATGCAAAGTATACAAAGGGATTCTATAGTGAATGTACAAGATTGCAAAGTGGATTCCCTCAAAGTGTTTGACAGTTATCCCAGTGACGAATGGTCAAATTTTCTTTCGTAAGATTGTCCAAACAGCAAAGCAGCAAGTTGTCCATAAAGATATCTGTGTAATGGCCATCGAGTCTCTTTTAGTTAGTTTTCATATCGTAAATAAAGTCTCAACTTTCAAGACACGGGTACAGTACTCATGTTGACAGTAGAATTCTGTCACATGAAGGACTGTGTTAGCATAACATTTTACTCATATTTCATTTATGTTCATTTCATTTTTTTACTTTTGTTCTATCGCAACATAAGTATGACATATGTATTTAGGAGCAGATAAGAAACAAAACTTGTGATTTGGAAGTGTACTAAAAAACCTATAGGGCTTGTGGGGTAGTGACACTCCCTGAAAAAATACAGAACTTTACAATTAGAAAAGAGAACCAAAAATCAAAACAAAGAGAACCACCCCTTCCTCTCCCTTCCCTCACCACCCCTTCCTCTCCCCCAGTTTCATTTCGCAGTTCTAGTACATATTGATGAAGTGATTTTGTAAGCTTTTTCTAAAAGCAACTAAAGTAGGCATCGCCTTTAAAGTGAAAGGTAGGGGATTCCAAAGTGCGATGGCCCGATGATGTAAGCTATTTTTAGAGAAATTGTTGTGACATTGTCTTGTGGGCAGGTAATCAGCTTGCCTAGTATTGTGAGCATGGATGTTTGAGTTTTGTGTATGAATCTAGCCTAACCATCTGTTTATTAGCTGAAATTGTGACGCAGTTATAAGATATCAATGGAATACTTCCATTATTGCTGTTATCTTCAATCACATGGTAGCCTAACACCACACTAAGTCAATGGGAAAATCTTGCCTTACCATCGGTTTGCAAAAACAAACAAAAATCACACTTTGCATAGGATTCGGGTAATAAACTAGGAACCGGGTAGTATCGCGTCAGGTGGGTACCCGGATACCCCGTGCAAACACTAACATCCATGAACCAAAAATTTACTATAAACAAGAAAAATTGCACATAATTGTAGACATTAATCTTGAAAAGTTGATTGATAGTAGACAACAAAAGCTGTGCATGAGATGAGGTTCTTCCAGCATTTTTCCATTTTCAAATTTGAATTTTTAAGCAAAACTCTCACATGTGCCTTTTTCAGGCCTAGTTTTATTTTCTTAAAGTTTTCACCACTTCAACAGAATTTTACATCCAAGAAAACCTTTAATTGCATACTGGAAACCATTTAATAAAACTTTCACCGGTATTACCAATAAATTATACATTTAATTAAAAAGTATACTATATATTTGTTCCTTTGCCTTTCTATCTACACCAAACTTCACGGCCAAATATTATACTGGTATTTCATTCTGTATTACAAATGTAATAAGTACCCATCAAGGTTTTCAGCCAATTTCATGTTTTATTTAAATTAATGGAGCAAAACATTAAAGAAATTGAAGACAGATGACATTCTCAAAACTACAGTCCTAACGAAGAAGATTAAACATCAACTAATCAGTCATGTAGTAAAACAATGATGAGATCAGTGAGATCAGTTGAAAAGTATCTACAGTACTTACCCTCTTTGAAATAAATCTATATTGTGGAACTTGCCAAGTTCAACAGCAAATTCCAGAGTTGCTTGAAGGTCCAACATGATGGCTTGGCATAGTTTTAGTATTTTAAGTAACACCTGTTATTCCGTAAACTCATTTTCCATCAAAATGAAGTAATTCCTTCGCTCTAGATGACTTTGGGATCTCCGTGGTCCTGGAGATGTGTACCCCGAGATGGACCTATTCTTTCTCAAGTTTAGTGCTCTCTACAGAAAACATTAAAACTTCTTGATTCTTGCTGTGTCTGTTTTATCCAAGGATCTTCTTGAAATGTTTGTAAACTCTGTGGAAAGAAGACAAAACCTTGTTATATATAGGAAAGACAAAGTCCTGAAGAAATAATCTAAGTCAATCTAAAAATATGCAATTTTATGGTCCACAGCTTGCATCAGTAAGTGTGTCAGTTTGATCTGAATGGTTGATAAGACTATGTACAGTAAGAGATGATGACAATTGAAATTACTATGCACAGATCTTGTATCTACAGTACTAGCACCATTTGTCCGATCAAATTACAGTACATTTAAACAGCTGCTTGTGTTTATTCACAAATTTCTCTTTGAAACTTACCAAACTGATATGACTAAATAAACACAGTTCCCAAGATGCTTATATTTCATGACTGTAAGGCAGACATCAACAGATGAATGCTAGTATATTTAAATAAATATAAAATATAAATATTAAAAATAAATAAAAACAATAACACACTTAGTGACACTGTCTGTTTTAATCTTCTGCCTAATTTTGGTCAAGACACATTCAAATTAAAAAACAGCTTTTCTTTTCGAAACACAACAAAATTTGTCCATGTTAGCTTTATACTGACGAGAACTTAACGAAGGACTTAAAAAGAACAATGTGATCCTTCCTGTTTGGATAAACCTTTTCAAATTGTAACAAAAGCAATATTTTTAGGCATAGAAACAGTTGCTTTCATGGAATAATTTTGTGTTCAAATTTTGTGCAGCAGTTTGAAAGCTCTGAACTGTCTAGTAAAATACTACGGATTCCGTGTACAAACACTGCACTAATTTGTATTGTATAGCAAGTTACCCATATTTGCATAGCACTTTGTGATGCGATACTTGATACTGGATTTCACCCTGGCTTTCAACCTAGGGAGGTCAGTGACATGACATGTATCAAAACAGAGGACACATCGGCATGGAGAACCTGGTAAGGGCCCAGGGACAACAATGATGCTTGGGCCACCCTTGGTGCTACTCTTTATTTTTTTAACTATAGTCAGGCTATTATGAACATTATAAGACACTACTCTTTATCCCATATTATTCCCAGGCCCCTTTGTATTTTCCAGAGACCCCCACTTGATCACAGGCTCCAGGACTGCTATGCTCCCCACTCTCCAGACTTCCCCTCTAATCAGGTCTCTAGCCATGTCTGTGACTAAGTCATGCCTGGACTAGGTTATTGTCCTTCATATGAAAGTACTGGGCTATGCCTATATTAACCTGGATGATATGGCTACCGTATGATGTAGGCTACCGTGAGCATTTCAAAGCTGTGAGAAACCCTGCAGATGGTATATGTTAATGTTGTTAAATAAAAATGGTCATACTTGTAAATTTACAGAACAAGTGGATAAAATTTCAATATTATTATGATGCTGAAAGAGCCCCTTTACAATTGTATGTAGCCTAGGCCAAGATGTCTACTTGTTTTCACAGTGACTCAAACACTTGCCTATAGGCATAGCCCAGTAGTTTCATATTATGAGGGATGAAAATAGCCACCACAATTAGACTGGTTTCATTGGCTACATTGGCTAGTGCCATGAAAATGGTACGTTTCTCGATGGTGAAAAGTACCATTTTTATGGCCTAAACTGAGGCAGAAACTACTAGTAACTGTATACACCTTACATTTGCTAGTCTCGCCTATGGTCCCGAGCCAAACGTTAGGTTTTATTAATTTTACCTAGGATTAAGCTTAAAAGTTAGGCCGAAATGTTATCGCCTAGCCTATTATAAGTATACTATTAGGCCACTGCCTATGCTACAATACAACGTACAACCTGTCAATTGTCATTGTCTCAGTCAGATTAGTTAGATAAGCCTAGAATAGATATAAATAATAACACATATCATTTGTGGAAAAGGATCTAATGAATCTTACTCGATGCCGGTCTCGTACTCCTGGCCCCAAAAATGATTTCCGATGGTTATCACAACGAATCTCGATTGTTGGTTAGGATACAGTATAAATTATTTCAAAAGCCTACAAGATGAAATAGGCTAGGTTGTAAATACTAAAATATTATCAGAGATTGTTAAGGGAAAAGAAGAGACATTTCCGATGTAAAAGTGAAACGGAAGGAGATTCTCAGTTTGGAAGGACGCCATTACTTTCTGGAAGGTAAACCGGTGGAACAGTATGCAATAGAGATCGGAGATGTGATGTTTTTCAATATATTGCAAGGACAATCTAACCAAACCACTGCATAGCTCAGGGTTGTCCAACCTACGGCCCGCGGGCCACAGTCCGGCCCGCCGCAGGGTTTTCATTTTTTCATTTATTTTTCCATTTTCTCACAATGTTTATATAATAATAGGACTGTGAAGACAATACCATGCAAAGAAAATAATAAGTAGTAATTCAAATAAAAGAAAAATAATGGAAATTACGGAGAGAAAATGGTGGAAGGGCTTGGAAGCCGTAGCTTGTACAAGAAGCCCACCAAGAATAAAGGTAACAAGTATAAAGTATATGGGCATAATAATAAAGCCCCTTACAAAGAAGACCTATACCCCCCCCCCACCCCTAAAATAAACAAAAAAAAAATCATTTTCGGGTTGCGTCTGGCCCGCCAGAGATGCTTTACGGTGCGAACTTTAAGTGAGCAGATTTATTGATAACAATTTGAAGCTATATAATCAATCATTCGAACCTTCTGGGTCCAAAAAAACTGATACAGGTCAGTTTGTGTGACACTCTCAGCGGAGGGGGGGGGGGGGGCAGCTGGACTTTATTCATCTGTTTTATCAGGAAGGAAAATAAATCAGTGCGCTCCGCGCGCAGTGCTCACATTTTGTTGCCTTGGGCTTCTTTAGTGATGTGCCCTCCATGTGCCCCTCCCCCACCCCCCAGATTGAGTTGTCTGGAGACGCCACTGTTCCCTTTAAGGGACATTGTTTTTCTTTGCAACGACCTCAATCATCCCGGTGCTGTGGCCGTGTGAATTAGGGTGTGAACTGATCGAGCTGCTGCAGAATTTGGATAATGTGGCCGTGTGGATTCCAAACTTGAGTTAAAATATTGAATTGGAAGCCACCCGACGTGTAAGTTGTAATTCATAAGCCATTGCGCGGCTTCTCCCACATTTGTGGTAGCTTTAGCGTCGTAAAAATAACTGCTGATTGTTATTATCATTATTCTTTCTACTTTGAAAGCGTTTGCTGATGACACCAAGTTTTATGCCAAAAAAATCCTCATAAAGAATTGCTGATTTATTCAGAACGAATTAAAGTAAAGTGTTCACCACTTCTCATGCATGACAAAAAGGTTTTTAAATGTTAGCATAAAAGCAAGTTGATGAACGTAAATCCGAGGTATTCATACAGTCTTGGTGAAGAGAGGCACCAGTAGGACGTTTATGTCGAAAGGTTTCTAGTTCATAAGTTGACTACACTGTGCAGCCATAGACAGTGTATAGTGAGGTAATAGTGTTTGGTATTATTAGGAGACATTTTAAATAAGTTAAGGAAAGAAATTGTTGTTAGATTACATAAGCATTTTGTATGGCCACGTGTTGAGTATTATATTCAAACTTGGAATTTTAACTTTCAAATGTGATCGTACTTCGAGATGCATCGTCTGCAGCCACCACATTGTTGAATCCAATTCCATCACCACCAGCCACAGCATGCAACTCACACACAAGACTAAGGGTCACATCACTTGCACTACCACCAATGTCATCTGTCTGATCTCTTGTAGAGTTTGCGGTATCCAGTATGTTGGCGAAACCAAAACCACCCTCAAGAAGCGATTTTATGGTCACAGATCCACAGTCAAAACAATGAAGACTGAGACCCAGTTGGGGAACATTTTAATCTTCCCAACCATACCATTAACGACATGTCCTTACAGGGGATTGAATCCTTAGGTAGCCGTCCTGACCTAGTACGAATCAGCAGAGAGAGGCTGTGGATGCAACGCCATTGCACCATTCAACCTCATGGGCTGAACATTCAGGAAGGACATGACTAACTTTTCTTCTGTCCCCCACTCCTTCTCCCCGTGTTCCCTCCCCCCCCCCTCCACTCATCTTCTCATAGCTCTCTTCCCCTCCTTTTTTCTCCACACCTTTCTGTCTTTGTCCCTCTCCAGTTTATTCCCTACCCTGTTCCTTTAATCTTCTCTTTGTCCCTCCACTGTTTATATCCTACCTCTCCTCTTCCCCTGTTGCTTTCTTCTCTCCATCCCTTGTCTACTTATAATCCCCTTTCATCTATCTCATTGTGTTCACCGTGCTCATTAACCTGTCTGTATTCTGTGCATGTTTTTGTCCCTTTTGTTACTGTTACTTGTCCTTTAGCCTCTGAGGAAGATCCTGCGAGGATCGAAACGTCAGGCCAACTTACTTTTACACATTATAAAAAACAACAAAGAAGTTTAGGAAATAGTTCTAAAATGTGTTATTCGGTCAGGCGAGTAGCCAATGGGGGGGGGGCGAAGGGGCGACCTCCCCCCTCCTGAGCATATTGTTTTGTATGTTTTTATGATATCGCTAGTGATTTCAAAATAGAGAATGCTTAGATGCAACTTACAAGGCATGGGAAGTGCCATTTCCAGCGATCTGGGAGGCATTTTCGGCCAAAATTTCTTGTACGCTTCGCGCAAATTTTTGCAGTTTTTCCAAGATTAGGTAGGCTAGATTTGATAGACTCAAGTTTGCAGTAGATTAAATTTGTGTCAGAACATCCTCTCAAATAGGCATGTGAACGAATGGAAGGATTTGCCTGGGTCGGTTGTCCTTTCTAAAAGTGATCAATGATCTTTACAATGAATGATTTGGATGGTTGTCTGAAGAATTGCAATAGCTTGTAATTGGTTTGAGGTTTCTATGTTTACACTTTTTAAATCTTGATTGGACTTAATGTCCCTCTTGATGCTTTGTTTCAACTAAACTTAGTCTTCGCATATCGCACTGTACATTGTAGTAACAACGATTTATTTGCCCTCAAAGTGAGGGCACACTTCCGATGGAACGAAAACGTGGCGCCATGCTGTTTCTCCAGTTGCTGTAGAGCAAGAGAGCTATTTCTGATCTTCCTTGGTTACAGTCTTTGATATTATGTACGTTCTCAATGGCAACGCAAGAATAGAAGACTTGAACAAGCAAATAAATATGAGATTGAAGTTGACCAGTACCATACTGATATGAACTGCTGTTAGACAAAATTTCCCCACCTGTGTGACGGAATTTGAACTACCCCCTCATATTTTTCTGGTTATCATGGTGGAACAACTTGAGCGTAGCAGTTTAGCCGCCGCGACTAAACTTTAGCAATATCACCCCCCCCCCCCCCCCAAAAAAAACTGTTATGATTTGAGTAAAGTTTCTTAAAGGGTTCTAGAATATTACGCAAAAATTTCAAAGAAGATTAAGAAGCTTTACAAAGATTAGCATAGATTATTCTAATTGTGATTTTGAAGTCCTGCGGTTACACGAACTGTTGCAATAAATGCAACATTTAGATGAAAACACTAATGTCATTTTAAAATCAATACCGCAGTAACCAAGATACGTGACAGACCTTAAAAATCATATGAATCATACTAATGAATGTAAGAGGGTGGTGTGGCCAGCTGCTGATTAGAGTGACCCCCCCCCCCCCCCGGCCCATTTCGCCTTACTTAAATTAAGGCACTGTTTCACTCTGCAACCGTTCGCTTCAATCGTTGTCTAAATAATCCTCGGAATGCACAATTTGAAGTCTAAAAATTCCACTTTTCTTCATGGGAAGGATGCTTCTAGACTCTCTATACAAAGGGATCACACGCCCCTGATATATAAAATCGAGGATCCGTCTGTGCGGATTCACTAATTTTTCAAGATCCTTGAGAACAGAAGTTACAAGATAACGAAAAACACTCATTGAAATAAAATCTGTTTACCAAATCACAAACCAGAAATTAAAAGGGAAAATATGAATCTGCTCAATCATATTTGTGATAATTTTGTGTTTCTACAATAAACAGATTAAAATTGCCAGTTATGACACACAGCTGGGCGCTGCTACTTGAATATAAGATTTTGGAACAGTGAACAAGAATTGGTGTCGCAATTACGGATAGTGTGACCGCAGAGGCTTGCCACGATTGTCCGCTAGCTTCAAACAGATCTTGAGCACTTTACATTCCTGTCTTCAGTTTTCTGAAGGTACATCGCAAAAGGAAAAACCGACAACATGGCACCTGTTTCGCAGGTAAAATCATTTGTTCAAGATTAAATTCATGATATCAATTGCTCAAACATGCGTAATGAATTTAGGTTTGCTGAAAATAGCTTGGTGGAATCTCAGTTAGAATCTGCAGATTGGAGAAGAAATTCGAGAATGTAAACAAGTTACATTGTCGCTATGTGTTCTACGTACATGTTACTAATGAAAAAGCGTCGATGGCAACAATCACCCTAACGAGTAACGTTAGGCCTAACTTATATACTAATATGCTGAGCCTAGAAGCCTATACTTAATTTAGACCATTACAAGGAGCATTTTTTAGAATACCTCGCAATTCATAATATACACCGGGCTTTTGGAGAACGACAATATAGTGTTTACTATAGCGATTTCCGTCATAATATGTGAGTTTCAAGAGTTTTGGGGTAGGCCTATCTGTAATCGAGCTCATTGCGAGTTACATCAAAGCCTTTACTTCGGCAAAGCCTTACTGGTAAGGTGGATAAGGCCTTACCGGTAAGGTGAATAATTTATGTACATAGTCCTTATGTATGCCTTTTAAGCTACCAGTACCAACTTGTATAAGGAAGCCACTAAATACTAACCTGCGTAGTGAGAATGACCTCACCTGACGTCACAGTCTTGCATAACTACGTAGATACACATGTTGTACATTTCACGTGTATAGTGCGGGTACGGGCTCGTGTAACTTGTACGTGTCCCTGGGCCAAGTCCCGCTAGCGATGTCGGTCGCATACGCTGGTATCTCGACGGATATCTCGACTGGGCCGCTGTAGGGGTTAGTATTTAGTGGCTTCCCTTGTATAAGGCCTACTAGCCTAGCAGTAGTATGATGGTATATGGTAAATTTGTGATAGTAAGGGTAGCCTAGGCTAAAAATATTTAATCAAAGATAGCAGTGACAAACTTGTTCCTGATTTTGCTTTCTGGTTAAGTTCTATCATTCATCTTCTTGATTTCTTTGATCGTTTCACTAGATTCTGTCAGAAATAGACAGATGTAGCCCTAAATTTTTAGTTGTCAAGTTTGGTCTGCTTAATGGGTGGAATAATCCATTAAAGTGTCTCAAAATACAAAAACGATTTTTTTCTTGTTTCACTGTGGCAATTTTGGTTACGGTTTTGTAGATAAATATTGCGATTGAAAAAGTGGTTACAATTCGAATTACGAACATGGCAACTACAGTGGCCATTAGTGCACATACATATATATAACACAGTACGCAAATGTAGGGGACACGCAAAGTGTTTGTAAATATCTATTGACTGAGAACTAAGTTTGCTGTAATCCTGAGTTGACTGAAACACCAAAACATGTTCCAAAACAATAGCGAAGCACAAACACCATGTTTTTGCTTGGAGTTTTTGTTCACTAGATCCTTGTGAATGAGCCTAAACATTGGCCAAAAAAAATCCTCTTCATGATGTACTACAGAATAGTACCAACAATTATCCTTTAGACAGTCAGGATGATATGCATAATGGGGCTTTAATAACTCTCTCACTCCTTATGTAGTTAACTGGCCAGTATTAGTAAGCTATAGATAGCAGACCTATTTAGATGTTGCTATATAGCTGGCATATTGTGACTGTTAGTTCTCTTAACTTTTGGTGACTGGAGGTTGTTGAAAAATATCTATAGCTGGGTCTGTTTATTTACTATATAGCTGTTCCCCAAGTTTCTTGCTATGACATGCATAATGTGTGTTTAATATACTGGCATAGCTGCATAATGTGTATTTTATATACTGTCATAGCTGCATAATCTGTATTTTATATAACAATGCACTGTTTTGACTTGTCGTAATTCAATTTCTCTGAGTAGGACATGGACAGTAAAGAACAGAAGACAAGCATCGTTTTTGATGTTTCTAAGAGAGAGATTTGTACGATACAGAATGGGCTGAAAAGCTTACACAAGAAACTGAGAACCAACTGGAAAGTTACAACGTGAGTTTACCTTACGCTTCTATAATAATGTTGTTTACGATGCTTACTTCCCCTTTCTTTATTCGTTTTTATCAACATTGTTTATGAGATAGTAGTTGATGATTTCTTGGACTTTGAAAGAAATATATTGTAAATAAGCAACAAAGGATCGAGACTTGCTGTGATGTCATTGATGCAGTGTATTTTCTCTCACAATCTGTTGGAAGTATTTTAAATAAAATTTACCAACTTAAATGTGAATACTTGCATCTTTTTGGAGAAAATACTTTTTTTATAATAATTAAAATTTCATATTTAAACCTATTGATTTCAAGCATTCCAAAGACATTTGATAGCAATTGTGTATATCTGATATGATTACTTGCATCTTTTTGGAGAAGTGTATATCACAAATAACATTTTTCGGCACAAACTATTGTAATTTATTAGTATTTGAAAACTACCAATGGTCATAATCACGTAACTTTTCAAGCGTGCTCACAAACCTTCAACCTTTTTGATACAGTCACAAAGAGGAAATCACATCAGAGAAGCTATCAAGTGCAAGAGTGTTCGTCATCGCTGGACCGAGAGAAAAATTCACCTCACCAGAGGTACGTATTGAGATGTTTCCTTGCAAAGAATTGATTGCTCAGCCTGGGGTCTGTGTTAGATTTGAGCAGGCCTGGAAATCCGTTGATGTGACAGAGACAATTGCCTTAAATTACAAGCAAATTAAAATCATATATAAGGAGTGAATATTCCATTTTCACAGGGACATTTGTGAAACTTTGTCAAAAACAAAGAAAAAAAGGAGCTGAGATCATAATCAATGTTTCTTGCAGTGGGTTTCCAGAATACACTAAATATATTTTATTTCAACAAATTTTAACTTTGTGGTGATAAGTGATTACTTACTTATTGGTTTTAATGTATAGGAATTAAACCAAAAACATTTAATGTGTGGGATGCAATGTTTGCTGTGAATTGTAAATTACCTTACTAATAAGGAGTATCCAAATGGTGGTCAGCATTGTTAGGAACGCAGGATTTTATGCGTCCGGGACGCAATGGTTTAGCCAGGGTCGCAAAATCTTCAAATTGCTTGCGTCCGGCGAATGCAAACTTGTTTTTTGAGAAAGAAACCCTGTGTACAAAAAAAACACCCACAACTTCTTTAAAGAACCAAAATTTCTTCCAATCCTACAGATGATTGAATTTGTTTCAAAAAAAAAAAAATTGCAAAAACTTATTAAATCCTAGTAACAATACTGGGTGGTACCTTCATAGAATTCAGTTATGTCTGGCATCGTCAGAGCGACATACAATTTTAACAGAATGCCAGATTTAGTTTCATAATATATTTTGATTACATTTACTGTAATTATTGCTTACATTTTTCTCCAGTTTGAAGCACTGAAGAAGTACATTGAAGATGGGGGCAGTGTTCTGGTTTTGATGGGTGAAGGAGGAGAGAACAGACATGACACAAACATCAACTTTTTCCTGGAAGAATACGGGGTCATGGTCAATGGAGGTATGCTTTACAGTGTCTTACAGTGCATTTACCTGTCCCTTTACAACAACTGCACTCTTCATGTTGGCTATCCACTTTTACACCTAATGCTCATGGTTCTGTTCTCAAGAATGACAGCTGTGCTGTTTGTATCAGTAATAGTTTGTTATACTGCATGCAAAATCATGGATCATTGTCATATGTTTCTCTGCATAATTCTTAATTAGTTTCAAGCAACTGTTCTGGTGAGGTGACAGTGTTGCAACAGTTTTTCATCAAATCTTCAGAAAATGACTCAACAGAGTGTGGCAAGAGATGAAACTAAGAAACCATTCTTGTGTTTTTTGACAAACCTTTAAGTAATGGAAATATTGTCAACCATCACACTGCTTCATGGACCTATCTAAGTCATTATGTGAAACACAAACCATAAGAAGAAAAATTCAAAGGTTTCCATAGGATCTTTTCTTTTATTTATTTAATTATTTATCTCTTTTAAGCCAATCAACTGGTCATGACATTCTATTATCAAATGGCTTAAAAGGTGTACCGAAATCAAATACAAATACTTGTTTTCAATCTTCAGTTAGGATAATAATTGTGTTGAGTTCTATTTGTAGCATTGTGAAAGTGTATAGGTTTATTAGTTGAGAATGCCACAGTGCCTGCTGCCGGTCAAATGCGTCATTAATGTCTTGTGTGAATTCTTACAGAGCCAACCTTCAGTATGACAAATCATTAAATTTCATAACGGAACAATCCATCTGTTGTTTTTTCTTTACAGACTGTGTTGTACGGACATCCTACTATAAATACTTTCACCCCAAGGAAGCCCTCATATCAAATGGAGTATTAAATAGGTAAGTTGGGGTGAAGGGGGATGTGTGGGGGGGGGGAAGGGGAGTAAGTGGCTTCATTTGCAGCAGCCGCTTTTCTTTAATTTAAAAAGCTTAATTGATTGATTCCATTTACCACTTCTGATAATTTTTAGTAAAGCTCTCAATGTCTAACAGCTAATCAAACATCCCCTTACCTCCATTCTCCCCTCGCCCCCGATCAGCAATCCCTTCTCCTACCCCACCTTCATTTGCCTCCAATACTTTGGTGAGAGTGCATGGTGACTCTTTCTTCCAGCCCAGGATGTTCGTCCAACAAACCTTAAAAAAAAGGTTAAAAAGTTTCAGGAAGAATTGTACTTGCTGTAGTTGAATTGGGTTTAGTTGCATCAATCCTCAATTAAGTAAATACACAATTACAACTGCTGCTTCCTTTTTATATTGTACTGTAAATTACCTATGTTTTCTATTAGCTATTGATTGTCTTCTTTTGTTTATAACGTTCTGTCTATTTGCTCTCTTTCTCTCTCCAGGGGTGTAAGTCAAGCTGCTGGTAAAGTTATTCCTGGGAGTGGGGGAGAAGAAGAATCTGTTAATAACTCTCAGTAAGTTTTTTCCTAGAATTATTTTTAGACCAATCATAGATGCCTTCTGTACCTATTTACTTTCTTTGTTTACTAATCATCGTTTTACTCCTCAACAGAACTTTCATGAGTGAGTTTGTAAATTCTCACGAAACTAATTCAACCTAAGGTCGAATTAATAATCAATCAAGACAGTTATCAGAGATGTGCCCACACTGGGCGGCACTGGGTGGCCCCGCCCAGCACTAAAAATTACCGCCCAGCACTGTCTTAAAAATCGTGAATCCCGCCCAGCACTATTTTTATCTAAAATCCCAACATTCCTAACAATATATTCAACATAAATTGAAAAAAAATTAAAAAATACAAATTGTTAGCAAAACTAGTACTTGTGTACGGTATGTGCTTAAAAAGCTACACAAGTGCCAGCATTTGGCATCTGAGCACCTTCAAAAATTGCAAAATTTCTCAAAGGGGAGGGGGTGTCCCTCAAACCCCTCCCCCAGGACAGCGATCAGTATACCTGGCACTCAGGAAATCCTGGGCACATCCCTGAGTTATGTTTGCTTGTAAAGTTGTTGCTTTATTTTAATCTCCTTTTCCTTATTTCAAAATGTTGAAAGCAAATTCTTTTAGGATCTCTTGTTAGAAAGATATGCCAAGTTAGGAGCGAGCAGTCATTGTTTTTGTTTTTTTGTGGCTTTGTTCACATAACGTATAAATATATATCTTTGCTTTTGTTCGAGACATCAATCTACGTCTTTATCATGACATTTCTGCCCTCTGACAAGAAAATTTAAATTTTACAAGGTTAATTAAGTCTTTAGCTTTTAAACAAAATGTACCTTAATAGCAAGGATGCTTCTGTACCCAAAAAAAAGGAGTTGACAAGCCAGGATCATTTGAATCTCCAAAACTGATGTTAAGACCTTGTAGAAAACTGACAGTAAAACATGAAATAGCTTTAGTTGATGTTTACAAGTCACTCTCTCTATAGAGCATTAACATACCTTTGCTCATTTGGGGGATCGCCCAAAGTCGCTAAACCAGGTGTTATTAAAATCTCCCAAACGATATTGAGACCTTGTAGAAACTGAATGTAAAACGTGAATTAACTTTTATTGATGTTGACAAGTTACTCTCTTTGCAGAGCATTAACATACCTTTACCCCTTCGGGGGGTCGCTCAAAGTCGCTTAACCGGGTGTTAGTAAAAAAATGTCAAAACAATGTTGAGACCTTGTCGAAACTGAATGTAAAACATGAATTAACTTTTGTTGATGTTTAGAAATTACTCTTTCTACAGAGCATTAACGTACCTTTACCCCTTCGGAGCATCGCTCAACGTAGCTAAACCTGCCGTGGCAATTCTTTCAACTGGGACCGTTTGCTTTCCATTAAATAGACCAACATGTGCCTTACATACATCAAAGGTAAGTTACAAGAAGTTCCAATGTTAGTGTTTTAATGTGAGCAGCTTTGTGAGCTTTGTCAGCTATTTTGCCAAATCTACTGAGCAGTACTTATAAATGTGATTGCAATTGGTCACAGTAAAACACCTTCCTAGATTTTTCACCCAAATGAAGGTTAATGAGCAAGTATAAACAATTTTTTTTATAACTCCCGGACACTTTTCATTGTACTTTATGAACCGTCTTTCATTGCAAAGTTGCATTGCAAATTTCATTGCAAATTTCATTGCAAAGTTCATTGCAAAGTCTGAACTTTCATTGTACTTTATGAACCGTCTTTCATTGCAAAGTTGCATTGCAAATTTCATTGCAAATTTCATTGCAAAGTTCATTGCAAAGTCTGAACTTTCATTTCAGTATTTAAAAATAAAACTTGACGAGACAGGCTGATAGCCTTTATTGTTAAGGAATTGTAGTTTACAACAGCACTGAAGATTAACAAACTTGATACACAACTATTAATGCTGCTTTTAGCTCCATTATGAATTGTGATTGTAACCACATTTGGTTTCCTGTAAGGGAAACTATAGAGTCATTCTTACGGACCTTTCAAAACTGTGAGGGGGATCGAGGATTGCAAAGTCCGCAATGGCTATAATGCGGATCGCAAAGTCGGTAATTACTATTATGTATAGATTGGTCCAACAGGGCAGCATACAAAACATGGTACTCAAAGCCAAAGTAAATTAATCAGGTCACAAAAGAAGCAAGGACTTGTAATAAACAAAGTAAAAAAACTAAAAACTTTTTGAGATGTATTACACTTGTTAAAAATGAAACTTAAATTAACAGATAACATTGAAAACTTGTAAAACAAATAAAGAAACTCAAAAAGCCTGCTGTAAGTTCTCGAAGTAACATTTGTTACTTCGTTCTGAAAAGAAGTCTAGTTAAGACAATACTTTAATTTAGTTGCTAAAAATTGTAATCTCATAGAAACTAAGTAGTTTTATCTTTTGATTGTTGAACTCTTGTTTCTATTACGGTATCTTTTCACGTCTTGCTTTAAATTTGTTTATTAAATAGTTTTTGTTTGTATAAAGTTTTGCTCATTATTTAAAGTTCAGTATTTAAATTTGTTGCATATTTTGATCATTTGTCGCCCTCTTTCTGGCAGTATTCAAAAGGCAGGTTAGCCGTGGTTGGATCTGTCATGATGTTCAGTGACCAATATCTGGACAAAGAAGAGAATTCCAAGATATTTGATGTGATACTCTCCTGGTTGACAACGGATGAGGTCAGCCTCAACGGAATAGATGCCGATGACCCCGAGGTAAAAACACATCTGCAGGGCCAAAAGTATCAACTTTATCAAATCTACTAAAAATAGTTGGCTCAGGATTTTGCAGCTTTCCATGCAACGTTCCCCAAAGTTCAGTTCATATAATATTCCACATGCAAGATTCTCACATACAACCTTGTTTGTGTGTGTTTGCCTTGGTATGAGTGTGTGTGCTGGGAATGTGGAGGGGGGAGGGGAGGGGTGGGAGTTTACTTGATTGCTAGTGATCTTTCTTCAGTTCCCTTTAGGTTTGTATTGCTGCGGTTACAGTTGCTCCAAGGAAGCTACTATATTTAAGTGTGTGTGTGCTGGGGATGTGGATGAGGGGGGGGGGAGGGGTGGGAGTTTATTTGATTGCTCCTCATCTTTCTTTCAGCTCTAATGAAACTCTGCTATATTTAGGTGTGTGTGTGTTTGGGGGATGTGGCAGGGGGAGGAGTGGGGTGGGAGTTAACTTGATTGCTCCTGATCTTTTTTCAGTTCCCATTAGGTTTGTAACATTGCGGTTACGGTTGCTCTAATGAAACTCTGTTATATTTAGGAACTGATATTGATTTATTTTACAGCAGGTTATTTTCAACTGTATTTGACAGTAACGATATCCAAAGGTAGTATATAACAAAGAGACTTTCCACTGTTTTCTGGTTTGGGGTTTCTCCTGCAGACTTACAGTATGAGTATAACAACAGGACTACAAGTAAAAATAGAATCCCTCCCCCTCCCCCTTGGTGTGATATCAAGGAACAAGTACAAGGCTTTAAGCATGAGTACATTATTTTGTACTAGTTCCTTTATTACTGTGCAAATGTGTTGAATATAGACACAAATCTTGAGGGTAGTATGACTACAACAGCATGAGTACAAGTACAAGGAGAATCGAGTACAAGGCGCTAAGCATGAGTACATTACTTTACACAAGTTTGTTCCTATACTAAATGCTCAAAATGTCCTGAATAGGAGTCCAAATACTTCAGGCCAAGTGTGAGTTTAGGTTACTATGCTAGACAATGAGTACAAGAAGGGACTCACTACAAGTCTTTACTCTTAATAAAGTAATTTAACCTATTACTTATACCTGTTCTTACCTTATTTATTTTATTCATCAGATATCAGACTACAACATGTTGCCAGACACTGCCAAGTTGGCTGATAAACTACGTTGTTGCCTGCAAGAGGTCGATGACACACCGAGGGACTTCAACTCTCTGTTTGATGCAAAACTATTTCAGATGAACACAGCCGTAGTTCCAAAAGTTATCAGGTATTTTACTGAAGTTTGAAACAAACCACCAGGAGTAATTTCAACCCATATTTTCCAAGCTGTTAGTTGACAGCCCCATCTCAAATATCTTGTCCCTAACTTGAGATATGGTTGACATTTTACTGGCTAATGATTGGTTAACCCACCCTTCAGGAAGTGGATAACACTAGGTGACCTGTGATGTCATAATGGTATATGTTCTTCTGGGCTTTACATTTCTTCTGTATATGGTCTTGTAGATTTATCGATTCAAACGTTGAAAATGTGATTACATTTGCAATGTTTGTTTACCTATCAATTTTCTGTGTATCAATGTCAATATCAATGCTCTCTGTATTTAATATTTCATCACAATGCAAATTTGGTGGTAGAAACATTCATTTCCCTCTGTTGATTAATGATTCATATACAAGGGCGGCGGTACCGGGGGGGCACGTGCCCCCCACTTTTCCTCAGGTTAAAAATGTGCCCTTTTTCTACATAAATATTTCTAAATAAAAAAAGAGTTTACAAAGCGAAACCCACGTCGAATGAATTATTTCGGGAAGTTTTAAATGTTTGCTACCACAGGCGTAAGAGCCCAATTTGATTTGGGGGAGGGGGGCTGTAATGACTTGCCCGAAAAATAGTACCAAAATTTTTCGCGCGCTACGCGCGCGTTCAACATGTTAATGTGCATATCATATAGGCATGCGTTGGTTATTACATCGCGTGCCAATAACATACAATCATTTGCTGTGTTATAACCCTTCCAAATTGGGTATAATTATTGGGAAAGTCGTTACAATCATAATGATCATAAAAATATCAGTTTAACCATTGAAAAACACATAGAAAATTATTTTTCTTTCAGTATTTTGACATATTTCATTTGCTTTCATGCATGTGTCGATCGCGTGTGCAGGGACTTGGACTTTATAATGATTTCACCTCATTTTGTCTTTTTCGTTGTTTCCCAATTTGCACATTAGATATTGCAGTGCTAGTATGCATTGTTTCCTTGAGGGGGGGGGGGTGGCGTTGATGGAGTGATGTGTATACGTAAATAAGATAATGCAATAAGAGTTATAAAGGGTACTAAATATCAGGCTGCATCAGTCCAATCGAATTTCTGCAAAGTGCCCTTCGACGTTGGTGCCCCCCCAGATTAAAAGTGTTTCCGCCGCCCTTGTTCATATACTATGAAGAAGACCAAAAACCGTTTTCAGTTGAATTGTTGACGATAACATCATTCATTCTGCTGTTGTTGCCAGATGCAATAATCAGAATAGCACCAACTGTGAAACATTCATATCTTAACGATACATACTGCTATGAGAATGTAGGTTTTTTAACTTAAAAAATTACTCTGTTGAGTAATTAAATTTCAGCCCACTGGAGTATCCCTTCATGGGTGGGAAACATGTTCCTCTCTGGTCTCATTCAGTAGATTCTTCGCTGTATAACCTGACCAGCTGCGTTAATAACTTCAATAACCTTAGCTCTTATCATCCTTCACAGAGCCTACGAGCACCTTGGTTGCAAGCACGAGCAGCTGCAGTTAATACAGCCTAACTTTGAGACGCCTTTACCTCCCATGCAACCAGCGGTGAGCAAACCAAAATTCAATAAAAGTGTGATTAATTGGATTTATTATATCCGTCGCTGTAGAGCAAAATGCGTCTTGAACTACACAGGTAAAATGTTGAAAGCATATTTTTCAAATTTGGAGGAAGATGCTGAATTCTAAAGAGACATGCTGTATTTGGTCACTTCTTTCCTTTATTTTGACCTTAAGTCACTCATACTGTTTGCAACATATAGAGGGCCTTGTGGTTAAGTGGTTAAGGCAGTGGACTTGTGATCTAAGGATCTAGGGATCTAAGCACTTTATCTCCATTGCCTCTCTTCACCCAGGTATATATATGGGGACTTGCGAGGTAACTTGTAAATATTGTTCTGGCGCCGGTTTATGGCAGCACCCTATGGGAAGTCCCCCAGGGGACACATGGTTGTTGTGCACTGTGGTGCCCTTGGAGAGATTGATTGAATTGTGCATACTTTGGTGTGTAGGTGTGACAAGTTACCAATGACCAGGGTTAAGTTGTAAAGTCATGTGAGAGGGCCTTGGCCTTGAACAAGACTGTAAACCTAAAGTAAAAACAGAAAAACCAAAACAATTGTTGTAATTAAACAAGCTTTCATTACAGTACCTTTTCAAAAGGGAAAAACTGCAGCAAGTGCAAAGTCGCCCTATAGCAAAGCTGTATCAGTATCTAACTATATAGACCATCTCTGCCTATTGTCTGAAACTGCAGCACACAAATGATATATTTCTTTAAGCTTCCACAATTCCTGTTAAGTAGTGAAAATAAATTTGTGACTGGTTCACGGCTTATTTTACAGGGCATCAAGGTCATTCAAATCAAAATTCTGTCAAGGTGACAACCAGGCCATTAAGAAGGCCTTACTCCTAGTGGCAGACATTTTAAGAAATGCAAACACTTTGAGATAATAGGAATTTGAGAAGATTTTCACAATCACAAGAGAAACTTGGGAAGAAGTTCAGAACTTCAGTGGATTTACAGGTTAAATACTCTCGATCAAGCAGGCATGAATGTGAAGGGCATTTATAAGCAAGCAGTTGTGAAGAAAAACCGTGGGTTCTGCTAGCACAGCATTTTACTGTACTGTATTTTCATTGTATATTTTAGAACATGAACAAGGAAAGTTTTTTCCTTCCGAAACTTTGTTTAAACTTCCATATGAAAGTGAAACCGCTACTCTATTCTTACTAATGACAGGAAGTACCACTTTATCTGAAGCTCTTGGTTATTTATTCAACCTCCCTCGGCCCCATTATATAACCAAAGTACTCTAGTTTAAACGGTAAGAAAATGAGTAAAGCGATGGTATGCGAACCAAAAAAAACAGAAAACAAAAAATCATTTTTGGTTTAAAGATTATTAATGGTTTCACTCTAATGGGACTTAAACCCTTTAATGGCTAACGATATGATTCTGCTTGAAGACCTTTTGTTCAATCATTTTCATTTTTTTTGGTCTATTCTGTCTCTTTTTAGGTGTTTCCACCGGCGTTCAGGGAGCTGCCTCCCCCGTCGCTTGATCTGATTGACCTGGATGAATCTTTCTCTTCAGAGAAAGCTCGGTTGGCACAAATCACAAATAAATGTGAGTGACCTCTCTCTTTTTCAGAGTCTTAAGAAGGATCTGCATCCGTCTGTATCCACATTCAACTCCAACAGGACTTTCTATTGTTGAACAAAAAAAAGATTTTGCTCAGGTCAAAGTTACGAGAATAATTCAGATGGGAAAATTGTTAGGGTTTGTTTTGTAAAATATAGGAGCCTAACCTAACCATTCTGGTGACATCTGCATACAATTCCTACATTCTTATTTTGTTTTTTAGGTAATTATGCTAATTTGAAGTCGATACATTTTTGTACCAAAAGTCAACTTGCAGTGGGCATCTAAGGAACCTCAAATGCATTTAGAGTAAGCCAGATGGTGATGGTCTGTGTCATTCTAGTATTGTAACAGTCTTTAACGATTTCCTTTTGCATATCCAGGCTCCAACGACGACCTGGAATATTTTGTCCGAGAGTGCGGAGACATTTTGGGAGTCAGCGGGAAACTACCAGCAGATGCACGAGATGCCAAGCATATCCTGGAGCACATATTTGTTCAAGTTGTAGAATACAAGAAAATAAACCAGGTATTTTACGGTCTTGATTAAACAAGGTTTTTATAACTGTTGATATGATATTGTTTGACATTTTAAAGGTGACTTTATAGCAACGAACAATTTATCCACTTTCATATTCATAGGCGTAGGAGCCCAATTTGATTGGGGGGGGGGGGGCTGTAACGACTTGCCTGAAAAGTATAACCAAACTTTTTCGCTCCCTCCGAGCGTGTTCAACATGTTAAAGTGCATATCATTTAGGCATGCATCGGTTGTTACATCACATGCCAATTACATACAATTTTTTGCCATGTTATTACCCTTCCATATTGGTTATCATTTTTTGGGAAATAATAATGATAATAATAATATAAGTTTAACCATGAAGACACATTGCAATTTATTTTTCTTTCAGTAGGTGCCCGAAAAATTCTCAGCATAGTGCCCAAATTTTCACAGGAATAATTGGTTGGGGGGCTGCAACCCCCCCCCCCCCCCCAGCCTCCTACGCCTATGTTAATAATGAAAAGTGGTCAAGTTCCTATACACGAGTAGAGAGAATGTAAAGCGATTTTGTTACACATTGGCAATTATCCCATATTTACAAAAGTTTATGTGCTTTTCTCTTTGCAGGATGGAGGAGACATTGGGGATGAAAATGATGTCATGTAATGTTTAGGACCACGGTATTGTGTCCTCTCAAAACCTTGATTGAAGAGAACACCAGAAATAACAGCATTATCTACAGTATATTCTGGACTGCTCGGTGTCCTCACTGTGAAAAAGACAACGGCACCGAAAAGCTATTAGCAGAATCTACAGTACATAATACTGTTCTGTGTCCTCTCAATGCCTTGAGTAGAGAATAACACCAAAGTTGACAGCACTATTAGCAGTATCCAAGGCTTTCCTTTACCCCTTCAACACCTTGAACGGAAAGCAACACCAAGGTTATCAGCACTTTTAGCAGTAAACAAGGCTTTCCTTTACCCCTTCAACACCTTGAATGGAAAACAACACCAAAGTTATCAGCACTTTTAGCAGTAAACAAGGCTTTTCTTTACCCCTTCAACACCTTGAATGGCAAACAACACCAAAGTTATCAGCACTATAAGCAGTATCCAAGGCTTTAGTATACCCATTCAACACCTTGAATGGAAAACAACACCAAAGTTATCAGCACTTTTAACAGTATGTGAGGCATTTCAGTGTTTCTTCAACACCTTGAATGGAAAACAACACCAATGGTATCAGCACTGTCTACAGTATCAGAGACTGTTCTGTCTCCAAAATTGACAAATTTCATGTCTTTTTCCCAGTCATCAATGAAAATTGAAAATATTCCAAATTTGAGTTAAAATGTGGAATTGGAAGCCACCCGACGTGTAAGTTGTAATAGATTCCAAAGTTGAGTTAAAAAGTTGAATTGGAAGCCACCCGACGTGTAAGTTGTAATCAATAAGCCCTTGCAGGTTTCTCCCGCATTTGTGGTCGCTTAGGCGTCGTAAAAATAACTGCTGATTGAAATCATTATTTATTATCATTATTATTATCATTTATTATTAATGGATATTGCTGTTAGCAGTGCATTTTGGATATTAAAGTCTCTGTTGTTTGATGGAGTACTTGTTCGTAAATGTAACATACACTTGAACTCCGTAATTATTAATAACCACCAATTATCGTATGCTAGAAACTCCAATATTGGTCACTCTTGCTCAAACTTCTACTAAGGATTTAACAGCCACCCTCAAAGCAGTTTCTTCACTAAGAAATTTAAACCATTAAGGTAAAAACCTCCTCAGTGTCTGAATAATTTGGAGTGTCAAATCTTTCAGGAAAAGTAATTTTGAAAACTTTACACATTCTTTTTGCATGTTCAGATTTTGAGTCTAATATTGATAACCTGCAACGCGAGTGTACTTGTAGTTGGGAGGTAAGTTAGCGTGTGATGTTCTTATCATAAATCATAATTAAAGAACAGATAATTGACGGACAATCCTAAAATACATGTGCATAAACCATGTCCGATATACTGTATGTGCGGTACCATTGATTTCAAGCATGACATGAAAAGTATATTACAAAATTTGCAACAACTGGCTTCACACCGTTCATACTTAGATCATACCTCATAAATGTCAACAGGGGAAGGAGAAAGGGGGTGAGGGGGGTCAGGTAGGTGGGATTTGGGAGGAAGAGGACAAGTTTCCTTGATTATGTCGAGTGAGAAGAACAAAATGCAATAGGAAAGGGAAAACATGTTTGTGGTTTCTGTGAACAGTAAATGTATTGTAAGGTTGACATCACATTTGGTGATTATTTGAATGTTTAAATCTTGCCTCACACTTTCAGGCTGATCACGATCCCTTTTAACTTGTCCGTCATGACCTAGTTTCTATTGTTTTTATCGTCGTGAGGATCCATTATCTTACAAATGTTCCAGAGTGCACTAAGCAGCTCACACAATGATTGTTACTTGTTAATGGCTGGACCGCGTTTCGATCACATGCAAATTTATTACGCAGTGATTGGTTACATTTGTAAACAATGGACAGTTCTAGTTGTGAACCAACACAGACTGCCTACTGCATGGTCGAGAGGACGCTACATGTTTAGTTTTCCTGACCGAAGATGGTGTGACTTAAAACTAGCAAAATCTTGATCAATCCTAGTCTTAAGCACACGCACACACTATCTGACAGTCTACCAATTTCCATGTAATGACCGTCCAGTGGAGACCGGCCGTGACCAGTCGGGCAGCAGGCTTAACATAGGACTGGTTTATGTTTTTTAAATAAACTTGGACTCCGACCTATTCGTGAGAAATGTAAGGTGTTGTAAAAAATATCAAAAAAGAGAGCAAGTAACCGTTTCCAGAGAAGCTTGGGTTTCTAACCTTACGTCTCAAAGAAAATGAAGTGTATTTCGATCATTTTCAGATTAGAAAATGTAAAGGAGATTTGTAATGTACCTGTTGTAATATTATGTACATGTGCACAGTTAGTGATGTTAATAGTTTTTTGTAAATAAAAACTTAGACCAGGATATTGTATTCCACTTTTGTTCTCAATTTCTCTCTCTTCTATTGTGTTTGTCTATTGTTGTGATTGTCTATTGTTGTGATTGTCTATTGTTGGTTTTGTTTTGTGGTCAGATGTATCAGATAGTATGGTATTCTGATCAGAGACAATGCATTACGCAGATCTTGCTTATAAGAAAATCCGTCCTAGATACCCCACTTTTTCCATAATAAGTAATGAGCCATTGGTCGGGTAGGGTACCCCAGTTCTTACTGAAAAAGTGGGGTATCTAGTGCAGATTTTCTCATGGGCAAGATCTGCATAATGGTGAAACATGTCAGAGCAAGAATATTTTGCATTGTTTGTTGAGAGCCCCATCTCAATTTCTTGACCCTAATTCGAGATATAGTTGATTGATTGAAACATGTTTTGTCTGGATAAACCCTGCAGCCTGACTTCAGAATGTGGATAATAATAGATATATCTTCAAAAGCTTTATTTTCCTATGATAATGTTCTTGTTGATTTTATCTTTGAAATGTGACACACTTGGAATGTTTGCTGAGCTGTTGATGTTCTCTGCAGAATTTCATCAAAAGTGCAACTTTCCTAGGAATTTCATTTTCCTCAATGGGCAAAATGATTTCAATATTATGAAGAAGATAGAGGGAAAAAAAACATTTCATTGCTATTTTGCCATGATGAATGCTTTCAAAAACTCACCAAAGTTTGGAAAATTTTGTCTACAAATCAACTTCAGCCACTGGAATAACTTTTGCCTAAAATGTCAATGCCCTGTGAAAGCATGTCATACTAGGTTTGGTTAGGAAGGTTGAAATGTCTTCGAACCAGTTTCAATCTTCACCATGTTGACTGGATCTGTGGCCATAAACACGTTTCTGAAGAGTGGTCTTCAAGTGCTGTCACCTTCATATTGTTTGTTATAAACTCTGCAAGAAGTAAGGTAAATGATATCCTAATAGGATGGAAACCATGTCAGTACCTCTAACTTTTAAATTTAATATGTAACATGACAGTTAGACTCCTACTGTAAACTAAAGGATAACTTTAGAGACAAAAAAAGAAGATGTTATATACCCTTAACCTTATACACCCTGCCATCACTCTATATTTATTTCAATACCCATTGACTTTCGTGCAATAACCTTTATATCATATGCGGCTCATTAATTCAGATGCAAGACAAAATAGGAAAACAGGAGAGTTCTATCAGGACTAATACCGTTTGTGAATGTGTTGTCAATACCAACCGTGTGAGCCTGATTGATTCTATTTTTCTCTTCATATTCTTTCTCTTTGTAGACTGATTTCAATTCTGTCTGTCATGATCCCAACAATGCATAATGATGATCGGATGTCAATGTATGCTTGTTATTTCTAAACCTAACTTTTGATCAGAACTTCATATTACTTTAGCGCCCTCTTATTGATTATGCGTAATCAGAGTCGTATGAATGGCTGGCTCTGTGTGAAATGTGATTTGCGTGCGGACGATCGGAAGATTTTATTTACCACAGACGACGTGACCAATTTAGCATTTTCACAGCTAAAACACGGGTAGTGGTTTACAAAATTTGCGAACATGGATTTTATGAAGGCAAAATTACGTTACCGAACAACGCAAACAACAGCATAAAAAGCCTATTGCTCATGGTCTGATTGCCGATCGATGTACAGAGTTTGGAAACCAGACACCCCAATCATTACCCCCTCTTCACATATTCCGTCATCAAACTTGTCGATTCCGTCAGTAGATGAAACTTGAGCTCAGTTTCCGATTAAAGGTATATTTCAGCAACCAAAATGAAAGAAGATGAAAAATTCCACGAAAACCTGCTTCAACGTAGGAATAATTTTCTCTCTGATCTGATAGTGATCAGGGACTGGATGGGATGACCGTTTCCGTTTTGACTAGGAATTCACAGCCTGGGTCGGGGAAGGACGGATGATTTCACTGGCGGCATGTCGAGTTAAAATAACATTTAGTGTCATGGCACTGCTTGCAGAAATGGAAACTAGTCATTGTTTTGGTGTGTATCGGGAACCGGGAGGTGGCAGGTTGCGATCACTGAGGTCCCTAGTGACTTGTTGGGCGCGCTGTAGGTGTGCCGCCCGCCCCCAACACAAACTAATCCCTCGGCTTCCCATGTAGTTTGTCTCACCATCACTCTACTGTGTAGGCTACTATTACTTCACAAGTTACAGGACACTATCATCATATCAAGGGCGTAGGAACCGGGGGGGGCTGGGGGTGGCGCCAGCCCCCAGTGAAAAATATGGGGGGCGGAAGTATCATTCCGCCACCCCCCACTTCGCAAGTCAGAAAACCCCTTTTTCATTTCCAAATGAGAAAAAAATCTCATTTTGGAGCACCAAATTGCATCTAAGGCCAGGTGAAAATGCAAAATTATTTACAACATGGAGTGGGTTGTTGAAGTGTGCTATATTGCACCAAATTGCATCTGAGGCCACCTGGAAATGCAAAAAAAAAACCTCCCCTTAGACCCCTCCCCCAGGCCGGCCATAAGTCTTCAACCCCCCCTCCCCCCCACTCAAAAGTACCTTCCTACGCCACTGCATCATATTGTGCCTCTCCTTAAATTGTTGGTGCCCCTCAACACAATTTTCTACCGGCTTGGTCGGGACATGGTTTGAGTGCATTGCTCTTCTCTGAAACGACGCCACCGTAAAGTAACATACGTAATAATTATACTTCCCATTCCTTGACAGAACGTGTATTGTTTGGGTTAGCATAATCTTACACGCATTTATGGTCAAGTTCATAATGAATAATGTCATGTTGGATGACTGTCAGTGTCGCGTGTTGTGAACCGCTACTACGGAACTGTATAAAAAGCATTACAGTAACAAATTAATAATGCGGTGAAACGGTGAAATTACGAACTAAGAATTACATCCCTCACTGAAATTCAAAATATCGTGTCAAAAATTGTGGACGTAATTATTCAGACAATTATTCATATTCTTTTCGACTCTTTGCGTTTTACATAACTATAATGTTATATAAATCTTGATGTCTGTTATACGCTTCCGTTAGTGATAATTGCAGATATGGCTAAGTTACCGGTAGGCCAGCTCAGCTGATTCAATGTGTCTGCTGTATGGGTACAATGTGGTATCGTATTGCAGTTACTTCGGAGTCTTACCACATTGCAGGGATTTCCATATACAACTAATTTGTTCTGTTTTAAAGGTAATTGTTTATTGATGCTGCTTTTAATATGTTGCAAATAGAATTTCGTACAATGAATCATTCTGTCCTGTATGTTGATATTGGAAAGTTCGTCTTCATCGTGCTCATGTTGTATTGCGCGCTGTGCTGTGCTGTGTTTGGACGGGTCATAACTCATATGTCATTAGTGCTTTCGAGTCTGGGTGCATGGCTTTCAGAAGTTAGTATTAAAGAGGTTAGACCTTGCTCTAGTTGGCAGTCAACCGAGGCATGCAAGTAATCCATTATGGTTAACTTAAGATTTGTAGATTTTGTAAGAAAATCCAACCAGATTGTATATTTGAGCTTCGTATTATATACCTACCGTTGGTATTCAAGTTGTGTGAAAGAGGGTGAACCTCAAAATCGAATACAACATAACAAACAATGAAGCCACAACTTAAGTTTTCAACCATTGTAATGATGCTGAAAAGATGCATGACTGATTAACTGTTGAGATCAATTTGACAATTCAGCTATATATTGCTCAGTAAGAGAGAATGTTGCATTTTTTACAAGTAAGCTACTCAATCCTGCTTTTCTATACACATTGTATTGTAAAAACAGAAACTAGGCTCTAGGCGTACTGTAGGCTCGCTAAAGCCTAGGTTTTGTAACTTGCACATGCATCAGGAAGCTCAACTCATAGAAAACTCAGAACTTCTGTTGCACTCCAAATTATCAATATTTTTTTTTACATTGGTCTTGTTGTTGCGGTGTACCTGTACATTAATGACACATAAATGACATATCCATTGGCTGTATTAGCATACAGTACTTAAACTACATATTCCCCAAATATTGATGACTGTACAGTACCTAAGATTCTGTGCCGGTATATGTATATAGTACTTGCCAGTTTTTTTTTTACAGTTTGCCAAGTAGGTCCAATCTAGTGGGATTTTCTTAATCAGATTGAAACTGAAATGTTCATAAATGACTAACAGGTTTGCCATTTTATGTTTTGTGTGATACTGTAACATCTGGGGCACTCCACTATAATGAGTATGTTCATGTACTAATACTATACTGTATGTACAGTAGTCTACATTTAAACATGTGACTGCTCTGTACAATTAGCTAAGTACTAACATTTTGGTAATTGGCTGGAGTAAACATTCTACTGTAGGCCTAGACCATCGGCACTTCAGCAATGCAGGGAATAATTTTGAAATTTTGCACTTTAGAAGGCTACTGTATGAACTTTGCCTGTTGTAAAATACTATATAGCTGTACGTGTACAAAAACTGCTATATCTGCGCCAATTTGCCCATTCTGCATAGCACTTTGCAAAGATTTGCAAGATAAATGGTTCACTGCAATGCATTGCAAATGCTATCATTCCCATGTATGTGTACAGGTCATATATCGTACACATTCAACTTTAATCATGAAACTAAGACTTCAAATCTTACCATCTTCACAGATAAGAGTTTTGCACTGATCATGCAATCTCTACATTGAAATGCCATCCGTATTACACAATAAAGTGTGGCCTTTAAAGGTTATCATGCTAACAGCGTATTGTCAATTCCTCAATTACGTATGTTAAAGTTCTAATGTAGTTCAATATTAGACAACTAACAGAGTGAACCTTTTTTGACACTTTCTTTATCACCATCTGAGTAATTTATACATATCAATAAAATATCACTAGAGATACACTTAGCAATAAGTTACAGTAAGTGATGGTACCTGTAAATTTCATTGGTTGTGCACGCATATGTATCCAAACTGATATACTGTATGTCAAAATTACACGCTCACAGTACTTGTAGCATATTTAAACACCTACCTTATGGTCATCAAATGAACTACGGTACAGGTGAAAGGCTCAGAGAATTGAAAACAGTTGTCAGTTTTTGCCTGATGAAGGTCAGGAAGTGCTTCATCAGTGAAATCACGAGTCTCCCAGTACACGTCAAGCTGTCAGTGTTCTTCATGAAGGACAGTAGCTTACAGTGGCTGTGTCCAGGAAAAGGAGATAAAGTGTGTGGACTCACTCTCCTGTTCTCACCACTAGTACATTATAACAGGGTCAGTGGGCACAAATTGCCCCATCCCAGTTGTGTGAAAATTTTTAATTAAGTGCCCCATTTGACAAAAACTATCCCCCCTTTTTTCTTCATTTTTGTTATTAACAATGTTGACAATGGTCACAACTCTATGCATGTGTTCGTCGGTCGTTCTGCCGTCTCCGTCGGGCACACTCAAGTCAGTACCCGATACATCTGTACTTTTGCTATATAAAAAGTATATATACCAATTATTCTTTCAAAGTGATTATAAAGTGAGTTACGTACTCTATGGTATGTTTAAAGTGGGTGGTTGATCTCATTGCACACAGCCCCATAAAACCAAGGATGTATGTTTAATGCTGTAAGCGCTTGTACAGTATTAAACCCCTACTAGTATTGCAGAACAGGCCTCGTTCTTTTCTGGATGAATATATTTTCCTTGTATTTCTACAGTCTCATAATTTTAGTGTGTATACAACATTTGTGTGTTGTTTGTGGATTCAATAATACCCAAGAATGGTGTACACACAGTACAGTATATCCTACTGTACCAACTCTACACACAGTACAGAAGTCAACTTAAAAATATGAAACTGGCATTTATTACATGTACATGTACAGTTCATAAACTGTAACTTCATACAGTGTCTGTTATACATGTACAACACAGTATATACTGTACAGTATAGGAGGCAATTTGGGTCTGTTGGGTAATGTGTATGTAAAACTACTGTCATACACTAATCAATGTAGAGTGACAGTGTACATTCTCTTAGCACTACTGTATACATTGTAGTCAATTAGTGGTATTCATGAAAACACTCAAACAACAGGTTCAAGGACAATTAGCAAAATTACCTACTGTACAGTTTGTCAGAGCTATAGATATTGTTTTAAATAATTAGGTTTTACAATTAGCTTCCTTACTGGTAGGTGGTATCCTTGACATTTCCATTAAATTCTTTTTACTGATAATACGAGTAATGCAGTGCTGCTCACACAAAGTGTTAGTATTTCAGTCCATGTTTCCCATATATGTATGAACAGTAATATATATATACAGTAACAGTATGGATTAACTTCATGATCCTCTTGACCTGTACACCACAGATTTCATCTTAAATCTGTGATGATATCCTGGTAATAGATCTAGGCCATCTCTCTGTAGGTCACAATTTTTGGAATATTTAGCATCCATATGTAGGTTTAACGGAACAATAAGAAATGCTGTTAGATGGTTAATGGAGAATTGTGATAGATAAATGTGTAGTACGGTAGTACCATTGGTGGGAGAATTGTATGGTATTGTGTGTCGGGGACAATTACGTTGACCCCTCCCTTTTTGCTGGAAGGTGGGAGTGGGTTCGATTTTGATGGAAAACATTCAGTTAAGATCACAGAATTGTCACACCTCAGGTGACATTCTTTGGCTAGTACTATACATTTATAGTATCCGGTGATTGACAAATCAGTTAAACGTTTGAACCAAATGTCACTTCCTGCTTAGAGTTGTTGCATGTTTAGTGTGTTTATTGAGGAAAGATGACTGGAAATTATGAATTTAAATTGCAAATTAACTTTTAACTGTGTAAAGCAAAAAATACATTAGTAAGTACTATACTATAATTACTTCCCAGATGTAAGAATGATGTGCACTACAATAACTATAAGAACATTCACTTCACATTATATATCACAATGCCCTTTTCAGTACATTTTGTTTCCATGGTAACAACTCATATCGTATTGGTGTGTTACAACCTTGTCTAGATATGAAAGACAATCAGAAAGGCACAGAATATTTAGTACAAGCACTCAGATTATAAATCCAGGATTTGAGAGAGGCTTAAGTTCCCTTGGAATGGGTTCTTGAAGCTGAGCTAAATGAAGTTACTGCACATTCCGGCTGTGTGCTCATGTGTAGGTAGCATCCAAAACCAACGGGAAGGAAATGACTACTGTTGGTGTGTAACACTGTCTACATCCTGTGCTAGACTGTACTGCAGGTACTGTACAGTACAGTAGTACTGTAATGGGACGGGGGGGGGGGGACCCGGGGGGAGGGTTGAAGATCAAAGTCCGATAGCTACGTATGTATGTAGTTTGCTTCTTGTCCTGGATTACGTTTTCACCTGGGACTTAACCTCTAGTACAACCATCATGTTTCTTGTTACACACTGATGTGAAAGTCATGATTATATAAAAAAATAAAAAAAATGGTGATAAAATGATTGAAAACTCTATAAAATTTAGAACAATGAGGTGCTTTGTAAATTGTTGTTGTGAGTTGTGACAGCTTAGTGTTGTTATATTTTGGCCTATACTTGGGATAACATTAATGATGTTATTGTGGATGAATAATACATGATAACATTTGGTCTAATTTATGTTTCACCTTAGAGAATGAGTACACACAGTAATTCTTCAGCAACCATTAAAAAGGAAATAAAAAAGAAAGGATATAGCTATGGAAGGAAGGGGGGGGCAGAAGGGGGTGGGGTGGGCTGGGATGGAATTTTATAAGAAGCTGTTATCAATGGAAACTACTGTATGCATCAATTAGAACTTTATTTCTGTGCAAATGGCATTATACTTTTGAAATGCGTCTACAAAACTGTATTTTTTTTTTTTTCTTAGAATTCCATTTTAGCCTCATCTATTTAATCAATGTTTCTTCCTCTATGAAGAGAAATTTCCAAACATGTTAATTTGTAATATAAAACCTAGGTAATTACTAAAAATAAGATGTTTGACTCACTGTGCCAATACATATGGTGTACACCTTGTGTAACTACTGTAACTGTACTGTACATGTACACAGAAATTGGCATGCACGCATGCCTGTATAAACAGGTATACTGTGTAATTTGCAGTTTCATTTTGTACTTCGTGGTCTGTATTGGGTGAACTGACTAAACTCTGTCATAAAAAGTGTTATACTGTGGGCATGTGTGGCTGGTCACCAAATCTGTGGTATTTGGTCATAAAAGACTAATAACCGTAGACCACTTACAGTACAGCTGCAGCACACACACAATGACACAGTTTCCGGTGACACCACAGAAATGAACAAAGGCAAGTTACGGTACCTCATTTAATTTAGCTGAATCAGACTTTCATTTCCTTCGGGTTCATGATTGCTGTAGTGAATATGTGGAAAATTGTGAAATTCCAGTGTGGTAATTATTTATCCACTTAAAAGGGGGGGGGGGGGGGGGGTGTATTAAAGCTAAGTAAAAATTCAGCTTTTTGAGTTTGCTTTGAAATTTTACCACAATTTTACATGTCCTTTAGTAAACTTTCCAAAATGAGATCAAACTAAGAAATACTGTAAATTTTTTTTGGTTTTTTGGTTTTTTTTTTGCTAGATGAAAAGTTACTGAGCTTGGAAGTAGTTGTATCTTTATTGGTAAAATAAAATTTTGGAAAAATATATAGTATTCAATTTTTATAAATTCCTTATTTGGAACACGAATCTAGGAATTGAGTTTTAAATGAACTGCATTATGGATTTTACTTACCTGTCACCTGTACAATAAATGCACTCTCATATTACGTTGTATAGAGTAAACTTGGTGACATTTTTAGTCTGAACAATCCAAACACTTACCAACTCTGGCATACATCAAATTTGTCAGAATGAACTATTAAAAAAAAAATACACACATGCTCTAAAGATAGGATAGTACAGTTGTGAAAATATATATTGGAGATCCTATAGCATGCATAATGTGGTAGTTTGTCCTGTTTGCACTCTGCAGCAAATTAAACCCTTTCCGAAATATTGCACATGTACAGTATAGTAAACTACACTATACTGTGGATATGAATACATTTTTTAGGATGGGCTGGGTAAGGGTGGGGAGGGGGAGAAGTTGGAAGGGAGGGAGGGTGAGGTTGGAAGGCAGGGAGGGTGTCGTGAGGCTTTGAGGAGGGATGGTTTTGAAATGGGTTGGAAACACTCCGTTTTAAGTAAAATATGTATTTTCATGTACAATACGGTAGTTGCATTGCTTGTTCTTGATGGTATTTTCATAACACCTCTTTGAACTTAAGATTTACTTTTAAGTACAGTAAGGTACTGTACTTATTCCACTACAATAATATCCACAAATTCCACATGTATGCATGTGTATTCGCTTCAACATGTACAGTCAAAGGTTATGTACTGTAGGCAGTATTGAGATAACAGCATCTATACAGTTTATCACTAGCATCCCCCAATGATAGATAATATTAATACCGGGTTGATGATTACACAACCAATTTAACTTGCAGCTTAAATATATTTAACTAACCCATAAATTACAGTACATCTGGTAGTATAAATTTATACTGTACTGTATATGTATGCATGCTGTTAAGATGCAAGTTCTGTTTTCTTTGGGTTTGTCCAATCACTTTTTTTTTCTTTCTTTTTATTCTGTTTGTTCCATCTGCAGTGAATACAAAAGAGTAGCACAGGCTGAGAGGGGTTCACAACAGCAGTAAAGGTGAGGAGGGCATAAAACTAAATAAAGCCCACAGGCAAACAATCTCTGCCAATCATTCCCTTGGAAGATATCAGCTCTACTATTTCTGCTTGTAGATCTGGTCAAAGTTCGCCCGGTTTTACTTGCTGGTGACTTTGACAGTTAATCTGCCAATTGTGTAATCACTTTTAGAGTGTCACAGCTGATTGTGTCCATTTAACAATCAGATAAACTGTACTCCTGTTGTGCACAGTATTAAACACACATTACAGTACGATAACTTCAGTATTTATAAATTGTCATTGTGATTTGTTACATGTGGTATTCTGTTCGTCATACAGCACACAGCCTTCTTTTCCCCTCCAGCCTTCCATGGACCGGCAGCATCTCCCAATATCAAGCAGATGATTTATTGGGTGTGAAGACATTCTTCATTTACGGTGCTTTTCAATTACCGGCCACGTCATCTCGGAAACATCGTGCAATTGGACGAACGCAGCGACGGAAGAATCGACCGTCCCGGCAGCAGACCTTTGAAATTTATTTGGACTCTTGAGCGGCTTGGTCGACATTGCCGCCGTCGGGCCTCAGATTTGAAATTCAGATGATGGCATCAACCGGTAATAGCACGAGCGTCCATGTGTCAGACACTCAGACATGGGAGAAGAATAAAAAATATACGGTAAGGAAACTAGTCAATCTTCAAACACAGTACTACTATCATTAATTAATATTAGCATCATACACTTATAATTGTTTATAGTCTACTAGATTGTCCAATTAGAACCAAATATTTGTATAAGTTTAGCCATTTGCATCAATTGCTAAAGCCTAGATGAATTTATGCATACTGCAACTTCTGTCCAGCAGTATCTATCAACTTTCACCCCGGTCCCTGGGGCATCAAAATGAGAGTGAATAAATTCTTCCCAGGATATATATATTCCAGTGTACAGTATATATGCGTTGAAGATTTTTACAAGGAAATTGAATGTAAACAGCTCACAGTGTACAGTTTAATGTTGGTTATCACTATACTGTTCTGTACAGGAAACCAGTTGGGTTGAAATCGTCTCTCCCCCTCTCCTCCCCTTATCCCTCCCTCCCGCCCCTCTCCTTATCCCTCCCCTCTCCTTGTCCCTCCCCTCTCCTTATCGCCCCCCTCTCCCTATCCCTCCGCTCTCCCTCCCCTCCCCTATCCCTCCCCTCCTCTACCCCTCCCCTCCTCTACCCCTCCCCTCTCCTTATTGCCCCCTCTCCCTATCCCTCCGCTCTCCCTCCCTCCCCTCCCCTATCCCTCCCCTATCCCTCCCCTACCCCTCCCCTCTCCTTATCCCTTCCTCCCCTCCCCATATCTCTATCCCTCCCCTCCCTTCCGCTGGCTTCTCCTTATCCCTCCCCTCCCCCATCCCTCCCCTCCCCCATCCCTCCCCTCCCCTATCTCTCCCTCCCCTATCCCCCCTCTACTTATCCCTCCCCTCCCCTCCCCTCCCCTCCCCCAATCCCTCCTTCCCCTCTTCTTGTCCCTCATCCCTCTCTAACCTTCCCTATCCCTCCCCAGCCTGTTTTCATGTACCACCAAGTATTTCTCATTACTTGACATTACACGCCTTTCAATGTAAAGTGGATATTCTTCTGTGTAGATACAGTATAGGCCTATGCTGTGTATGGTAGAGTGAAATCTTCATATATTTTTTTGTCAACTCAGACTGACTACCAGAGCTGCTGACTCTGTGAAGCAGAAATGAACAATCTGTTTGCTAGTGCAGCTGCTAGTCTTCCCTTGGTTCTATTCATTTTCTCTGTACATGCCAGGAAATGTTCAAGAAATCAAAACTAATCCCATATATTCAAGGATGATTGAACACACAGGCACCTTTGGGAATGCTGTGTCACATCAATTTTTTTCCCTGATTTTTTTTTTTTTTTTTTCATGGCCTTAAATAGTTAGAGGAGGTAGCTTATTATGAAAATTAATATTTATTGCATGGTTAACTAAATAAATTATGGAGTTAATAATTACAGTATCATTATATATAAAATATATATTTTTTTCGTGGGGAGGGGGGGGGGAGGAATGCCTTGGTCTTAGAAATGTAAGCTTTCTTTTGGCAGTTGTCCTGATGAATACAAGTATTAATTCAGAAAGATTAAACATAAATGAAGATAAAACAGTGTGAGAAAATGAAAACGATGATTGTAATTAGAAAGAAATTGGGGAGTTTTGTTGTAGAAGCAACCAGAATTGTTTAGTTTACTGTTTACAGTATATGATAAAATTGGTCTCAATTTAAAAATGAGAATGTTTTCTTCAACTTTATTCATAAATGTTAAGTGTAAGAAATCATAAAGTTCTGAGAGTTGATCTCAAATTGCTAATTTGCGTATATATTTCCATAAAGTATCATATCTGTACCATCTTTTGGAATTACTAAGTCTGTATGTGTACATATCTCTCATACAGGTTCTTTTATATGCACTGAAATTTGATCTTAGTAGCCAAAGAATGTTGCTAACATTTTACCAGTCTGCGTACTTAGAGTGTGCTCCACCCATACATGTCTCCACTCTACAACTGCACTTTCACATCTTACATGTATGTAGCTTTACCAGCGCAACTTATTAGGCACTTCAAAGAAGGAGTAAATAGTGTAGAGATGAGATGTCGACATTTAATGAACATTGTGTTCCACAAGTTTCTAAAAAAATTTTGTCTGGCTGAATTTGATCAAAAATTTAACTATGAAAGAAGTTAGTTTATAAAGTTTCCATAATTGTGGTATGAATAATTGTAAAATCTAGGTCTCTTATGTTATGTTTAAGTAAGCAATAATATCTGCAGTGTTTTAGTCTGCATATTAAACAAACCTATCAGGTGTTACTCTGACCTAAAAATTCAGGCGATTTTTGTTTGTTTCTTTGTTGTTGATATATATTTGTCATAAATACTGCATGTCGCATAAATTTGTCAGCAATTGGCTGATATTGTGAAATTCTAGTCAGAACTGTAACTGAAAGTTAAATTAATTTGATCTACTGTAACTACAGTTTGGACATTCTGTTAAATTTGTCACGAAATGATCGTGATTGAAAGCTTGAGTACCGATTCTATTTCGCTTGGTGAGCATTTCGCCGCCCACACATATTTTTGTGTGTTAGTAAATTACTATCCTATCTTTGGCATACAAACTGGAAAATTGAGCAAATGTTACTTAAGATTATTAAAATTTGAAGTGAAAACTTGCATTTAACCTAACTTCTTACATGTAAACATATTTAACATTGCCATGGGATGTTGACATTGACAATCCTTCAAAGGAAATCAACTCATCAAAGCTCTCAGTAAGTTGCAAGTCCAGCGAAGTGTAGAAAGCAAGGAATCAAGTTCATTTATATTTTTACAGTAATAAGTACTGTAACTTATAAACTCTTTTTTGTGATTAAAATGTAATTCACAGTGTCACAACATTGAAGCCACTTAGTATAAAATTGCTACCCACAGTAACTATGTAGTGCCTAAAGTATGTTATATATTTGTCAAATAATAAATATATCAATTTTCATTATTTAACTTTATTTTAATAATTTATTTCAAGAAATGGGAGGTTGGACTTTTTCTTGGCCATTTCTCATTTACTGTATTTGACTTACACAGTATTCAATCAAGGACTCGTGACTTGACCCGACCTTCGTAAATCTCGCTCGGTCACTCATCTACTGTATATTATACTCTATCAACGCCCAAACTATCTTCACCGGCCTCTACCTCTGTAATCTTTAATTTCTTCTCGCTCCATCGGTCGCCGGTCAAAGAGTCTAGACACGTTTCCTGCTGCAGTATTTAAGTCTTGCCTTGAACGGTCGTTGAAAAAGAGGTAGAGCTTCGACTGTAGGTGATACCATTATTATGAGACATACCTTTATGATCTTCACCCTTGCACAGAAAGGAGAACAAAGAGACATAAAGGTAGGTCATCGCAGCAGATATATGACTGAGCCATGTAATGAGTCATATCTCACTCAGACCCAGCATTTAAATGCAGTATTATACAGTAGATCTGTGTACAGACAATACTGTAGTGCAGTACTGTACGTAGGTGTTGAGCTCTTTGTCTGAAGGGCTGGTATATATATACTGTGTGTACTGTCCGCAGTAGTGTGTTATACCAGGGAGATGCTACTATCTAGAGTAGCAGCTCCATGGTTATACTGTAAAGCTTAGAACAGCGCAAAGGGTTTGGGGACATCAGTAAAGTTATTATACTGTAGTGACATGGTAGTGCTGTCAACATCAACCCCTTGTATGGAAGACATTAAGTCAAGTATGTTACATTCTCTTTGAAAATACAGGCTTTCATCGGCTAGCGGCACTTTTTTTTAAAATGATACATCCCAGAGACTGCACGAGGCAAGACTATTAAAATAGAATTTAACGCCAAAACAAGAGCAAGATTTTTCCTAGCTATAAACAGGTTTGCTTCCTCACTTACCTGTTTCCTCATAACCTCAGCAATCTCTCTCTACCGTGCTAAAGGAGAGTGAACCGGCCGACTTGTTAGCTTAAGTACGCACCTTCAGAGACCCCAGTCACTCCTAGGTCAAGTGGGGATGCAAGTCATCCCGAGGATCTGCATCCTAAAGGCTAAAGATTGTGGTATGGTTTTTTTTATCTTGAAGAACGTTATACCTAGAATCATTGCTATATAACACAGTACTACATACTGTACACTGTACATGTGTGTTAGAGTATACCATGTGTGTGTGGGACACTGACAGTGTATCCTAACTGCCTTATAAATATTAAAGAATAATTAATACCAATATAATACAGTTAAAACAAGGTCAAGGTTGACATATGGTGGTATCACCTGACATAGTAATATACAAGGCCACATGCTGATTGGATATGTATACAAACCCTGAAATTTGAACTTTCCCTGATAGTGGTTGGATTGGATTGGATCTGATATGAAATAAACTCTATAAAAACATCAAATTTAGTTGTATTTATAAAGGACAAGGATGTGAATGAGAACTTCCTGTTCGTATTCGTAGACTTACAGGTTGTGCGTCTCATCCATACAGCATATAATCCTTTCCTGAGGAAGCTTGAATAAAGGTCAATCGTACAGGGTGTATCAAATGCCCCAAGGGATTGGAGAGCTACATGAGAATTCAGTACTCTGTTGTATAATTTAGCATTCATGAATGTAAGATATAAATTAAAATTATGTGAAATTTAACCCCGGAGTACGGTAGCTGTTCTTCACTTGGTTTCAAAACAACTTTTGTTCGTCATGGCTGCACTGGAGTGATGTCGAATGGGGTGCCTAAATTGCCTTCCTCATATTTTGAGAAAGTGGTCAGGTGCTGGGGCATACAGTCTCGTCCGCCGGGTGGGGACATTAAATGGCAGTCCCCGTAGCAGGAATGGGAGCGAATTCACACCCCTGCCTCGTTATCTTGGCTTCCAGTTCAACATTTTAACCTAAATTTGGAATCTTTTCAATTTAGGAAGTCATTTCAGATGGGAAAACGGTAGACTGCTCTTGAATGAATAACCCACTTGACTATGACCCGGCCGGGTATAGAACCCGTAACCTCCTGATTGCTTCAAATGCTACCGCCTTGATCCGCTCGGCCACAGCACCAGTATAAAATATCATTACTGGATGGCAAATGTAACTTGAAGCCATTACTGTACTTGTGCTCCACTCGTCAAAAACCCTTTCAATTAAAGCACTTTTGTATGTACTATTCGTTCTGTATCTAGTCTGACGGGAAATTGGCAATCCTTTCACCCAGTAACCCCCCTCCCCCCCCCCCCCCACTGTAAATCCAGGTCACAATTTCACAACCATGTTTCTCCATATAACAGTACATCCAATCATCCTTCAGGTTTCAGTTTTAACCCTAGACAGTGATTTTACAAGAATTTATGAGGACTAAAAAGCTGACCACTTTGCGATAGGGGCTTGCTCGGTCATACAGAAGGGGGAATGGCACCTCAACTTTGAAAAGCTGTAAAGTCTCAAAAAGTGCAAGGCCGAAAGCGCTCAAATTTTGCAGACCTTCCCAACTCACTAATATCTACAAATGACCCCCAAAATTATCCCAAATCCAAGAGGTGACCTGCCTAGATTTTCTGAAATTTGGTTGATTTTCTATGGAATGACCCAAAAGTGCTTCCTCCTCTCTTCAATATGACAATTTCTTTCAAGTCTCAGACCAGAAATCTTTTGATATTTGGTCACAGAGGACAACTTTGTGACCACTGTACTGCTATCACATCAAGAGATGAACATATCGTGTGTTATATTACCTCAAGTTTTGGAGACACATCTTTTATTTTTCTATTTTGTTTTTACATTTACACCTCATGTACATGTACATCGGCGGGACAATAAGTAACTTTAAACATCTTCAATGACCATTGTTCATAACCATTAGCTGGCTATGCTATATTTGCTATATAACTACAGTTGGCACAGGATCTGCATGAATCCACATTTCTTCAAAAACAAGAAAGAAAACACTCACCCGCACGCACCCACACACATGCCTTACACAAACCCAAAGTAACTGCAAACGTAGTGTAGACAGTTGCTACTTGCACAGTAAGCTTACATATCAAATGTAAATAAAAATTTATAACACATCAGTTGAATAATTTCTTCGTGTTGCTTATCTCCAAAAGTTCTTTGCCATATCGTTAATGGCTGCACGTGTAACCGTCGTGCTATCATATCATATCGCACTAGGTGGTATATATATGTATGCTGCACGTAGTACAGTACCAGTGCCATGCTCATTACAGCCTAGATATTATAAACACCTGACAAAAATCAACTCAACTCAGAGGAGTTTTCTGACGACGTCGACGACGATGATGATCATGATGATGGGTTGATTGCGGTATATATCAAATACGTAGGTGTTGTTATGTTTTCTCATAAAATTCAAGACGTTTGCAGAGAGAAGGATTGACCGTTCTGCCGACGATGAACAGAACTGCGTGGGTGCATAGATGAGAGCATTTAGGCGGCAAGTTGAGAGAAAAACAAGAAGAAGAAGGAGAGGGTTTTAAGACCGTACATGTGTGTATCGAGTTTCTATCAGTATAACTTGTTAATTTGAAAAATAAGAGGACAGAATTTCTTTTGCTGTGTGTTTTTGGTTTGTAAAAAATAGGTTTGGGGCAAATAAGTTTACCTAGGTTGTTGTTGCTATATAATAATTTACTGGAGTATGAATGGAAGATTAATGTTGTTCGTTGACTGAGCTGTTGAATACAGGATTGAAAAGCCATATATTTTTACACATAATTGGATGTATTTCTCTTTTCATGTATTGAAGTGGTCATAACCGAATTTGAATGTCCCTTTAACATTGAATCAAGTGCAGCTAACAATTTTGTGAAGAGAAAAATGTTTTTTCATACATTTGATTCATATTTTGTCAATTAAAATTACAGTAACTTCAAGCCAAACCTTGTCATGTACTTGTCAAGTTTCCCAATGTAGAAATTGTCACTCTCAAACTGTTTAAAGGTCTGCTGTATAGACCCCAACTATAGCACGCTATCATGGAAAAGTATCTTGAGATTACGTAATCGACCTGCCTTGGTCGTAAAATGACCTCTTTTTACCAATTAGTCTGCAATGCCTGCCATATATTTTTTCATGTATGAGGTCTGTGTTTGAACGCTGTATTATTAACTACACTGTAGACATGAACATATTTCCACACAGTGTTTACACAAAGAGCCTTATAGTGTTAATAAGCTAGATGCAGGCTAATCTTAGAGCCTGAGGTGGATTTACGACTGTGGCAGGTCGATTACGTAATCACTAAACTTTCCTAGCTATAGCGTGGTATAATTGGACTCAATAAAGCAGATCTTTAAGTCTCTATGACTGTCATTTACCATTTGTCTACAGTTACATATGTACAATACTTGCAAAGAAAACATAAGATTCCAAAGAAAACATGAGATCGCCAAAAAACGTTAATAACTTTAAACAAATTCACCTCAACACTGTGTGCATGCTTACACGCTTTAAATATGTATCCATGGCTAAAAAATATCATAGGACGTTAAAAATAGAAGTACTACGGAACTGAAAGTAAACTGTTTGGTGACGCAATTTCAGTCCAGAAAGGAAGGATACATTTAATTTGCCCACCTAGCTTGGCGAGTCATTTGAATATTATCCACCGTTATAAAGTTAATACTAGATGCAGTGACTGTAATTTTGAAGATTTTTTTTTTTTTAAATGAGTTCAGGAGCAGCCTTGGTTAATTAATTCATTTAGTTCTCTTCCTTGCTTTTACCTTTCTCCTGATATACCATTAATTAGCACTCACCATTGTACTGTACTGTGTCTAGAATTAAGTGTAGGCAGGTACAGTAAATGTCACGTACAGCTTGTAAATTCCCCAAACAAGTGTTGCAGAAATTATTTAAATCCTAAATTTGTTGAAAATGTGTCATGTGTATTTACTGTTCGGAAAATACCCAAACCAACTTATAATTTTTGGGGGTATTTTTTACCTCGCTTCTGCAACTTTTTTTTGGGGGGGGGGGGGGTTTGAGCATTGTAACGGTATGGTGGTTGCTTAAGTCATGGTTTGTTTGAATTTCTGGCATATTTAGGGACAATATACCATATTTTACATTGTCTTGAAGCTGCTAAAAGAGGTAATAGGGTTTTAGGTATGATCAAGAGGAACTTCAGTTTTCTGAAAGAGGACATCGTAGTTAGGCTTTATAAGCAGTTGGTTAGGCCTCATCTGGAGTATGCTGTGCAGGCTTGGAACCCTTATTTTGCTAAGGATAAGGAAGTACTTGAAAAGGTCCAGAGGAGAGCTACTAGGATGATTAGTTCCTTAAAGAGGGTTCCTTATTATACTGTAGGCGGTTACAACTGTTGAATCTCACCACACTGGAGCTTAGGAGGTTACGTGGGGACTTGATCCAGGTTTTCAAGATTGTGTATGGTTTCGACAATTTATCCTTTACCGACTTTTTCATGTTTGCAAACAGTAGTTGTACTAGAGGTCATTGTCTTAAACTTCAAAAGTCGCATAGTAGGATTAATATTCGGCATAACTTTTTTTCTAATAGGGTTGTGAATGAGTGGAATAGTTTGCCTGAGAAAGTTGTACTTGCAAGTAGTGTCAATGGGTTTAAGAATGCTTTGGACAAGCACTTTAAGCATTGTAATCGGGTCTGAGTGTTTGTGTCTTCAGTTTTTTCCCTCTCTTTATAGGGTCCTTGATGGGGACCTAAGTGTCCCTCCTGATCCTTTTTTTCTACTAAACTAAACTAAACTATATAATATACTCATGGCCTTTAGAGTCCTTTGGTCAAGTGGTTAAGGCAGAGGACCCGTGATATAAGGTTTACACGTTCGAGTCCAGGCCAGAACATTACGTTGTGTCCTTGGGCAAGGGACTTTATCTCCATTGCCTCTCTTCACCCAGGTGTATAAATGGGAACTTGCACGGTAACCTGTAAATATAGTTGCGTGTGCTGGTTTGGGTTTGCACCCTACGGGAAGTCCCCCAGGAGACACGTATATGTTGTGTACTTTGGTGCCCCAGGAGAGATTGATTGAATTGTGCACACTTTGGTGTGTGGGTGTGACAAGCTACCAATGACCAGGGGTTAAGTTGTAAGTCATGTGAGGGGGGCCTTGGCCTCAAACAAGACTGTAAACCTTCAACTTTAATATTTTCTATGTATACTCTGTACAGTATGTCAATGTGTTATGGTATGAAGTACTGAGACACCTACATTTACTATATATACATGCATACCCATTGCGTATGAAATGCAACTTGATTGAATCCCACATAATTTTTATTCTAACCAGTGGTTAGAATTTTTCTCATATATATAACAGTAATATATTCATCCAATGTCCAGTTTTCCCCCCAAAATTAATTTCTTTAATTTTTCTGTAACGCATGACTCTGAAGCTCTCTTCTCAGCATACACATACACTAATAGCAACAAACATACATGTGTGCGGTAGGGAGTACTGCTGTACATGGAGCTTTGATAATGATAACTTCTCTCAAGTCTTTAAGTCTGAGAATTCGATCCTTTGTCAGCTTCACATCTTCCCCGCAAATTTGATATGCCATTCATGTGAAAAAGCAATAAAGGTATTTTATGAACCGCCGATACCTGTGACTCTTGGCATTTTAAACAGCAGGTATTCCTCTCGAGTAACCGCTGTATGCACAAATGAACGAATTGAAAAGAAGCTAAGGGTGACCTTGGTGATTTTGGTAAGAAATGCAGGATATTTCCAGAGTTATCTATAGATGCTAAGATTTGAAAAGCATATATATATATATTAAATTGTACTTCCTGGTAGTTTGGTTTACATACTACACTGTACCAGGCCATTACTAATGGAAACTAAAAATAGACAAAGGGAAAAAAAAACATGATAATAATAATCTGTTGATCACATCATTATTTTAATGGGTAAAACAAGCTTTTCTGAGAGAATGATTCCAGGTTACTGATTTTGCTGGATTTACAGGGCTCCTAGCTCTCCTACAGGTCTGGACGTTTTAGCAATTTTGATACCATTAAAATAGTAAAATGTGGGAAAGCTCAGATTTGTTCATTTTTGGAGTATATACAGTAGACATGTGTCATGTTGGCATGCATTGGTCACAAGGTACTGGATTATTGATTGAAAGCCCAAGCTGCTGTGATTTTCCTTGATCAATAAATATATTTTTCACAAAACAATTGAACTTTGCCACAGTAAATCCTCTTTTCCAAAGATCCTATCTTAACTTTCCTTTGTAGCTGTATCCATGTTCCCGAGCTGCTGATTCAAATTTCAGATGGTGTCATAATTAATTATGAAACTCAACTTTGATTAAGATGAACTTTGCTATTATATTTAAGGACTGCATGCATGTTGAATCGTAAACATGGCAATGTTCTTTTCAATCTCACCTCCCTCTATCCCCCTTGACAGAAAAAAAACAACAAAGAAAAATTAGAACAAGTGATGTAAACTTTTACCTTGAAATATCCATACCCTGCACTATACTGTCCATACATAAACAATGGACAGATACATAGATATTTCAGTTTAAGAGAGGTTCATGTTACTTTCCTGAACCAGTATTTCAAATAAACAGTGACATACTGTCTCTTGTTAATTGTATACTGTCAGACGTCAGTGCGTTCAAACAGACTTATATGCTAGATACAGTATACAGTATATCACTAGTACAGTAGATATGCACAATTTATGATCATACGACCCCCTGTATGTGTGACAGCACTGTGAACATTTAACATTAGGGCTATGTGATTGCTCCTCCCCTCTCCCCCTCTCTGCACCCCTCTCATCAGCTGTCTCTGCACCCCTCTCACTCTCTGCACCCCTCTCACTCTCTGCACCTCTCTCGCTGCACCCCCTCTCCACTATATGCATCCCACCCCCTCTTTGTACCCCTGTTCTGCATCCCTTCCTCTCTCTGCATCCGATCCCCTGTCAAAAGAAATGAAGTACATTGCTGTGTACACAGGGTGAACGTAACACGTACATTTTGAAAATATACAGTATTTATTATATTCTTGCGTGCTGTGTGTAACCCTGCCTGCATCATTCACTGTGTGCACATTGAAAACTGTACCGTAAATATTACTGAGCTGTAATCAGTGTGTTATATAATTGTATCCACTATATTCCTCTAAGTACTGTACATCCATAGTTATTGTTTGCACATCAAAATTAAAGAGAAATTTTGTTCAAATGAGAAAGCACTGCTTGTAAGTACAGTAGCATGTGTGCATAGTCAACATATAGTACAACAAATATAGAATGGCCAATAATTTGGCAACATCTTCTGAGCCAAACAAGGATATTAATTTAGAGACAATACAAAACAGTGAGGTTTTTAGAAAGACTAAAGAGAGCAGGTCATTGTACAGGAGCCAAGCATTGTCTGTTGTATAGTCCCTCCCCCCCCCCCGCCCCACCCACCAATGTAGCCTACTGTATATCACTTTGTGCACATTGAAATTTCCTTTACATACTGTAGTACTGGAGTATCATGCAGACCTACATATACACTGTACTGAACTCTTTTGCAGGGACCTGGCAATATCATCAAATATTTGTAACTCTTAGTGATATAAATTGAAGTCTTGCTGTGCACATACAGTACTGTACAGTACGGTACTGCAGGATCTAGTTTTAATAATGGAGGGATTTTCCCCACTTCCTCTTACAGCTGTCGAATCAGAGATGAGATCCAGATGTATATGTTATTCGGGTAGAAACGGAAATGTAAGCAAGCAAACGATTTTTCCATTTCCAGTCAACTGTGATGAAAAGAAAAAAATCCTGCTGCCATTTTGATAGCTCGATCTATGAGTAGATGAGGAAATATTCTCATTCATATGAGTTAAAGGAGTGCACTGTCTTTACGTGAACTAAAGCTCATTGTCTGAGCTTGTTTCAAATTATATCTTAGCTGTACACACTGCAGCGGTGCGTGTACAATTGATCACATGGAAATGGAACGTGGAACATGATGTTACAATAAATAGTGAATTATTTTATAACTGTGCAACTTTATAGTGAATGATAGAGAAAGAAAACAGTGATAATGCTCTGCTATATATGCTACATATATACACAACATTAAGCCATGTTATTGGTGTTTATAAGTATACATAGATCTGCAGTCAAACTAGTACCAATTAACAGCTCACTTGTCTCCTACACCCCCAATGACCCTCTCTAGAGACAAGCATTATAAATACAAAAGTCCAATGTTTTTGGAAGTGGCAATTAACATGCACCACAATTAACCTAACAAAAATACTGTACATTGGGCTCAAGTGATATGAAGTTCCCCTTTTAAACCACAATGTTCACATTTTGAAAGTCATACAAAGTTAAAATGAAAGTATATCTTTACCACGTTGTTTTCTTAGAAAATACAGAATTGAACGGAAGTGAATGGTTTCAATAATGTCATTTCCTTGTGTGATTTCAAGTCATTACATTTGAACAAGTGTAATTGACATCCATATACTGTAGTAGATCTTACAAGCAATGACTAAATTGAAGTACTCATACATTGCATCATTGATTACCTGTCTCCTCAAAACGAGCAGCACTCCATGTTGATACTGTGCCTATAGTGAACTGGGTACATGAAATTTATATATCCTTTTAAGTACTGTGCTGTATGCTGGTCACGATCGATCAATGAACCTTCTGAATCGTTCTATCATCCAAAAGTGCCTAGAAGTATGGTTGGAAGTCGTAGCAAGTGCATTTTCTGAATTTACTTCACTCCTCGCTTGAACCTGTCTCCCCACAACCTTAGCACCCTCATTCTACCGCGCCTAGAATGTCGTGGTAACCTTTTAACACTGTGCACCCTTTATGACCAGCTCCTCCGGTCACCGCCCTTCCTTCTCATGCTACCCACCAAAATGTCTAGATCGCTATTTTCGAGCGGATTTTTTTCCATCGGATTTTACCTTGGGAATTGGTAGCCATCCAGACATCGGTTGGCGTTCAACACTATGTTCTACATTGTTCAAACTATATCCTTTTCAATTTGAGCACAAAACAAACACTTTGGTCGGGAGAATGAGAAGGGAAGGATTGACCGGAGGGGTCGTAGAGGTCGCGCAGTGTTAAAAGGTTACCAGTTCATTCTAGACATGGTAGAATGAGAGTTCTGAGGTTGTGATAATCTGCAGGTAAGCTAGTTCATAAATTTCTAAACCCAGCAAGGTTTGGAACACAGGTCTGCAGAATAAATTTCTGAGTTTGGTCAACGATTTGGTCACAAATTCTTGTCAACAAAATGAAGGTTTGGAGCAAGATATTCAGTTTTTGACTTTCGAAAAATCACGGTAATGTTTGATTTATAGTTTCATGAACTGACCTTGCAGAAATGAAGATTCTTTGTCTCCAAATTATGAAGATCAAATAATAACTTGGATTTTGATTTCGTCCTCAAAATTGTGTCCCCCTAGCTGACACTTTTTCATATTAATAATATTCATTTGATGAATGCTGTTTACATAGCTTTTTTGAAATCTTCAAAATGATATTTCCTAAATTGCTTTACTACTACATATATATGCAGAAAAATGTAAGCCAAGCATATATAAATGACATACGGTACTGTACATGGTATTCTAGTTTCGATCAGTATTAAAAAACTTATCAATTTATCAACTCCAAACTGAGCTAGTATTTTCAGTCAAGTGTTCTCTTCCTCCACCCATCCCCCCCCCTTACCAAATGGTACAAGTACCTTGTAATTAACCCCTTACCAAATGGTACAAGTACCTTGTAATTAACCCAATCACTTGACTGCGGTGGAGGTGATGACTCCAGCCGAGATAACAAAGATGTCGGATGCAAATAAAGTAAGAGTGTAAATACAAACCTGCAAGGTCTTTTTAAAAGGTGGAATTAACAGAACAATAATCAGCGAGATTCGAAACGGCGCTACTCCAGACACAAAGAAAGTTGGTTTACAGTAGCTTTTAAAAATGGTAGATTTGGTAGGGAGAGGAATTAAGTACAGTAGGTGAATTTGGGCGTAGTGCTAACAGGTAGTACTGTATGTACCAAGTTCGTAGTTCATCAATGCTAGATCCAGATAAGATTTGGGGCTGAGATTACACCGTACTGTAGATACAGTAGGTCAAGGTATTTTTGTACATGGTTGGCCTACTGTATATACACTTACAGTAAGCTTAACGGTAATATTTTTTTTGAAACAGCTTCAATATGGTTTGCAACTTAATGTCAACATACTGTATATGCTGGAAAAATAAAGTAAATTTCTAAGGGAACTTTTCATAACAAGTGAAAATAAGCCTCCTGTAGATGAGGTAACACATGTTATAAAATACTGTAATCAATGCTCCCTGCCCACTCTCCACTGGCCCACCCAATCCCCATCAAGAAGAAAAATCAGTTTAAATTGGTAAAAATTCCTACATTTTGCTTCAATTCAGGAGCAATTTCGATGTACAGAAAGGTGCGGATAAGTATTCATGTATGTACAGTAACTTACCTTCCTTCCCTCACTTCAACTGTTATACTGTATTTACTTCGCTCCCCGCTTACCTGTCTCCCCACAACCTTAGCACCGCATTCTACCGTGTCTAGTATGCCCTGGTAATCTTTTAACACTGTACACCCTCACTGACCCTAGTGACCTCCTTCATTTTTCTGTTATACTGTATTTATAATGTACATGCTGGTAGAAAATTAGTCAAGGATAAATGTGCGTGCCGCTCTTTATACAAGCCTGCATTGCGAGTTGTATACGCTCTCCTGATTGGCCATTAAAGGACAAACTGTATTTGTTTGTTTGCACTATATTGGTGAGATAATTAACAGACATTGAAATTTGTGATAAATTGAGTTAATTTATTTGCAAAAAAAACCCAAAAATAATTACATCAGCTCCACAATACACAGTAGCGGAAATAGTTTAATTAGGTCCGGAAACGGATTGAACTTTTATGTCATGGTTTGACCTATTGGGAAAATTTTAGAAACATAGGATTTGTATTTAAGGAACGAAGTGTGCAGTACTGCAGTACCAGCACATTACAGTACCAGCACGGTACAGTACAGTATGTACATGTTGGAAAGGTACGTCAAGCAAAAACAAGCATCGAGATCTCTTAAAGGCTGTAGCAAAATGCAGTCTAGAAAACTGCTTTGTCCAGTTTCAGTGTAACCATTGATATGTAATTGTGGAACACATTGATTTGTCACTACCTTACAGATCTTACCATGCAAATAAATACTCAAGAATCTGTCTTAGAAATGGTAGAGATCCACTGATGGCTGTTGTAAGTCTTTTAGAGCTATGTGGTCTTGTTTGGATGTGTCATATTATTCATTCCGTTGAGTGAACCTGGGTTAACGCATAAAGGAATGGGTAAGATCAGGTACAGTAGGAGGGGGTCAGTGACCTTAGATATACGGTCATCGGGGGGCACATTGCAAGAATGTGATCTGTTATATAGGCCATGTAGATGGGTGCGAGTAGGTAAAGGAGACAGCTAAATTTACCCAAACCAGTAAGTGTTTGGGAGGGGGGGGGTGTGAGCCTGGTGGGAATTAAGTCATTCAAGACATGATTATTTAACAAAGTATGCAACCAGCTGTGTTTTAACTCTACTCGGCTTACATGGAAAAAGATATTAAATAGACTTTACTTCGCTTACTGACATACTTGTGCCGATACCCTCACAACTTTTGCAGCGTCAATCTACCACATTGAGAGTGGAACTGGTAACCATCGGTAACCATCTTGGCATTACACACTAACTCTCTCTCTCTCTGTCTCTTAGTGACCCCTTACTTGTACAGTATCAATAACACAATTATATCCCATTCTCTCATTCAAGAGATTTCAAATCTTAAAAAAAGTTCTCATATTTTGCTTCATTTCACAGGTTTACAAAGTAGTAGTTGTTACTAATGGCAAGACATGGTTCATCTTCAGAAGATACAATGAATTCCATAAACTTTACGAAACGGTAAGTTATTCCTCACACTTTAAGACCATACAGTATCATTTCCTCGCTTCCTCAGAATTTATTTGCCAGCAAAAAGTCAGAGTTCATCTGCATCGATCAGATTACTATTTTAAAACAGGTAAATTTTATTTTAATCTGAACTCAAATATATACTGTGGGCTCTGCATGTCTATAAAGTCAAGTTATAAATTTTCAGTTGTAACTTATCCTAAAGAAGAAAAGGTCAAAATATTTTCAATCCAGCCTGCGCCATTTTAAACTCAATGTGAGGTACTGTAAATTGTAGAAAAACAGACAACTGTGTTCCTAAATGTCAAGAATTGGAATGCTGGCTTTCAAGTTTCCATATTTTGGCAAGTTATGATGGGATGTTGTCATGCATTTTGTATACTGAATTAGGCATGGAACTATACTGTATAATAAAGAAATTTAAGCTACAGTGTCCTATCTTTGTTGCTGTCTTCATAAGGGATGTGCAGCTGTAAGGTTTATCTACCAGACCAGGAAAACTGACTTCCTGAATGAGGTCTATCAATTTTGGTAAAGTGAATTCATTTAATTAATTTACTCCTCCTTATATTTTCACACTCATGTTTCAAGAGATGATGCATAACTACTGTAATAGTAACACATGTATCCCTATCTGCAGCAGTCATGCATGTAGGATACATGTACTTTGGAATTATTACACAAATCTGACGTCCTGTTATACAGTACAGTAGCTTGCAATATACAGTGTGATATGCATCGCTCGCTTTCATTAACGACTCGCACTCCGATAAGTTCGAACTAAAATCCATCATATTAACAATCGGAAATAATTGCAATGTTCATTCAAGTTGCAACTTAGAAGACATTGACATCGGCATGATTGTGGATGTTCAAGTAATGTCATTAATTGAAGAACCATCGTAACTTTCATTCAGTGAAGAAATTGAGAAGGATGGATTTGTAAAGGTTATTGTGATTACTATTTACATACTCTGTAGATTTGGAAGATTGATTTTGCTCGTCCGGCTCTTATCCGTCTCCAGTCTGCTAAATACTCTCTCCTCAGATCTAACTCATCTACTAAACTTGTTATATGTTTTAGTATCTCAGATCTGGGTACTCCAGGACATTGGGAAATTTTAATTTCTGGGAAATTGGGAAGCTTTCTGATTCCAGTGTTAGTAGTACCTACTACAATAAGCAGAGTCTAGTATCAAGAAGCAGCGTGCGGACGACTTGATCCATTCATGGACTCTGTTAACTGCTTCGGGCGACTATCAACATCAGTGCAATAACACATTTGTACAGTAGTTGGACCTACTGATATACAAATACAATGTTACACATATATTCAAACCGAACTACAACGACATGCTGTTTGTCTCCACCATTGTATGATACAGTACTACCGACGTATGTATACATGTACTACTGTCAATTATTCTACTGATATGTACATATTACTATATGTTTACCCAGCAGACACTTTCATATCTAGGTACTTAACCATACCGCAATGAAGCAAGTTTCATGGGTTAGAAGTCTAACAATTGTGGTAACCTTTGATTTTGAATTTTGAGAGTCTTTCTCCTTTGTGTTCCCCAAAGGTTGCTTTTCAACTGGAGGTTGTCCTGCATACATACATGTACCCTGACTAAAACACTCCTCAGAATTTAGCCACATTACGTGGAGTACTCGCAGACTACAATAACATACAGTACTGTACTGTACATGTAGCACATGGCTACAGTACATACAGGCCATACAGATAGAAACATCTCTACCTGCAAAGTCTCTAAGTCTGTAGATGATGAACTACAGGGCTGTTGTTGTTGCTATCTGTACATGTGTACAGCTCTGACTTTATCTTGAAACTATGCTGATTGTAGGGCCTATACTGTTTATCATGGAATGGTGTCAAACTAGAAGAGGCCATGTGAACATGAGAGTGAACATATATGTACAGTACAGACATGTACAGACACACATACTGATGTATCCATGTAGAATTTGTGTAGTGTAGAATTTGTAGCGTCAACGATATGTACTGCTTACCCTTAGCAACATACAGATTTTACAGAGCTCAAGATATGGATGCTTTCAAAGGGAAAGTCCATGGTGGATTATATTTTCTTTTGACGGATGAAAATGGGAACATACATATGTATTCTAAGCCTCAGGAGGATGTTTGCATCCAATTTATACAGTATTTTACACATTAACATTTTCAAGACACGTTTTGTAGTGAACTTGAAGTGCAAGTAGATGCACTGATAAATTTGTATTTTATTTTATACTAAAATGTACAGTACATCCAATTTATTTTTTTCAACAGTGGGAGGCATTTACATATTGTATTAGTATACTACAGTTATTGGGGTATGTTTACTTCAATTTTGTAAACTTCAAATCAGAGGTCTAGGGCAAACTTGTAACTTAACCAATCCAATGTGAAAATAATAAGATGGTAAATATAAGGAAAGCAAAACTTTGTGTTCGTCTCTCCTGTTTGCTTCAACTCTGCTTACGATACAAATCTGAGGAAAAATTCACCTATCAATATCTCAAAAACAAAATATAGGAATTGCATGCAAACTTCAGTAGCTCACTAACAAAATGGTCTCCATTCAACCAGTAAAACATGATATTTTCTCCTGGAATATACTTTTGACAATGGGAATCTAGCAAGCATCTACATGAATAGAGGAAATCTTCTGCAAGGTTTATACTGTATGGAATGATTTTATAAGAGGCCTACAGTATACCTGCCAGTACATAGCAACCAACAGCTAAAGTCTGCACAGTACCTAGATATTGAACGGTAGTAAATATAGTACTGTGGGTACATGCCTTTACAATACAAGATGGATGCTAACTGGATATAAAGTTTGATGGACTTTGAAATGATTTTTAATTATTTTTTATATATATTATTTAATTAAGGAATTGTATCGTTTCTATGGTTACGTAGTGTGAATCATTAAATCCTGTTTCCTGATCCTGGAATTATTGTGCCGCTTGCAATATTTTCCTGTACGATGTTTATCTTCCTTTTCTATTTTGTGATCACCTATATAGTGCATTGAGCAACTTTTGTCAGATTGCTATATTTAGACTAATTATTATTATCAAAATAAAATAAAACTGCTAGCGAACTGCTTATCCACTAGAGAGCCTGTGTAGGAGAATGTATAAAAGTAAGTTGGCCTAACGTTTCGATCCTAACAGGATCTTCTTCAGAGGCTAGATGACAAGAGACAGTAACATAAGGGACAAAAACACGCACAGAATGTTGCTTTCTTCTCTCCATCCCTTGTCTACTTATAATCCCCTTTCATCCATCTCATTGTGTTCACCGTGCTCATTAACCTGTCTGTATTCTGTGCGTGTTTTTGTCCCTTCTGTTACTGTAACTTGTCATTTAGCCTCTGAAGAAGATCCTGCTAGGATCAAAATGTCAGGCCAACTTACTTTTATACATAATTATTATTATTATAATTATGATGATGTTGTCATCGATATGCCTGGATATACTTGTAATAAAAACTGTCTGTAGCAAGCTGTGCATAACTACAGAACTCGCTCACTTACAAACTATACCTACATACTTAGCAGCATATACAGACTTCAAGATGGTAAGCTGACTAAACATTGATGAAATTATAAATTGGCGGTCTAAACGAGAAAGAGAGAGGGGGGGGGGGGGGGGGGGGGAGGTTGCTGGTGTAGAAGCCTGTGTAGATTTTGCCATAGAGATATTGTTTACCCTAAAGTATGTATGCAACCATGGATCCAGGCATCCAATATGAGAAGTTCCTCGCCTTCCCCCTCCCTCCAACAAAAATACAGAAAATTGGGGGAGAGGATGGGAAAGGGAGAGTGCTGGTGTAGAAGCCTGTGTAGATTATGCCATAGAGATATTGTTTACCATAAACTACATGTAACCATGAGTCAGATGGGGGTACAGGCACCCAACATGAGAAGCCCCTTGCCTGTCCTCCCTCCACAGAAAAAAAAAGAAAGGGTTGCAATAAGCTATTGACAAATATCCACAGAATGTTTTGTGACAAAATGCTTCCTTTTGGCTGCCTGTTCATATTTCCTAAGTTACGGGAATACAGCGTATATGTACAGGTACAGTACATTTAAACTTGAAACTTTTATGTAATGAGGCCAAGCTTGTACTGCGTTTCAATCCACTGTGTCTTACACCATACTGTACATACTATGCATCTAAATTAACTGAGCCAGCTTGGTTAACATGCATGTGTTAACATAGTGCCTAATTTGATTGTCTACCTCACAGCCAGTTGGTGTTCCATAGTTGATGTCTGGTCCAGTGCCCCCCAAATAAGTAATGTATGCAGACCCTGTCTGTGCCTATACCTATACATGTGCGTCCAGTGTCACTACTATACATATAGTTGGCTGCATCTGAAGCCACATTTACAAAGTTCAAGATGCTTGTCTTATAGTGTGGAATCCTGATAGAGATGACAATTATAAGCTTTAATTATTATTACACGTATACTGTTTAGCTGATCCTTATTAATTGAATCATAATCAATTGAATCATTGGATTGGTATTCTAACAGAGGGCGGCAGACATTTATGAAAGAAATACCAAAGTTAGTTAGTTAGTTGCACATGGTATGTACATGCAACTATAAGCATAGATACTGTACTGTACCCAATACAAATAACATGCAAATTAAGTTCAACATGAATGCTTAACAGGACGGGAATCTACATTAACGATGCACTCATGAACCTCTTGAACCTACGATATAAGTGAACGGAATGTACTCTCTCGGATTAATACAGCCCTTTATACCCTCATCCATATTTGTTTTGATTTCCCAAGTTCTCTCAAATACAGCTGTGTTTGGGTTCAGACTGCTGGTATTTTGATTCTACTTCCTGTAGTAGTTTGTCTTTCATACATGAGATACTCTCATCTCACATTGAATAACAATGGGCTATTGTCACAGCTGTATTGTCAAGTACGATGACACCTCTACCTTCCTCTCATACAATCATTTATTTATTTATCTTCATATTGGATTTAGCAGACCTGTATAAAATGTTTTATGTTCAAACAACCTCACCCCATATGTAGGAAAAAGATAAAAAATCTAGATGGAGTTTTTCAATTATCAAAATGACTAATTACATTGCTCCATAATTAGTGTTACAGTACCTTGTCTACCAGAGGAATATATTTCTCTTCAACATTGTATCCCAGTGGCGAAGCTAGGGGTATTGGTTCGGGGGGGGGCGAGAATGGTCTAAGCGGACCGCCACCACAAGTTGGCGTGGAGCGTACAGAATTTTTTTGAGTGAAGATACTGTACTCCCTAGATCGCCGGAAATGACCCTTTCCAGGCCTTGCTAATTTGCAGATAAACGAAGAATAAATAAGTGTCATCGCCAACAAAATACATGTGACAAATGTCAATAGGTAGATACAGTAGGAGCGCAATAAAATAGTCAATAATCGCGAATAAGTAAAAATTGGTAAACAGCTGAAAAGGGCGCCAGCAGTCCAGTTGAGCCCGTCAGGTGGGGCATTTGCCCCCCCCCCCTGACTGTATGGGCGCTCCGCCACTGGTTGTATCCTACCCTATACTCTCCAATATACTTTTTGCCCTCCTTGTTTTGCACAAATACCAAGTTGAAGCTCTACGATCTATTTCTCTTTCTTGCTGTGATGCTCTTATAATGGTATTGTTTCCATCTTTTGACCCTGTGTACAGTACTTTTATCTCTTTTTCTTTTCTTTAAATCTCTTCAGATTTCTCCAAGAACTATATAAAATATAAGAAAAGAATCTCCCTTGACAAATCCTCAGGGAATATCGCTGTAAAATTTGATATTCGGTAAAATTTGATATCAGTCTGGCCTGTACAGTATTAACAAACAAGAAATGACTCGTTGGTATCACAACAGATTCGGTTACGGAGAATATAAGTATAACAAAGAAGGAAACAGATTCTTGTAGTAAAATTCTGCAATATTAGTAAAGTTCTGTTTTTGTGGGGTCATTTCTGGCATTGTATTGCTGAGATGATATGTACGTAGATTTGAACAAAATCAGAAAATGAATTTATATTAGCCGGATTGCAGCAACTGATGAAAATGACAGTGTTGTGGTTATACAGTAGTAATCTAAGCCTTCAGAAATGATACGATTTACTTGATAAGATCCTTTATGGCTAACCTGTCTCCAATCTACTGTCATTATGCACTCAAATCTACCTATAAGTTGGCTACAAAACGTAGTAACAGTTTAGCACTGCTCCCCACCCCCCCCCCCCCCCGCACTCAAATCTACCTATATGTTGGCTACAAAATGTAGTAACAGTTTAGCACTGCTCCTCCCGCACTCAAATCTACCTATTTGTTGGCTACAAAACGTTAGCACTGCCCCCCCCCCCCCCGCACTCAAATCTACTTATATGTTGGCTACAAAAGGTAGTAACAGTTTAGCACCACTCCCCTCCCCCCCCCCCGCACTCAAATCTACAGGTCTATATGTTGGCTACAAAGGCGGTAACAGTTTAGCACTGCCCCCCCCCCCCTGCACTCAAATGTACCTACAGTATGTAGGCTACAAAAGGTAGTAACAGTTTAGCACTACTCCCCTCACTTTCCCCCCCTCCCCCACTGACAACCGCTGCAAGATCCTGCTGATGACAGCTACGATGTATCACTATCAAACAGTAGGGATTATCCCTTCAGACATGCAGTCAGTGAAACTGTAGCTCAGCACATTATAGTCTTATCTCCCTAAACAACAGCTTTGAATATTGCATGATGAGCTACAGCGCCCTGAGCCACATGTCATCTCAAACCAGCTGCCAGTATTGGTCGATCATTTCAATTTAATGATGCATACCAACATTAAAACCAGGAGCCTCCATCCCCCAAATCAGTTTCTAATTATCATGTCTTCTGCCCTGCCCTCAAAGACATATTTCATATTCCCACCCCTGTGATCTCATTTTTTTCCCCCCTTTAAATTGAATCTCAATTTTTCTGGTTACTGTACATCTATATATTTCAAACTCCATATTCCAAATACTTACAGCTTACCATGTAGTTTATCATAATTTCCAGCCCTCATGTAGGCAGGATAATTTTTCTAGTTACTGTAGCCATTCTGCTGCTTGAAGAAACACTTTCTCACTTCCTTCTAACTCATTCCGACGCAACATTTTCCTTCTTGTACTAAATACTGTATACTTATATTAAACCTTTATTCATACCAGAAGCCTTGAATTAAATTTATCTGTATTTTTCTCAATTAATGCATGACAGCCTTCCACGGCGCCCCTCGGAATATGAGGAAGTTTCATATTTAATGTGGCGAGAGTGTTTTGGGGGAGTTGTTGCTACGGCAACTAGAGAAACATGGACAAAAAGAGGGAGAAGAAGAAAATCTAAGTTTGCCAATGAATTTGAATTTCTGCTCAGCAGGGATATAGTACTGTCTTATAGAATTCAGGAAGAAAATTTGTTTTGAATAATTTAGCTTTGTGGTTTTCCGTGACAATATATTTGGAATGAATTACAAGATATATAGTCAGTTGGGGTAAAAAAAAACAAGGGGGTAGTTGGGGTAAAAAAAAACAACCCCTTTTTATAGAAGGGGAATATTTAGCCAAAGTTCCAATTTATTTTGGGTGATACAGTAGTCCTATATGTCTAGTTTATTATTATATAATTTCTGGAACTCAATGTCACTTTGCTGCCAATCACCGCTTCATCGAATCAAGCGAATGCTCAAATAGCAAAATTTGAAGTTTGTACCACATATCCGAAACTTTCTCCTGCATACCCAGCTTATATGATGTGGAGATTATTCCAGCAGTTACAGCATAGCAGCTAGTGATATTACACTCCCCCATGGTAGAATTACTCCAACTTCATTCACGCTTCATGGGGGGGCCTTGTTTTTTTTTACCCCCAAAAAATGATGCGAATGGGGTAAAAAAAAACAAGTACTTTCCGGCTCGAATGTACTCCCTACTTTGGGCGAATGGATAAATTTTTCCATAATGTTGATTTTAGAAGTTAGGCAAATATTTTTCATGTCTGTCATGTGTCAAAAATGTTCAATAATTGGGCAGAAGTAACTGAAATTGGCTCAACTCTAATGTTTCTACTATATTACACCACATTTGTGTAGCATCATATACACACTGTACAGTATGAATATGGCTGAGCATGACATATGACACGAGCCATCCATAATTACGAATTAAGACAATTTCACAATTTTTTTCCTTTTTCATGTAAAGGTAGTAGCTCATACTTAGATGTATTTATATGCAAACATGATTTAAAGATACGTTCATGAAGAAAATAGCTGTTTTCTAGCATTGTTTTTTTTACCCCGGCATTGTTTTTTTTTACCCCGAATTAAGCAAATTTTGGGGGTAAATAAAAAACAACATTTTTCGCCAAAAACGACACTTTCCACTTACAAAAAAGTTATTTTTGTTAGATTCTCTTTAAGAGAGTCCCACTCCACACACTTGAACATTGGAACCGAAACAATACCTCTTACTCATCAATTTTTAGAGCAAACTTTAGGTAAATTGTTTTTTTTTACCCCACTTGACTATATACACACTAAAAGTTTAATATCATAAGAGGAACTATTTTTTTCTTGAAAGGTTGACAACCTGACATCTCCTCCAATAAATGTAGATTAAGTACTTTAGGCATATGATCAGTAAAAACTGAAACAATTTACTTTGATCCTTACTTACCTGTCTATTCACAAACAGAGCACTCTGGTTCTACCGTGCATACTGTATAGAGCAATCTGTTAGTTTGCTAAATAGTACCGTGCACCCTCAGAAAGTCACTATTTCTAGTCAACCTAGCCTGTTCTGCTGTATACTGCCCAGAGTTCCTAAGCATATACAGTATATATTGGTCTTTTGCCTGGTTTCCATGGAGACATACCAGTGGTACTTATCAAGACTAGCTATATATACCCCCTCCCAGTCCCAAATATGTATCAGGTTCTGTGATGGCCAGACACATCAATTAATGTGTCCCCAATCACTTTTTCTTCTGTTTGTATTCTTTTTGCCAGGTTTCCATGGAGACATACATGTATTGTTGGTGCCTATAAAATCCAGCTACTGTATATGTCCCCTCCCCATCCCTAGATCCTGTTTCAGGTTCCGCATCAGTTAAAGAGTCCCCAATTACTTTTTCTCTTCTTTGCATTCTCACTGTTATAAGCCTACCGACAAATTCCTGCATCTCTTCATAAAGCCTTAGAATCTACTTCAAACTGTTCTTACTGTTGTTAGCTCAAAAATAGTATGCAATAAGCCTGATAACAGGTATGTATTTATGTATGTATGTACAGTATGTATGTATTTTAGATACTCCTGCAAGTGCCAGGAACTCGCGAAGACGCCATCATTGGCTTATCAAAGCCGCAAGCTTAGCTGACCGAAGTCAGTCTCTTAGATTCATATTTAACGTCCAAGATTATGAATTGTCAATTGTCAACAACTCTGTAACTGGACGACATACATTAATCTTGGAGTGACTCTAACCGGGGACCTTATAAACGATTGAAAGGCACCGGCGATAATCACTGAGCTAACACTCCTAACATTCCTAATGTACACTCTAACATACAAATGAATCCTAAATCTCCATGATGACACATATTCAGGAAGACTTTGACTTTTGTAATCAATATATAGAGTATGTATTACGAACATCCTACGCTTTATTAACCAATTAACTGAGATGTCTAATTAGGTTGCGTATATTCTGTTTCCTTGCTCAGTTCCTATGTCATGTGTATGTACTTGGCATGCGCTTAGAACTCATTTCCAGGAGTTAGGGAATTATTATTTCTGTAATGAATTGCATCCTGTCTCCCACAACTAAGTTTTTACCCTTCAGCACTTGTCAGCAGTATTAAATAAGAAAACACTGTACATCCATGTCAAGGTATAAGCACTGTCCTAGATTTTGCAAACTATCACATCATAAAGCAGCTTTTTCCCTCCTTTACTCTCTTTTTTTTCGTAGAAGTTAGTGCGAATGATTAAAATTTAATAGTTAATCACATTTGGCTTTATAACTATAATAAATTAACCAACTTTTTCTCTGAAAAATTCTGGTAAAAATATGTTAGGAAAAGGATAATTGTACTAAACTGGCATATAAAGCTGTAAATATGCCATCATTTTGGTATACAGTAGCCATCTATAAAAACATGATTTTCTTCAAAGGATAGGGGTCTCACCCCTCTCCTTTCAACTTAAGGAAAATGGTAACCCCTACTCAAAATAATAATTGCAGTTTGAAGGATACAGGAACTATAGATTAGATTTCATCAGCAATTAATTTCAACTTGATGAGTGACTATAATTTAATTTGTTTCACTCATCGATATTTCGTTGTGGGGATACTTTCCGTAGTGCATCATTAACCACATTTACCAGCATTTACTTTTAGTTTTACTTGGAGTTTTTATACTTCCCTATATATGGCAAATGAATATTATTTTGTACAATTGTCCTGCTAATCAAAGACAATGTTCTAAAGGGGATTTTTATATCAAACAATATCAAAAGTTTTAAATTAAAATCAACTTCCCCCCCCCCCCCAAAAAAAAGCTTCATTTTAAACTGTCTGATCCTTAATATTTTCTGGGTCACCTCCCAATGTTCTAATATCCTTCTACAGGAATCTCCCAGTTTTCTTGCATACGATATATATAGTGTCAGTACGTGTTTGCCAAATTTAAACTTCGCCCTTTCCAGCGCACTAAAAGTTCAGTGAAAATGACACCGTTCTATGCAATATTCATATCAGTATGCATTTAATTTTATCGAGTTTATATCTGCCATTAAAAAATTTTGAGCTGAATAAATTTTGCCAGATTTGTTAAGGAGTGCGTAGATTCTGCAAACTTCAATCAAAATTTGCAAGTCCCTCCCAACAGATCATATGCAAATCAAATCTCTCTTTTTGTTTACGACTGTTAGGCCTAGGCTTACTTTTACTTTTGTGGCTAGCCTGTCTTAGGTCTCTGCTCTTGTATCTTTCTCTAGGTCTAACCGATGTAGCTTATGAAATTGTGTCATTTCCTTCCATTGCAATGAATAGACATAGATCTGTGGAATTAGTGGATGGTTCGAGTATAGGCCTGCGTTACAATCTTGATCGTGCTGCATGTGTAGACTATTTTGTTTACATTTGTGTAATGAACGAGCTGACATGTGCGGTAAATCGTTTGCTATAAGGGCAACAGAAAATAAATTTCTTTCTTTCGATTGCGACAGCTTTTCTCTATTAAACCCACCCGGTCAGAGTGCATTTAGAATAAGGAACATTGAATCTACTTCGGAAGTTTGTTTTCTGAAATTCATCAGCAAACACGAATTGAGACTTTAAAGAATGCCGCATTTATACTCTTCCCTGCATTAACTCCTAATGTACATACATGCTGCACACTAATCTTCCTATAGTACAGTGTAGCTAGCTGACAAATATATTGGTAACATTTTGGCAGTTTTCCAGTGGTGGTGCTGAAATAACTCTTGAATTTACGTTGTAGACAACATGTTCCTTTAACACGAGAGGTTGGATTGTTGGTTCAGATGGAGTTTATTGAGCTCTCCTTCGCTCGGAGCAAGAGTCTCCACCCTCCAGCAGGCTGATGTACAGAAGGAGCTGTGTATTATGATTACGGGTTGTGTACACAGAATATGTACTGTTCCTTGGCACGTAATCTGGAGTTTATTGAACATTTGCCGTGGCGCAAAGCGTAGTCGTTCTCCCCTCATAATTTTTTCCGTATTTTCAAATGGATATTTTGACGCTGGGAATTTATTAAACCCAGTTTGGTATTACATCACTGCTTTTGTTATCGTGAATTAAATCACAGCTTTGGTTTTGAATTTTCACTTTTTCAGCTCTTCAAAATGTTTCTGTTAAATTAATTTGTTTACAATTTCCTCGCAAAAATAAACTCACTTATATGCCATTGATCGTGTATCTCTTCCTTGTCTCAAGTACTGACGATACGAACATCCGCAGCTTATAATCATGTTTGTTGATTCGTGAAAGGGTTGACTTTCAAGATGAGAGAGCTGCATATCTTGCTTGTATCCAGATATGAACATGCAACTTGGGCTTTTAATGTGCCTTTTTCAGGCATCGACCTATAGAAGCTACAGTAGGCTTCAGTATCTCAGCACATATATTTGATCAAAGAACTTGTTATTCATCAATGTACAGGTTTGAAATGTATGCCCCTCCCACCCACCGCCCCCCATTCTACTGTACCCTTTCTACAGTAGCAGAAAAATTTGTGGCACCCTACTAAAGCAAGTTCAAACCAGAAAGTTGTCTTCATTTGATTTGTAAGATCATATACAGTAACAGGCATTACCGAACTGAACCAGATTCTGTGAATTTGCAGGACTCATGAATTCTTTCATAAAAGTATGTTTGTGTTCATTTAGTTTAACTTTTCTACTGTACCAAATCTGCTTCCTTTTCTGCTTCTTTTTCTCACTGTACATTCTTATATTTATGTTTTTCACAATATCGACTATGCATGTCTAGAATGCACCCAGGGAACCTTTTTAGCAGTTAGCTGTTAACCCTTAGCATTCTACTTACAGTATGCAACTGCAACAGAGTTGCTAAATTATCCTTTATTTTACATGTTTTAAACTATATGGGAAGCAATTCCCAATAATATGCTTAAACTTCTCTTAGGCTACCTGTCTCTCTCTCTCTCTCTCTAATGGTGATCTGCCTTAAGGCAGGTCCCTCACCAAACACAAAATCATAAGAACTGCTCTTCTGCATTCCTCTTCATAGTGAAATAATTTCTGCCATCTCTGATATCATCCATCAACATGATTCTCTTTCTCCCTCTTGGTCGCTTCCCGTTCATTCTTCCTTCAAGCACATCTTTCAGTAGTCCGTCATGTCTCAAGATGTGCTCAATCCACCTTTTCTTTCTCAGCGTAATAGTTTCTCCCAGCCTGCGGACCTCACCAACCCTCTGTAGAACTTCCTCATTTGTGACCCTGTCTGACCACTTTATGTTCTCAGACTTTCTCCATAGCCACATTTCCAATGCATCTATTCTTTTTCTGTCCTCTTTCCTTAGTGTCCAGGTTTCTGAGCCATACAGGAATACACTCCACACAAAACATTTCATTAGTCTCTTCTTTAATTGTAACTCAAGACTAGCAGTAAAAAGAGAGTTGTGTAGGTTGAAAGTTTCCTTGGCCATTGCCTGTACTGTGGGCTAATTTGCCCTTCCATAGCTAATAATATTAATAATAATAATAATTGATAATGATGGTAAAATGTGACATAAAGTACGTGCAGCAAAATGCTTTGCCAAGGACTTTATCCATGAAGGTTTTTCAACTCCCCAGGTTTTTTTTAATTATTTTTGTTTTAAATAGAAAAAAACTGTAACTTGAAAGAATAACTTTCACCCAGAGTCAAATACACTTCAGTACTGTACACGTACAGTACTACAGTATGTCTTTGGAGTATCTGCCTGTTCTTATATATCAGTTGTAACCATGCAGTTGAAATTTATTGCTTTACAGCCCCGTGGGGGAATTTAAATCAAATCACCGTGAAGTTAGCTCTGACATTTAAGCAATTGTTCAGTTCTTGTTTGCATAAAACATCTTCATCTATGAGTGTTTAAAACCTATAACTGTGATGATACTCTAATATAAACTGTACTGCACTATGACGTGTTAGCAATTCTCTGCAGGAGTTGTATGTCTTAAATGTGTAAATGCTGTATATAAATAAATATACATATATATATATATATATATATATATATATATATATATATGTATATATATATATATATATATGTATATATATATATGTATATATATATATATATATATGTATATTATTCTATATATATATATATATATATATATATATATATATATATATACAGTATATAAGTACATGTGTGTGTATGTACAGTAGTACTTGGTTTCAAGTGGTCTTTGAGAATATAGCAATAAGAGGAGGCTGGGATGGGGGCTTACGGGTAATTACTAGTAAGGTTAAAATGAATTGGAAAGGAACCTAGGGGAGGCAAAATGGTAGGGCGATGTGCAAATAGGGGAAAGATAGGAATTGGGCAAGTTTGATAAAATGAGAAGTAAGGTCCTAGGATGGAAGGATTTTAAGGAACATGAACCGGGAGAACTGGGATGTGGGGGTATGAGAGCGGTAATTAGTAAGAATAAAATGAAGTGTTAGGTTAGAGATGATAGAATATAATTTAAGTGACGGGGACAGGATTTGGGCAAGCTGCTGGATAAAATGAGAAGTGAGAAAAGGTATGGAAGGAGGTTATTGAGCGTGGTAGGCCAAGACTTTCAGCTTTCTTGTATGCGTGTGATCATTTTCGATGGCTTTTCAGACTAACATGTTCTCAAATGTCACATTGCTATTTCGTAGAGCTCTTTGTGTTAACGTACAGTAGACCTAAAAAATGTCGTACATTTGAAAATGTCTACTGTAGATTTACTTTGCACAGCTCTCTTACATGTCTCCCCACAACCTAGCACCCTTGTTCTACCGTGCCTAGAAAGAACCTTTTAACACTGCCCTCTATGACCGGTCCTTCCTGTCAATGCCAGATATACACTGAAGTTGAACTCGCTGTGCAGTATTCCTGCATGTAACATGGGGGAATCAGGGTCTATATAGGAGAGCAATGTACAATAGGTACTATTTTTGAACATTTTTTGTGATTCTTAGCTCTTTAAAAATTTGGGGGCCAATACGTATGACCTTTGATCCTTTGCCATCTAAGAACAATTCCAACTTGACAAATGTTCTAGGGTACACCTGCCAGTAGGAATGTGGCCTTGCATGTTGCATAGCAACCCCCTTTGTCTGTTTCATAACATTTTCATTTTCTCTCATTGTGTAACCCATATCTTGCCTATACTGTAGGTAGTACTGTATTCATTGGCTCCGTTCCAAACATGTTGGTTAAGTTTTTATGATTTTTTCCAACAAAATTCTGAGAAATTGGCTTGTTTTATGAAGTAAAGAACCCAGGCTAGGAAATTACATGATTTATAATATACTGCACCATGTGGGGAATTGGAATGTTGGAATTAGCCAGTACTTTGCCTTTGTCTGTAACCTTGTACTTTTACAACCAGGGTATGAACAAGTGAAAGACATGGATCTACATTCAGTATGATGTGGCCCAAATACGCTAGAAAGTCAATTAATGGCCATTTACAATATGCTAAAAGTTTAGTCAATATCTTAATTATGCTACCATTCTTAAAATGGCTTATCCCAATGAAACATTAAACCTGACATGGCAATTTCTGATCTCTGGCAGTGATATGGGGAGGAGGGTGTTGGAATGGGGGAGGTGGGTGGGTGGGGGGCGGCAGAGTGGGAGTGAGGGTCCTAAATCTATAGGTAAGTACCTAAAGTGAAAATGTTTAGACCTAAGAATTTGGGCATGTTATTGTTACAGTACCACTGGGGATATGTACTTGCCCCTCTGTGTAATAATTAAGTGTTATCCATGGCGCCGAAAATTTTCCTCTACTTGTGTGTTTTATATGTAAATCTATTGGTTAAATTGTGATATCATACCTGACTGGAAAATGATGAACATTGCAATACATTCTGGAGGTGGGTGAGAGCCAAAACTGGTCAACCATAAATTTGAATTCAGTCTAGATGTTAATTCAATAGGAAATATTCACTCTTGGCATTGTACAGTATTGTAGGTACTGTTGACAGCTGAAAAGTTTTTAATGCAAGTTGAACGTACTATGCTAAGATTTGGGGCCAAAACTGATAACCTTTAACACCTCAATTATTGGTTGCACATTCTTATGATACGATATTGTCACTACCTAGATACTCCACCATGCAGACCATTACAGTATAATCTTAAAGTTAAATAGTACTACTTAGTACCAGCTGAGAGTGGCCATTTGAGAATCAGGAAATTCACCAAGCCTCCAGTACTGTAAGTGTGACCACTGTCTATAGGGAATATTCTGCTATCTGTGATCCCTATACTGTTCTTCCTCTTTCAATACCCTGTCCAGCTGTAGGCCTAATAGAGTTCATACTAATTGGCATATGTTTCCCCCACAGTATAGTATATAATCACCACACTAGTAATTATCATGGGGTTAATTTGACTGCCCTCAGAAGAAAAACATAAGAACAAAAACCTTGTGAGCTATTAGCATCCGAAGGGAAAAGGTCTGGATAACCTTCACATGCACTGCCTCTTAGTATTTATTAATAGTTTTCTCTTTTTACTTATGTCCCGAGAAACATATATCTTGACTGCAGGCTGGTAAAATGAAACTAAATAAATTAATTAGTTTTCATACATGTTTATGATGGAAAGAGACCATACAGTAGCCCATGTGGGTATGGTAATTTGGGAAAATTGAACTGCAGATGGGAATTTCAATAGAATTTACTGAAAGTATGACTATGATATAATCGAATACATTTCTGTAATCAATGAGATAAAAGGATGCAAAGCAACGCTAAAAAAAAAAAAAATGGACTTTTTTTTCTACCTAGTTTGAGGTATAATCTGGAGGGAATATATTTCTACCTAGTTTGAGGTATAATCTGGAGGGAATATAAACAAGTTGATATGAAAATATGTTCCATGTCTATACATTTCAAGCACAAGAATGGGTTTCTAGCTAATTCAGTGGATCATATATTATTTACTTCACACATCTCTTACCTGTTTTCATTCTACATGCACTCAAATCTACTGTACCTAATATACAGTACAGTTGGTTAACATTTTTAGCACTACGCTGAACTGTACACCCAGATTTGACCTACAGTACTGCAGGGTCAACATCCACTTCCTCTCCAGGTGTCCAGTTGACAAATTAATTTGGTATGATAAATTGGATAAATTCTCAAAATTTGAAAATTTTACCATTATGGCAAATTATCAAAGTAATATTCATTTGTAGAAACAATTAGACAGAAGACTCATCTTAATTAACTTAATTACTCCATTGTTGTCTTACTTTGAGCATGCAATTATGCTCAGAAGGTACTGTGGCATTTTCCGACAAGGTGACCAGACACAAGATGTTGGATTATGAGCTTTCTATGCTCCTGCCATCCTTATTATTTACCTATATAAATATTCAGTCCTTCCTTATTTACCTATAAATATTCAGTAGTTCCTTATTTATAATAAATATTCAGTAGTTCCTTATTTACCTAAAAGTTGTCAATAGTTCCTTATTTACTTATATTAAACATATTCAGTAGTTCCTTGTTTAACTTTTTAAATGTTACAAATATTCACTATAGTCCCTTATTAATCTAAATATTCAATATAGTCTCATATTTACCTAAAAAGTCAGTAGTTTGTAGTTTGTACTATAAATATTCAGTGATTCCTTATTTACTATATACTATAAATATTCAGTAGTTTCTTATTTACCTATAAATTTTCAGTAGTTCCTTATTTACCTATAAATATTCAGTAGTTCCTTATTTACCTATAAATTTTCAGTGATTCCTTATTTACTTTCTATAAATATTCAGTAGTTCCTTATTTACCTATAAATATTCAGTAGACTTTGCTTATTTTCCTATAAATATTCAGTATTGACCTAACTTACAAATATTCAGTATAAACCCATATTTACAGATGCTCTTTTACCTGTCTCATCGTTACTACTGCACTCTCCATCTACCTGGTCTTCAGTTTTATAAACAATTTAGCTCACTGTCCCTCCCCCACCCCCCATTGGCCACTTTTTGGGTTGATTAAACCCCCCACATCCTCTTCTTTCCAAATATGCCATTGGTGAGGCCAACTTTAACATCATTCTATTTCGGGTACATAAATTGAACCTACGGCTTCAGCTACTAAACTTCCATACAGTCTTTAACTCTACATACAGGGCAACACTATATATATGTGTAATTTTGTGTCCGTTTGTATTGTAAAGTATCAATTAACTGAGAATAAGGTTGCCTCTTGATTACGGCATTATATATAATTAAGAAACCTTTTATCCATGTTTTTGGTCAGGAATTTAAGATCCTACGTGTGTGCATTGTGTTTCACTCTAATTTATATCTCAGGATGTTTAATTACCTTTTCACAGAATTAAGATCAAATCTTTATAGAGATCTTTATAGCGTGAAGATCCTTTTCAATGTTACTGGTACTGTACATTGACATCATTAGCATGAAACCTTAACAAGCACTTGTTAAGGGTATTAAGATGTATGCATACATGTACAATATATGTTGCATTGTCCACCTGCAGTTAATTGTTATCATTCACTACCCTCATTCATCAGATAATAGTATTATATTCTCTCCAACAATGCAGTTTGAAGGAGCCTAGATAGATTAACCTGAATATCTTTCTCTTTGAAAGAAATCTTTATAATTATAGAGTCCGAAATTAGTAAGAGTTTATAAACTACAACCTAACAAGTAATATTTAGTTTGTAGTCACTTCCTCAAAAACCAATCTATAGCAAGCAAATCTCATTCCATTTTTAGTAAAAGTGAGAATTTTAACTTTATGGATTTATAATTTGAAGATCTACATAATGGGTCCTTTGTTGCTCCTAGTTTCAATGATCAAATATTTTTTTTCCAAAGTTCCATTGAAACATTTATCTCTTTGAAACATCTGATCATTTAATGTAGTCATGAATGATATTTATTATTTCAGTGAAAATAAATTTAGCCTGGTGTGAGCTTATGGGAAACTTGTTATCTATGAAAAATGTTGGCTTTTTTTAAGCATTCATAAAAATAGAATAAAAGAAAAATAGAATAGAAAATCTTTAAATCTGAAAGTTTAATCAAATGTAATAACATGATCATATTTATTTACAAATGTCTCCATATATCTTCTATATAATGTGTACTCCAATCAGAAGTGAGTCAGTGAGGTGGCACAGTGCCTAAAATGGTACCAATCTGGTTACTACAGTAGTTAGGATAACAGGCCACGTAGATAGAATTTCCCAATGTTAGCTGCTCGTTAAAAGATGCCAGTGCTTTAATTAATCAACTAGCTGAAATCATGTTCTTGCAGACATTTTCCTGATTTCAATTGACACACATCATTAACTGCATAGGCAGCTTATGAGAGCAGCCCACTGGAATTTTGCTAATAATATTGAATTAATATCCGTGGGGGCTTATGTTAGGTACAGGAATTATGCCTGATTCTCTCATGCAGATGATTGTGAACCTATATTTAATACAGTATCATGGCATTGAGTTCAAGTTCTTAATATCTACGGGCAGAATAATACCAGTGCCCCTCCTCTACCAGTGCCCCTCCTCTACCAGTGCCCCTCCCCTACCAGTGCCCCTCCTCTACCAGTGCCCCTCCCCTACCAGTGCCCCTCCTCTACCAGTGTCCCTCCTCTACCAGTGCCCCTCCTCTACCAGTGCCCCTCCTCTACCAGTGCCCCTCCTCTACCAGTGCCCCTCCTCTACCAGTGCCCCTCCCCTACCAGTGCCCCTCCCCTACCAGTGCCCCTCCCCTACCAGTGCCCCTCCTCTACCAGTGCCCTTCCTCTACCAGTGCCCCTCCTCTACCAGTGCCCCTCCTCTACCAGTGCCCCTCCTCTACCAGTGCCCCTCCTCTACCAGTGCCCCTCCTCTACCAGTGTCCCTCCTCTACCAGTGCCCCTCCTCTACCAGTGCCCCTCCTCTACCAGTGCCCTCCTCTACCAGTGCCCCTCCTCTACCAGTGCCCCTACTCTACCAGTGCCCCTCCTCTACCAGTGCCCCTCCTCTACCAGTGCCCCTCCTCTACCAGTGCCCCTCCTCTACCAGTGCCCCTCCTCTACCAGTGCCTTTCCTCTCTACTTGCAAAGGGCACTGTTGTCATCGAGCCAGTAAATAACCTGAATTTCCAGGTCTGAGTTAATGTACTGTACAGTAGATTGAGAGGGGATAAATATGTTGTAAGAGAGGAGATAAGTATTGTTTGTTAATTTTCCAAAAGCAGCAGACAATTTTTGGGGCATTCTACTAGCTAGTGAGCTGTGACAGTAAATTTATACATGTCACTGGATTGAATACTTAACTGTTCCCTTAAATAAAACCAGTCTTCAATCAACGTATGTACACACCTTTTTCATCTGTCTAACCATAGAAATTACATAACAATTTTTAGCACTCTGCCCTCACTGACCCACTTGTCGATCACCGCCCACATTTGCCTCCTACTGACTCCCGATCATTTTAGAAGACCAACACAGAAAAGTTCCATGTTTCCCTGCATTCTACAATGTATAGTATGTGTGTGAGGAAGAGAGAAAAAGTTTCCCTCCGGTACAGACAACTAATTGACCTTAATTTTGCTTCTGAGTAGAGTCAACTTTATTCAATGTAAACACTCGGGCTGTTCCGCATTCAACTTTTTAGTTTCATCAGTTTTGTAATGATGCATTTTTGCACACACAACTATTTGTTTATAAGAGCTGGTTACTTTCTATTTCCTATACTGTACATGGTACATGATGATACTGACCTCGAAAAATTGTGCGTACTTTGAACAAATTTACTCCCAGGATTTTGTTAAGTGACGATAAGAAATGTAGCTTTTACCGCAGCGAGAGATGATATGAATTGTGTCGTAAAGTGTACAGTAGGACCCACACAGTGTCGGTGTCCTGATCAGTATTACGATAAATCTAATTGTAAATATGTAGTGTAGATCAATTAGACAAATAAGACCAAATCATATAATTATGAAGCTGAAGGGGCAAGGAAGGGGCAAGAGTCTTTTCATCACGATTCCATATGGATTTGAGAACACGATGAATATTGTGTCTGCACCTACTGTACCCATCTCCAGATCTACACAGTATGTATGTCAACTCTCCCTCTAGCTACCACCATGTCTATAGTGACCTGACCAGTATAAAACATTTGACACTGACCTAGCACACAGTGACCGGGATCATGTCCAGTCATTCTACATTTCATTTGACCACCCCAAAGTGTCTAGTTGCGGTGTCCTCTAAAGAGAAGTAAAAGATCTTTGTGTATCTTGACTGTCGGTAACCATCGCTCCTTCCTTAATATTTCGTGGCTTCTGAAATTAAAAGTCCCATGGAGAACTACAGGTACTCCTAGAATCATCCTGCTTGTCATTACTGTGATGATAGATTTTATCTTCGTTCAATAAACTGTGAGTTTGTCATCTATAGGAAGGGCCTCTGACTTTGGACAGCATCTGTAGATATGATTATTAGTTTGCCAGAAACACTGTAGTAAGGGGCTTTGGCTTTGAAATTGGTTAATGGCGGCGCAGTGCTAACATGTACTGGCAATTTGGTTAGGTAAGGTTAGGTTAAGTTAAGTTAGGATAGGATCGGATAGGTTAGGTTGGTTAGGTTAGGTTGGTTCTAGGTTAGGTTGGTTAGGTTAGGTTGGGTTAAGTTCGTTAGTAGTGCATATGATTATTAGAGACAGGGTACAATGTAGGTATTGTTTATACATTAATACCCAAATCAGTTCAGTTTGGTGGGTTTCAACTGGAATTTATCCACTGCAAATACAGTACAATATGATCATATATTGGCAGTGTATGTAAGGTTGTGTGTAATTGATATTTTAATGTTTTGTTATTTTGGACATTGACAAATATGTTGCACAGTGAAATCTCTCTCAGTACTTGTACTGTAGATAATTTCAAATATTTATAGAACATTATGTTTCTACAGTACGTGTATTAACAAGTTATCTTAAACTTTTAATTCTTACCAATTAAAAGACAAAAAGAGCCCTTCACATACATGCTAGGAATATAAAAGATATAAGCAGGTATTCAAATACCTTAAAAATAAATGTTTTTGCCAATTAGAATATTCATCTCCACATAACCACACAGAGTTCTGCAATGTATTCTTCCATTTACTTAAACTTTACTCCCCCCCCCTCTCCTTTCGAGAGGCAGACATAAATACCGACAAGTTTTCTCAGTGCGACCCAAATTCCTTTGATGCATGTTGATATTTTGATGGCTGTCTCGATATTGTACACTGATATGATGCTTCCCATGGACGTGTTGAAATTAAACACTGTAACATTTTCTGACCTTTTCTGACATTTACTGACTTTAGCAAAGTAGGACTCTACAGTCAAAGTGACCGAATCATTTCGGCGATGCATTGCATAAAAGGGAGAATTGAGGAAAGAGGTAGCCAGTGGGAAACAGTGCATGATCACTCCTTACCAATGTGTCATGTTTTGATGAATGTAATGAACTGGATGCCAAATTGAAAGAAAATATACTTTCTTTCACAAGATAAATTACAAAGCTCATCTCTTATCTGTTTCAACAATTACACTGCCCAAGTACCTCTAGAGGCTGTTAACTGATAACACTTTAGCATTATGCCCCCATTGACCCTTCTCCCTCCCCTCCTCTCTCTCCCCCTCCTACTTTCCAACAAAAAAACCCCAGCAAACTGTACATATCCTCCCAGAATAAACCATGAGTTTACTTGTTTTTACAGAGTTAAACCTACTGTACCATATACTGTATGTACAGCAAACAATGGTGGCAAGTTCAGAAAATTCTGCTCTTTAGCCTTCAAGTGTTAGAACTTATATATTTTTCCCGATGTTCAAAAGTAACAGACTTCTTCAAGGTGACGAGCATCTGTACAGACACTTATGTAAGAAGCTGGTTATTGATTTTTTTCGTTGTTATGCTTGTACTGCGTCGGTACACATACACTTGGTTGCAAAACGAATCGGCTTAAGGTGGGAAGTGCACATCGGTCGTACGGTGTCGGTAACGTACGTAAGACCTAATCCTAATGACGAGTACTGTACATGGACACGATCAGATTTATATATATCTCATGTCAATAATTTTCATTTCCTGTTTTCTTCTTACTCCCAGCTGAAAAAGAAGTTCCCATCTGCCGAATTGAAACTGCCAGGAAAGAAGCTGTTTGGAAATAACTTTGATCCAGAGTTTATAAAACAACGTCGGGAAGGGCTTCACGATTTCATCCAGAAGATATTAGGCAACACAAAGATTATACAACAGTAAGTATTGAATGGAGAGGGGCTAGTGGTCAGTTAGGCTGTAAGTGTATAGAAAGGATTAATGGGAATTTGGGCTTAATTTATAAGCTATCGCCAAAAAGACATGGGGAATAAAATGATCTGCATTTCGTGGTGCTGGTAAGATTTTACTTTTTCTGGCCAGTGATCGGTAAGTTAACGGTCAAGTTGCGTGAGAAGGACTTGGCTTGATATCAGAATGTGAACCTACAACCATAACTCTTTTTTAACTGTCCCGGGCTCATCGGATTAGGAGTAACCCAATGGATATCCCATCTGGGGAACTACCCCAAATATGTGTGAATTATATATGGTCTGTTTCAATCCTCCTTACCTCCTATTTGACCTATGTATTTCCCTAATTACCTGTAATTACAGTACTGTCTGGCAAAGCTGTTTGGCATGTAGGGAGGGTGCTACCCCTCATTGATCTTCCTTCCTATTTTCTTTGCCAAACCTATCAATTTGGACACATGTGTCTATTACTATTAAACTTTGCCAGTTTTGGGACCACTATCTGGTTTCCAAGTAGAATTTTTTTTTTTTTTCGGGGGGGGGGGGGATTTTTGGACTGTTAACCTTCCAACCTTCTTAACTGTGGCAGGTTCATCTATTAGGAGTAACCCAATAGTTTTCCCATCTGGAGAAGTACCTGAATAGGTGTGAATTGTATACATGTTGTACAGGACAGTCAAATTGATGGATAGTTTAAAAGTAAGATCTGACGTAAATGATGAATTTACTTTGCTCCAGCTCTAGCTCTTTACCGATATTTCCTCATTTTATACCTAACCTGCTAATCTGTAAACTGTAAATGTTGTAACACAAAGCAACTGCCTTTAGAAATAATTCATCTCTTTTTGACCAAATTACATCATTTCTTCAATTTCTCTACCCTCATTTTCCCCACAGCAACGATGTTCAACAATTCTTATCACTGGACGATCCTAGGAATAATTCAGATAATAATGTGATCGATGAGAATAACACAGACTACTTCACCGATCCTAAGGATCCAAATACCATAAACTTGGGATCATCACACAACCCAGCGTAAGTTATAATTGTCAATGATGTATGTATATTTTAGATCCTCCTGTAAGCAGGAAATCTTTAAGAAGCCTCATTGGCTTATCAAAGCCGCTAGCTGACCGAAGTCAGTCTCTTAGATTCACGTTTTAACGTTCATGATTATGAATTTGTCAATTGTCAACAACTCTGTAACTGGACGACATACATTACCGGGGACCTTATGATTGGGAGGCACTGGCGTTAACCACTGAGTTAACACTCCTAGATGATGATAACAGTTATAACTAGATGATGATAACAGATGATAAAAGATAAATGATAATAACAGTTAATTGGTAACACAGACTAATGGTCTACAATGATCCTATGGATCCAAGCACAATAAACTTGGGATTATCACACCACCCAGCGTAAGTAATAATCGCTAATGATGATAACATTTAGTTAAATGGTAACACAGACTAATGGTCTACAATGATCCTATGGATCCAAACACAATAAACCTGGGATCATCACACAACCCAGAGTAAGTTATAATCGTCCATGATAATAACAGTTAAATGGTAAAACAGAGTACTAGAATACAATGATCCTATGGATCCAAACACAATCAACCTGGGATCATCACACAACCCAGCGTAGGTATAGTCCTTATGCCGGTAACAGTTAAACCTGGTTACACAGAACAAGAGTCTGCAGCAATCCTAATGATCTAAACACAATAGTCACAAAGTTTTAGTTCCTACCATTTGCCATTTTTGAAGGCCTACACAGAGGTACTTGTAACGGTTACGTAAATCGCTGAGTGCTAGTTTCTACCCTCCTCCGCCACTTGAAAGTTTCCAAGTAAGATGATTCTGGGTTGTTATCACATTTGGGCATATTAATTTCTTATGACGGTAATCGTTAAAGATAATAAAAACTGAATCTTGCAGCGGTCAGAAGCACCTAAAATATGATACACCTTGGATCACCTCATAACCTGGCAAAAACAAATAACGCTAAAAGTGAAAATAGTAACAAGGTACTTATATCCCTCCAAGAAATCAAGCCACCCATCCACAGAGAGCTCTATGTAATTGTATGAAAGCTGAAACCCGGAACTGTTGGAAAATAAGAAGACTCCTTTCGTGAATCAGTCTTTGATTTTAGTCTCGGTATCCACATTGATACAGTATTTCTTGATTATCACTTTTGGTCGAATTTGTCGCGACAGTTGTTTGTAGCGTGTGAAAATAAACAGTCCTGAGGCTGTGCCGTACAATTGAACTGTTTATAATTATCGTGTTTGTCAAAGTGGCTGGTGGAGATGCATATGCATACAGTCGTGGTGAAATTAAGAAGGGGTTAACGAGTTAGAATCGTTAAACCTCTATTAATGCTTATTGTGATGGGAAACTTAGCAGTATTCACAAAACTGAAGTGAACAAAACATTCCATTTAGAATTTGAAGTGACTATATAGTGAGGTATATGTGCTAAATCAGACTTTCTACAAAGTAGATATTTATAAACTGTCTAAAATCAAGATTTTTGTTTCTCAAGGTTAAGGATCAGTGCTACTCTCAGAATATATAACCAAGCATTCGGTTACAGTATTTGCTTGAACTCTGTGAAGTATGCGTCCCCCTCACATTAACCCTTAGTATTTTGGCTTTGGAGATGGACTTTTTTGGGTTATTCTCGATAAATAATTAGATACCCCCCTTCAGTCTATTAAACTGAAGTGAATCCACATGGCTTTCAGCACTATTGCAATAAAGGTCTTATCTGAGATGAAGATCGTAAAGGTGGAAATGCCAGCCAGATGGGGAAAAAAAACATGATTGAATGTTACACTTTTATTTCAAACACTGTGCCAAAGTAAACAGTTTTTGTTTTAAATTGGAATACGTTTAATGAAAGGCGACTAGTTCACAAGATTGACTGAAATTTATCGATAACTTATTCAGGGATGTGCTCAGGAATATATCAGTGCAGGGCAGATTGTTTGGAAGTGTGATCCACACCCTGGGAAGGGATCTCATGGGTGGGGTACCCCCTCCCCACTGGACAGAGTTTGCACATGAAGTATGCTTAGGGTGTTGCTATTTTTTCCTATTCTGTGCCATGTATTCTCCCAGATTATGGTAAAATTTGTTAAATTATAAAAAAAAGTGTTGGGCAGAAATGTTTAAATACTGTTTGTGCTGGGTGGCATTTTCAGAACTGCTGGGCGCAGCCGCCTGGTGCCGCCCAGTGTGAGCACATCCCAGCTTATTAATAGTTCAAACGTTGGTTTCTCCTTAGTTGCATCTGCGTGTTAACCTATTAATTTAATTTTACATTTCAGTGCCAGGCCATCTGACTTTGACTTTCTCAAAGTCATAGGCAAAGGAAGCTTCGGTAAGGTTCTCCTGGCCAGACATAAAGCTAGTAACAAAGTTTATGCAGTCAAAGTCCTTCAAAAGTCAGCCATTGTTAAAAGAAATGAGGTAAGTTTTTTGGGGGGAATGAATTTTTATGTGCAATAAAAACAGAAATGGTGATTAGTATTTTTCCAGGAAAGTCTTAAAATTTTTTTTTAAATTGAAACCATTGTGGATGTCAGTGTTATAACTTTCATTTGTCACATGAAAGTAAAAAAAGGACATCTTGAAATCAAATTATATTTTTGCCTCTTTGTCTGGGGTTACTTCGTAAACTGTCACTCTTTAACACATGGTGATGATTGAGGGGCGCAAAATTCCATGTGGTATAGATACGATGCATCAGTGTCATTATAAGTAATTTACCCCTAAGCTTTGAGGGAGTATGTTTATTTTGTTTTATATGTAGATTAATGTTTCTAGCTTGCTTGTCAGATGTAAAATGTTTTGTCAGTAAATTTATCAGTGACCACCAAGCCTCATTTAGCATATACATATGTAAAACTAGGACAATCCCTTTGTTATGGCTATCCAATTAGTGGCTTATTACCAGCTAGATGTACCTTCTTCAGGGAGCACCCATGTTTTATAATATTCAAACTTATCTAGAAATCAACTAGATGAACCATGGGTTGGATGAAATGAATGAGACAGGGAATATATGTATAGTTTTATTAGATTAGTAATTGTGAGACAAGCAACAACTTTTGCATCTTATCTTTGATATCAACGAAACAATGTGTCGCTTGGAAATAGTCAATTTACTTTGTTCCCCGATTACCTGTCTCCCCACAACATTAGCACCTCATTCTACCGTGTCTAGTATGCCCTGGCTGCTAGTTCCTTTTCACTTTGGATGGTAGAATGAGAAGGAAGGGCATTGACCGGATAGGACCGGTCACTGAGGGTGCACAGTGTTAAAAGATTACCAGGGCATACTAGACACAGTAGAATGAGGTGCTAATGTTGTGGGGAGACAGGTAAGCAGGTCACTCGTAAATATATAAACCAGTAAGTTTTATAATTTACCCACATTAATTATCTGTCAGTCGTTAATGAAGCACTGCCAATAAATTGAGTACAATCTACCGATATGAACTGATCATGCAAGTTGTTCCACGTCCAAAGGGAGTTAACAGTCAAGATGCTTGCCTCAACCAACCCCCCCACCCCCCCATCCCAACCTTCATCACCTACCCACCCTGTCAAGCACTTCCCTCCCCATCCCTCTCCAAAAAAGAGGGGTTAAAAGACAAGGGGATTAACCATTTCTCTGTACTTCACTTCATCATTTGACCGTAACCGGCATGTCTCCTTTTTCGTCTTTGGCAGACCAAGCACATCATGGCAGAACGTAGTGTACTTTTAAAGAACATCAAGCATCCGTTTCTGGTGGGAATCCACTATTCCTTCCAAACGCCGGACAAACTATACTTTGTCCTCGACTACGTCAACGGGGGAGAATTATTCTTTCACTTACAAAGAGAGAGATCCTTCACGGAGCCCCGTGCGAAATTTTACACAGCGGAGATGGCTAGCGCTATAGGATATTTGCATTCCAAGGATATAATTTACAGGTAGGAGTCACTTCTCCGTCAGAAAAAACACGGCAAGTTGGTTATGAAATCTGAGTCGCGTTGAATTTCATTTGATGACATAGGATTGCCGTCATATACATTCAGCCATAGTCTATGGTGTCTTTGTTTGCACTACATGGACACATTTGGGCTAGGTTTCTACTGCCCGCATTACTACCACATTCAGCAGTTGCTAATCTTAAATATATAGTTTTGTTCAAAGGGAATATAATTTACAGTTAGGGCTGATCTCAAAAATTCCCAGAGTTTTGTTCAAAGGGGATATAATTTACAGTTAGGGCTGATTTCCAAAATTCCCAGCAGTTTGGTATAGATGAATTCAGATTCCTGTTGGATTTGATTTGATGCAGTAACAGGAGGTTATTCATGTTTTATATATATTCAGGGAATAATTCAAGCAGATTGTGTGATTTGATGCAGTAGCAGGAGGTTATTTAAGATGGACACGACCTAGTGCAGTCACTGTTGCAATTGTCTGCACATGTGGCCACTGTACAGTTACACTCACACTTGTGAATAGTGCATAGTTTGCAATCAGGACTGTGTTATATGAATAACTGCTCACTATTTTATTACTTTTATCACAAAAATAGTTAATGTGTCACCATGGCAATATCCTGAGTGAGTTAATACATATCCAGAGACTGCTTCACATAAAACAATGGCTTTGGATAATTAGTGAAGCTTATGTAGAATATGCAGTGTCTTTAGACAACTAGTACTTTCAACTTTGCATTTGCATTATTCTACAGAGATTTAAAACCAGAGAATATCTTGTTGGATTCAGAGGGCCATGTGGTACTTACAGATTTTGGTCTTTGTAAAGAAGGCATAGCGGCTAAAGGCACCACGTCAACATTCTGCGGAACGCCAGAGGTGCGTTAGTTAAGGGAATCCGTTTTTCATTTTCTATATCTTTTTATGAAATAATTTGAACCCCATCAGATAAGTTATACAGGGAAGTGGGATCATCTGAAGGATACTGTATCTAGTCTCTGTGTTGGGAAAAATATAATTCTTTGTGTTTGGGTTCGGTCAATCATTTAGCAAGTGACTGTCAACACAGAAAAACTCAAAAACAAACATGCTGTTAAGATTGCTGTCAAAACTTTGGAGTTTTTGGATAAGTCTCTCTTGCAGCCATTTCAAACGATAGGGCTGCCAACATGCTTATTGAAATACTCTTTGTTGTAGAGAGATCTTGGTGAGACTTGCAAAGTGGAAATTATTTTAGGTCAGGAAAAGGAGCCCTACTGCCCATTCCAACAATTGGAGGGGGGAGGGTGAGGGGGGGGTGTCATGGTCACAGTGAATCCTAACTCCTGTCGAACATTCGAAAGAGAATACTGCCTCTGCAAGCTTCGTCTTGCTATGTGTTTACTTCTTCTGTTTTTAACATTTTGCTTCGCTCTCCTTTGTATAGTATCTGGCTCCAGAGGTCCTGAGGAAGCAGGAGTATGACCGCAGTGTTGATTGGTGGTGTCTTGGTGCTGTGACTTATGAAATGCTCTCAGGACTGGTATGTTAAATTACATATAATGGTACTGGCACTGTAGCGAAGATGGTGTGGTGTTGGTGTTGTCGCGTATTAAATGTTCTCTGGAAATTCAATTTTATGTTTAATGGTACTGTCCATGTGAGGGAGAAAGGAGGTAGTCTTGAAACAGTGGTGCTGTCTTGGTGATGTCATATGAAATGTACTCTGGGCTTTTGTAATTACCTATAGTAGAACAGTCAATTTATGGTAGGACAGTCAATTTATGGTAGGAAGTGAGCGGTGTTGTCTTGGTGCTGTTATTAATGAAATGCACTCTGAAGTGGTATTATGTAGTGTATACATTAGATGTCATAGTGCAGTAATTGTATAGCAGGAAGGGTGTTGTCTTGGTGCCATTTTATATGAAATGCACACTGGAGGTGTATTATGTAGTGAATACATTAGATGTCATGGTGCAGTAATTGTAGAGCAGGAAGGCAGCGGTGTTGTCTTGGTGCCATTTTATATGAAATGCACTCTGAAGTGGTATTATGCAGTGTATATGTCATGGTGCAGTAACTGTAGAGCAGGAAGGCAGTGGTGTTGTCTTGGTGCTGTAACATATGAAATGCACACTGGAGTTTTATTACTGTTTGCGCAGTTAATGTAGAGCAGGAAGGCAGTGGTGTTGTCTTGGTGCTGTTATATATGAAAAAGTTACATAATTGAATGTCATAGTGCAGTCAATTGAGATCAATGAGTTGTCTTCTCCCTGTTGGGTAGATGGTATAGATATAATACGTGTTAATGTAATCCTAACTTAACTTCATTGTCATGAAAATGTAAACGCTTAACAAAAGTGTTAAAACATTGTGTCCTTTTATAAGAGCTTTAATACTCCGTGCTACGCACTGTGATTATATAAATGCTGCACAAACCAACCTAAACATTGGCCCTGCAATTCCTCATGCATGTTGACACTATCATCTCATGTTGACCTCCACCATTCCCCAAGTTGACCCCATTATCTCCACCATTCCCCAAGTTGACCCCATCACCTCGAGTAGCTAAAACCTCCCATGGTCCATACACACTAAATACATAGATATCATATTCTGCTTCATGATTGACCTTTGACCTATCATTTCAACATCGTCAAGACAACTGCCATCTCTTATGTACTACTTCCTTCGTACTTCACCTGTGGCAGGCTGTCAATCAATTTTCTGTCTGTCTCCTTCTCACAGCCTCCATTCTACAGCAGAGACACTGCAGAGATGTACGACAATATCCTGAACAAACCTCTTAAACTAAGGCACAATTTCTCACCGTCGGCGAAGAGCGTACTTGATGGGGTAAGTCATCAACCTTACTCCCTGAATCCTTTATAGGAACTGGCTGTTTGAGTTTAACCAAACTTAATGAGTTTTATTTCAGATAAGATATAATTTGATCTCACTATAGGTGATTTCATCTGATGATGCTAACTGAGTGATTTATTTGAAGTTGCTTGAAACGTCAATATTTTGTGGCCCAGATGCTTCTTTTACAAAAGTACACAAACACAACTGGGGGAATCTGCGATCACCAGTGTCTAATATAGGTCTGAAAACCTTGTAAACATGATTACTGTAAAAGTGAAAACTTTGATGATAAACTTCTTACTTTGATATATAGGTAGGTCCGCATTTGTACAAGAATCTTACTGATCAGTAACGGTTGACACATAAGAATCTTGTTTTGTAGTGTCACTGTTTAAAGTCCTCATACAGATTGCAGCAAGGAATCACTAAGCCAACTGGCTTTTCTGGTCTCTCTCAATTTGTGTTTGCAATTGCCTTTTACTGTTTGCTGTTTATCAAATGATTTTATAATCCATATTCTGTGCAATTTCTATATTTCTGTCATCATTATTTCCAGTGATGCTAAAAGTATGGTTTGCAAACATGACTTTGCAGCAGCTGCAATGTTGCCAAGTTAACGACAAAGATGTATTTATTAGTGACTTAGCCTGTTTTACATCAGTTAAAAAGAAAATAATAAACATACATGCCTACATTATATATTCTCCGAAAGTGAACCTGTATTGTTTACTTCCAAAAGTTTTTATTATGTGTTGTGTTTATTATTGAATTTTTATGCCTGCTATTTTGATAAATAGACCTTAAATTGGATGTGTGGGAATTTTTTTTTGGTTGTAAAGGATTCTTTTCAATTAAAGCCCTTCTGTTTCTTACTTCCTATCTTGCCCTAAAGCTTCTACAGAAAGACCGTCAGATGCGCCTGGGGGCCGGAGAGAAGGACTTTGATGCTGTAAAAGGCCACGATTTCTTTCAAAACATCAACTGGACCGATCTGTATAGTAGGAAGATTAAACCACCTTATAACCCCAGTGTGGTAGGTGTTACTGTCACAGCGTGGCTTTAGGCAGAGTTTAATCTTGATGTATAACCAAAACCAAGAAACGCTTTAGTTTCAAGTTGAAAAAAAAAATACAGAGCATGTGATGTCAAGAGAAACACATTGGTCTAACTCCCAGCTGTATAAATCATTCCTGTTTATGACGTGTAAAAATACCTCAATTTATCGTAAAGTTGCATTGTGTAAATACAACAGTTTTGGAGGTTGGCCAAAAAGTACATTTTTTTATTATATTTATATAATCCTTAGAAGACAATGCAACTTGTAATCAAGGTCACTGGTTTAATATGCTGACCAGGCTCAATCCAGTCACTTCATTTAACATTTAAACACTTATTTACAACAGTTTGCCAGGAAAAGCTTCAAGGACTTTTCCTGGTTGTCCGTGGTACAACCAGGTGTTACTGCTTGGTTGTCCAAACAGCCAAATTTGATTGTCCGAAGAGAGTGAAACGGAATAACAAAGAATAACCAATTTGTACACTGTGGGAGAGATGTTCAGATTTGGGGTATTGAACTGAAGGATTTGGCCAGTAAAAGTCCCCTTTTGGTTGATCATAGGTGGTCTGCAACTAACCTCAAAGTGACGGAGGGTGATACCAATGTATTACTCATCCTATTTACTTGAATAATCCCAATTTGATGTAAAAACCTGATCTTCTCCCCAGATGACCTCCAAAGCCGATATTTGTTGATCAAACAGAAATTTGGTCATCTTGAATGACTGGCTATACTTGAAAATCTGCCCTGGTTTGAAAGGGACCCTCAGGTGTATACTGTAGATCAAAAACATGAAATATAATGTACATAATATCATATATACGTTGTATAATATCATCTCTTATATACTCGGAGTCAAGGGCAACAGTTGATGATTTTGGCAGTACTGGAACTTTTATACAACACATATACTTGCACTTTTCTTCTTCCCCGCAGAACGGTGATTTAGATTTTAAGAACATCGACCCTGAGTTTGTCAGAGAGCCTGTCCCTAACTCAGTGGGGAAGTCTTGCACTGCCAACATATCAGCCAGTGTACAGGAAGCTGACAATGCGTTCATGGGCTTCACCTATGTTCCTCCAACAGACTTGGAATAAAGTTTGGTTTATGGCCCCCGCTGCATCTCGGATCCATACCTCATCTAGATAGCGTCTAGATAGCATCTAGATAGCATCTAGATAGCATAGATGCTGTAGATAAGGAGATCAAATAGGATGTAGATGCCTCCTATGGGAAACAGCGCTAGTTCACTCGTGAACGCACGACATGTGAACCGGAATGTGAAGGTCACGCTGAATGCGTCTCCTAACCAAACAAAGCATTCGCTGATATCAGGCTGGTAGTCCTCTTTAATATTTTGAAAACTAAGATAAGTTAAATGTAAAAGTTGGGTCTTGTAGAGTGACTTTTAGCTGGTTGAACTAATTTGCATTCTGACCTCCTTTTTGTTTTAGTTTTGAAATCTACCTCTGTTAGTTTAGTATAGAGTCAAGCCGTTTGATCTGCAGATCATTTTGTAGACAAATCCATCTAAAATGAAAGATTTCAAAGAATGTAGAAAAGAAAAATATTAAAAAAAGGACTACCAGACCACACCTTTAACAACAAAATGCGTATTCACAAACCTCTATGTGATGGAATAATTATATCGTTGATGATCATTTCTAAATTTTACCAAAAATTAAATGCAGGACTGTCGTGGAAATGCAGGGTGTGCCAAAGATGATCAGAGTGTTGTTATAAAAGAAAAAGGGAAAAAAAATCTCTCTTTTTGGTTTAAGTAAACAATGTTGATATGTCAGGATTTTAAAGATAGCTGAATTTTCCATCATGCGTAGGCAACGATACTCTGCTTCCCTGGCTTTTGTGGTGGCAATGAACGAAAGAGGGAAAAGAACATTTAAGATATCATCACTAGATCATACATAATATCAATGACGATATTTCATATGCTGAAAAATTATGGCTACTGCGTCTTGAAAATTTCTTGCCAAAATTGATCATGGTACAAGTCAGTAATTTAGAATATAAGTTTGTAAATTTGATTAGTGGGGTCGGTACAAGTATTGGGTAATGTGTAAATAATATATTCCAACCTTTGGCCAGGTATGTTAATGACTTATTGTACCGATTGAAATATCTAGATTGAACACGCTAGGCTGTCCCAAATTTGTCTCATTGAAAGAGAAGAGGAGGGGGGAAAAGATGAGAGAAATTTGGTCCGCTTACTAGCTTCATCTCGAAAGGAAAATGCAGTATGACCAATCATGAATTTCTTCAGCAGTTTAGTATTTAGAAAATGCTCCATTAGCCAAGGATGAATGGTATTGGTGGTCAGATATTCTCACATCACTTTGTAGGGAATAAGCAAAAAATAACGTAAAGTGTTCAAACGAACTTTTTTTTCAAAAAGTTCTGATTCTGGAGTGAGACAAACTTTAAACTCAAAGACCAATCGATTATGAACAGAATCATCTTCTAAAAAGTGTGAAAGTATAAGTAATCAAAGTTCAATGGATTATTTATAAAATTTCTGGTCTTTTCAGTCCCTTTAATGCCAACTTCTCCGTGAAAGTGTGTATAAAATGTTGAAAGAGAGAGAGAGTTTTGGAAACTGAAGAATTATGGAAATCTTTTTAAGTTTGAAAATAGAATTTTTTCAAACTGCTGTTTGTCTTCTAAGTTTGTGGTGTGTTCACTCAAGAAACTGGTGGTATGTTCTCTGTTTGAAGCCACTAATTATTTCTTCTCAATTTGGAAGCTTTGTAAATTTGATCTAATTAACCGTAATGTGTAAAAAGACAACACCAACAACTCTGCCAATTTTTTTTTTTCATATATGCAAATTAGGCTAATTTTGTCAGCCTAGGCACCTAGGCTAACAGATGTTGAATATTCAGAGATTTTATTGCCTTTGTTAAGGATTTGGAACTCCAAACCTAACACCTTACTTGTACTTACAGCTTTCATTTTGCTTTGAATTTGTCCCAAACCAGGGTGATGCCATACTGCACCATTAGTGTGTCATCTTATTCCACGAGAATCTCACCAGGAATGATTATGAAATTAGGTAGCAAAATCAAAGAATTTGTTACAGAAACAAATGGGAGAAACTACATTAAATTTGTGGGACCGAAAATAATCTGTAGTTGATTACTAAAACCATTCATTACTCCAAACGAAAAAAGGAGTAAATTTTTTTTTTTTCCCCTTTAAAATTTTTTTTTTTTTAAAATTAATTAAGATGCATGACTTGCCATATCATTGCAGGGATCTAACAAGCCTAACTGGTATAAACCAAAGTTCATTTTTCAAATCATGCCAGTGGACTATCACCATGACATAATTGTGTTTTGTTTTTGTTTTAAAGGGGTATTCTGGTGGCATGCAATGTGACACTTGGATTGAAAGGCAAAAATATTCTTCACTGTTAGTTGAAACCCCCATCTCAATATCTTGTGTCCCTAACTCAAGATACGGTAAATTGATTGTAACGCATTTTGACTGGCTAAGTAAACCATCCATTCTTCCCCCTAGAGTGTGTGAGGGGAGGGGGGGGTCACAGAAGGTGGCCTGTGATATCACAATGGTGAATTTTCTGCGGAACCTTTAACTTCTTTATTGTAAACATCTTGAAGAGTTTTCGTTGAAAACAGATACATTTTGGAATGTTTGCTTAGCTGTGTCAAGGTTCTCAATGCAACTGTGATTAAATGAATAACATGTTACAAAGAAAGAGATGTTGAATTGCTGTGGTGACAATGTTCATTCTAGCTGTTGCCAGATGCCTTTTTACAAGATATCATCAAATGTGAAGAATTCCATTATTTACCACACAAGAATGCTTATTAAGGATATGGCATTCACACCCTTAAAGATGCCGAAGATTTCCACCATCAGCCACTGGAAAATCTCTCCAATAATTCATTTCTTGAAAATAGTAATAATGATTATAATAAGAATGAATATCTTGAAAATAACTGTTATGACAGAATAAAGGAAATTTTCCATGTACCTTGATTTGGATCTTACCTCAGACATCAGATTAAATGTGACCTCATCATTGCTCCTTCTAATTTTGTCAAATTTTGAATTTCTTTTTTGAAATTTTTTTCCCTTTCCTTTTCTTCTCTGTGCTTTCAAAACTGGTGGTTTTGAGATGAATTATTACAACTACAAAATGTACTGGTTACAATTTGAAAAAATGTTGTGAATTGGATTTTCCTGTTAGTAAAAGAGATTTATATCAAGAAATAAAAAGTGTAGAGTTGTCCAAAGTTTGGTTACAACTGTTTTAGTAATTTATAATAAATTGATTACTTTGTCTGATTGAAAATAGTTATGACATTTCTTTTGACAAGTGTGTGGAGGAGGGGAAGGGGGGGGTGGGGATCACGGAAGGAGGAAGAGGGGCATGCTTGTTTTGCATTGTGATGGATTGTATCATGATGATTGGGGAGTAATTATTGATATGATTTAATTTAATACTACCCCTATGGGGTGACAGACAAGAAAACTAGCTTTTATGCACAGATATCTTTAGTTGATTACAAATGTTAAAGGCTCACAGAAGTTGGCTTCTGACTAACTGCCAGTCTGTTAACAATGGTCATCTCAGAGAGCTTGTCAATAATAGTGGTCAGACCAAACTGGTTTTTGAGTCATCGATGCTGGCGAATTATCATCACGTTTGAGGAGAAACGAGGCTGTGGACAATCTATGCCAGTTGTTGATGTGGGGGTGGGGGGGGTGGAGGCAAAGATCAGTTATCACAAAACACACGGCCACAGAACTGCCTCATAAATCCTTCAAGGGAAGTGAATTGGGTATCGTAACCTAATGTAACAAATGTGTATATATACAACTCCAAAGTTGAAGTGGGAGAAAATCGGTATTTTAAGTGACTAATTAATACCAAAGTTTTGGTTGTTTGAAGAGTTTACGTTGAAAAAAGAGAAACAAAAAGGGGATGGACACTGGGGTAAAGAGTTTGATGTCATTTTCTTCTTTTTTCCCCCACGTTCTTCTTTGAGACGACCACTGACGGAGTATTCAGTACGTAGTAGTTCACAACATTCTTTGATGTATATAGATCCATACATATGTACATTTTATAAAAAGATTTGTTTTCTTGAAATCTTACCAGGGTAGATGAAATACAAAGAGAAATTTATGTGATTATTAACAAGAGACAAATGAAAGAAAGAAAGAAAGAAAAAAAAGAGCCAAATAGTAGTGATTTAATTTTTATGAATTATTGTGAAATTAAAAGAATAAGTTAAAAAAAAAAAAAATATGTTGTTATGATATGCAAACTATGTGTTACGTCTTGAATAGATTTATGCAATGTTCAGTAGCTCAGCACATAGTGTTACATAAAGCACAAGAAGTTATGTTAATGTGTATGAATGTGCATTTTTTTTTGTTAATGTAAAAATCTTCACATATAGATGTTTTTATCCTGAGGGAGGAGACACACTGGTTGGTCTCTCATATCACATTGGGATATGAAGCATTTCTGTTATTGTTTACTTTGTCTTATTTCGAACCAACAAAAACAGTTTAGGGTAGATTTTATCGTTTTTTTATTGGTAGTCTATGGTCACATGATTCAAAACTGTCCAATCATAGGTAGCCCTGTAGGATCCTAAAGGGTATATTTGTCATAATGCATGATGAGAGGGGTTCAGGAAGAATAGTCCAGGGGGTCTTGGGTCAATAAGGGGACAGTGACATGTGGGATCATGAATTGCATGCTCTCATCCACCTAAGGAAGGTTAGACTTCAAAAAGGAGTCCAATGACATAATCACTCCGGCTCACACCTGGCTATGAACACCAACACTGTCTATCTCACTGTATGAAATATTACATCAGACTGCCACAAGCGACTTAAACAGAATCTAGAATGGCACAATAGGCTGCTACAAATATATCCAAAGTCTGTAACTTTTTCTGGACCTCCGTTGCCTCCACCACCACTTACACCCCCCCCCCACCTGACTCACCCCTCTCACACACATATACCTACCACTCTTGGTCGGCCAAATGGTATAATCCCTTACAGATCTGTGCATTCTGTTCTTTCTCATGGGATAATCCACGCCTTATCCGTTTTGCGAGAATACTGCAGTCAAATAAAAGTGAGATTATTTTTGACAGGAATTGTTTTATTTAAGCCTGTGCCCAATTTGTACCCCCTGGCAGTTTTTTTTGTTATCATGTATCCACTCATCTGTTACGACACAAACGAATACCTTATTTTATTTGTATTCAGTTTTCAAATATTGGATGAGCTGTGAATGAATCAGTGTAACGTTTATCTCTGCAAAGTTCAATAGAGTTAAAGATATATTAATAGCAAAGATAACACTAAAAGACATCTTTCCTGCCTTTTATTTTTACTTTCAAATGTTATTTAATTATGTCATACCTTTCACTTAAAATATTCAAGATGAACATTAAAGTTCTGGATCTTTTAAGCTATTGAAAGAAGGTTTGAGAGACACTACCATAGCTTATGAAATCAGTGAACACTACCTAATCAGACAAGTCCATACCCCATAAAAAACAGTGTACACTACCTCAGACTAGTGATCGCTTCCATACCCTAAGAAAACCAGTGAACCACTACCTCAGACTAGTGAATGCTTCCACACCCTAAGAAACCAGTGAACCACTACCTCAGACTAGTGATTGCTTCCATAAACTAAGAAACCAGTGAACCACTACCTCAGACTAGTGATCGCTTCCATACCCTAAGAAACCAGTGAACCACTACCTCAGACTAGTGAATGCTTCCATACCCCATGAAAATCAGTGAACACTCCCTAATCAGACAAGTGAATGCATTGTACCATAGAAATCAGTGAACACTATCACAGACTAGTGATGGCTTCCACACCCCATGAAAATCAGTGAACACTACCTCAGACTAGTGAATGCTTCCATACCCCATGAAAATCAGTGAACACTACCTAATCAGACAAGTGAATGCTTTGTACCCTATAAATCAGTGAACACTAACATCAGACAAGTGAATGCTTTGTCCCCTATACATCAGTGAACACTACCTAATCAGACAAGTGAATGCTTTGTCCCCTATACATCAGTGAACACTACCTAATCAGACAAGTGAATGCTTTGTACCCTATAAATCAATGAACACTAACATTATCAGACAAATGAGTGCTTTCATACCGTAAGAAACCAGTGAACCACTACCTCAGACTAGTGAATGCTTCCATACCCCATGAAAATCAGTGAACACTACCTAATCAGACACGTGAATGCATTGTACCATAGAAATCAGTGAACACTACCTAATCAGACAAGTGAATGCTTTGTACCGTAGAAATCAGTGAACACTATCACAGACTAGCGAATGCTTTCATACGTTATGAAACCAGAAAACACTACCAATCAAATGTGTGCATGATTCCGTACCCTATGAAATCAGTGAACACTATCAATTCAGCGATGTGAAAGCAGCCATACATTATATGAAATAAATGTAAGTACTTGTTTTTAGCTTCATGAATCATGACACCCAATTATCTGGGCTATAGGCTTGTAGCCTTTAGAAAAAAAAAGTTAATAAAACTACTTACTTCAACATTGAACACATTATACCTTCTCTACACAAGCATATCTTCGGTATGCTATGTCAACGCACCGGAAGTAATTTTTGGTAATTTTTTTAAAGTGGTAGAGCACTTTGATTGCAGTGACTGGGACGATATTGCCGCCAAATAAAAACATTGTTGTTATTAACATCAATAACATGACAATCAGGGCAAAATCTCATTAAATGAAAGTAAGTCATTCCATAGCACAATGTGACATCATACATTGAGCTTAAAATTAGTATATAAAACCGGTGTCGCCTGCTGGGAAACAAACTATATAAAAGCAAACCTTTTGTGATACCTGATACTTTGTCAGTGTTTTTACAGACAGTTGGGACAATTTACTAATACTAATTACCTCTCTAAACTGTACTCCGATAGCATGCTCTCAAAGCACTGGTATTGTCAGTACAAACAGTTCCTACATTGATCTCAGTGATAGAAACATGATATTCATACCCGCTCGTACTGACATACACGAGTGCTCTGAAGCGGGACAAAACAGTACAGTACGGAAACTATTGTCCCAACTGGGTGGTTTTGATAGTTAAAATGATGCTTATTCATATTGTCCGTGGGTGTTCTAATTGGACGATCGATTCAATACATTATTGGGTATTCGTGTTAGCATCACTGATCTTAGCTTGGCGGTTCAGAATGTCGTAGGATGACGAAACTGAAGCTATTGGTTTACTTAGGTGTGAATATTCATTACCATCGATGACGTCAGGTCGAGAATTTCCGCCTCTTTTCAATGTATCATACGAATTGCTCTCTGGTTTAACGTTCAGTGTGTTGTAGTCTGCTCTGCTAGTAGTTTCAATATCAGCTTTTTTGCTAGGATCACCTCTAGCAAGCTGATCGTAATCGTCATTTTGATGTGACATCACAGCCCCATTTGATGTTGATTCTAGTTCCAACGTATGATAAAAGGGAGTTTTATTCTCGGGTACCTCCTCGTACTCTGGGCCATCTACCTCTCCTGAGGTTGTGTTTCTACTTAGAGGCAGTTTGGTCACCTTTTCGTCAACATCTTCGTAAGCTCCTGCTGTGGTAGCTTTGGTTGGAATTTTGTTGCTTTCTGACGAGTTTGCTAACTCCTTGTCAGCATCAGTGTAGAAGTTGAGTGGTGCTTCTCTTTGACCTTTGTTATTAACCTTCCCTTTGACGACTTCTTGTGGCTCTGTAAAATATCATAATTATGTAAAAGACACAATTAAGCTGTCATCTTGTTTACTTGTCGAGAAAGCAGCCGCCTTATTTCGGTTCATAGTGTCACTTTCTAATTAATGTATCCCTCACCACTTTGTAAACGCCACTGATGCAACACATAATATATATATATATATATATATATATATATATATATATATATATATATATATATATATATATATGTATATATATATATATATATATATGTATATATATATGTATATGTATATACATATATATATATATATGTATATGTATATATATATATATATATATATATATATATATATAAATATATAGAATTCAGCTAAGAAACTGGAAAGTTACCTTTCATTGTGTATCCCTCTTTGTCACTCCTATTAGCCGAACGTCTCGGTTTTTGGAATCTATTAAAGAGAGATTTATATCTTGTTAAATTCACTTACACACACTTTACTACAGGTTTTTTTTTTATTCTCGAAAAGCACATTGAAATAAACCATAATTTTTTACTTAACATTATGCAGAATATAAGTGTTGATATTTCATATATATGCAATAAAAAAAAAGAGTAAAGTAACTCAACATGTTTTTACCTTCATATGAACAACAGAGCACCCCTCCGATGACATGCAACACCATTTGTCCTTGAAAACTTTAAATTACATTGTAAAAATGTCACTTTAGGTCAAACAAGTTGCATGTTTCCTATATTGAGTTTTGTGTTGCATTTGAGGAACTGACCTGATTGTCTGTAACCTAGACTACATAGGCCAGTCATTTTAATAGATGTGCCTCAGATGTTTAAATAAATATTTCTCAATGGTAAAAAGAGTATAGATCAAAAACCTTGACTGATAACAATTTTTTTTTAATAACTTACAATTAACTGTGTGCCATGGGTCATCCCTTACACTGAACTACGTATTCGATGACAGGAATTTAAGGTCATAGGTCATACAAAGGTATTTCGTTAGCTTTTCTTTATGATCAGAAGACATCACTACATGTGATAATGAAAACGCATTTTTCATTTTCGTTTACGAAATAAGAACTGACAAGAATATATATTATATCAAATGGATAGTGATTAAGTATTGTTGATCGTATTAATATGAGGCTAATACTAACTCCATTCCAAAACTTGTTCACATTCAGTATACAACCTTCCATTACTGAGAGGATAGTTGTGTGTCTCATGTTGACATCGAGCTTGTCATTTAAGTAATCATCAATTTCTACTCTTTCGTCTCACCCAAAAGTTTCTTGTTTTAAGTGTCTGACGAAAATTCTTAACAACCAACTAACATTATCAGTTGCAGCCCAGTTTCGTTCACGCAAAGGAAGTCACAAAACTCGGTACTTAACAAGCTTTCCCCCCCCCCCCAAATTTTCGGGATTTCTGTGCCATTTGATTAGTAGAGATTACAACGTAAACGAACATTGGTAGCTACTTTAACCAAATCTTTAACACATGCCGATTAAAGGACTTACCGAATATGGAATTTCCACCGAAAAATACAAAGTAACACCAAAAGCAAGGCAGTAAGGAGAAGAACCGGTGTAGTTACAGAAAGAGCTACCTTCGTACCAATCTGGGCATCTATTAGTGGTTTTGTTCTGGTTGTCCAAGGCACTGATATTTCTCCGATTGGTGGTCTCGTTGTGTTTTCAGTGATTGTTCTAGATTTAGAACTCATTTTGCTGCCCATTCCGCCGCTCATTCCGCCGCTCCTTCCGCTGCTCGATCCGCTGCTCGTTTCGCTGCTCGATCCGCTGCTCGTTTCGCTGCTCGTTCTGCTGCTCGTTCTGCTGCTCGTTCCGCTGCTCGATCCGCTGCTCGATCCGCTGCTCGTTCCGCTGCTCGATCCGCTGCTCGATCCGCTGCTCGTTCCGCTGCTCGTTCCGCTGCTCGATCCGCTGCTCTTTCCGCTGCTCGTTCTGCTGCTCTTTCCGCCGCTCCTTCCGACTCTGTTGCGCCCTCTTCCACCACGTCTAGTACGACCTCTACGGCCATCACTGCGATTGAAGATCCTATCGTTGCCAATTTTGTTACCAGTAACATCCTCGCCACCAATACCGTCACTTCCATAACGAACATCATATCCAACATAGTCACCACTGTTAGAGTTACCCCTGTAGCCATCATCGGCAACACCACCATCGCTTTGGTGATCTCTTTTCATTTTCCTACGGTCTGAAGGAGGAAACAATCAAATTAAAAGAAAAAGTTATCTTGTGACGAAAATATCACCAAATAGTCACGACCAAAGAATATTAACAAATTTAAAAATACAATTACAAAGTAACCCCAAGAAACATTCCATGTTCCGCTAGTTTTACTCGTGGCTTGAGGGGGAGCGGGGGGGGGGGCGAAGGGAATATATTCCACCTTCCGTCGTCAGTCGAGGGAAATGTTTACTTTTTGAACAATCAACCTGAAAGATCTAGACCACTGCTACGGTTGTACTTTGCCCCTCCCCCCTCATCTCACGTTCTTTATTTATTATAATTATATAGCCTTAATGTATCCTGTAAATACGTTTTAAAACTCCTCACAACAAGAAGCACAACATGCAAAGACGCTTGTTGAATATTAATTTAATCTTACTTAGATTATTTCCAAATACAGAAAGCATGATTTAGCAACTCAGAATATGTAATTCCTTGCGCTATATACAAAATCAAAGGTTTCAAGCAAGGCGTTTCTTATTTACCACTGTATGTGGTAATAGTGAAGTACTTGTTTAATTTGCACACAATTTCATAGTTGTGTTTCTTTAAAACTTGGGTTATTGTGTTTCTTGTTCAATTCTATGAATCCACTTTATAAAATGGTTTGTTGAGAGTGTCCAGCTAAGATCAACTTCCGTCTTATTCCTTATCCGTCTCATTTGTACCTTTCTGATAAGATAACGATTAATCTTCGGATAATGTGACGTACTTTCTAATGATTAGGGTATACTTCTTTAATCTGATCTGGTGACGATAGCTCGTGTTACTAAGTAGACGGCGTTTAACTGGTCTAAAACACGGAACCGTTTACTGGTCTTATAAAATGTGTCTCAATAATATGATATAGGCCTAATGTGACGTTCACCTGTTTAGATGCGATGCATTCTGGGTGTAAGAACACTTTTTTTTGCTATAAGTGACATTCAAGTACCGTATGTGATAACAAGGTATCCGTTCAACTTGTCTCCTGCTAATTTATTCACTGTTCTGACAATGTGTCGTTCTCTGGTATATAATAACTTACCTTTCCACGGCCGTCTGTCAAGGTGTGATTGGCTGGTATATACGCCTAAGATCGCATGAACTGATATCAATAGTGTTCAAAATGGTCTGCACAAGGTGATGGTCTGATGAGGTAACGTATACTTAGTCTGATGAGAGGTGCTTCACTGGTCTGACAAGATACTGTTCACTAGACTGACACTTTGGGTATACCGCTAATTGGTCCTGTAAGACACCGTATAGTCTGATGTAACTTAAGTTTATGATTCCATCTAGTTTTCTCTACATTATAGCGTACTATATTTGTTAAGTTTGAAATCACTTCCTCGTTTATGTAAATATCACGTCACTATAGAATTCCTCCTCGCAATCTTTTTCAAGTTGCAATAACCATAATTTCATATAACCAATGTCATTGTATCGATATTTCAAAAGGTCTATTGTACATTGGTGTTGCATGCAAACAGTCAAAGGGGCCTTATATGAGTTACACCACTGCACGTTTGGACACAAAAGAATTAAGCTGGAATCTACCTTGATCTATAATTGAAGTTTAATAAAAATTAGTCATGAAGCGTCATTTTCAATTCTTTCAAAACAAACCCTTGATATACATGGTTCCTGTAGGAACTTACGATGTATAGTTTAGTACAGTTTTTATGATAACAGGAAGTCACAGTTAACGAGATTGGCATGACTTTGTGTTTTCGTCCTAAAAATGTAAATGTCCCGATTTCTTGAGACAAACATGTCGCATTATTAGACATATTGACAAACCTATTGAGATGCAGAAGTGACTCCACCTCCCCCTTCCGTCCCCACCCCCTCCCCATCCCATGACACACCACCCAATTTCTCCGTCAGTCGGGGTCTATTTTTCTTGTAAATTTCACAAGTATTTATCAGCACGACCGTTTCTATATCTAATCATAGATATCTAAATTATGACTCAGAGTGCATTTTTTTACGTCTAAACTTGTAGTCATGGTATACATGGTAGTCCGCTTCGCCTGTCCTAGGGCCACCCCTCTTCTTTCTCAAATCCTTCTTCCACCTCTGTAGTTCTTCCATAGAGCTGCATGCCTCGTGTATTGAAGGGGGTTTTGTAATGTGTCCCACACTCCCCACTTCACACACCTGTGGAAGCATACCGTTGTTGATATTAGTATAAATGACATCTTCATAAACATAAAGGACAATAAGTTATCAGGTTGCTGCACTACTATACCCTATAGAGCTAGCTACATTACTATAAACTATAACAACTTACAAGTCCTGGTTGAAATACATATATTTCATATTATTTAAATAGCTAACATTAAGTTATGTTATAACATTTTACATAGTTCAATGTGGAAACACTTATATATTTTCCCCTTACTTGAGTTGTATAGTATAGTATATTCCTGGTTAGTATTTTTTAATTTTTTTATGCATGCTGCATTCTTTTAAAGATTATTATTGTATGAATTTTTTATGGATATATGTAAATAAACTCAATTTGTCATGACCAGTCTTGGCAGGACTCTAACTCACCTGTGTGTAGTTCATTTAACCGTCAATTTCTGCAAGACACGTTTACATATGGGTGGCCGTTTGGGCATAAAATACAACGATGAACCAAATAAACAAGAAAATGAAAAAGAAGAAATATGCAAAACGAAACAAGCATATGTAATACCAATTAAAAAATGTAAACGGCATACTTAACGAGAAATACAAATAACGAAGGAAATCAATTGTAACAAAATTGAATAGAAGGAATCTGAAAACTTAAAAGTGTACGCACACAAAGGAATCACAAGGAAAACAGTCATAGGCATATGCTACGTTTCGGTCGAACGCAAAACATTGGTAACATATGGAACTGATTAAAAAGACAATCGTGTAGCGAAACATATCAAACACATGCAACCGAAGGATAAACAAGGACCACAGGAAGTCAAAATTGATCCACTTGTCAGAACAAAAAGATCAAGCGCCACCATAAAAACGAAGATGTATCGTAAGCAAAAAAAAAAAACATTCGCATGAAATCAAAACAAACGCTCACGCGAAACGAACGAATGCTCAGAACAAAAGAACAAGCGCCACCATAAAAACGAAGATGTAACGTTAGCAATAGGACATTCGCACGAAATCAAAACGAACGTTCACGCGAAACGAAAGAGCGCTTATGAACTAGAAGAATAGATACCACTGTTTTGATTTTCCTTGACCGTGTTATATTACAAAATGTAGTTAGGATATCTGCACAGTGCTTCCCACGGTCAGTGAACTGTGTGGGCCAATCGGTGTGTTGTTTGTGCCCACAGAGGAGTTTTAGCCGGGCCAGTGACAGACGAGTGTCACATTATTGTCTTCAAAGTAGTATGGAGAACCGCTGCCATTGAATATCTGCGCTAGGCATAATTTTTATTCAGTGCTGTTTTAACCATCATAGGGCAGTCAGTTGAGGGTGATACTCTATGAAGGCATCACGGTAAAAGCAATAGTATAGTATAGAATAGACCAGTACAGTACAGTAAAGCACAGCACAGCACAGTACAGTACAGTACCCCTTACTCAAAATCCATATATGGCCCATATATGGCAATTTGTATCTGGCCCATATCTGTGCCATATATGGAATTTATATCTGGCCATATCAAGAATTGGGCAGATATAACTTGATATAAGATAAAGGCCATATCTGTCTCAGATAAAACTTGATATGGGTCACTTTTTATCTGGACCAGATATGGTCCATATATGGCAAATCCATATCTGGACCATATATGGCAAATCCATATCTGGCCCATATATGGCAAATCCATATCTGGCCCATATATAGCAGATCCATATATGGCTTATATATGGCAAATCCATATCTGGCCCATATATGGCAATTTGTATCTGGCCCATATCTGTGCCATATATGGAATTTATATCTGGCCATATCAAGAATTGGGCAGATATAACTTGATATAAGATAAAGGCCGTATCTGCCTCAGATAAAACTTTATATGGGTCACTTTTTATCTGGACCAGATATGGTCCATATATGGCAAATCCATATCCGGCCCATATATGGCAAATCCATATCTGGCCCATATATGGCAAATCCATATCTGGCTCATATATGCTACATCCATATATATTGCCCTTGGCAAATCCATTACTGTCCCATATTATGATAAATCCAGATTGAACTAGTTAAAAAAAAATGGCTTCATCTGTGCCAGAACTTCATCTGGCGATTGTATGTAAAGAAATATAATTTGAAACCAAATAAGGGCAATATATGGCGCATATAAAGCAACTCTTTATTTACTACTTAATTATCTGGCCATTAATTACATTTCCTGTTTGATCCATCAGCAGGTATTTTTCTTTTTCTTGTTTCACTTTACCCACAGTATGTCCAAGCCTTTACAAATAATAAACTAATATTAAAAAAGGGTCTTCTGTTCAGACAATTATTGAGGCAATATGACCGTCAGAACAAAAATACATGGTTAAGAGAATAAAATATCCTGGCATGATAAAATGCTCCACGAATAAATTGGCACTTGAAAGCTTGCTTCATGACAAAATGCCCATCACTCTGCCGTCTCTATGCTGTCTTCAGTCTCTGCAAGGTCTGCGAGTCCTTTTCATCGACACAATTTTCAAAACAATGACGAAGACATAAAGTCGGGATTACTTTATTCCCAGCACATTCCAAACCCAATTGTGTACATAACTTTTTTTGTGACACGTAGTTTTATTTATGACTCACAATGCTTCCAACTAGAAAGAAATTTCAAAATCATTGTGTCTGACAAACCAATCTCCAGACATTTAGACCAAAAAAAAAGCAGGGCTTAATTGGAGGTAAAGATCAACTTATCTTGGACTTAAGAATCTGCAGTTTTGGCCTCAAACATATCGCTAAAAAAGCTCCTTGCTGTTACCTAATCCGACTGCTATGGTCATAAAATGACCGCTGTTCAATAAAATACTTGAAGGTTGAGTTCTTTATTCTTCTGTGGTCCTGTAGAGGTTGATACTAAATTGCAGTGTGCTATTCCCGTATTTGATATACTTGCTTTAGTAAATAAGTTCCAGGAGGGCGATATATGTTCCATTCAGTATTGAAGATCAGTCCCAAATATGTTGTTTCCATCCAATCCAAAAATATTCTTCCTTACTTCTGACTGTTCAGTTCACTGTAGAATCCTTTGCCAATGTCCTAACTCAATAGGTTATTTTTTACGAATCTCCATCTCCCTTCCAATTCTTTCTATTAAATTTCCTTCTGTTCTCTACCCCTACCATGTGTAAACTGTTTTCCTATCTCACTCAATCCCAGAGTATCAATACACATATGTCCTTTGTTCCAAAGAAGGTTTTCACACCATGGAGGTCTGTTTTTACCTCCATGTTCACGCTTAATTACCCTCTGAGTCATCCTTTTTCCATCATCCTGTGGTTGCCTAGCAACCCAGATAGATCAAGTAGCCAATTTATACCCCCTCTGACGTGCACTGTAGGTGCTTTACCATTAAAATATGTGCAGTACTAAACATAGGGCATGGTATATCTCTGTGAAAATACACTATGTAAGAGCACACAATCTTAAATGTATATTCAGTTATATCTCGCTATATATGGCTAGATAAAACTTTATCTGCATATCTGGATAGACTCTATGTCCAGTTATATCTGGCTTTATATCTTTATTAGGCCAGATAAAATTGTATATGCCTATCTGGATTGTCTCTATATCCAGTTATATCTGGCTTTATATAGCCATATCAAACTTGTTATGGATATCTGGATTACAAATATGTCCAGATATATCTGGCTTCATATGGCCATATCAAACTATATATGCATATCTGGCTTACAATTATATCAAGTTATATCTGGCTTTATATGGCCATATCAAACATATCTAGCTAACAATTATATCAAGATATATCTGGCTTTATATGGCCAGATAAACTTAATATGTGTATCTGGATTGACTCTATATCCAGTTATATCTGGCTTTATATGGCCATATCAAACTTGATATGGATATCTGGATTACAATTATATCAAGATATATCTGGCTTTATATGGTCATATCAAACTTCATATGGATATCTGGATTACAATTATACCAAGATATATTTGGCTTTATATGGCCATATCAAACTTTATATGCGTATCTGGATTGACTCTATATCCAGTTATATCTGGCTTTATATGGCCATATCAAAATTGATATGGATATCTGGATTACAAGTATTTTAAGATATATCTGGCTTTATAAGGCCATATCAAACTTGATATGGATATCTGGATTACAATTATACCAATATATATCTGGCTTTATATGGCCATATCAAACTTTATATGCGTATCTGGATTGACTCTATATCCAGCTATATCTGGCTTTATATGGCCATATCAAACCAGATGTGGATATCTGGATTACAATTATATCAAGATATATCTGGCTTTATATGGCAATATCAAACTTCATATGGATATCTGGATTACAATTATACCAATATATATCTGGCTTTATATGGCCATATCAACCTTTATATTGATATCTGGAATACAATTATACCAAGATATATCTGGCTTTATATGGCCATATCAAACTTTATATGCGTATCTGGATTGACTCTATATCCAGTTATATCTGGCTTTATATGGCCATATCAAACTTGATATGGATATCTGGATTACAATTATATCAAGATATATCTGGCTTTATATGGCCATATCAAACTTTATATGCGTATCTGGATTGACTCTATATCCAGTTATATCTGGCTTTATATGGCCATATCAAACTTGATATGGATATCTGGATTACAATTATATCAAGATATATCTGGCTTTATATGGCCATATCAAACTTCATATGGATATCTGGATTACAATTATACCAATATATATCTGGCTTTATATGGCCATATCAAACTTGATATGGATATCTGGAATACAATTATACCAAGATATATCTGGCTTTATATGGCCATATCAAACTTTATATGCGTATCTGGATTGACTCTATATCCAGTTATATCTGGCTTTATATGGCCAGATCAAACTTTATATGGATATCTGGATTACAATCATATCAAGATATATCTGGCTTTATATGGCCATATCAAACTTGATATGGATATATGGATTACAATTATATCAAGATATATCTGGCTTTATATGGCCATATCAAACTTTATCTATCCAGATATAGCCAGATATAAAACCAGATATGGAATTTGAGTAAGGGACAGCACAGCACAGAACAGCATAGCATAGTATATTGTAGTATAGTATAGTATGGTATGTTATGGTATGGTATGGTATGTTATGGTATGGTATGGTATGGTATGGTATGTTATGGTATGGTATGGTATGGTATGGTATGGTATGGTATGGTATGGTATGGTATGGTATGGTATGGTATGGTATGGTATGGTATGGTATGGTATGGTATGGTATGGTATGGTATGCTATGGTATGGTATGGTATGGTATGGTATGGTATGGTATGGTACGGTACGGTACGGTACGGTACGGTACGGTACGGTACGGTACGGTACGGTACGGTACGGTACGGTACGGTACGGTACGGTACGGTACGGTACGGTACGGTACGGTACAGCACGGCACGACACGTCACGGCACGGCACGGCACGACAAAGCATAGCATAACATAGTTCATTATAGTAAAATATAGTATAGTAATACTACCACTAACAGTAACAGGCATTCTACAAGTACAAGCTCTTCAAATGCTTTTACCATAGCAGTACCACTAGCACTGTGCATGTTGGCCCAGATAGCGCTTCTAATATGCCAAGGGGCCGACTTCGTTCATTGCCCACATGGCAGTTTTTAACCGGGCCAGCGGCAGTCGAGGGACACTGCCATATTGATTCTCATAGACAGGTCACCGTGACCAAGTACATATGGTCCTGATGATATGACGCTAAGACACAAACTTTCTATGCAGCAAGATCCGGTTCGAGCAGGGGTGCTGAAGGGCATGCCTAAAATTATATAAGAGTCGTGCTTAGTGTATAGCCCTCTCTTTGTTTGGTTTTGCCGGCTGGTCGTTTTTGCCGGCTGTTCGTTTTAATTTTGTCCCAATGCTCATTTTGATTATGTTCCAATGTTCATTTTTATTCTGTCCAAACATTCGTTTTGATTTATGTGGAAAACTTTCGATCGTTGAGGTGATCTTCCTTCCTTCTGGTGCATCTTTTTTCTTAAATATCGAGCTTTATATTCACGTTTGTCACTGTGCGAAGATTGTGTTAGCAAATTCATTCATTCATTCATTTATTTGTTTTTTCACATAAATATTACAATGTGAATGGAAGTCTTCTGAAAAGCCTATGCTGGCTTAACAAAACAGAAGACTCCCATGAAGAAAAGATAGAAAATAGTGAAAGTAATGTTAATAACAATACGTAAACGCTTCAATATGTGAATATGCTGCTATGCGACTATGCAGCTAAATCATAATTAATAAGACATGATAATTTCTTTAGTAAGACATTTACTAAATGTGGAGCTTGTTTTCTTAGTTTTTAAAGTTATTGACAGTGAATTCCAAATTTTGGTTGCACGGTTTTTGAGGCTTAACATACCAGTGCGTGTTTTATATGATTTATAATGTGCGTTGCTAGCCGTTCTGGTATTATGATTATGGAAATCTGTGTTGCTGTTTATAAAATTTCGAAAACTGATTGGCAATGATCCATTCCAAGCCTTGTATGTAAATGTTGCAATATTAACTTTTATAATGTCATCTAATTTCAATAAATTGAGTTTCTTAAAGAGGGGGCTTGTATGTTCACGCGGTGCTGCGTGAGATATATGACGTATTGCACTCTTTTGAAGTATTTTAAGGTGACTTAAATGAGAAACACTTGTACCAGACCAGATAATCAAGCAGTAATACAGATGTGGTGCTATTAAAGTTTGATAAAGCATTCTGAGTATATTCTGGGGGAGGAAATGTTTTAGCTTTGCTAAAATTCCTGCACCTCTTGCAACGCTGGTGCAAACGTTTGTAATATGGTCACTCCAAGTAAGTTTACTATCAATATTAACCCCTAGAAATTTAGAAGTTGATACTTGTTTAATTACTTTACCGTCCATTATTATGTCATTATTCCAGTTAAGCGTTCTTCTTCCATTGAATACTATATAGTTAGTTTTGTCTGCATTAAGTGATAACTTATTAGCAGCAAACCAGTTAGTAAATTTAGTTAATTCAGTAGAGACAGTATCATGAATTCTATGTACGTTTTCGAACTCGAAGAAAATATTGGTATCATCAGCAAACAAAATAGTCTTGGCAATTTTTGACACCTGGCAAATGTCATTGACATAAATTATGAACAACAGTGGTCCTAATATTGAGCCCTGTGGAACACCACAACGGGTTACAGCGTGTTCGGATTTAGAGTTTTTATATGAAGTATACTGATGTCTATTGGATGTCAAATGGATGCTTTTTTAAATTAATTCTTATCTATTTGTTTTTTCCAACTTTAAAGTTCTTCTTCTCTTTTAGTATTGTCATAAAGATTCATTCTAGTTGTATGATCATGTTAATTTTCTTTATTTTGGTCTGTTTATTTCTTCTTTTCTTGTAATGAATGTTTCATCTCTATATCCTTTTAGTCTATCTGTAATGCGCTACATTCTTATTATTGTTCCTTTTCATCTTTCTTTCTTGTCAGTTTGTCGCTTGTTTCATCGTTGTATTTGTTGCCCAAATGGCCGCCCATATATACAAAGGTTATATGAATTACCATTAAAATCTAGCCTGTAGTGCTTCAAAACGTAATCATTGATACGATGTTATCACGGTAATATGTTGCCAGAATATTTGAAATTTTTAAAAATTTCATCCACAATTGATTAACCAGCAAAAGCATTCATTAGTGATATGTACGGTTCATTTGCTGATACCATTAAATCAATTACTAATATCATCAATTGATTTGTTGATATCAACAAAAAAATTGTGATATGTTGGCATTGTTGATATCAGCAAATAATTGTTGATATTAACAATTAATTGCTGATATCGGCAAATAATTGGTGATATCATTACATGATTCGCTGATATCACCAATTCATTTGCTGATATCAGCAAATATTTGCTGAAATCCCCAAATAATTGGTGATATCAGCAAATATTTATTGATATTAGCAATTAATTGATAGCCATATGTTATCACCAATTAATTGCTGATATCAGTGGTAACCAAACAAGATGAAGTTAGACCGTCGAGATTGAATGCATAACTTGTCTGTCAAATCTTCAGAATACTCATGTTAAAGAGAACGTTAATCATTCAATAAGTTATATTCGACGTGAAAGTTAGATCAGGCCAAAAAAGCGAAAGATTTTAGCGGTTATATACCAGTTTGTTTCATATTTCATAACATCAAAACGTTTCAGATCAGCCCATTGGTAGCGGAAATTCTCTTGTCTTTCGTCTTGACGATGGGAGCTGTTAAAAAGATGGAGTTCCCAATAGTTGGGTATAAGTAACGACGTAATGAACGCAAGACGCCGTACGTTGCGGCCAATTGGAGCCATTTTTCATTCTTCAAGAATGTTTTCAAAGCAGAGTGAAACGGTTGTGTGTGTGCTTTTAAGTCTACATTAAATAACTCCACGGATGTATTCCAACAAACACACAACGAATTGCTTATTAAAGGAACATTGGACTTGATAGCTTATCAAGGGCAATGTCTTTGTAATGATAGAACTAACGATGGTATACAATTATAAACATGTACATAGTTTAACAAGTATGGTAGCCAGTGGCGTCGCCAAGGGGGGCAGGGGGGCACGTGCCCCCCTGGAAAACCTAGTGCCCCCGAGTGCCCCCCATCTGAGATTTGGGTTGGTAAAACATATATATATATATATTTTGTTATATTCAACTCCCATCATCTCAGTTGGTTTTTCTTAAGGACAAAGAAGCTCAGTAATTCATATTTTCTTCAAATGAGCTGCGAAAAAATGAAAAGTTTATCCTTGACCGTCGGGTATCGAAGTCGTAACCCGCGCCATCACAACAGGTGTCGATATTGACATTGAATGCGTCAGTGCTCACGCCATACCAGCGAAATGTGAGAATGTGAGGGTCCGCAGGCACCATACTTGCCTATATTTGTGGACCCATATATTAACCATGTTGTGTAGGGGGTGCAGAGGTCATTTGAGGTCAGATGCTTGTAGGAACAAATGGCGAATGTTCACACCTGCATACTGAGCCATACTCGATGTGTGATCAAACTTTGGATTGCATGGTGAGATCCCTGATAGGAGCCAATAACGATGCTGGAACCTTTTACATTTTAATAGATAATGGGAAGAAACGTGAAGGATAAGAAAGGAGTCGGGGGTCATGCACACATTAATTCAACAAATGTAGGTTCTATTGATGGGGTTAGGCATAATATCGACAGCATGTGGTTCATATCCTCTGCAAAATTCTGCGCGTTGTTAAAATCATTACCTCAAAAATAGCAATTTCTGGATATATCTTCAGATAGAATTTAGCATCAAATGTGGCACCATTTTGCATCTAGCCCATCCTCCATATGCGAAAATTTTCCAAAGGGGAGGGGGGCACCCCCTCCCCTTAGACCCCTCCCCAGGACGGCGATCCGTATCCACCTAAATGCCCCCCATCAGATGCTGGTGCCCCCCTGTGCCCCCCAGAGTGAAAAGTCTGGTGACGCCACTGATGGTAGCAGATTATCTCGTTTGGGTAGCGTGTGTGTGTGAGAGGGATGGAGGCCTCGTAGCGATACTAGCAAGCAAAATGATAGGGTGATATTTAACATTAGGTGTAATTGGCTGGTATTCATTTGAGAATTCCCGTCAATTAAGGATGGACGTCAAACGCGAACTTGTTTAACCGAGGATTAAAATGCATTTATAATTTTCGTCCAATAGTTATTTCTTCCACAACAATGTCATGTGGGGAGAGGGGGGGATTTAAGTGTGGGAGGCGGGGTTTCCGCCCCTGCCCACCGCTGGTTACTCCACGTACTTTAGGGTTATGAGCACAAGGAACATAGTAATACACATATATGATACTGTTCCACTATATTTATTCACATTCACTGCAATTGAAACATAATCAGCTTAGGGTTATAATTACAAATAAATGAATATTCAAAGATGTGTTTGAAGATTAATGTATATATTGTTATTACAATTTGCGACTCACATTTGAACATTTAATTTCCTCATTAAAGTTTTCTTGAGAGGTTTCAACCCTTGAAGATGATTCCATAATTGAATGGGGGTTTTCTGTCAGATACTTCCATGTGCTTGTTTCGTCCAGTTGATTTGTCTTTCTCATAACGAAAAATATCTGTTCGTTTTACAACTCACGTTTTCTACAATGGATTCGAGTGAAATCACCTGACAGACTTTCCGTCATCAACTCAAGAGGATGGTCGAATTTTCATCTCAACAAATTGGACGTTGCAGTAATTATATTTAGAGAAGATCATTTCCCCGTTGCCTCCATTGTAGACACCGTTGAGGTTGAGATCCGTACAAGCTGACTTGCAGCTGCTGCTGTATTGGAAGTAAGAGCAATAGCTATCACTATCACAAGTAGAGCACCAAGTATTCGAGTGCCACCAGCCGCTTCTGTGCTTCTCTGCACAGTTGAAGGTATCGCATGCGTCATTGTCTCGGTCATGCGTGCTGAATTGTTTTCCTTTGTTTTTAGAGAGATAATAACCTGTGAAGGAAAACAGCCAGAACCATCAATGGTTAATACTTGGTCATTAAACAATAGCGTATAAGTATCCTGTTATATTGGACACTTTTGTCGGGACATAAAATAAGTTTTACAGTAAACTGGAATTAGGATAAGGGGGGGGGGGGTTGATTTACATTGAGAGAGATTCAACATTCATTGTTAATGTGATAATTCCGTAATGATTATGTATTTTATGTGCTGATTTATATTTTATTGTAATTAGGTTTCCTCACTAATGGAGGTGATCTGGATTAAAATTAACTGATGTATATAATATAAAAATTAAGCTTTTCTAAAAGACATTATTGTATAATGATATTAAATATTATGATTAAATTAGTAAATATTGTACTTGGTTTTAAAGGAGAACTAAAAACTGGGCGTTCCATTAACTAGTTTTTAGTTATTATTTTCACATTGCAATTTGATCTATGTCTCGGGTCGTCTTTGTCTTCAAACACGGTGTGTGACTCTTCTTGGTATAATTGTTTCGCAGATCTTGTAAGAAACATTATTCTGTTAGTAGTATGTGTTTACTGGAACCCTCAATATGTATTCTCTGTTAATGGTTCTGTGAAGATATATGGTCGCATTTCTCTTCCATAATATTTCCTGTTCTTAGACTGGTGCTTGCTCATTCAGCATATATTCTCATTCATCGGCTAGTCAGACTACTTCAATGTTTTGTAAATGATACCAACGGTATCCAGCTGATACGCCTGATACGGTAAATATCTAACACTGTACTGTTTCTTTAAAGTAACGGGTCCAGATGGGACGAGAATTTTTGCAACTGTTCAGATCACTGGCTCAAATCCCGTTCGGGACAAAACATTCTTTGCTCTTCCAATATTACAACACCAAAACTGGCGAATGTAAGGATGGTTCTTCACATCAATTGCAACTAATTTAGATGGATGAATATTCGCGGTATTATTTCTTTACTTTTTTTCTGTTTCAATCTGTATTTTTTTTCTAATAATGCGTGACATTTATCAAACACATACCCAGAAATGGATTATAAACTTGATAATTATCTCGTCTATGCAACCGTAGAAACTGTGTGCGTGAATTGTGAAGGAGGGGGGGGGGGGACGGCATTACACCAAACCCTCTTTGTAAGGGTTCCTGATCCAGTGTACTTAAAGCAGATTTTGTAGGTAATATTAACATCAAGATGTGTTGAAACCATGACGAACATTTACTCATGAACTATATTGTGAACATATTAGTAACTAAACCTTGACCTATTATCCAAGGCAAGGCGCAAATATAAAATATGTAACAAACCTGCCAGTCCACTTCCACTGTGAGCGCCCAGTTTATTCATTATATAGTTGTTGCTTTCAGAATCGATTAGAAATTCTGTATATTCAGCATATTCAGCCGATCCATTAGAAGTAGTGATGTCAAATCGAAGCTTGTAGTTTCTCTGGTTCGTCAAGTAATGAAGCTTTTCATTTCCTAGCCATAAGTTCCTGCTGTCACCAAAACCTTCTTTGTACGCAGCCCAGTTTTGATAAAAACTAGTAGATCCATCAGTACGACGTTGAAACACCTGAAAAGATAGCGAGTAAATATAATATAATAAAAGATAGAAAGATAATGATGAGATTCGTGAAGCATGCTACCAGACAAACTTAATTTAAGAAACACCACACGAGTATATATTAATAGAATACTATTTCAGAGACAAATGTAGGACTTTTCTTTGTTTTTGTTTTTTTTAGGGGGTGGGCAGTTTTTAGGATTGTCGCACTTTGCTTCCACTTAAGTAATTTTGATACATTCAATACCTGGTAAGGAATTTAAAGTGCAACCAAACCGAAAACAGAAGCTGGGACTTGCATTACCGTCAACAATAGACTTAATCAATAAAACTCACAGACACATACTTGAAATATTCATATTGTTTCAATCAAGACTTACGGTCCATCCTCCACCGTTCTCCATTTTGCAAGATACGTTGAATGGTAAACCAGGCCATCCAGTAGGCATGATTGTATAAACGCCATCTTGTCTATGTCCAGCGTCATAAACATCCTGGCAGTCTCTATACGGCAAGGATACGCAAGTTTCACCGTCACCTTCGTATCCCTCATTACAATAACACTGTCGAACTTTATTCTGGACATCACACACAGCATTAGTACTACAGCTGTAGTCATCTTCACAGATCAGTCGGTTATTGCTACAGGAACACTTCTGGGTGCAGTTATCGTTAACGTATATTTTTCCATTCTAAAACAGATCAAATGTAAAACTTTAAGCTGGAAGAAAGAAAATTTTGTCAGAGAAATTTAATTATGTGATCAAATATCAATTAGAAATGTTATCTGAAATTTAAATAGATGCCACAAAAAACTCACCGATATAACCAAGTTGGCCTCTGTAACGAAACAGCTGCATTTACTAGCACTGATACAGTCACTTCCATTCAGCATTAATCCAGCTTTGCAGATACAGCCCATGCTACCTAAACAGGTACTGTTACAAGCAGACTCTCCTTTGGGATCTTCACATGTTGCTTCACAAGTGCAGTTTCCATAGATCATGTTCGGAGGACACGTATATATCGAAGAACCTGCATGGAGATAAGAGCAGTTTAGTTTTGAAATATCATGACTATGATGTTTTGTTTCATTTTTCCATGTAGTAACATCCTAATTTGAACTTAACGACGGAAAGCTGATTGCGACTTTAAAGAAAGCATGTAAATTAAATCAAAATGCACATTAATGCAACATTAATGTGATTTATTCTATTATCACATGATATGGGTAGTGCGCTTGATATGCTACGGGACCTACCTAGAGTCATACCCTGTGGTTCAGTAGTGACTGCAGTAGTTGGTTCCTTTGATTCTTGCAATGTCTTACCTAGAAAACAGTATAGGAAGGATGTTTATGGACAATTTTGTATTAATAGTAATACTGTAAAGTGGGTTGTATTAAATGGAATTATAGTTGTCTTGAATGAAGTCCTCTTTCTGTGTTTTTTTTTTTGCACTACAGTTTGGACTATAGACATATCTTGTTTCGTAAGAAAGTGGTATAAGATGGTGGAAAATAAGAATATCATTAACAACACAAATAAATTAACAGCTAACTTGATAACGTATTCCCCTCTAACCAGATAATAATATGTCCGAGTATCATAATTTACTAATCTAGTGGTCTTCGTTTCGTTATGATGTTATCTTAACAGACCAAAATGAAGATAAGCGGATGTTTAAAAAGGCTGTCCTTATAGACAGAATGGTTGCTAATTATGCTTAAATTGTACAATCCTACTAGCAAGTTCAATGGGGGCGATATCTCATAGACCTATAATTTATATTTGCAACTCACCCCCTCACCCCCCCCCCCTCAAGAAAAAAAATTGAAATACAGTTTTGAAATTGAGATGAGAAGGATGAAATGTATTTGGTGATAGAAATTTGTTATATAAAGTTTAGTGAAATCATGCACGCAACTCATAAAGAGATAATACTGTCAATTTATATAACGAACCAACACATACCGATATTAAATGATGTGTCTCAAACAATGATATTTTGTATTAGTATTTTTGGTTTAAATGAAAATTAAACGAGCTAAGAAGACGTCAAGTTGGAAAACCACCTAAATCACAGGCACAGGAAATACATCAATTTTGTGGCATGTTAAACTTCTTATAATTTATAAATAATAATTTGACAACATTCTGTGTTCTGTTTACTTTTTACTTACCTTTACAAGGTGAAGGTAAACAGTGGCTTCCTTTACATGGAAATTTCGCAGCAAAATCACACAATTCTATGAAAAAGAAAAAAAGAGGAAAAAAGATCAGAAACAGCTACATGTACAAGCGTTAAAAAATACTCAGCATCAAAACTAAGTTATGATAAAAACAAGACAAGATAAGACAAGACAAAACGAAACAAATGAAATGAAATGCAAAAAAAAAGCAGAACAGAACAGAACAAATGCTTAAGATTTATTAAATTGGTTAAGTCTGAAGTAATTGTTATAAATATGGAATTCTTCATAAAAGAAGTAAATAAGTAAAATTTAAATAAAATGGATGGTATAGATAACCAGTATTGAAATCGTCAAAACATAATTTAAGTTACTTGTAGCAGTTCTCTTACTGCAAATCCCAGTCCATATTGTTTTCTGTACATGTTGAACTGACTGTACTGAAAGTGAGGGAAATTGTCCCGGTATGATGGCCAGTTATGTGGTATAACTTTAGACAACTAATCTATTTGGCAGTTCTGTGACATTGTAAAAAAATACCTAGAACTAGACTAAAGTTCTTACGAAACGTATTACGTAATCAGTCAGTCCATTACAAATGATGCACTGTGTAACGACTGCGCAAATTAAAGACATGGGTATGACGTTGGGGATATTTGAAGTCGGCAAACATTGAAGAAAAACCAAGGTTGATTTTTGTGACGATATTTGTTGATATTATCTTTGGATGACTGGTGTATATATTCTCCCGTACATTACGACACCCATATTGACCGCTAACAGCAGATGAATCGATGTGTTGGATAGTCTGCCTAACTTATTATGCGATACAGTTAGCCTAGCCTTAGACTTAGCATTGAGTCTACGATTAATAAATCAACTTTAAACTTTAAAATACCAATATCGTACGCGAACTACTGTATACTCTGTAATATAAATACTCTGTAATATCTTATAGATGAAAGGGTGATAAAACACTCAGAACTCAGCCATTAGGATTGTCATATATCAATAGCCCTAGGAACTATAAACAGCATATACCTAGATACCAACTGGTGTAACTATAAAACTCCAATTAGACATGCATAAGTTAATAAAATATAGGTAAGCCTGCCGATGGTCTATATTTTAAAATCAATTTTTTGTAATCTAGACGGAGATATATGTAGGGAGGGGTAGTTATGTTAATATTCAAGCAGCTCGAGTACTCATAAAAGTGAATTAATCTTCAAGAACCCTTGCTCGAAATTTTCTGAAAGTTGCCTTGCTCACGTTGCTCCTAATTCACAAGGTTGCCAAAATAAGCCTTTAGAAAAACTTCAAACCTGCTGCAGTATGTCTAAGAATAATGTGATATAGAAAAGTGGAATTCTACATAGCTATTCGATAATAATTTTTTTTTTTTAAAAGAACACGATGTACTTTATGTATGCCCAAACCCCTCAACCAAGACAGCCTGACAACCCCACGGGAGACTTTTAAAAGACTCAACATATTGTTATTGATAATTAGAAAGAAAATGGAACCCATTACTCTTATTATAATGTAAAATATATACTTACTTCCGGCATCCGTCATATCGATGAGGATTAGTGCCAAATGGAAAAGCTGAAAAAATTTCTTTCTCTCCATTGTGTTCTCAGTTGACCGCTCTACTTGTCATTGGTGTTCTCCGTGAAGTATTAAATGACTGAGTTGGATGATGTGATGTCTTTAATATAGACTAAATAACATAGTCTCAACAAATATGTAATTGTATTAACTTAAAGCTGATTGGACGAATCGAATAAGTATCAATATCAGAGCACGAATTGTACAACGATACTGTGATTACGTCATTGAGGGAAGATCAGCTTTTGTCACTTAGGTTTACACTAGCTATCTTCATTAGAAGTAGACAATAAATCAATCTTCCAGTAATATATAACGTATACTTATACAGGAGATAAAGCTTGCCGCATAGCGACTCCCGGTCTATTCAGTAGATACATTTTCAACCGTTTCTTATTTGATTTACGTGATAACCTTTTATTTATTCCCAGCTAAGGCAGACGCGCTATTGTTACTAGACTTATGAATTCGAAAAGTAATTAAAAAATAGGTTGAATGTAAAAAAATATCACTGAAAACGCATATGCTCGTTATTTTGAAGCAATGAATGGAGTTGCAATGTTAGCATTGTAATAACTCTGAATAGAGAGACTGGTTAATTGCTTACCTTACAACAGATATATTAATGATAAAATAGATTGAAGAAAATCATTAAAAAGAGAACTGACTTAGAGGTTTAATGACAAATTTTTAATGAGCATCCTGTTTTTTCTTTGCACAGTCACCTTTGTTCTTAAACAAATATCAGTATACCAATATAATGTAGATAAAAAATGATCCAAAAGTGGTTATAAGCTTTGAAAATACTTATATGTAAAATGATTAAATGACATGTATTAATCAAGTAGTGCAATGATTATTTCACCTAATACTGCAGTAACTGTTGATATATATCTCTATCGTTAGTTTTTCTATAGTTTCATTCTTCAGAAATTTCCAGTTACTGCCTCTTTAATTTTAGATATTGAAAATGTGTTCTTTTTTCGAAGCAAGATGTCTTTTTTGGTAATATACATATACAAAATGAAGAATAAATGTTACAAAACATATGCATGTTTCTGATCATCATCATCATCATCATCATCATCATCATCATCATCATCATCATCATCATCATCATCATCATCATCATCATCATCATCATCATCATCATCATCATCATCATCATCATCATCATCATCATCATCATCATCATCATCATCATCATCATCATCATCATCATCATCATCATCATCATCATCATCATCATCATCATCATCATCATCATCATCATCATCATCATCATCATCATCATCATCATCATCATCATCATCATCATCATTAATAACCTACTTTCAAAAACAATGTGCTGTACCTAGTTACTAGTCTCATCGAACATATAATATATATTATATATATATATATATAATATATATATAATATTTATATATAGGTATATTGGCGAGTGAAATTGGGCAAATAGATGTTTAGCCACGGTCGCCAAATAGCGAGTACTTTTAACAATATTTGTCGAGGCCTGAAAGCATTCAAAATATAATTTCTCATGGTAGAAATGATGTACATTTTTAAAAATAAATGGTATATTGGATTTGCCATATTAGTTATAAGAATTTTATTGCTTGTGAGGTCAAATCTTCTAAAGGTCACCAGAGGTCAAACCCTGAAAACCTTTTACATGATATCTAACGATGGAAATTGTGGATGATAATACTTATACTTGGTGTGTGGATTCATAACATTGAGTACAAAACCCATATTGTTTTTTTTTTGTGGAGGTGTGTATAGCCACGTACAGTAGACTAACCTGTATTTATCATGCCATGTATATTGGTAGTGCTACAGCTAGTTCTGGTAATACTAACAAGCAGACGTCTAGTGCATTGAAATCATCGAAACCTCAATGCATTTTGAAATCTGGTTTACATTCATATTCCATTTGTAATGGTAATATATACAGCATGATACTTTTAAGCTCAATATACACTCTCGGGTTAATAATTTGCGTGTACAGATGATTTATGGTTAATTCTATATATCCATTTTTTACTATCATATTCCATTTTTAATGGTAAAGTACTTAGCCTATTTCTTTTAGGCTCAATATAGGTTTTCGTAACAAGAGAAACATCGGTTAGCGCTTGTTTTCAAAGAATATGGTCCATTTTTTTACTATCAAGATGCTATAGAGAAAGAAATGTCTTATGTTTACATTTCCCTGCAATATTGTCATATATTAATAAAAACATCGATCAAAACATGCCCATAAAAAAGTTTACCTTCTGTGTTCCTGTCATACATGGAAATTAATGCAAATAATGGTTGGCACAAAATCTTTTGCAGTTGATTAACTACACCGGCAGTGTCGACTATTCCTCGATCAGGCGACGTGATAAAAGATGTAATGACCCTTTTTGAATTGAAATTAAACATTTACATATCAATGCAAGCTGCATATAGAGTATAATGAACACGAAGAAGTGGCATATGTTTTCTCTTCGTTACAGATAAGGCATAATTGAACCCACACCCCTTCTCCAAATTAACACAGAAGCGGAAAAAATACATTCTGACACATATATAAATCAGAGCATTCAACGACTTCCTGTTATTAAGAGCTAACATGTATGTAGGAAAACCATGGAGGTGATATTTGACAATTATTATACATGTTTACACCTACCGACTGGTGTCTAGGTACTCATATTTACAGCTTGTGTCGAAAGAAATTCTGTAAATATTGTAGGAGGGATCAACGTAGTTTCAGTAGATCCGCCCGTTCCTACGCCAAATGAGAAATCTAGTTGTTATTGTTATATACACATTCTCTATACCAAGTTGTGGTTGTGTGCAATCCAAAAAACAATACTAATTACCCAACATTCGAATGTAAATTACATATTAACAAAATAAAAGATATTGCTTTAAATTTCAAAAATTATGTTAGGTTTTTATTAAACATGATGTCGAAACGAGACAATTCTTAAAGCAATGCCACTCTTGGGCATATAAGTTTGTATGCATGCATGGTTACAACAGATAACCTCCTAATATGCAAAAGTACGTATACCCACTTGATGGATTATTAGTGCTACCACTAGCTTCTGTGGATGGTATATCTTCTGATGTTTGTGCAGTAGAAGAGGTCAAGATATCCTGAGTAGTTCTTGGAATTCCTTTGCCAGAAGCATATGTTGCAGAGAAATACAGGATCTAAGTTTGTTTCCTTTGGTTCGCAACTTACTTATCCGTTGTCAAGTAGACTGTTTCATATAACTGTATCTTTCTAACTAGAGCTTTTTAAGAATAATTTGAGTCAAAAAATGAGCTTTATTTCGATCAACCTGCAAATTTGTACTTTGTTCCCTTTTTATTTGAAAGTTTGGCTTAAATTATGTTTAATGGAGTACATCACACTGCTATCCTCAATACCCTGTTATAATTAACTCAAACATATAATTAAGAAAAGTAGTTTATGACGCGCACCCCGATGTAAGAAATTTTATGAAATATTTTCGGTAAGAGTTGTTATGAAAATGTGTTTTATATGAGTTTCAAATTGATAATTTGCTTTTTTAATCTTTATATATATTTAGGCGTGTTTCATTTACAGTAGATCAACTATTGTATTGGTAACCAAAATAGTATTTCATTTTACCTTCAGATAATACATGCTAATTGATGATTAACAAATTTAAGCAAAACACAATAAAGACGCATTAATTTAATTATTTGATTGAAACTATAAAGTAGCTTACTATATTACATTTGTATATAATATTATATTGTATTTTTTTTTTTTAAAGTTTAAAGACTTATACGTCAGAATGCAAACAATATTTGTGTACAAACATAAAAATTGCTCAAAGTTAAAGAGTGAAAAACGTTATGGGAATTTGGAATGCTCTATACCACCTTTAAACAAAATCCAGATAAACTTATGTGACACTGTTTGCACGGGGGATATATCTATTGAGATACACCACTGTACTTTATAACCATACAAACTCGCAAGGAAAAATAGTTTCATTGTTGGATAATAAACAGCACATTATATGTACAAAGCAAATAAAATGGCTAAAGTAAATTAATACAAGATATTTGATGGATTGAGTCGACTTCAAAGGCATTTCATTTGGTATACCTGCTTTATTTCTGGGTCGGTGTCCTGTTGGATAGAATATTATGTAGAGCCTATTTTTGATTGCTAAAGATAAAGGCGCATTGCTTTAATACATAAAATGCCGATATTCATCGATATCCTGGAAGACAAATAATGCGTTGCATCTTAACTTTATTAAGTTGATCTGGTATTTTGGGCATGTTTACTAAAAATCATTCCACTCAACTCGTCTCTAATGTTTAGGGTGTCACTTACCGATTAGGAAAAGCCATCTTTAACATGAACTAATAACATAATTCAATGAATGTAAATATCAACTTGATGCTTTTACTTGACAAATAAAGTCAATAAAATATTATATATGTACAGTTTCAACTCTGCCATGGCTCCCAGTCATCATAAAATATTTTAATATTTATACTCAGATAAACACCCTCACCTGTGAATGATTTTGGTGTTGCGGTAGTCTTAACACCCCCAAATTTGATGACATCACAATCTCCTTTGTCTCTGTTCCACTTTGTAGCGCCATTCTCGTCAATTGTTGTTGTATAATAGCAAATCTTTCCTCCTTCAGAGGAAAAATTATTACTTTATTTAAATTCTAACACAGTGTCTAAACTTCATCAACGAAAGTTTTATTTCTTTTACCTATATTTATGCTTTATCGATAGATATTGTCATGAGAAAGTATGCTAGTTGATCATGAAAATTCTTGCTATTTGCATATATATATATATATATATATATATATATATATATATATATATATACAGTCAAGCGTTGCGCATTCGACGCATTTGCTCCTCTGAAGTCGATTTTGATTCACGCACTAAAGAACTGTCACAACACCTCCTAAACAGACAGTATTTTCGGGGTACTATTGAAAATGCCATCAAAAAGGCTAAAAGCAAACCCCGTACCGAAACATTGACGTACAAAACTCGTCAAACCAGTTCCAAAAGGGTACCATTGGTTACTGAATTCCACCCTGGTCTCCCACCACTGGTTAATATCATTCAGAAGAATTTTCACCTACTTCAAGGCACCGAACGCCTGAAATCAATATTCCCAGAATTACCTGTCATCGCTTTTAAAAGACCCAGCAACCTACGGGATATCTTAGTTCGGGCATCCTTTCGGGATGACACCCCATTAGGGGAAAGCATAACAGAAACTACAGGATCATCGCCCTGTACACAAATTGCAAAACGTGCTTACTTGTCGATTCGACCGGGGCCTTTCAGAGCAACCAAACCAAACGCACGTTCCAAATTCGGCACAAAATTAACTGCCTATCCAAAAATGTCATTTACCTCATCTACTGCAATATTTGTAACTTACAATACATTGGAGAGTCAAAAAACACTCTTAGAATGAGAATGACACAACATAGATCGGCGATCAAAACAAAAAAGATCTACCAACCTGTTGCAAATCACTTCAATCTCCAAAATCATTCAATTGAGAATTTGCGTGTTATTGCCATTGACCAGAACGATTCTTGGACAGATAAATCTAGGAAAGCGAAAGAAAATTTCTGGGAACTAAACCTTAAGACCACGGCACCATTCGGTTTAAACATCAGAAACGATTTGCCGTCCCAGATAAACCAAAACAATTCCTTTACAATTACGACGGAATCGGATTAAAATAATCCGACGCGGATTAAAATAATCCGAATTTCTAAAACTTCTGCTCAATTCAGCAGAAATCAGTAAGTCGCTTTGCCCTTACAACCATGCCGACATCTCCTCTATAAAAGAGTTTCAATTCCTGCTACTCCTTGTCACTTTCGGTGATCATGCACTGAAGAAGAGCTAGTTTTGCTCGAAAGCTCTGCAAAAACCAAACATTGGCTGTTTTACTTCCAATCACTTACCTAATTCAATTATTGTATCTCACTCCAGATCCAGCCTTTCTCTAAATGCAGCATAGTTGTTTAACAGTTTTTCCGTTATTCCTATATATATATATATATATACATATATATAAACATATATATATATATATATATGATTAGAAAAAAACAGAGAAATAAGATATGACTCACAATTGACAAATAAGGAGTAAAGTTTAGAAAACATATTGGAATTTTCGGTCCCCCTGGGACCTACGTCAACAATTTGTCAATTATGAGTCATATATATATATATATATATATAAATGTTTATATATTCCGAATTGATACGATATTTAAACCACGATATCCCTCCCATGCACAATACTGCTACAGGTTCTACCAGACAGGGGAGGGGGGGGGGTGCTTGAAAGATGTGGCACACTTGGCGCCTCGTACGCACCTTTCGCAATCAAGAGGAAATCGGCGCCTTCGGGGCCTAATGCTTCAGGCGCCCAGGACCAATGCTGCAGCGGTAAATCGGTACGCCCGAACCCAGTGGTTCAGAAGTGGTTCATCATTGCATATGCTCTCTGTCCTATGAAAGCATAACAGGCTAAAGATTATGTTTGTGGGTTTGTGTTCCATTAAAGATAGGACGATTCCTCCTAAGACTAATCTCAAGCGTCGAGACAGATACGCAAGTATCGGACAATATTCACATATGTACATCGTAACATACTAACTATACGGTATACGCAACCAATGATTATTAATTTTATACTCATATCCAGGTCTCGCATAAACCGTGAGTCCGTGGTGGTAGGGTGGGTGGTTAACCATTCCCTATATGCGCACTGTACACTGTTACCTTCAATATATATCTGTAAATCTGTAAATGTACCTGCATATCATAAAATTTGATTCGCTGTTCTTTTTATGTAGATAACATTGTAAACAATATAATTAACATAAATGTTCAGTGACGGGATAAAATATTGAAAATAAATCTTTATTTGCACACATAAATTATGTTCGTTACAAGTATATGAGGACACGATAACTTTTAATAATATTTTAATACCTCCTTCTTCTTCCATTTTCTGTAATATACATGTCTACGCGGAAATATTACATTAACAACTGAAATAATTAGTCCTATGATACAAACCATTTAGACACTTTCAAAATAAATCATCAAGAAAGATTATTTGTCTCTAAAAGATCTCTCTAAATTTTCCTTCAAAATTCGCTTTCTATACCGTGTATAGGCCATAATTAACACGACTGATTCTTGCTCATTTTTTTAAATAATAGGCCTATATGCAAAGCATTGATAAAGCCATATGACAATAAAAATATCAATATGGAAAAAATAAGAAAATTCTAAGAATAGATATATTTACCTCAAAGTAGATTTACCATTGCTTCTGAGGCCAAACTTCAATTCTTTCAGTTTAGATTTCTGCACAGGATTCTAGGTACTAATAGACTTTTGTTTTTGATGGGGAAGTCAGAATCTCCACTGTGCTCCTTTTGCAAAATTAACGAAGAGTCAATCGAGCACCTCTTCTGGGATTGCTACGTGACGGCAAATTTTATCCTTAATGCCGAAATGCGTTTCTTAAATAAACAATTCTTTTTCTCCAAACAAGATATCTTTTTTGGTTTTGGCAACGTTTACTGTCACCCTTACAACTTCTTAATTATCCACCTGAAGTATTATATTTTCGTATGCAAGACAAGCAACACCGAGCCAAATATCGATGATTTCTTTTATAAATTTAAATTTGCTTTGAGCGTCGAAAGTTTAAATTATTTTAAGCGAAAACAGCCACGGAAAAATAAAGTGAATTTCCCGGAGCTTAGAAATGCCTTTTCGTATTGTCCAAACCTGTTTACGTAGAAGTCTCTTATTTAGTTGTGTGTTGTGCAAATGGTTTCTTTTGCTGTCTACTTACATTAACTGATACTTACTACAGTTGCTTGAATATGTAACAGACCATACCATTGTTGTTTATGCAATGTATAATTTTTTTGTGTACCATGTTAAGTGATCGTGAATACATATGGAGGAGAAAAAAAAAAAAAAAAAAGATTTACCATGCTTGTGGTGATAATAATAATAATAAAAAACTTGTAATAATCTAAAGAGATACAGAAACCTCCCCCGTTTATATCGTATAATGTTGAGTTTATGTATTGCTTGTTGAACAAACATTTCTGACAAGTGTGTCTTTAAACTGATCATTGTGTACAAATTATCAATATTGCTAGAAGCAACCACGGCTTCAAAATTCTACATTATTAAAATAAAAATTCGCTCGCTTCAAGGTTATTACCACCTCATAAAAATCATAGCCTGAATTTAGTTCATTTTGTGCGATTACTGATTTTTAATTGTTCCTCTTGTAAACATATGAAACGACATAATTCTCGGCTCCTCGGTCGAAGAGTCTTGTCAAGTCAAACTTAACGTTACGTTAATAAATGAATCAATTATTGCTGCCAGTGTTTAACGACAAGGCTTTCTTATATAACCTTTTCTGAATTGCACATCATACAAGATGACGGTTGTATTATTGCTTATTTATAGTAGAAGATGTAGAAAGAAAAGTACCGTATATGAACAAGATTATCGAGTTCGAGGAAGAGGGGGATGTAAGAGGGTGAGAAGGGGGAGAGGAGATGTAATAGGAGGAGAAGGGGTGAGGGGGTGCACGAGGGTGACAAAGGGTGAGGGAGTGTCCAAAGTTAAATCAGTAAACTGTATGCTTTATAATAAATGCATTTATAGGTCTTTATGATCACATTTTCAAACGGTGACGCCCACACTCCACCGTATCCCTGCTTCTAGAAGAATATGTCCAATTGTCAATATAACAATTGACCTATATCCTATATATATATATATATATATATATATATATATATATATATATATATATATATATATATATATATATATATATATATATATATATATATGTATATATATATGTATATATATATATATATGTATATATATATATATATATATATATATATATATATATATATATATATATATATATATATTTATTTATTTATTTATTTATATATATATATATTAAATTAGGTAAGTGATTGGAGGTAAAACAGCCAATGTTTGGTTTTTGCTGAGCTTTCGAGCAAGCCTAGCTCTTCTTCAGTGCATGATCACCGAAAGTGACAAGGAGTAGCAAGAATTACATTTATTGTAGAGAAGAGTGTCGTCATGGCAGTGAAGTCAATGCGACTAACTGATTTCTGCTGGATGTAGCAGAAGTTTTGGAAAATCGGATTATCTTAATCCGTGTCGGATTATTTAAATCCGATACCGTCGTAATTTCAAAGGAATATATTTATATTTGTATATATATATATATTTATATGTATATATGTATATACATATATATATATATGTATATATATATATATATACATATTTGTATATATTTGAGATTTAAATTACCACCGTTTACCACATTTACCACCGTAGCTTAGTGGTACGAACTTTTCTGGAGTGTGTTGATCTTTAATAATTTATTCTGAAGCCATGCCTGTCCAGGATAACTAAAATCGAAGGGAAAGTATTGTATTGATTTACATCTTCTTTTGTGTTCAATATCCCATTCAGAATATTCATTAAATGCGTTGATTAATTATCGCTTAAACTCCTGTGAAGAGACAGCAGTAAAGGTTGATATATATATCATCCAATCAGATATCAACAAAGTAATAAATGGCATCGTCTGTGTGAGCGATATGCAATGATCGGATGTGATGTTAAGGAAGCTTCATGGCAAACTCCATTACGTGTATGAAGGACGTGGACAAAACATGTCGGATCTATACACTATATGTTGTAAGTTACTGGAAATTTAAGTTTCATATCTCTCATATATATGGATGATTGTTAAGTGCTGAATTCGCCCCTCAGCAGCATCGATGTCCTAGTAACTCCTCGTTTCATTCTACTGTTTTATTTTTAATTTGCTTCAATATTAACATTTACAATAAAAAGTTGTGTTTCTGCAAAGATTCAAGCAATACCAATAATTTCGGTTATCACGGTCAATCAGTATAAATAACGTGTTATCTCACTCTACTAAACTAGTGTGGTTCAGTAATATTCTTGCCTTAGTCAATTGTATTGGTTGCGATCTCTTGAAAATATTTATTTCATATCACTGTCTGAAAACCAGGAACCAATTGATCAGGGTTTAACGGGAAGGGATGTCTCCTCCCAATTTTGATCCACTTGCGAAATTGTGTGATCTTTTGCAATTTACAAAGAACAATAACTTTCAAGGAAATCATACTGTGGGAGGGAGGGAGTGAGGGCAGTGGCATCGCCAGACATTTAAAACTTGGGGGCACAGGGGGTTCAACACTTAATTAGGGGGCACAATGTTTATTTGAATGAATGCCATCAATGGGGAGGGATCTAAGGAGAAGGGGTGTCCTCCTGAGAAATTTTTGATTAATTAAGGGTCCTTATAGGTGCAATCTGGTGCTATATTTTGCAACTTGGAGTAACTTTATGTTCAGGGTAATAGCGAATTTTAAGCACTAGCGGTTCACGCCGGGCCCTCTGTTACCTGGTTAGTGAGAAAACAACTGGTTATTGTGATGGTCGGGGGAAAGAAGTTTTACTGATGAACATAATACGTTTCGTCCTTTGTAAAAAAAGTTTTTGTTTGAGTATTTTTTTAACATTACAAATCGCATCTGGGGGGGGGGGGAACTGGGGGCACGATTTGCTTTGGGAGGGCACGTGCCCCCCAGGCCAACCCTTGGCGACGCCACTGTGTGGGGGTGAAGGTGCTACTGATGAAAATATCGTCAGTTGCCATTGCTAATCACATGGTAGATAAAGCGTACATTATGTACAAGGTTTTATTAAGTTGGGGTTCGATTTGTGGGTGTTTCTGTTCCACAAATGAGAACCATTTTAACAGTAACGGGTACTGCGAAAAAATGCAGTCGATTTCAAATTGCAAACAACATATATCATGATTAGTCTTACAAAGAATTTATTCATTTTGTTGAATGTGATGAAGCCAACAGAGATTCAATTTTACACATATCATTATATTACAATCTGCATCATGATAGGAGGTGTGAAAAACTATTAAGATGAAAATATTACCTGCTGCCAATTGCATGGTAAATTAAGTGTACACATATATTGAGAGGTAAGAAAGTTGTTCATAAATTCCGAACCAAAGTAGGCTAAGGATCTTGAATTCGTAGCTGGCATTATAGTCCTAAATCCGATGAGTTAAAAAAAAATTCTCTACACTAGTTATATATATACAATTATTACGAGGTGCCTTTTTAGTAGTGTACCCTAACGCAAAGTAATTGTGTTACTTTATTGCAAAAGTTTAACTAATAAAATATGCAAAATTATTTATCGGCCGTCAACGTAACAGCAGTATTAAGATGGTAGCGCACTTAGTACACAGATCTGTAGGTAGGGCTCGAAAACCTATATATCGCTGAATAATGTATCTAATATTTTAACCGAAGAACATTTAACGTGATTTGACCGTTCAAAATTTATAAATGTAGAAAATGTATGTTTTCTTTTCTTTAGTTTACTGTTGTGTCTGTATTGTGAAGAAACTATCATTAAGTGTTCAGTAAGCTCAGTAAGTGTATAGTCACTGATATACGGATGTGATCTGGACTCTAGTTGTGGTATGGTACCTTAGTAATTAATGGTTATCCGTATATATTCAGACCTTATGAAAGCATTCTAGTAAACGTTGAGCATGAAGAATTAAAAAAAATCCCAGTAGTTAAATAGCCAGTAACCACATAAGGGTGTTTAAAAGTAATATTGTTGTCGTGCAATTTTACGGGTGAGGAATTGGAGGGAGGGTGTCATAGGGTAGGGGTGTGGTCATAATGGGTGGGTTCTGGCGATTTGTGCGTAAAATAGGAAGTATCTATTAGACGATAGAAGTGGTCTTGTTGTTGTGTTAAGATTTTTGGGGAGGGTGGGGAGTGGTGGGAATGCGGAGGGATGAGGAATGGTGGGAGTGGTCGGGAGAGATTGGAAGGGAAGGTTTTTGGTGGATCGGAAGGTTGGTTCTTGTAAAAAAAATATCTAAATTCCTTCTTTTAGACGTTTCTTAAAAGCACTTGAAGACAACTGACTGACGAATACCAACCTTCTCAGCTATTGTCTGTTTAGAGGGGGTGGAATCAAAGTTATATACGCGGTGTGATATGAGCTGAAGGAAATAATGGAATACTTCGGATAGAGATCTCGTTCAATAGATATATTCAGTGCCTGTATTTTACAAATCGAGTTAGTTACTTCCAAGGCAAAGAATTTATGCTGAATATGTCACTTCATCATAACAATACAATAAGACGTTGGTGAGGCTTGTGTTTGAACAATAAAACCTCCACAAGGTACTTATTTAAATAACAGCTATTTTTCTTTCTTGCAATATTAACATTAATAATTCTTCGGAGAATAGTCTTCACCACATTGTTGTTTCGAGAGGAATCTGACGACATGCTAAATCATTCAAGAGGATGGTCGAATTTTCATCTCAACAGATCTGACGTTGCAGGTATTAGAATACTCAGAGTAGATGTTTTCTCCGTTGCCTCCATTGTAGTCGCCATTGAGATTGTCATAAGTGCATTTTGCGTAACAGTTCCCATTGTATTGGAAGAGATCGCAATAGATAGAACGAAAATAGCAGCTCACACAATAATAACTCTAGTTGACATGCCACCAGCCGCTTCTGTGCTTCTCTGCGCAGTGAAAGTGACCACATGCGTCATTGTCTCGGTCATGTGTACTGAATTGTTTTCCCCTGCTATAATAGAGATAACTACCTGTAAAAGGAAAAGAAGGAAACTCAGTTGATAAGACATGACCGATAACGTTGTGGAAGGGGTGGGGTGGGGGGGGGGGGATAAATAAACGATTATGTAACATTGTGAACCAGACTTCGACCTATTCAATTCAAATTGTTAACTAGTTGCCAGAGATTGTCCAATTAATTTGTATTAGTAATGTTTTTGTTTTATTTGTTACAAAGTTGTTGGTTTAAGAGGGGACAATTCAGTTCTAGCCATTGTAACCTTTATTAAAACTTGAAATTCATACACAAATAAAACAAATTCAAATTTCGATACTTTTTGTAGAAAACTATTTTGTGACTGTTTTTTGTTGTTGTTGATATACGTACCATCAAAATAGGTCTATGTATATGGTATTTACAAAACAGTTCCATAGATATCTGTATTCAATTCGTTATATCAAAATTGGTCATTATTATAGGACTAAATTGAGGACTGGTGTCTTTGCATATTCAGGACAGGTTTGTTTCACTTTTTTTCAATCTCTATTCTATGACTGTACATTAAAAACAAAAATTGAACTTGTCTTCGTATGTTTGAAATAATAATCATTGCTTTACCATTCCTTCAACTCGTTCATGCGTGGGCCTTGATAGTGTTTTTATCATACCACGCAATCATGAACATCTAGGGTAAACGATGGTTGGTTTGTTAACTGCGTGTATATTATTGTAAGCACTCTATATGAAATGAATGCCTGTAAATATTTGAGGCGAAATGTGACTAAAATGTCCTTACATGCACAGTTTATTTTTTGATATTTAATTGATGATTAAATTATCGGCGAGGTAAACAGTTGTGAAATAGAAAGGAGCACTGTAAGATATGATACTTTGTGTGAATTTTCTGTCTGTGTGAGAAAAGTACATATGTGTAAAGGAACTGTTATCTCAATGACGTATAAACTTCACAGTTCTAACTATAAATTATGTAACAACAAAAAGCTTGATAGCCACATGAAGTGATCGAGCTGGCGTTTACACCAGTCAAAGTCTATATGCATCTAGTATATATTTTATGCCACTTATATTTCCAACTAATTGTTGTTTCGGGTGAATAGCAACAATCAAACAATATATATTCGATTTTCGTTACAGTTAAAGAAGACTGCAATGGAATATTGATGTCACTATATTATTTTATATATAGGTATTTATTTTCATAGTGAACATGTTAGCCACTTTTAACTTAAACCTATTAAGTAAAGCAAACTCCAAACACCAAACAAACCTGTGTTTCCACTGCTACGATCAGCGAGTTTATTCATTGTATAGTTGCTGCTTTCAGAATCTATTTGAAACTCTGGATATTAAGCATTTTTAACAGATCCGCTAGAAGTAGTGATGTCAAAGCGAAGCTTGTAGTTTCTCTGGTTCGTCAAGTAATGAAGCTTTTCATTTCCCAGCCATAAGTTCCTGTTGTCACCAAACCCTGCTTTGTACGCAGCCCAGTTTTGATAAAAACTAGTAGATCCATCAGTACGACGTTGAAATACCTGAAAAGATTGCAGGTAAAAATAATCAAGTAAAGGTAATTGTGGGAAGCAGTTAAAGCATGTTACCAGGCAAAACTAACCTCAGAAACAACACACATCTATATCTTCACAGAATAATATATCCGTATTACAAACTCATGATTTTTCATTATTTCGTGTTTGTTGTTTGGGGGGGGGGGGGGTGTCTAAAGACCATTTTTCCTTATAATGCATATGCTGCTTTTAACCATATGCAATAGACGAACTCATAATAACTTACAGAAAAGAGAGTTACACAGTTTAAATCAAAGACTTACGGTCCATCCTCCACCGTTTTCCATTTTACAATTTACGTCGAATGGTAAACCAGGCCATCCAGTAGGCATGATTTTATAAACGCCATCTTGCCTATGTCTAGCGTCATAAACATCCTGACAGTCTGTATACAAGGACTCACAAGTTTCACCGTCACCTTCGTATCCCGCATTACAATAACACTGTCGTACTTCATTCTTGACATCACACACAGCATTGGCACTACATGTGTAGTCTTCGCAGATCAGTTGGTTATTGTTACAAGAACAATTTTGTGTGCAGTCATCGTTAACGTATGTTTGTCCACTCTACAAATTAATTGATGAAAATATAAAAATGATATTTATTAAACTTTAGTTTTTCTTTACTAAGACTTTGTGTTCACGCCAGGTCAGTTAGCTTAAATGCCATCTTTGTTTCATTTTTTACAAATTTTACATTTAATACCCCCCCCCCCCCCCAAGGAATATCATTGCAAAGATAATGCAGCTTGTTACGTAGATATATATTGTATTAAGAATAAAATTGTTATTTTATTATAATTAACGTTCTATTATTGCTTACCTGCATTACTTTCGATGTTTCCAATATGTGTAATCTTATACTGCCCCCATTCATCAGTGATCTGAAAACCGCTGTACGTTGTATAGAAAGAAGCCCTATTAGATAATTCTATATCCACACGAAGTTCGTAGTCTGCTTGGTTCGTCAAATATGATAACTTTTCATTGCCGAGCCAAAACTCAGTTGACAAGAAACCAAATCCATCTTGATACTGTGACCAACTTCTATTGAAATTCACAGAACTGCTGTCGCGACGTTGTATGACCTGTAACAGAGCAGAAATATATTTCAAACATTATCGAAACTTACATATACTCTCTGGATTGTGCACAAATATTGGGAAAGGGCTAATTAAATATGTGGATCTTAAGTGCATTAAGACTTCATATCATCTCCACAAATAATAGACACTTTCCCAATTTCGACGTTCCTTAGTGATGATGCGACTTCTTGATTACTCTTACACATGTTTTCCGTTATGATCAAGTCATAAAACCTGCATCTAAACCAGGGTTGTCCAACCTACGGCCCGCGGGCCACAGTCCGGCCCGCCGCAGGGTTGCGTCCGGCCCGCCAGAGATGCTCTACGGTGCGAAATTTTAGTGAGCAGATTTATTGATAACAATTTGAAGCTATATAATCAATTATTCGAATCTTCTGGGTCCGAAAAACTGCATACAGGTCAGTTTTTGTGACACTCTCAGCGGAGGGGGGGGGGGGCGGCTGGACTTTATTCATTTGTTTTATCAGGAAGGAAAATAAATCAGTGCGCTCCGCGAGCAGTGCTCACATTCTGTTGCCTTGGGCTTCGGGCAAAAAATCGAAAAATCGAGCGTAGGGTTCATACGGCCCCCTCCTTCATCATAATCATTCCATGTGGCCCTCCTCTGCAAAAGGTTGGACAACCCTGATCTAAAAAAACTGGTTTTATCTCAATAAAATAATATTAAAATTAGTTTCGAACGTGACATAAACATTCCCTATAGGCGTACCGTCCAGCCTCCTCCGCCAACGTCGTTGTTGCAGTACACCTCAAATGGTTCTTCAAATCCATCTGGCTTGATAATGTAAACTCCGCTAGAGTTGGACGTTGAACACTGACTTTTAACGTCTCGGCAGTCCTTTGGATATTCAGAACGTTGATAAAAGAAGTAATGGGCCACTGTAAGAAATAAAATAACAACAAAGTCAAAGAATTTGTTCATATATTTAAAACATGTTAAAAAAAAATTGCAACAAAACTGTGTCACCGTATACTGATACATGAAATGCTGCCAAGAAAATGGAAAATTTTCAGTGATTTTAGGAGACACCTAACATCGCAGCAGGAAAGATTGAATTAGACAATTGTTAAAAAATGAATATGCACACCTTTACATAAGCAATAGTAGGTATATCATTCTCTGTTTAATATTACATATAATTTAAGACATGTTATGACAAGAATGATACAATCTAACCCCCCCCCCCTTCCCGTTCCCGCCTCCAATAAAAAAAACAGTTTTGAAGAAAATAGTGATAGAATATGCAGTGTGTGTTCAATTTGCAACAAAACTGTATCACCTGTATCACTGATACATGACTTTTAAAGAAAATGCTGCCAAGAAAATGGAAACTTGTCTGTGATTTTAGGAGACACCTAACATCGCAGCAGGAAATATTTAATTAGACAATTGTTTAAAAATGAATATATAATAAATGTAAATATAAGACCTGTAATGAAAAAAATTGATACAATCTAACCACCCCCCCACCCACCCCCCTCCTCACCGCCTCCGAAAACAAAACAGTTTTGAAGAGCATCGTGATTATAACAAGTTGAATGTTTTGCAGTCCAGTGCTTGGGACTGAACTAAACTCTACATTTCACACAGTTCACGAATGTTGAAATAATAAGTTGTATTTCAAAGTGACGAGTGAATTCTTCAAGGAAATAATGAAACACGTATCCTCGATACACGTATCCTCATCTTACCAATGGATGTGAAAATCTTGTTTACAATTTTGTAGGCTGTTAATTTCGTATTGTTGCAAGCTTAAGCAAGAAACACCCTATAGGCTGTATCACATACTGTCAATAAAACAGAACCCAAAGTAATCTTGGAAATAACGAAACACATTTATATTTGATTAGTACAGGTACGTTGTATCTTTAATGGAATGAATGAATAAATAGCAATTGAGGTTAAAAAGTGAAACATCTTACTTTGAGTATCATCTGTAGTTGAAGGTATACTTCTCCGATGAATACTCTGGTAATGAGAATAAATAATTAATCATCTAAATTGTTGTTCACGGACATTTTTACGTGCGTCAGGTTGACAACTTCATTTATTACAATTATACAATTTTAATTTTAATTACTGAAATGGGTTACCTTACTTGGCGAAAAGCCTGAAAACAAAACAATCAGATTCTGTTTTGTATTTTGTTTGAGGAGGATGGAACAGTTATATAAACTACACTAAAACACAAATTATTTTTTACACAAAACAATTTTCAACATAGATTGGCTTTCCAATCAAGAAACACAGATGGCTCTGTGAACAGCAGAATACATTTATCGCAGCGCTATGTAAGCGATGGTAATTTAATGGAGATTGAGGATCACATTACTTATTTCGGTTCTGCTGTCTTTAGTTAAGGAAACATGTGATACAAATACGTTAAAAAATATTGATGTCATTTAAATATTTATTTAACTATTTCATAATGGTCGATATAAAATTCCCTTTATTTTTTTTAAAGTAATAACTAATTGTGAAAAAACACGACAGACAGTCTTTACTCCACGGACAGCTTCGCAATAGTTTTAAACCGGTATAGTTTACAATGGAAGGCTATGTTATCAAAAAATTTTCATTTGTTTGCATGAAACGAAACGAAAAAATGTTTTTTTTTTGTATTGATAAAGACCCTCAAATTAACATGATTAAAAGGAAAACTTGTTGCACCGTACAAACATAGATCGTCCAAGGTACGATCGCAGCGTTTTCAATGGTGATGACTTAATAATGATTGAAAGGAAGAAATACTTTGTTTAAGAAGTAATGTTTTTGAATATTAACGAAGTGATTTTGAATTGAATTATAACTTGAGCCTGTCATTTATAACAAACTTTTATTTGATAACACATAACAATTATATGAATGAACGAAGAAATAAAGTAAACGACGTACGTCAATGTATAAGACAAACTCTAGAAACACTTTACTTTTGGGGAAATTATGTGTGATATATGAGTTATATAGGATATATATGAGTAATATACACCGTATATTTTATTACTGATTAAGACCGTCCGGGTGACATGGATTAGGAATTGTTCTTATTCAGTGAAAGTACACTATTGATTGCCATGGGAATACGGAACGGTATGAAATGCAGCAATTGCATGCGTTAAGGTTTACAGAAAATGTTAGCTGATCTAAATATTAAAAAATGCTTTCAATTGTAAATACACTATAGCGTTAATAAATAATTCGTGTGAAAGTACCTGACAATATCCGATACCGGTTTATTTATGTTACAACCAGAGTTAACGTTACATTAAATCTGCAGTAAAATGAATTAAGAGTGCATGGTGTAACCGAATCAATTCAAAGTCGCAGAGAACTAGTTTTATAGTATTCAACCCTTGCAGATATTTGTCAAATTCTAAGAATATCACTATATCGTAAAAGGGTTAGTAAGTGTTTCATTTTCAAGATAAAACAGATTGTTTGATATTAAGTTGTAGGGAATAAACTATATTGTGCGTTAGACAAAATTTTAAGACTGGTAGTTCGAAGAACCTTTATGACAACGAAGCGAATGAGTTTGAACAAACGAACGAAATAAATATAAATACATCAATATTTTTTACGAAGTTATCATATGAAAGTCTATGTTTACCAATAGCAAACAACGTTTTCTTTTTGCAGTCTCGCCAATAATATTCCAATACCTTGTGTGATATTCCGAGTATGATATAAATATATGAACTATAATTTTATGATGTTATTAAGATATATATATATATATATATATATAATTAAATTATATGACAACGAAAAACATAATGAAATGAAGTACAATTTGTAACCAAATGTTCTCAATTATAAAATAGATTGTTACAATAATTTACTGAGACTAGTGGAAACGCGCAAGGGTAAAGACGCTAGTTGGACAAGACATGGAGTGACTTTCAAGCTAAAGAGGGAGTTTCTATAGATTACCGAATTTAATTCTTCATCTGTTTGAAATATAACTTTTACGGATGTCTTTTTCTATATTTTGCAATATTAACATTTATATACTAAACTAACGGTAAAACAAAACATTCTAGTACAGTATCAAATATGTTATATTACATTTTTTAGCGCGAATGGGTAAATATATACCCTTAGGGAACATAAAATAAGTGTTGGTAATTGAAATATAAGAAAATGTTTCTTAGGGCACTGTAAATATTGGGATTGCTATAATACGGTAGCTAACATAGACTAGTGGAAATGTGGAAGGGTGAAGACTTACTTTCAACGGTCAACATTTTTTTGTTAAACTATATAACAAAGTGAAAAAGTAATGAAATGATCTAGACTCTTTTAACAATTTTTCTTAATTATACAGTAGATTGTTAAAACAGTTATCGTAGACTAGTGGAAACGCGTAATGGCGAAGACCTTATTATGACAAGATATGGAATGACTTTATGTAACAAACGCGGACTAGAATTATTTTAATATACGTTTTCACTTGAATGAAGAACTTGATTACCGAATTAAATGCTTCAACTGTTTTAAAATTTAACTTCCACGGATGTCCTTTTCTATTTTGCTAATATTAACAGTAATGTACTAACGTTACAGTAATACAAAACATTCCAGGAAAGTATCAAGACTTTTATGTTATATTACAATCATTAGCGACAAATGGGTAAATATAGACACTTAGGGAAACATGGATTGTGTGTTGGTAATTGAAACTATAAGAACAGCTTTTTTCCGTCAATTTTGAGTAAGTTATAATAGTTAGAGTAGACAAGAGGAAACGTGCAATGACAAACACTTTACTTGAGCAAAGAATGGAGCGACTTTATGTTACAGAAAACGGAATACAATTGTCATATGATTATATATTTTTTGCTAGAGTTAAGAACTTACAAGCTAAAAGGGGAATTATGATAAAAAGGGGAATTATTATATAAATAAATTTAAATTTGTATTTTGTAAAAGGTAAACTTATACTGTAATGGTGCAATATTTTTGTAGTAATGTAGGAAATATCGACTAAGTAGATACACTTATCATTATCTTTTGGGGAAATTATGCAGATTTGATATAGTCAATGAAATTTACTGAGAAATAAGTTTTAATTTTATATACTTTTTTATATGTTAGGGCAGTCTTAATTAATTACACTGTTAGACTGTTTGAATGTAACTTCCACAGAGGTTCTTGTTTATTTTGGAAATATTACCAGTTATGTGTTAAACAATGATAAATCAAAACATCTAGGAAAAGAATGATAACTTTTTATGTTATAGTACATCCATAAGCGACGATTGTGTAAGACTGCACACTAAGGGAAACGTGAAATCTGTGTTGGTATTGAAAGTAGGAACACAACTTACTCAAGGTAATGCAAACTTTGCGATGCAGTTAAATATAATATTTAATTGGTTATTGCGACTTATGTTATGTTATAACTCCACGTGCGAATTTTACCACAATATCACACCGTTAAATAATTACGAATGAGATAACTTATTGAAGTAGAATTAATTATTCGCAAACTACGTTTCCTTTTAAATTATTAGTCGCCATATTCAAACTGCCAGTACAAACAAGAATGAAGTCTTTAAACTTCTTTAAAAAAAAAAGTATCTAGTTCTGAATTTCCAACATGACTATATTGAAAATTATAAAATTTAACAAGCAACAAATAAGCATGGAACCAAATATGTATAGGTAAATAGAAAGAATATTTTAAAATGTTTAACTCACCGTTTCTTCGGAGGACGTAAAAGCGATCGTTGTTGTGCACAAGAATGCAAATACTGCTCGAACAGTCACGGAAGGCTCCATATTTATGAATGTCTTGTTATAATAAGAATGAAAACTCAAATGAAATGTATCACCAGAGGTAAGAAATATCCTCGATGTTCCTGTAAACAACGGATGACCTGAAGTGTACTTACAAAGTTGTAAAATGATGATGTCTCCCAGCCAGATAGCATTGTTTTCTTCTTCGTCGTTAGATATTGTCTGTTAATTTTAAACAGATAAGGAATCACAGGCACCCATCTACTATGGAAATTTCCAGTCGGTCGAGGAAGACTGATACATGTTACGTCACGTTGCGGAAATATTTACACATGGTGGGAGAATTTGACATCTACAGTTTGTAGATGTGTTTATTTAAAATATTGAAGCAAGTTGAGTATTTTAATTGTCACGAAACTCTGCATCCACAAAGTATGATAGTATCATCCTTTCCTCCTCTCTTACAGAAGGGATGGTGGGGGGGGGGGGAGTAAGCTGGAGGAGCAAAATATCAAAACCAGACAAATAAGTATAGTAATATCTTATTCACTTAATTATTATATCATTTTTCAGTCATATATTTAGTCAGATATACTCACGAAACAAATCGATAATCAAAGCCAGTATTTAACTATTTAATTGAGTCATCCATCTAACTGACACACAGAGGATCACATCCAGTCGATACTACGCATGCTACATTACTGCCATGACAGGTCAGTCAATTGTTGTTTATGTATAGTGTGAGGAATCACTGCCAAGAATATTACATAAATATTAAGTCTGTTAATAGAAATTATATGCATTTAGAAGAATTCAAGTGTCACTTTAAGCGATGCATTGGCTAGTATTCAAGTTTCACTTCAAACCATGTAAGCTTCCAGACATTTCTTCAACATATACTGTTGTTCGGTATTATTAGAGTCGTCGTCGGCATCAAATGCGACGATACGATAATTTTCAACTTAAATAGACCCTGATCTGATAGTTAAAGTACTTCAGTGGCATATTGAATTGGAGTTCAATGCTTTAAAAAAAAGTTACTACCCCCCCTTCACCCCCGGTAAGACACAAAACCAGCATTGACAGACATATTTGTCCGAAACCACCATCAAAGAAGGAAAATGTATAAAAAATACGTTTCTATTAAACAGTTGTGCAAAATATTACGATGAGTTAACGTTTTTGTTTGAAATCATGCCCCCACCCCTTCCGGTAAAAAAAAACATATACATTTGTCCGAGACCACCATAAAAGAAGAATGTTCAAAAAGTGCATCGTCGGGGAGTTGAACCTAGGCGGACGTGAGAATAAATCTCAAATAAAACTTGATTACTTAGCGAGATAAAAACATTAATCAGAAAAGAACAAGAAAAAGGGAAAAGAAACAAGGCATACATGATAATGCGCAACTCAAATTGTAAAGAAAACAAAAATTAACAATAAATACTCCTCACTGAGGACATGGTTTCACTGAACGTTGAACATCAACCCAGTCTCACAGACGTGCGCCCTCCATTGCAAGACAGCTAGCCCGCGTCTGTCCCTAAGGCCGGACTTTCAACGTACCCTCCCGAGTCGAAGCCTAAATGTAAATACAACAAATGGTTCATCATTTGTAATACTGACTCAACACAGACTTGTTCTTTTAACGTGATATTTCAACTACAAGCTTCGCTGGCAAGCATCCAGCACCATTGGTCGTTGACAATTTGAAATATGCACAAGGTAAACAATCTTTGTTGAAGATATGATCGGAGTCTCAGTGTGTTTTCTCACTGAGATTTGCATTGCCTCTGAGGAACTGTCTGTGGTATAATATAGCCTGACGAGGTATTCCATGACAGCCATTTGAAGCTATTTGCTCCTTCTGCTGTTCTAACGTTACTAAAAAAGTGCAATAACTAGCAGTATATCTTAACGGTCTACAACCAAACAAACATTAACATTGTTCCTCTTGTCGCGCTTTAGTGAGCACGTTAATATCGGGATCTCACCACTTCGTCCCCCGGTTGTTTATATGAGAAATATATCTTCATATGCAACCCTCCTTCCCCTCCCTTCCCTTCCCTCCCCCTCCCCCACCCACCCCTACCCCCAAAACAAAGTGATCTTATCACATTTTAGATCGTCATTGCTTCTCAGTAGTCAATGTTTCTCAGTAGAACAGCTGAGAAATAACAGGGTCAGTATATCACACTGACGGTTGGAACATGTCCTGCCACGTCCTGCCTTTCCTTGTGGGGGGGGGGGGATATGTTAACATCCCGTTAACATTCGTTATTAATGTTTTCATTCGTTCTATGTAGCGTTTCATCGATGAATTGAAATTTTGACAAATTTACATGTATTTCTCATCGTTAAACTTCAGCGATATAATATATTCTCCAAAAGTTAAACATATGACGTCATCAACTTGAAATATGTAATCAGACTATAAATATTCCATTTGATAATTTTTACAAGATGGTTCCATTTTTCTTATTTTACCGCTATTTCCCAATGATTATACTAGTTATGTTTTGATATATTGCAACATTTTTGTTGTGGTTGTATAATGTATTCACTTATCCATGAGTGACCTCATTAATACTTTACCGGGTATAAATATAAAGATATATACTCTACAACACGTCATGTTCCAACGGATACAGAGGACTTTGTCTTATGTAATACCAATAACATACAAACGTCTACGTTTCGGCGGAAATCGTAATAAAATTGGAATGAAGCAGAGGAGATAAGCATGGCCCGCCCGCGAATTTTTTTTTCCCAAACAGGTTTGCAATTACGGAGTTTTCAGCAAATCAGATTGCTCGTGACGTCAGCATAAATAATAGCCATCGCTTTGAAGTTCCCTTCAAACGCCCTAACTTTACTTTTAATGCTTGGATTACATGTTGACCTCACTTATGATACATACGCTACATTCTATTTGGTTCGTGTTTACGTTATCCACGATTCGTGAGCCGTTCTATTGAAATCAGAATTCGTTTCGTGGAATGGGTAGGCCTACACTAAAAGCAACTTCACGACGCGAGTTCACAAGTCTTGAGTGAATATACGCAAAACAATATAGTGTGATATATTTCCGTCACTGCACTGTGTACATATTTTAATGCTTGGATTACATGTTGACCTCACTTATGATTCATACGCTACCTTCTATTTGGTTCGTGCTTACGTTATCCACGATTCGTGAGCCGTTCTATTGAAATCAGAATTCGTTTCGTGGAATGGGTAGGCCTACACTAAAATCAACTTCACGACACGAGTCTTGAGTAAATATACGCAAAACAGTATAGTGTATAGTATGATATATTTCCGTCACTGCAATGTGTACAGAGTTATAATACATATAGACCTACAGCGCATGTGTGATGTACCCTGTACGAAACTTTCACTGTGCGATGTTATCGATTAATGCCTTCACAGAAAACTTCGATCAAAGTAGATCATACAATACTAGTGTGCTAAATATGTCTAAACCAATTCCAAACATATCTAAATATATGTACGAAAAGCTACGGGTAATTTTGAACGGGTATATCTTCGTTGCAACAAATGGATGCAGAACATCGAAGTGAAGGTTTCTATGGTGATGACGTAACTTTTCCGACCAATCATGAACGACTATTTACGCACACTTGCAAACCTGTTTGGGAAAAAAAATCGCGGCCCGCCCTACGCCCATATATATTTATCAATGTAAAATATCGAATAGCATCAATATGTTTCAGCACACGTTCACTGACATTCATAAACTGGACTTTTTTTGGGCTGGAACCGGATCGAATCAGTGAGTTTATCAGCCTATAACTGTAGCATACTTTGGACACTGCTTTTGATATTCCACCTTGCTTTTCTTGTCCGAAAATCTCTTATCCATTCCTGTTTTATTAGGTGAACTGATGTGAATAGAAGTTGTAATAAACATATTCAGTACTGTTTGCACATTAAGGCTTACAGTTCGCCCTAGGTTGCTTGCATGGAATCGGATCCCAGTTTATTGGGTTCTGCATTATGTGAAAGCCATCTGTTGAAGATTAAAGGCTTTTGAAAAACTTTTTATTACCTGCATAGGTAAGAAAGATCTTGTAAATTATATTTTACTTTATTGTGAAGTTCGCTCTTGAGAAGCAAATCACTAGTTGAAACAAAAACAAATAGATCAACGACTTAAATTACCACCAACACCGATTCTTACATAGCGCCCTCTAATCGTACAAACCACGTTCTCCGCCTTATGAATAAAATTTAATATTCATATGGATAAATTTAATACAATAACTTCTTTAATCGTTATACAACATATAGACAAATGTCATAAGCGACATAATGGCTAACGCTTTCAGAATAATTCACATTTCTTGTTTGATTTCTTCCACAGACTACGTTAAAGGAGTCCGAATTTGCATCTACAATCCACGAGTGACGTCATCAGCCTTGCTATATAGTCTTGGATCACTCGACCAAGCATTATCGTGTTGTAAGCTAAGCTTTTAAGATGCTTTATTTCATATTTGTTATTTATATTAACAATTTGGCAAATATGTTCCAAAAATTGCAAACTAGGTGTATATTGCGTCTTATAGTTGTGAGAATTCTGACAAATGTTTTAATTAGTGAAAATTACACTACAACATATGTCTTATTGTACAGAGTTATGCTGTATAAAATACCGCAACACTACAATTACATATGTGCTGGCTTCGGCGGCACACATAATAAAATTGGAACGATACAGAGAAGATTAGCATGGCCCCCTGCGGAAGGATGACACGCACAATCGTGAAGCGTTCCACATTTTGCATAGCACATCTGTGTTTTGAAATTGCTTTTCACATTAATGAACCTTTTCAGGTAAAATATGTTTCACATTGTACATCTTAATGTTAAACCTCACACAAAATCTTCAAAGTAATGAATGAAACAGTAGTGTCGACAGACATGTAGAAATGATGCATGACTTCCACCCAGCCCCACCTCCACCCCACCCACCCCATCTGGTAACGCCACCAGAAAGAACCAGTAGTTATAGGAAATTTCTTCGTCAGTGAGGGAAGCCGGATGATTTAATAGAAACTTTATCACGTTATGTTACATTCAATATTACACGGCGGCTGAGGTGAAATCAACAAAAACATAAGAAATGTAAGCAAAATGACATTTACAGGAGTTTGGTAAGTGACCGTAAGTCTCGGACAGAATCATACGAGACTTGCCCGTTCCAAGTGAGGGATTTAGGATAGGCGATCAGATCATTCATTTCAGTGGCGTAGGAAGGTACTTTTGAGTGGGGGGGGGCTGAAGACTTATGGCCGGCCTGGGGGAGGGGTCTAAGGGGAGGGGGTGTCCCCCTCCCCTTTGGAATTTTTGCATTTCCAGGTAGCCTCAGATGCAATTTGGTGCAATATAGCACACTTCAACACCGACTCCATTTTGTAAACTTAATTTTGTATTTTCACCTGGCCTTAGATGCAATTTGGTGCTCCAAATGAGATTTTTTTCTCATTTGGAAATGAAAAAGGGGTTTTCTGACTTGCGAAGCGGGGGGGCGGAATGATACCTCCGCCTCTCCACATTTTTCACTGGGGGGCTGGCGCCCCCAGCCCCCCCCCCCGGTTCCTACGCCTTTGATTTATTTTATTTGAACCAATTAGGGACTATTCGACCAACAAAAAGCAGCCCTAGCATGCTACAAACTCAACCTTTTATTGGGTGGGGGGGGGGGGGGAGACCACCCAATCCCGATCGATTTAACGCCCATCCGGCCAGAGTGGCGTAGGCTTACACATGATTCCGCACATAAGGGAGCCAACTTCAAAACTTCCCCCTGACTGATTTTTGGACTGAAATTGTTATACGTCAAATGAGACATTATTTTGTCCGAATAACAAGTGTGTGAAGTTGACTTAACACAAGGAGGTGGAAGGGTGGGTGGGTTTGTCTCCTGAAGTAGAGGCTGAAGGTATAAATCCCCCAATTGACTATGGGACCATTTCACCACCACCTCCCCCCCCCCCCGCCACTGTCCCAGGCTCCCCTTATAGTTTCCTAACCATCTCCTGTCTGAAACAACGAGAAAGAGACTATATTTGTTCACTTTGGATAAGACATGTTATTATAACCAAAATAAACCCTTTTACATTCAATTATTTCTTTAAGAATGCTACTCAGTTCAAGTTTGAATTCAATAACGTTGAATTGACCTTTTACAACAACGCACTGCAGTAACAGAAAAAGACTTGACTAATTGGCATAGCCCACTTGCGCTATCTGAAAGCGTTCCATACTTTTCTGTTTTGCATATTTTATGCGACATTCATTGTCGTGCCCACCTTTTCAAGCATAACCTGTTTGTATGCAGAATATGTGTATATAGTCCTGCGTATTTAGAAAGCGCTCGGACGGTGGAAACACAGCATATTGTGTATGGGATGTGTCTTATAGTCAGTAGCGTAACGATAAATTTGCCGTTTTAATGATTTATTCATATTTTCTGGTGGAGGGGTAATGGTTTAACTGTAGGGGATTGAGGGTTTATAAGAAACTGTATTGCTCCCTCACAAACACGAAAATAGTAGAGATTGCCTATATATGTGTGACAGAAAATTCCAGTCTTCGATGTTTTGTGTTTTTGACAACAAGGCACTGTTTATATGACAAACATGACTCTTAGCTCGTCTTTGTCAAAAATGGTTTCGTATCAACAAAGGGAAATTCGCACCAACAAAGGGAACTTTTGCGGTTTTTTCTCCGCTTATTTTACGGAACTGGGGACGTCCCCATTCACATGTACCCCGTACATGCAGCTCAGTCGCTTACAGTTTAACAACTTGTGTCTGTCCTGTTTAGATGCGTATAAATTTGCCAGTCTGCCCTTTGAGGAAATTTATGTTGGTGTCAAAATGTCATTTACATAGTCGATTGACTTCCATACAGAATTTTGTAAGCTAGACACGGAACTGATAGACGATGAGAGTTCTTTTATGTTCAAACCATTACACAATTCTGTAAGAATTGGGAGAGTTTTGAGCTACCCATGTGTGTAACAGCTATGGTCCGTTGTCTGTGTTGAGCGAACAGCTATGGTCCGTTGTCTGTGTTGAGCAGACGTTATTGATAGTTTTAGAACTATTTTAAGAGTAACCAGCTACGACCACGAAGTTCAAACCCATTTACACCAGAATATATCTTTTTTGTTTAGTTTGTTTGGGTGAAATCTGATGGCGGATAAATGTAAGTCACGCATCATATAAGAGAGAAGAGGATGACATCCACTAAGTCGGGGAGGGGATGCGAGGCGATGGGAGGGGATGGGAGGGGAGGGGGCAGACTTGTTTCTTTGGTGGGGACACTAATGCATTTCGTAACTTTCGCATCAATTGTTTTGGTTTCGAACCCTTGGTGGAGGATCATTAAGGAGTCTTTACCCCTCTCCATTGGTCTCTTAAATGATTTATTGATGATCTGCATCCACACACAGGTGTGTTTGACCTTCAGACCGATAACCCAATTGTCTTTTTCGATTGTTCACATCCACGTACCCTGAGAAAAATAATTTTTCTGAGGACATGGTGATTCTTTTGAATTGACACCCGAGGACTTGGAATTCCTTTGTTCAATTGAGCTCAGCTGAGATATTCAACTACATAATTAAGCTTGGAAATACTTCCGTACCAAGAATTAATACCCTGGCATGTTCTAGAAAGGGATTTTGTCATCATTTTATGTTACAAAGAAATTTGTAAGCACCCTAAAACTCTTATTCCCTTCAAGTTAAGCCAATGAAAAAAGACGAAAAAATCAACAATAAAAGGAAAATATACAAATGGGTTTATCACAATTTTTATTGATTTGAAGCCAATGATCTGAGAAGGTTAGGGTATGAAGGAGTATCCATAAAATATATCAAACACAGGAAGATTAAAGAAGGTATGTGACGCAACCCATTTTCTCTTAACGGGGATTTCGAGGGATAAAAATCTATTACAACAAGCAGGCAATTCTTTTATAAAAATGCCCTGAAAGCCACAAACAAATACTTAAAAAAAAAAACGCGAAAAAAATAATTTTCTTGGGACAAATTAAACTTCATTTTTGAAATTCATCAGTTTCATTTTGTACTCCTTAAACAATGAAAATTTTTGCAAAACTTGGGGCTTGGTATTAAATTTTGCTTAAGGCAGTTTCCATTTTTATGTATTTTTAAAATGGTCGTTTTATTATTATATTACCTTTACATCTTTTCTTTACTTTAATAAAGGGCATCAAAATGTTTAAGAGTTAATCTAGGGAGGGTTATAGAACAGCCACCCCCTCTCCTTTTGTGGTTTAGTTGGCTGGACACGAACGTTGGTCGACATCTCCGACAAATCGTCTTGACGAGATGGGCAATGCTTCTCCCTGGATCACCATCTTCCTCATGCATCCCGAGAAGTCCTCGTTTTCAAGAATACCTTCGTGGACCATGTCGACTGTGGATCAGTAAATGGGGGAAAATTATCTTCAGCGGGTAGAAGTATTAAGTGCAAATGGTGACAACAGATTCGTCGCTTGTTAATCAAATTTAACTTTTGACAAGGCCTCGTTTGATCTCTCGCCCTACTTTATTTTAGTATTGAATATTACACGCTATCTCTCCGGTATAATGGTATTCATAAATAATGTATTTTGTATTACTTGCTTAGTTTCAAATATAAAAGTAGTGGGTATATCACAAACCCCCCCTACCCCCTCCCTTACAACCATCTTACTTACCCCAAAGGACACACTAACACACATACCTCTATCTGTCTCTCTCCCTCTCTGAACAACCCATATCATATACTGGTACATACTTAATCAGTTTTCCAAGCTTCAATGGTTGCCATTTACCTCTCTCTCTCTCTCAACACACCTCAGCTCTCTTGGTACCCAACATAGGATGTTTTGCTTTTAACAATACTTGATAAATTTTCAAGCAAAGGTGGTGGCCCTCACATCTTTTCCCACATAACACCCACAAGCATCTCTCTCTTGGGTAGTCCATATAGGGATTTGTACTTGTTCGCTTATTAATTTTCCAAGCAAAGGTAATGGCCACTTACACATTTTCCCACACGCCTCCCTCTCACTGGTTACTCCCCATATCAGATATTTTGAGTTTACCGATGGCCCCTCCCTAGAAAGAAGATGGCACCTTCACATCTTCCACCACTACCTTTTCATAACTACTCTATATATGGTGAGGTGCAGGGGGGGGGGTGTATGTCTTAATAACTTACTCGGCAATCCTCCAAAGAAGAGAGGGTGGTTGGTGTTGGCTTCATTAGAGGCTGGGTTGCCTGATGCCTGTATCCCTCTTACACCATCTACTTCAATGTAGGCTTGGTTGCGCTCCTTTACCACTGAAGAAAACAAAGCATAGCATATGACCAGGTCAAGGTCAGAAGAAAGCTTTGTGGTGCAGTCTCAAATAAATAGTTTCAACCAATCGCATCATTTCAAATGTATCTAAACAATGTTGCTGCACTGACAGCGTTCTTATCACCCGAATCGCCAAACAACAAAATAAAAACGTGAAAGCAACCAACAACAAGAACAAATAGTTCAACTCTCTGACATGAAGAATGTGGGGGTGGTGGTGGGGTGGGGGGGTCAGTAGGCATGTAAGGTGGTGGTTACTGAAGGGCTCCAATTATCAATTCAACCCTGAATGATTGACTTTTAGAAGACATCATGCCTGATGCTCTATGGGATGTTTTGTCTCATGTTATTACATAACGAATGCATCCCACAAGTAAGGACCAGATTATATCTGTCTCCTCGTTACCTTTAATGATATGCCACTCTCCATCACATAGAGAAAACCTGCCCTCGTCTGGTGAGAAAGTGGCTACAAATTCACCGCCACCGTTCTCGATGGTCAGGATGAGCTTCAGTGATATAAGAAAGAAATGTGGAAAGAAAAAAAATTATATCAGTTTGAACTGTTTCAAAACGCAGACGTGGAAAGATTGATTCTTTTAGTCAAAACCGTAGCCTTATTTACCGTTTACCGTTACATACAGTTTGTATGCTGTATTTAATACCTTGACCCTACCAAACCTTGATTTATTTTTGGTTACATCTGTATTTAATATCTCCATACTTCTCTCTCTAGATGGATACGGTTTATTATATGGTTTCAGAGCTTAGTTTCCTCCGATAAATTTGATCAAATACAGTAAGGGAAAGCCCAAGGACCAGCTTACAATTATTACTCAAATCAACCAAACCCCAACCCACCATGATTGTGCATCTTTCAGAACACACTAGCTAATTTTTTGGCTTAAAGCACATACATTTATGCAAGAGGGGTAACGGGTGGGGGTAGGTGGTGGGGGGAGAGGGCGTGGGGGGGTGATGATTCAAAAAGGAAAGAAGACTTACCTCTCCTTCTCTCATCTCTAGAGACATAAAGTCCATGTCTGGATTCTGCACGGAGAAGAGAGTACCAGAATTCTTCCTCGGCTTTATTTCGAAGCTGATCTCCAAACTGAATCCAACCCTAAAGGTAGCATCTGCCAGGAAAGCAAATAAATATTGGTTTCATATAAAATGACTTTTATTCTCAAATGGTTCTCTGCTTCTTCTTTTTCCTTTTCTTATTCTTTTCATCAGAACATATGGACATGCTTCCTTAACGGACTCTAGATCAGCCATATTATAAGGTGCATGGAACAATATTTGAGAGAGATCTCTGCTCCAAACTTATGGGTGAATTAACTAGAAAAAGTACCAATAGAGAAATTTAAATCTCTTAACCCCACCCCCCCCCTCCCCCTCCCATGCACAAGAGCCAAATTTTTATTGTTAGAACCTTTTTTTTAACAATTAAATAGCAAAATTAAAACGAGGATATTATAACATATCACAGAAAAGTTTGTAAACCAAAAGAAAAATGACTAAACCTCCAATTGCAGAATTCCATTTTCGCTTTTTTTTTTAATCCTTGTTTTTTGTCCGCTGGCTTGGTTGGTGTCTGTTTTAATTTTTTAGCACATATGATACAAATATCGAGAAAGCTTGGACTGTAAACTTACCTAGAACGAGGTATCCACCAAACTGGCCAAAGAAAACGCCAGGCTCCCTGGAACCTTGACACTGGGGTACTTCAAATTCAGAGAGCAATTCCCTGGGTGGGTCCACGGTGAAGTCCTTGATACAGCCTATCAGACTAACTCTGCTCTCCGGCTGTTAATAGAAATTTAATATTATAACCAACCAAAACAAATAAAAAAATCCCACCTTAACATTAGAAGCATCTTGTACGGTTTTGTTTTATACAATCGCTGGAGAAAGAGGACTAGTTTATGTAATTGCTGTCTTCTTGGAGACTTTCTTTACTCATTTTTTCACGACATTCCAACTTTGAGATACAAGAGATTTTAATGTTCATTTACTTACAAGGCAAACTCTAACCATCCAGCCATAAGTGCTCTGGCTATTTATGCTTTGCAGTTCTATATTAGAGAATGTATTGACTTTCCTGTTGTTGAGATGAATTTCTTCTTTTTCCTTTTTTTTTTATTAAATCTGAATCCCTAAATATCAAAGTTTCTGAAGATGGCTCTAAATGATGTGACTGTTCTTTTTTTAGTGTCAACAATACTGATTATTCTGCCTTTGAATATATGTAAAGAAATACAAAGGGAAGGAAACAAAAACTGAAAGGGTTGCAGATCCTAGCAGGGCTATGACATCACAGGTACAGGCGTCAGACACCAACTTTTTTTTACTAGGATATTTCCCGAACCATGCAAGAAAAATCTAAGCAATTTGGGAGAGTACTTCATCACAAATTCCTCTACCATTTAAAATAAACATAAAACTTGGGTTTGTCTCAGCTCAAAGTCATCGCTTATTGATCCTTCGCTTACATCAAAGTCAAACAATCGGAATTGCATGCATTATGACCTTCCCTGCCTGTAGCAAATACTACCCAAGTCCCCTGTTTTTGGCCAAAGAACAGGGGAGATTGAATATCTACTCGAGTTGGTAATGCTAACCATACTGAACGCTCCTCTGCACAAATTCATGACTAAAACACACAGTGCATTATTTCAGTGGTCAAGCCAAACTTGTCTTCACACATAGGAAAGTAGTGCTGTCCACACTTGTGGTTACAATCATATGGTGGCTGGTCAATTAATTAGTTGCACTCAAGGATGCATCCTAAAGGCAGTATTTGGTGTAGCTTATATGCGATCAAGTAACAAATTATGAATGCTCGAGTGAATTTGAGGAGTGCTGTTTTGACATAGGCAGGCTTGACCATCATGTGAGACATTGTGTATAAAGCCACTTCTTGTTGTACTAATGCAACTAAAGAGCATTTAATTGTCTAACGAAGCCCATTAGTGCCATTCCACAAAAAAAGAGATTAATTTGATGCTACGAAATATGGGAATAAATTGGTTGCTACGAATGACTAATTTCCTTAGTCCTCCTGCAGTATGTAGGACCAGATTTTGCTTTGTGTTTCGGTTCAACCGTATCAAACATGATTATGTGGAAAACTCGACTCAAACAGAGAAAAGATACAAAGATACGAGAGAAAGGTCAAATTACTTACTGGCACATCGGTAGCGGACCACGACGGTGGCAGACCCCCCACGAATAGCGGTGTTTCCACAGAGAGGTAACGACTGCTACCTCTGAGGATGCCCTCTCCGACATTGATGCCATCGACGAAGATGATACCTAGGAAACCATCTCTCAGAGTTCTGATCTGGTGTTCAAGAAATGGTACAAGATGATTAGGCTCATATTATGTATGCATTTATGTGTGTAAGTGTGCGTGTATGTATTAATGTATGTTCCACCAATGGCCGACTACCGACAGATGTCGCAGTGGTAGAAGTCAGGACCGATAAGAAAAGTACGAAACCAACCAGTGGTGGCCCTCCATCCTTCTGAAACTTTTCCCTCCCCCTGACCTTCCTCCTCCTCCCTCTGACCTTCCTCCTCCTCCCCCTGACCTTCCTCCTCCTCCCCCTGACCTTCCTCCTCCTCCCCCTGACCTTCCTCCTCCTCCCCCTGACCTTCCTCCTCCTCCCCCTGACCCTGACCCTGCTCCTCCTCCCCCTGACCCTGCTCCTCCTCCCCCTGACCTTCCTCCTCCTCCCCTGACCTTCCTCCTCCCCCTGACCTTTCTACTCCTCTCCCTGACCCTCCTCCACCTCCCCCTGACCTTCCTCCACCTCCCCCTGACCTTCCTCCTCCCCCTGACCTTTCTCCTCCTCCCCTGACCTTCCTCCTCCTCCCCCTGACCATCCTCCTCCTCCCCCTGACCTTCCTCCTCCTCCCCCTGACCTTCCTCCTCCTCCCCCTGATCTTCCTCCTCCTCCCCCTGACCTTCCTCCACCTCCCCCTGACCTTCCTCCTCCTCCCCCTGACCTTCCTCCTCCCCCCTGACCTTCCTCCTCCTCCCCCTGACCTTCCTCAACCTCCCCCTGACCTTCCTCCACCTCCCCCTGACCTTCCTCCTCCTCCCCCTGACCTTCCTCCTCCTCCCCCTGACCTTCCTCCTCCTCCCCCTGACCTTCCTCCTTCTCCCCCTGACCTTCCTCCTCCTCCCCCTGACCTTCCTCCTCCTCCCCCTGACCTTCCTCCACCTCCCATTGACCTTCCTCCACCCCCCCTGACCTTCCTCCACCTCCCCTGACCTTCCTCCTCCTCCCCTGACCTTCCTCCTCCCCCCTGACCTTCCTCCTCCCCTGACCTTCCTCCACCTCCCCCTGACCTTCCTCCACCTGCCCCTGACCTTCCTCCTCCTCCCCCTGACCTTCCTCCTCCTCCCCCTGACCTTCCTCCTCCTCCCCGACCTTCCTCCTTCTCCCCCTGACCTTCCTCCACCTACCCCTGACCTTCCTCCTCCTCCCCCTGACCTTCCTCGTCCTCCCCTGACCTTCCTCCACCTCCCCCTGACCTTCCTCATCCTCCCCCTGACCTTCCTCCTCCTCCTCCCCCTGACCTTCCTCCTCCTCCTCCCCCTGACCTTCCACCACCTCCCCCTGACCTTCCTCCTCCTCCCCCTGACCTTCCTCCACCTCCCCCTGACCTTCCTCCTCCTCCCCCTGACCTTCCTCCTCCTCCCCCTGACCTTCCTCCTCCTCCCCCTGACCCTGCTCCTCCTCCCCCTGACCTTCCTCCACCTCCCCCTGACCCTGCTCCTCCTCCCCCTGACCCTGCTCCTCCTCCCCCTGACCCTGCTCCTCCTCCCCCTGACCTTTCTCCTCCTCTCCCTGACCCTCCTCCTCCTCCCCCTGACCTTCCTCCTCCTCCTCCTGACCCTGCTCCTCCTCCTCCTCCCCCTGACCCTGCTCCTCCTCCCCCTGACCTTTCTCCTCTCCCTGACCCTCCTCCTCCTCCCCCTGACCTTCCTCCTCCTCCTCCTGACCTTCCTCCACCTCCCCCTGACCTTCCTCCTCCTCCCCTGACCTTTCTCCACCTCCCCCTGACCTTCCTCCTCCTCCCCCTGACCTTCCTCCTCCTCCCCCTGACCTTCCTCCTCCTCCCCCTGACCTTCCTCCTCCTCCCCCTGACCTTCCTCCTCCTCCCCCTGACCTTCCTCCTCCTCCCCCTGACCTTCCTCCTCCTCCCCCTGACCTTCCTCCACCTCCCCCTGACCTTCCTCCTTCTCCCCCTGACCTTCCTCCTCCTCCCCCTGACCTTCCTCCTCCTCCCCCTGACCCTGCTCCTCCCCCTGACCCTGCTCCTCCTCCCCCTGACCCTCCTCCTCCTCCCCCTGACCTTCCTCCTCCCCCTGACCTTCCTCCACCTCCCCCTGACCTTCCTCCTCCTCCCCCTGACCTTCCTCCTCCTCCCCCTGACCTTCCTCCTCCTCCCCCTGACCCTGCTCCTCCTCCCCCTGAGCTTTCTCCTCCTCTGCCTGACCCTCCTCCTCCTCCCCCTGACCTTCCACCTCCCACCAGGGCACTCCTTATCCATTATCTGATATTTTGTACTCACCTAACCTAGTACAGACACACTTAACTGGTATTGTACTCCATGGTACCTCATACAGATATTAAGTACCGACAGCTTCTAAACATCACTTTACCTGATGCCAAGGGCACTCCTTATCCCTTATCTGATATTTTGTACCAACCTAACCTAGTATAAGCACACTTTAGCTGGTATTGTACTCCATGGTACCTCATACAGACATTAAGTACCGACAGCTTCTAAACATCACTTTACCTGATGCCAAGGGCACTCCTTATCCCTTATCTGATATTTTGTACCAACCTAACCTAGTACAAGCACACTTTAGCTGGTATTGTACTCCACTGTACCCTATACAGATATTAAGTACCGACATGCTTCTAAACATCACTTTACCTGATGCCAAGGGCACTCCTTTATCCCTTATCTGATATTTTGTACTCACCTAACCTAGTACAAGCACACTTTAGCTGGTATTGTACTCCACTGTACCCTATACAGATATTAAGTACCGACATGCTTCTAAACATCACTTTACCTGATGCCAAGGGCACTCCTTTATCCCTTATCTGATATTTTGTACCAACCTAACCTAGTACAAGCACACTTTAGCTGGTATTGTACTCCACTGTACCCTATACAGATATTAAGTACCGACATGCTTCTAAACATCACTTTACCTGATGCCAAGGGCACTCCTTATCCCTTATCTGATATTTTGTACCAACCTAACCTAGTACAAGCACACTTTAGCTGGTATTGTACTCCATGGTACCTCATACAGATATTAAGTACCGACAGCTTCTAAACATCACTTTACCTGATGCCAAGGGCACTCCTTATCCCTTATCTGATATTTTGTACCAACCTAACCTAGTACAAGCACACTTTAGCTGGTATTGTACTCCATGGTACCTCATACAGATATTAAGTACCGACAGCTTCTAAACATCACTTTACCTGATGCCAAGGGCACTCCTTATCCCTTATCTGATATTTTGTACTCACCTAATCTAGTACAAGCACACTTTAGCTGGTATTGTACTCCATGGTACCACATACAGATATTAAGTACCGACATGCTTCTAAAGTTCCCTTACCTGATGCCACTGGTTGTCGTTGACTTGTATATCGGACTCGATTTCCTGTGACCCTGTGCCGTAGTCAAAGGAATAGATGAGCTTTCCACCAGACAAATAGAGGGAGGTGTAATCAAACTGCCTGTTATCCGAGGCATAGTACAGGACACCAAACTCTGCGGCCGTCTTCAAACCGAATGACATTTCATCTCTGCAGAGGAAATTTATACGAGGAGAGATATGAAACAACATTGGATAATTAACAGGTTCACGACAGCAGCTAATCATATCAGCTAATCATTCAACCAGGCAAAAATTATCTGCCAGTTGGTTCAAAATTTAAGGTAAAAAGAAAATATGTACAGAAATATTCCGTCAGAAAAATGTCGGTCCTGAGAGAAGGTCGGAAATGTTGTTCAGAAATGTCGGTCAGGTCACACTATTACATCGGCCAGTCAATGGGGAGCTGGCAGATTTCACACAGAAGATATGCGCATACTGAATGGTTCGTCTCAAACAGAGCATTTTACTTGCACAAACTTGCCTGGAAGACAATGCTGCTTGGAGTTTACGTTAACATTCAGGAGAAGTTGAAGGAAGGGGTAATACTCCCCTGTTTTGATTTACAGTCTTCTAAATTTGAGAGGCGCTTTCCTGTTAATATGTTCAACATGTAAGAAAAACTCAAATTCCCATATCACAACATTAATGTTTTATTTAGACCAACCAATCACTTCTGATTCCAAATGTCGAGGGGAAGAAGTTATGGTTTTTTTTTTTTTTGGGACAGATTTCCGAGCTTTCGGTTACGTGGAATACTGTTACTCGATATAAGTCTGTGGGACCAAGAATGTATATATGTATGTATTTTGGATCCTCCTGCAAGCAGGAACTCGCGAAGAAGCCATCATTAGCTTATCAAAGCTGCGAGCTGACCGAAGTCAGTCTCGTAGATTCATATTTTAACGTCCATGATTATGAATTGTCAATTGTCAACAACTCTGTAACTGGACGACAAAAATTAATCTTGGATTGACTCGAATTCGGGACCTTATGATTGAAAGGCACTGGCATTAACCACTGAGCTGTGTCCAAAAGTGTCCAAATTGTGGCCAAATATTGCTTACGAATGCTACATTTGACTCACTCGGTAGGATAATCCCTGCCCAAGGACTCGTATTCGTATCTGCTCTCGTTTGTAGCACCAAAGAAACCCGCCCCGGCATCCAGTGGATCCGCTCCAGACGAACCCAGCTGCCCGAGTCTACACTCTTCGAAAACACTGCTTGTCGATGTCTGTGAGGCGACGGTGGTGGTCGCTCCGGCAACAGGAGGTTGCTCCGAGAATATGGCTGCCTCCTCCTGACACAAGTTATAATCAGCACTGTGATCTGTTATTCTGTCTGCAAAGTTCTTCACTCTGTCAGAAAAGAGAATTCCGAGAACCGAATAGCGATGTTTAAAGGACGTACAATTATTCTCGATGCGTGCGATATTGTTTGCGTACTTCTCTAGATGAAGAAATGCTACTTACAAAATGCAACTGACTGACAGTTCCAATATATCCTCCTCCCTCCACAGTCACCCCCCCCCTTCCACCCCCGTCCAGCCCCAGCTTAACCTTACCTACCTCACAAATATAGCATCATGGGGTCAATATTAGTGTTTATATATTTGCCCTTACTATCCTTACTATGCTTTCAGGGTTGATTTCCACAACAGCTAGACAAGGATATCCAATGTAAGATGCACAACGAAAAGCAAGAAAAGGGGCAAAATCTTCAGAAATGTGTTTTTGAGGAAACCAAGCTAAATCTGCTAATTATCTTAAGTTCTACCCGAGGGAGCATGTACTATTTAAAAGCCTGTCGTATTTTTACCCCATCGGTGTTGGTTACACTAGCCCGGATGACTGGACATTTTGTCACAGACCGTTACTGCCGCATGAAATACCACCGATCTTACAACAACTTACTCAAAGCCAACTGCTACATTAGATATGCAGCCTACAAATGGCTGTAGATCAGGAAGGGCTTCAGTGTTGTACGTAATAGATGGCAGTCCTCCAATAAATAGCAAGTCACCCGCGATTACGGTAGTCCTTGTTCGGAAATTGCCGCTTGTTTCATCGACATCGTTGACCCTTAGGCTCACTCTGATGAGACAAAGGTAAAAGAAAGGAGTGAGTGCAACAATGACTGCCTTTGTTCTAATTTGTATTGTACTGTGTGCATGGTATCGAATTATGTGTATTGTTTTGCATAGAACAGTACGGTATTGTATTGTATTGCACTACACTATATTGTATAGTATAGTATTGAATTTTATAGTATAGCATTGTAAAGTGTTGTATTTCTAATTGCATTGTATTATATTATATTATATTCCATTGCATTGCATTATATATATATTGCATTGTATTATATAGTATTGTTAAGTATTGTATGGTAATGTATTGCATAGAACCGTATTGTATTGTATTGCACTATATTGCTTAGTACTGAATTGTATAGTTAAGTTTTGTATGGTATTGTATTCCAATTGCATTGTATTATATTCCATTGCATTGCACTGTATGTCTAGTTATGTATTATATAGTATTGTAAAGTATTGTATGGTAATGTATTGTATTGAACAGTTCCATATTATATTATATTCCATTTCATTGCACTGTATTGTATAGTAATGTATTATATATGTATTATATATGTATTGTATGGTAATGTATTGCATAGAACCGTATTGTATTGTATTGCACTACATTGTTTAGTATAGAATTGTATAGTTAAGTATTGTATTCCAATTGCATTGCATTGTATTATATTCCATTGCATTGCACTGTATGTCTAGTTATGTATTATATAGTATTGTAAAGTATTGTATGGTAATGTATAGTATTGAAGAGTTCCGTATTGTATTGTATTGCACTGCACTGAATTGTTTAGTATTGACTTGTATAGTACCGTTTTGGAAAGTATTGTATGGTAATGTATTCCAATTGCAATGCATTGCATTATATTCCATTGCATTTTATCCCATTGCATTGTATTAGTTACTCTACGAATGGAACACTGTGAATGGTTAGTTTTGATATCATCGTAAACAATCTACAAATGTCAGTCCTATTTTGTTTTCAAAATCCTTTTTTGATACTTTACTACTTTACATCGCCATCAGTTTCATCGTCGTGGTGATAATGAGACTCAATCAAGGTTTGCCAGATACTTTTCCAAAACATTTCCTACTGTTATGTAAATTCTACATCTCTGTATAATATGTTCTTTAGAATTGGATTTGTACATACTGTTGCAGACAATTGCAAGTACAGTTCAACGACACATTCGCACATCAGGCCTACAATACTTAACATTCACGACAGAAATGCTTTCAAAGATCTGGGAAAAGGCTCCATGAGTGAAGAGCGAAATCAAACAAAGCAAGATAACACTTTGTAGCTATCATGACTTAACTTGGTTCTTCCTCTTCTGGAAACAGAAACGAATCGCCCAGAAATAATATAAACACAACATTGCAGTCGAGGATTAAAATTTACAAAACCCCACACAATAGTATCAAAAACAGCTACAGAGTATGATTAGGGTACGCATGCAATGTATTACTTGACCGGGGGGATATTTAGTAAAACTACGCAGCCAATAAAATATATTTCATTCTCCCCCCCCCCCCCCAACCCAAAGAAAAGACGTACTCTCGTCCTGACAGCTTGGAGACACTGACGGAATGCCACTCGCCATTGTCGTAAAAATCTAGGTTGGACACGAGTCTGGTGAATTCGTCATTTTCTTTGCCAAACACAGCTTCCACTTGGCCATTGACGAGTTGCAGGACGAGGACGTTTACCTATTGACAAAGATGGGAACAAAGGTTAGGAATAGTTTTACTTAAAATGTTATTTTGATCTGGAAATCTGATATAATACACCCCCACCCCAGAGAACAAGCTAGCAATTTTGAAATTAAGAGAAACGTGCATTTCTGCAAATACACATAACTTTTTTCCCCCTTTTTTTATTATCATTGACTGAAAATAACACTTACGTGACTAGCATCTGACAGATACGCAATTAATCCAGAAGGTCGTTGAGCTCGGAAGTTCAGGGACAATTCACCGACGCCGTAAAAGTCTGTTGGTTGGAGTTTTACGAACCCTCCGAATGGTGCCGGGAAAGATACTAAGCGAGTGTCCTGTGTAAAAATAAAACCTTATTATATCTCCATAATGAAGTGATTCTCAAATAACAGTACAAACATACCTAGCTAAATTGAGGTTATGCATTATTTCATCTTTCTCTGCCCCCCCCATCCCCCTTCCGTTCTACATCTTAAATAGTGCCCACAAATTATACATTCCCTCCCTCCCTCCCACTTAGCAACATGTTAGCTCTTTTGTGTACACAGTACCCACGCCGGAAGAGAAATGGGTCAGAGGGGACCACATCCCTTTCCCCCACCACCCCCCACCTTAAAAGTATTTTGCAAAGAATTATGTATACTGATATGTATACTCATAATATACTTAAGGAAAAACGGAGGTGTCAAAACAGCCGCATATTTCGATCTTTTGTAGATCACTTCTTCTTTTTGTTACGTACCTGAGCAATACAGTTAGGGTAGATACCCTTTGACCTAACTCCTGCATTGAGGTCAATCAGGTCACGTATAATTAGAACCTCTTTCAGACAGCCAAGGAATCCACGTCTGGTAACATCTCTGGATTTGAAAGAATAACCGAGTCATTAAAAAAAACAAGGTCCTTCTGATTTCTCTCTCTCTTTTTTGGACCAACACAGATATAATAACAATATCAAGACTAAAAACTCTGCCCCAATGTCATCCTCAAACGTTACAATGTAATGCTAGTTAACAGTAAAAGATTGTACTCGCTCATTCATGGTTACATTCACGACATAAATGCCTTTTGATTCTACTTACACATATTGGCTATCTTTAATGCCAACCAGTCCTCCATAGTAGAGGTACTTGATGGGGTTCATCGACTCCATCGTTTCAAATTCGACAGCCAATGATTCACGATCTCTGTGGAAAACAAGCAGACACTAGAAATTACAAGCGTACGAAACAGACTTGACGAAGAGAAGCGTACAGAAGCAAACTAAACAGACTCGAACAAGTTTTTTACGTAGGGCATCATTTAACACTGGCTCACAATCTGGTGTCGTTAAAGGAGGCTTTTTAACTACCAAGGAAGCACGCATTGATCTGTTCCTGACGTACACCAAAATGTTCGATCAAAGAAACGATAAAATATCCATCTAACTCGAAGATATTCCACTGATTGATCAAGACAATGCAAAGTTATGCCATGTTGCAAGATAGAACATACAACTAAATTCTCTAGACACTATGCAAAGGAGGAGAGGGTGGGAGTGTGGGGATGTGGAGAGGAGAGGGTGGGAGAATGGTTGGTATCCTATTACATTACAATTCTACATGGATTTCTCCCCGCTCCGCCCCGCTCCATAAACTGACCTGCCCATTTGGTTCACTTCGAAGGTCAGCTCCCCAAACTTGGCAATGTCCACCAATGTCCATTGGCCGTTGTTGTATTTCCTTGACGTCCTCAGTACCTTCGTCTCACCGTCGATCGAGACTCTCAGTAGGACCTTGCCTCCACTCAGCTCCACAGATATGAAGTCAGACTATTGGAGAAAATAAGAAAAAAACAATTGACTCTTAATAAACTGACATCAACGATGTTCCCCCCTTCTTATTTTTGTACGAGTCACGTGGACAAGTGGTAAGGGAAGGTATGAGGCGTTCGTCTATCACTTTGACCCGACAATACGAGAAGAAGTAAGCAAGGTGACCAAACTTCGCTATAAATAAACTCGTCAGTTTGATGCATCTTCTATGGCTATAGGTTTCACAGGTTGCTCCACCTCCCAGACATAGGGGGTTATCAACTAATGACTTCAGCCCTATGAGGGGTGGAGACAGAGGTATGAACAATTATGGTTTCCTAGGCCTGCGATGACACTTCATAGGGCTTGTTCTGATGGGTCTTGGCAATACAGACAAGACAGTCAAACGTTGATACACCCGATCGGCAATTATGGATGCCATTTTTTTCCCACAGATTCTTGTGAACCTCCATGTACCGCACAAATGCCTCACATTTTTCACTACAGGTTGAGAAAGATGGCTCTATGGAGTAAGAGGTGGGAGGACTGGTGGGGGGGGGGGGAAGGGGTGTCGCTCACTGTAAATACCTTCCAACTGTCATATTATCAAATATATTCTTGAGAGCAAGTAGGAAATGACAAACAGGATTGTATTTTAACCACTATAAATGAATGGATCAAGCAGAATACTGTTTTCTTTTGGTAAAGATACAGAGCCAAAGTTGTACAAAAAAAAAAAAAAACATGGCAATTGGATGTAACCTATGATGTGGATAAACTTTTGGCCTGTTACTATGGAAATATAAACGAGAAAACAGAAAAGACCAGGATCTTTTCCTACCACAATCCAAGCCTTTTCAAAATCTCCCACTCTCAGCGACAAAGTAAAATTGATTCCCCGGAAGCCTGCAATCCAAAATTTAAACAACCTTATCCAAACTTTCCACTCCATTCACTACTGCAATGTTCTGAACAAAGTTAATAAAATATGTGGCTTTTTTTCTTTTCAGTTTGAAAAAGTTGGAGAATTTTTTCCTTTTTTGCGTTATTTCAGCTTTTTGGTTGACTTTAATAAGAGATTGTTTGCTCATGTACCTGGTTTTCCCTTTAGTGATAAGGGTATACTGCCACCAAATCTTGCCTAATTCCACACAAAACCAAAGAGAATAGACCACTTTTGCTTCCTCCATAAAGTTCCTTGGTATTTAATGGGTGAAGGTTAGGGAAACAAGGATGGGCTCCAGTTCAATATGGTACCAATTTCTTTTCTTTTTTTGTCCTTCAATGTTTAAGTTCATGGTTATGTGTGAAAGGATACAAATATGTTGTACAAATTTGAGTGTATATATGTATAAGTTCCGAAATATAACTCTGAATAAAGTTGTGCATAAGTTTAACCTGAAGAGTAAGTATATTAATTTAAATTTGAATTCTATCAGTCAGTCTATCAGTTACACGTCAGAGGGCAACGTATGCACCAAAAAATGTTTTTCAAAATTTTTGAATTTGTGATAATTATCCGATAATAACCCCTTCCTGATGCAGTTAATTAATACAAAACAGCCCAGTTTTATTTCAACTAATGAAGCAATATTCAAATACTGTACAATTATTGATGAGTATTTAGTATGACATGATTAAATGAATATGGAAATGTCTGAACTAATATTTGGGTTAGCCTCCAAAAATGGAATAAATGATCTACTCGATAATTAACATTTGTTCAGTGTATTTACCAAACAGTAGTCCAGTAGCTTTGTGATTTTTGTTTGAAAGTTTAGGAGAGATGTTATTTTCCAAGCACGGACTACAAGAGGCTCTCTCTTAGAAAGTGCACTCTTAGTAGTTATTCAACTTTGAAAGGATGAAAGGTCTACAATATCCTCCCGAGTTTGGAATACATATTCAACCTTTCTAAGCTCAAATGTATGATTCCACAGCTGTGGAGTGATTAGTAAAGATTATATTAACATATGTGTGATAAGTCATATATCTGTTTATTATATTATTGCTTACAGTTGTTTCATTTCCTTCCTGACAAAGAAAGTGGCCAAAAAGAAAGAAAATTTAGAAAACAAACAAATGTTAAAATTGTCAAGAGAAGTGGTATTCTATAACAAAGAAGTACTTGAATCCCAACCCTTAACTAATCCCTCACACATCACTCCCCCCCCCCCCTCCAACCACCAAAAAGAATTGACTTTCAATGCCGTCTCAGGGAACTGGACAATACATATCAGCATCTTGGTATAACAATACAATACATAGCAATCATGATGGCTTTCATCAGAGTTGCTAATTTTATCTATTACAGATATATTACTATAAGTTTTACCTCTACCAAGCAGAAATATTTGAACAGCCTAACTCTTAGGTGAAATGCTGGAGATGAACTATTTCCATGTCCAAAAATCTAGTCTGTTTCTTTGGTATCCAGATGCATTTCTTCGTCCATAGATTTCCTCCAAATTTCCAAATGTCTGTCAACTTTAAATTTGTTAGGGGGCATGATGTATCACCTTACAGCTTTTTCACTCCCCCTCCCCTATCTTCCCCTCCCTATCTTTCCATTCCCCTATCCTCCTCTTCCCCTATCCTCCCCTTCCCCTATCCTCCCCCTCCCCTATCTTGCCCCCTCCCCTATCTTTCCCCCTCCCCTATCTCCCCTTCCCCTATTCTCCACTCACCTATCCTCCCCCTCCCCTATCTTGCCCCTCCCCTATCTTCCCCCTCCCCTATCTCACCCCCTCCCCTATCTTTTCCCCTCCCCTATCTTGCCCCTCCCCTATCTTCCCCCTCTCCTACCCCTATCTTCCTCTTCTCCTGCCCTACCTCATTTCAAGCATTTCAAAGGGAGACCCCTGTATCATTGTACACAACCACATTGAACAGAAGAGTGCTGGTCTTGGAAGCAATCTTCTTGTAATGGCATAACCATGTCAGGTGACAAAACCATTAACCAAGTGGAATGAAATTTGACATTTTCTTTATTTGGAAAATTCATCTTTACAGCTGGGGGAGGAGGGGGAGAAGGTGGGACAAGTGGAGGGGAGTATGAACAGGTACTCGAGAGAACTAGATACCTTCACTTGGGCCGTTCAGGGTTCAAAACTCCAAACTTCTGGCTACAAGCCTCAACACACAACTTTCCAGTTTCATAGCCAACTCCCTCCCCTTGCCCTCCCCCTTGCCCTCCTTTTCCCCTTCCTTGCAATCCTAGCCAGGGTGTAATGAAAGCACATTCCCTTTGGCTGTGTTGTTTTGTCTGTACTTACTCCTTTCCTTCCAAACATTACAAGTCCCTCTGGCGACAGCGTCTTAAACGACAGGGTTTGGGTGAAGACAGCTCCATTACTTGTTGGATTTAGTACCTTCAAGAAACCGTTACCATCAAACAAAATGCTGCCAATATCGTTTGGATCTGCTTCCTGTGACAAGTCCGTCACATTCCTGACAAAGAAAAAGAGGGGGGAGGAAAGAGGAAATTCCAAATTAAAGGATAGCTTTCATTTGTAACTTAAGTTTATTCAAAATACTTTCTAAGGGTAAAGATACTGACATTTATTTTTTTCATTTCTAATGTATATGGTAGCATTTATAATTGCCAGCAGAAATTCCCATCTAGTTCTAAGCAAGATAGCACACTGCAGAAGGTTTGTGACCCCCCAATCACCCTCCTCCCCCTCCCACCCAATCACCCTTCTCCACCCCCCCACCCCCCACCGCCCTTACCCTCTTTTAGAATATTGAGGAATATTATATTTACTTCTTGTCCATTAACCTCCTTTTGGTGAGAAACCTGAGAATGGTGTCTTATTTTGCGTACTCAGTTATGGAGTTTTGATAAGAATTTGGCAAAACCGAAATTCAAACTTCTTGCTTAAGAAATACTCTTTCATGATTAATAATCATCGGTATTACAAATATTTGTATTTAATAATCTTTGGTTACCACAGTTACGGTTACTCTCCTACACCGCCCCCTCCCCAGCAACACACCATACCTACCTCCCTCCAACCACCAACACCTCAATCATGGCTTAAAAATTACCTGAGGACACCCTGGTCAACGTTGACAGCATTTGCAAAGTTCCATATTCCCAGTGGAGCCTGGTTGAACATGACCTCATCTATTCCACCGATAAATGGATTCACATTGACGGAGGGAGGCACCTGAAGTAGACCGCAGGGCAAAGTGAAATATTTCATAAAAGCTGGCTATGTGAAATGCAATAACAACATGTTTCACTTCACAAAGATATATCATAAGCACAAAACTGTTCCTTTTTTTTGGGGGGGGTGGGGTATAATGGTTTGTCTTAAATATAGATCTTGCTATTGTCACGACAAGACATTTCATATCTCAACAATTTTGTTCATCTTTTCAAAAACCAAACGTCTCTAACTTCCCTTTTGGAGAAACATGACTGGTAGCAACGTTATCTCTTTGCTTTATCATCTTCAGACTAAAGTTCTGCCTATAAGATATAATCCTCTTATTATGTTGGCTAGGCTAAGCTAGGCTAGGCTAGGCTAGGCTAGGCTTCGGGCTAAGTAGTAGACATCTCCAAGTTTATGGAGACTCAAAGCATGTACGAAAGTACTTTTCTTAAAAATGCAGACAAATGTTAAGCAATTTATATTTTGGGATAAAATTCTGATGGACTTTACCCTAAAGATGTGCCCAAAAGGATAGCCTAATTTTGTGTACGATAATCTAGGCCCACCAGTCATCGCTGCAATCGACTGCAATACTTTGGGACGAGATGACCTTGTTTTGCAGAATTTGCAGAGTTGTGCAACGGTGGTCGCAACATATTACTGGCTTTCGTCAGGAGTGTGAGGGAGACATAGCCATTATATACTTTAAAGCTTTACTTCAGCTTTACTGCAGACTTTTAACATCACAATCACTTGTTGCATTTTCTCTTTGATAAGAGACGGCAAATTTGGCAATTACGTTATGATTTGGTGAATGTATAAACAGCATGGGGAATGACCTAATAAACAACTGCAAACTGTCTTAATTGTACCCCAGGTCCCAGTGTACTATCCATGTAATTTCAAGGGGATGGGGGGGGGGAAGAGTAGTATAATAGTATAATATAATATATCATAGTATAATAGTTTCACAGGGGAAGCTAGGGAAGTGTTCACCTACACACTAAGAACTCACTATACAGTTTTCAGGGACACCTCCCACACACAGACCTAATAAACAAATGCGAGCTGTCTAAATTGTACCCAAGTTCCCAGTTTGCTATCCCTGTTATTTCAAGGGGGAATGGGGTGCACTGATGAGGCTGGGGTAAAGAAAAATCACTTTGCAAAAATTGCAGTATAGGCTCCAGTTTGTGTATGCTACAGTGTGTTAGGATAATAGTTTTAGTCCCAGAGGTAGAAAATTAATCACGGATATTCCGTGAATTCGCGGAGAATGCTCATTCCTGGGGGTGGGCTTTGTCACATAGTTTTCACAGGGGAAGTGAAGGAACAAGGGGAGAACTCCTGTATAGTTTTCAGTGACACCTCCCGCAAACAGACCTAATAAACAAATGCGAGCTGTCTAAATTGAACCCCCAGGTCCCTGTAATTTCAAGGGGGAAGGGGGGGGGGAATTGTCACATAGCTTTCACAGGGAAAGTGAGGGAAACAGGAGAACTCACTGTATAGTTTTCAGTGACACCTCCCACAAACAGACCCCAGTCACCAGCAAACTTGAGCAGCGACAGAACTCCGTCGGACTTAATGGAATCTTCTGCCGTATCCCTGCCGTTGGTATACAGTGACAGTTTGCCAAACTTGCCATTTCTAGAAGTGAAAAAAGAGAGAGAGAGAGAGTGAAAAAGAGCAGAGAGGTGACAGTATTAACCACCCTTCAGTTTGATCTCTATATGTTATAAACTAGAAGGAAGGATTTCTTCTCAAACAGCTGTTACTGCAGATGACATTTCTACACTGAAGATTCACAAAGCTTTAACAACCTTACACACTGCAGTGATTGACTACATGGTTCATACTATACCGTGGTGGTGGTGATGGTGGTGATGGTGATGAGGGGAGTAATTTCAGGTTTATAAGTTTGAACATTGGCCATTGTATGAATTACAAAATGATTCATGGTTCTGTGCAAATGTTTATTTTTCTTCTTTTCATATGGTGTCTGATGAGGACAACTGGTCACTCCTTACGTTCATTTTCCTTTTCTTTTTTGAAATCTGCTATCCTATCAATGGGAGTGTAATGTTACAAATTATAGCCTACACTGCAAATTTCTGTCCACTAGAGAATAGATAAACTGACAGAAATATTAGCCTTCCGATGTGAACATGTCGAAACCGTTACAATTACCGCATCTGTGAGATATAATTCATCACCATTGTTTCCTTTAATATTGACATATAAAAATCAAACACGTTTCATTTTTCGTTGTGACGTTTGTTTCCAAACTGCGTCTCACCTTTCCGCAACGATCTGGTGCCACTGACCATCGGCGATTTTTCCAGGCAGTTCTAGCACCACATCATCATCACCTAGGTTATACTTGAAGACTGCAGCACCATCAACCACTTCAAGGGCGAAATACCCATCCTAAAAGAGAGAACAGCAAGAAAAATAAGAACAGCAACTAAAAATGAGAACAACCTCCTACAAATGGGAACAGCAACAAAAATAAGAACAGCATCCTAAACAAGAGAACAGCATCCTACAAATGAGAACAGCCTCCTACAAATGAGAACAGCAAGAAAAATAAGAACAGCATCCTAAACAAGAGAACAGCATACTACAAATGAGAACAGCATCCTACAAATGAGAACAGCAACAACAACTAAGAACAGCAACTAAAAATGAGAACAGCATCCTAAACATATGAACAGCATCCTGGCAAATGAGAACAGCATCCAACAAATGAGAACAGCAACAAAAACTAAGAACAGCAACTAAAAATGAGAACAGCATCCTAAACATGAGAACAGCATCCTACAAATGAGAACAGTATCCTACAAATGAGAACAGCAAGAAAAATAAGAACAGCATCCTAAACATGAGAACAGCATCCTACATATGAGAACAGCCTACTACAAATTAGAACAGCAACTAAAAATGAGAACAACATCCTACAAATGAGAACAGCATCCTACAAATGAGAAAAGTATCCTACAAATGAGAACAGCAAGAAAAATAAGAACAGCATCCTAAACATGAGAACAGCATCCTACATATGAGAACAGCCTACTACAAATTAGAACAGCAACTAAAAATGAGAACAACATCCTACAAATGAGAACAGCAACTAAAAATGAGAACAGCATCCTAAACATGAGAACAGCATCCTAAACATGAGAACAGCATCCTACAAATGAGAATAGCAAGAAAAATAAGAACAGCAACAAAAACAAGAGAACAGCATCCTACAAATGAGAACAGCATCCTACAAATGAGAACAGCAACAACTAAGAAACAGCAACTGAAAATGAGAACAGCATCCTACATATGAGAACAGCATGCTACATATGAGAACAGCAAGAAAAATAAGAACAGCATCATAAACAAGAGAACAGCATACTTCAAATGAGAACAGCATCCAACAAATGAGAACAGCAACTAAAACTAAGAACAGCAACTAAAAGTGAGAACGGCATCCTACTAATGAGAACAGCATCCTACAAATATGAACAGCAATGAACAGCAACAAAATGGAGAACATCATCCTAAACATATGAACAGCAAACGCCAAACTTAAAGCAGATATTAACCTGATCATCATCTCTAGCTACTAAGACAGAAAAGATTTTCCAGCGAGGAACAACTACCCACACCAAACAGCTGAACATGAGACTTGCTCCATTTGTGGGGTATCCTAGTATAAGCTGTCATGTCTGGTTGCTGTTTATTTTCTTAATCTTAAGCATGTCCTCCTACCACTAGGACCTGCAACCTCTTACTCTCTCTCTCTCTCTTTTTTCAATCTCTTCATATATATTTCCGAGGTAAATATTAACAACTGTTTGACTCCGTAACCCACTGTCATTGCTAGGTCGTGGAGTTAAGAGATTCAATATTTAAGATTACAAGACCCACCTCCTCCGCGACGGAAGATGAACGATGTTAAAATAATTAGCAGAATGATTTTTTTTTAGGGCTGGAAGGGAACCATCAAATTGTACCCTCCTAGGAATTAATGATTGTAAAAGACAGAACAGCAGGTCAGAACTCACAGATGCATCTGGAGAGGCTCCGTAAAACAGAAGTCCATTCTGTTCTGTTGTCATAAAGTACATTGACAGTGATGTAACAGACTGTGGCTCGTCCCCTTCTACCACTGTTTGCCTCAGCTGTAGGATACTATCAGATTCAAGCTTGGCTGCAACTTGTATCTGAAAGGAAAAGTAATATTAGCAGGGATGTAAGTGCAGCCACAAAAAAAAACCGGAAAAATATTCGGAGACCCCAGGTGAATGCCGTCCTAACACATCCTACTCCTAGCTCTGACTACTTACACACTATCGTTACTGTATGTTAGGCTAGCGTAGAAGTATTAGCGCTAACACATCCTACCCCTAGTTCTTACTACTTAAACACTATCGTTATGTTAGGCTAGCTCAAAGTTACGAATACGTCGCAGCGAACTACGGAATAAAAAACAGTCTCACATTCGAATGCAATCACAAATATCGACTTTCAAATGCGTATCCCGTAGATTTCCGCCGCTCACTAATATCACAAGCGTTAATTCCAAAACTTATGTCGAGCACCAGCAGTTACGAAGATATTAATTAGCAGTCCAATCAACATGAATCAGGCAAGGTTTTTCAACGACAGAAATGAGCTATAGCGATTTGAAGTTCGCACGTACGCAACGATATTCACATGGCACAATGTTGCACAGTGCAATGCGATGATGCGAAACTGGAAATGGTATTTTGAGTGATCGATGAGTGAAAATTGAAGTTAGCTTGCTGCAACGGGCCAGGCATTTTTGCCGCGTTGTGTCTTTGATATTCAAACAATTTTGTGGAACTTTATTGGAATTAAAAAAAAAAAGGATTTCCGTAAAAATACGGAAGACTTTTTGGAATTAAAAAAAAAAACAGATTTCCGTAAAAATACGGAAGACTTACATCCCTGAAAAAAATTCATGGACTTCACAGCGAGATTAAGATTGTTCATCTCATGTTTGTTATATTATAGTTCAGTTCTATCGTGTTGCTTTCATCTACTCACATACACTGATATCATCTAACCAGATCAACTGATTTTATCTAATCAGATTTCATCCAATCAGAGTAACTGATTTCCTTTACTAAGATCAACTGATTTTGTCAAATCAGATTAACCGATTTCATCTAATCAGATCAACTGATTTTATCTAATCAGATTTCATCCAATCAGAGTAACTGATTTCCTTTACTAAGATCAACTGATTTTGTCAAATCAGATTAACCGATTTCATCTAATCAGATCAACTGATTTCATCAAACCAGATTGACTGATTTCATCTAACCAGATTAACTGATTTTATCTAATCAGATTAACAGATTTCATCCAATCAGAGTAACTGATTTCCTTTACTAAGATCAACTGATTTTGTCAAATCAGATTAACCAATTTCATCTAAACCAGATTAACTGATTTCATCTAATCAGATTAACTGAATTCATCAAACCAGATTAACTGATTCTATCCAATCAGATTAACAGATTTCATCCAATCAGAGTAACTGATTTCCTTTACTAAGATCAACTGATTTTGTCAAATCAGATTAACCAATTTCATCTAAACCAGATTAACTATTTTCATCTAATCAGATTAACTGATTTTATTTAATCAAATCAACTGATTTCATCTAATCAGATTAACTGATTTCATCTAATCAGATTAACTGAATTCATCAAACCAGATTAACTGATTCTATCCAATCAGATTAACAGATTTCATGCAATCAGAGTAACTGATTTCCTTTACTAAGATCAACTGATTTCGTCAAATCAGATAGACCAATTTCATCTAATCCATTTAATTTCATCGAGCTATGGGACATTAGATTAGATGTTCGATCTTGACTACATAAGAAGGAAATTCATCCATTTGTTTAATACTGAAATGCGCTCTTATTGAGTACTTGACCTTCACTTGAGCCTAACTGTCATGTGACCTCTATCATCCGGCTATGAATATTCATTTCTCAAGGTCAGCCACCTTCGGACAATTTGCAGAATGTTATTACCACCGCTGAGAGCTAATGTACTGACGGTTATGAACACTCCTAAACTATTCTCTATACAGATATGAGATATCAATAACGCTTTCACCATGTCGGCACAAGGTGCTTTGAAGCACAACGTTAACACATCACAGTTAATAAAAAAAAGGTTGTCTTGTCCCAACTGGTTGTCAAGGTCTTCCAGACAAGCTACATGAGACTAAGCTGAGTGTAGAAGAAAAAAAACATACCCCTTGAGCCAGAGTTCGGGCATAGCCGATCATTTCTCTCAGTTCTTCCAAACTTCCCAGCACGTTGTGGGAAATGTTCAGAATCGAGGTGTGCTGGTCCAGGAGGCCTTGCTCCAAGTCTCCAAATTGCTGCAAAATCTCACGACCTTGCTCAACTGTCAAAAAGAGGGTAGAAATTGGGATAGAAATTGTTAATTAGGAGAAAAAAAAGACTAGCTTTCCACTCGGAAATGTAAAACTATTATTATTATTACTGTTACAGATACAAATCTAGCAGCACCGGGCCCAACCGAAGCATCTTGATCACAGTTGGATTCAAGTTCAAGTTATTAACTTTAATACTTCATACTTCTTTCAACAACAAACAAACCTTCCTCTGGTATTAGGCATATCATATGAGGGGTGTTCAAATCAAGGATTCCTCACTATTCCAACATTCAAGGACTTTCAAGACCAAAAAAGGGGTGATTTTTCCAGACCATGTGGGGGGAACCATGTCTGCTAAGGCTTCTCTTACCAACTCATCCTTACCCATTCCACATTCTTTAATCACCCCCACTTCCTCCCTCCCTCTTTTCCAACCTCCACCTTTATCTCCAGATACCTTGTACTCATCACATATTTAACAATCCTCTTACACCAGCTTCAGAACCCTCAACATTCATCTTATCAATATTTAGGATTGTTTACGATAATAACCAGTGACTCCAAGAATGATAATTCATCATAGACAGCAGTCTCCCCCCCTCCCCTGGGGCACCTCTCCTTCACCCCTTGCCACTCTCCCCTCTCTCCTTTAACATGTCTTTGGTTTGCCTACTCAAACTCATTCTACTACTCCGTATTTCAGGGATGAGCCTGGGTAAAAAAAATCAAGGACTTTGCAAAAATTGTGGTATAGGCTCCAGTTTGTGTATGCTACAGTGTGTTAGGGTAATAGTTTTTGTCCCCGAGGTAGAAAAGAAATCATGGATATTCCGCTAATTCTCAGAAAAAGCTCATGCCTGGTATATACAGTATTAAACTACTTCACAAACCTTTTGCATTAGCCTCGGCTGCTTCGATGTTAGTTTGATCTATATTATCAGGGATTATGATGGTGACCAGTTCCTCCATGTATGGTAATTGCTGAGTAATCTGCTCCACCACACTGGCGGCAGCTCCTGCTCTCATGCTAGCATCCATTGCCTGCATCTTAGCATTGAGTGCCTGTTCACTGAGGGCAGCTATTAAGAGGAGGAAAAAAAGAAGACGAAGAAGAAATATTGAAGAGAATTAAAAATGATTAAAATGAAGACTCATGATTCAGATTTACATTTTGTTTACATTTATTGGGGGCATGGAGGTATGAGGGGTTGTGTGTTGTGTTGTTCTTATAAGTTTGAACTTGGACTTGGACCAACTTGGAACTTGGACCAAAGAACTGAAGGAAAGGTAGTAATATAAAGAACGAGATGGGCTCAGAGAATTAAAGTGATTTTGTGGGTGATTACCGAGTCAAGACAAAGTGAAAGGTGATTGGTTCTCTATCCATTTCACATGTTCACTGCAAACATTTTTTAACACATCATCTGTGGATATATTTTCAACAAGTTTCATTCCACATATGGCATATTTGAGCAGTCTCTCTAAGCTTACTCAAGCTGTACGACTGGGAACGAACCAGGCCCAAAAAGTTAAACAAACAGCTAATTGTTCTCGATGCACCTAGGCTACCACTTCCTGTATTAGTCGTAAAATCACCCATTACCTATTGCAGCCACTGTTTTCCCCCATCCCTCTCCCTGCCCCCCTCCCACTTTAGTCAAGTTGCTGCTGTCATATTGGTGTTAATCATTCAACCTAAACCTTGCATTGGGACGCTTGAGAATAAATCAAAATCGGCAGACATCAGAGAATATTCAAAGTGATGATCTCACCCATTACCTATTTCAACCACTGTTTGCCCGTCACCCCTCTCCCTGCCCCCAGCCCCCTTTAGTCAAGTTGCTGCTGTCATATTGGTGTTAATCATTCAAACTAAACCTTGCATTGGGACGCTTGAGAATAAATCAAAATCGGCAGACATCAGAGAATATTCAAAGTGATGATCTCACCCATTACCTATTGCAACCACTGTTTGCCCCCCCACCCCTCTCCCACCCCCCTCAGTCAAATTGCTGCTGTCTTATTGCTGTTAATCATTCAACCTAAACCTTATTGACTGGGACGCTTGAGAATAAATCTAAATCAGCAGACATCAGAGAATATTCAAAGCGATGATCTCACCCATTACCTATTGCAACCACTGTTTGCCCCCACCCCTCTCCCTGCCCGCCCCCACCCCCCCTTAGTCAAGTTGCTGCTGTCTTATTGGTCTTAATCATTCAACCTAAACCTTATTGATTGGGACGCTTCAGAATAAATCTAAAGCAGCAGTCATCAGAGAATATTCAAAGCGATGATCTCACCGACGTCGCAATTGTCGCCGACAAAGCCAGGTTTGCAGGATGCGTCGTTAGCATCACAGACTTGTATCTCACAATCACTGTTACCTACAGAGACCAGAATGAAATAAACAGTGAAAATCAAATTGTCCTCTGTGCTATCTCTCTTTAATTACAGAAGTCACTAGTTCATAGCATCCGCGCAGGAAATCTCCCGGATAAATCGAGATCGAGGTATCGATATTCGATAATAATATAACGATAACACAGTAACTATATAGCGATATATAACAATAAATGAGACTTACGGGATGGTATAGCCATCATGCCCTGCTCAATATCCGAGAGGTCCAACGTCGCCGTGTCCAATTTGCCCATTGCTTCATCTACCGCGGATGCGGCATTATTGAAATTGTCGTTGAGATCTGAGGGAGAAAAATAACGGGACATGTTTCCCACCTGATGATGATCATTCTCTGTCATCGTCCAAGAATAACACAGGGTTGTGGCAGAGAAGGGTAGGGGAGGGGGAGAGGAGGGGAGGGGAGGGGAGGGGAGGGGAGGGGGAGGGGAGGGAAGGGGGGAAAAGGGGAGGGGAGAAAAGGGGAGGGGAGGGGAAGGATGGTGCCAGTGAGACATGACAGTATAATGAAAAACAGATAAACCGATGATAACACCTCTCCCCACCCCCACCACCTCCCCACTTCCCCCACCCCATTCCATTTCATTTGCTCAACAGGCAGCAGGAGAAAGGATATTAAGAGAAATTCCAGTATATTACTTACCAACATTATGAGAAAAATCAAATACTACATTTTATGAAGAATTTTGTGACAGCAATTTAATCTATTGGTTTAAGATGGGGAATTAATTTGAAATACATACTGGGAATAGAATGCAAATAGAAATAGCCTATAATTTACCTTCCAATTTCTTCTTTGCTTTCTCTCCTTTGCTTACAAGTTTTCGGCTGGCCTTCAAAGAGGCTGCCGGTTGGGTTCCAAATTTAGATGCCTGGCAAAAGGTGGAAAAAAAAAGACAATAAAATTGGATGGGCCAGAAGAATGCATGTAGGATAATGAACGGCGGGATTGGCCTTGTCCTCACCCATCCCGTGTAATATTATATACTAGGGTCTCCATCAGCGGGACGCACTTATTTGACTTTTGGGACTAACTCTTTTTTCTATGATATGCTTAAAATTTACACGCGGCTTCAAAAAGTGGACACTTAAAGAATACTTGGGTAAGAGAGAAGAGACTATATTCTCCCAGCCAATGAGGTACATTGATAGGCTTATTTTTCCTTTATTACAAGCATATGACCAGATGGTGTAGCATTTAAGTCACATTACTACAAGGTCTGCAAACTGCATGCAGGCCTAGAATTTCACAATTTTAGCATTATGAGTTCAACCTCAAGGTTAGCCCTCGTCTGGTCTGTACCCGGAAGAAATGTTGATTTTCCTGGTGTCGTGTGATCTACAAAAGTAACCAAAAGCCGTCTTCTTTATCTTGGCTAATGACGCAGCTGCAGCAGGAATAAACTTTCAGAGAAGAGCTTGAGGAGTAAAATTAGGAAGATGGCTTCGGTTGTTTCATAGATCACACAATACCCAAAGTAACCTTCTCCATCAACATTTACATGACAACAATGACACAAGCTGTGATTTTTATGGGGGGCAAGAAAGCTAGGCTAGGTAAACCTCCATTATGACAGTATGGTAGGGTCTAGAGTAAAATTTATCATGTTCGTTCTGTAAGGAAGATCATAAACAACACATCACTTTCTCAAGATTTGTTAACATCCCTTGTGACAGAAATAGAACAAAGTTATTAAATCAGGATGGATTAAAAACCCAGCCGATCTGACTGCCAGAGTAATTACGCAGCACGATGGAATCGGCCGTTTCCTCCCAGTTATCGCGAGCAGTCTTCGGTTGTTTCAACTACGTACCTCTTCATCGGCTAAACTGCTGGCATTTTGGGCGTTCAGAGCAGCTTTTTCGGCATCTTCAATAGCCTCTATGATATCGGTGTATGCGTTGGCGGCTTTCAGTGCATTATCTGCTGAATCCTTGGTAGAGACCAGTAGACTGCCGAGAGAAAGCAGGAAATCAAAGGCAGATCATTATTTGTAAGCATTGGACGTTGCATCGCTCAAAGCTGGTCAGGAGCTATGTCTAGGGGGGAGGAAGGCATGTAAGAAGAACGTATAAAAGCAAAATCGAGTGGCCGGTACGGACCGGTAAAAAGCCGCTAGACTTGATCAAAGGTCAAATTAACGGTAAAACCAGTATACGATATATAATAAGCTAGACAGTCTGATATGCTAGATGACCGATCGTGGAAATTATTTTAAAGGACTTTGAGGGCAGATCAATTGTTTACACAGTGGCTCCAAGAACTTTAGGATACTGAGGTATCCATGCACTTGTTGAGTGTTGGCAATTCCTATTGTTTTTACAGAGGCTCTTCATGGTGTTACCAAGGAACACACACTTAAGTAACATGAAGAGTGACTAAAAACGAGTAACGGGTTCACTTTAATTCAGATACTCATATCGTTATACCACACCTGTTTTTACTGATTGTTTTTATTCGAATCTGATCACCTCTGAAATATCTGGGCTCGTTTTGACAGACATGATATCCGCTAATTTTCCTATTTCTTTTTCTTGTATTTAGGGTCGTTGTGACACTTACCCTTCTAACAAGTCGGCTTGCTCGGTCAAGTTGTCGGCATGACGGACGGCGGTGTCCACCACGGCGTTTGTTTCGTTGTACGCTGCCTGTAACTTAGCCAGACCGCTGTCGAGTTTGGTGTTCGCAGCATCCAGTGTGGAGGCATTAGCTGCCGTAGCCTAGGAGATCAGAAGATTGTCTGATATTAACAACAAACGATGAAACAGTACTTACTGTACACTAAAAATAATAACATTAGTAACCAATCACATGATTAATTAATCAATCGATTAATCAATCCATCCTAATCTTGCCTCTCCTGTTTGTGACAACAGATCTAGTCTAATTTTTTTTTTTTTTTTTTTTTTTTTTTTTTTTTTTTGCTGTTGTGTTATTCTACATCTAGTAATTATCATGTCTGATTTTTTTCAGATCACCTACATGTCGCCTGCATAAACCCATAAGTCTACCCAGAGCATACCTACATACATACCTGCACAGCAACCTTAGCATCCTACATGCATACCTACATACATACCTGCACAGCAACGTTAGCATCAACCAGGAGGATGTCTGCAGCTTCTATCAAATCCTGAGCTCTGTCTCGCTCGTCCTTAGCTTGCTCGTGCAAATCGTTAATCTCCTGCTGAGAAGCCTAAGGAAGTAAATAGAAAACTAATTTGCAGGTTTCTGTTCATATAATTATGTTCAAAATGTGTTCATGGTTGAGACTTTATTGCCTGCCCAATTAAAGAGTATGTTCCAACGCTGCAACATGTCTGTATCTGACTGGATACCTTCTAATGTAGAGATCATCTGTCGTGCCTGCCCAATTAAAGAGAAGCTTCTATTCGCTGCAACATTTCTGTCTAGGACTGGATACCTTCAAATTATGCTTTGGTGTTTAGCTCAAATTCCACAAAGCATTCTTAGTCAATGAGTACCTAATAAGAAAGAGACTGACTACATTTTACTAATACTTATTATCGTATAACATACAAAGACAAAGACAGAAATAGTCTGATGAGCTGCATAACTTGTACCAGTTTTCAAACAAAACTTTGAAATAAGTCCTTCTTATGTACAGCATGCTTCTTCAATATAAAAGCAAGAATTCTCAGCCTAGACTACAATCCTATCGTATGACATGAACCTATCCTGGACTAATTTGCATACAAGAAAAAGGACGACACAATAAATACTTCATAGCATGCATATGACTAGGATCCAATCGTTGTACTGAACTAATGATTAACAAAGACTAGAGTAATCATTTTCCTAAGATGGGTAAGAAACTTCTTACCCTTAAGTCCGAGCTGTAGTTCTTGCATATAAGAAAAATGACGATACAATGAAAACTTTAAAGCATGCATATGAATAGGATCCAATCGTTGTACTGAACGAAAGATTAAGGAAGACAGAGTAATCATTTTCTTAAGACAGTAAAAATCTCCTTACCCTCAAGTCCGAGGAGTAGTTCTTGCTCATAGCGTCTTTTGCTGTTTTCACGTTGTCTTCTGACATGGACGTCAAGTTCACCAGCTCTTTGATCTTTCCTGAAAAGTCACCCAAATCTTGGGACACGTTTCGCAAACGGCTCATCAGATCATCGGAGGCATTGCGGAGACCCAGAGCTCGGTTGAGCACTACCGGCAGAAGCCAAGAGAGAAAATGAAGAAGACTTAATGTCAAATCAGAATTCTAGGTATATATTAAAAGCATATCAAAACTAAATGATGTAAATATGTATTTATAGCTAACTTTATTAGAGGAAACAATATATTACAGCAAGAGAGTTTTAAAGCTCTGAAGTCAAACAAAATTATCTGGACTCATTTAAAAGAAAAATGTGTTGATAAAATGGTGTCATATAGGCCAAAACATAAAATACTACAAACTGAATGCAAAAGGTACAGACTACATATGCAGCGGAGATCTGCACAAACCTTGTGCATGACATTATTTTATCAGCCCGGCTATCTGGAAATGAGGAAATCTATTCTTCAAGTTAAGGAAATTAAATCAAAACAGGTCCTTTTGTCAAATGCTGTTCCTAGACCATCAGAGAGAGAGTGAGATATTTACTGAGTGGTCTTCTTTTACTTCCTTTCCAGAAAGCAAATTTTGCCTCTCAAAGGTTTTTTTTTAATATCCTCCCTCCCTTTCATCTTCAGCAGTTGATTTTTCATCACCTGCTTTGTTTTTAATCTCACAACCCATTGTTCTCCTTCACTATATATCCTCTAATTTTTGTTATTTAGTGTTCCAATTAACGTTGTCTGTACCCATACGGTCTACTTCATTCGTTTCCCTTCAGCCTTCCTTCTAGTCTGCCTCTGACTAAGTTCCCTACCTGAGATCAAAACTTTCAAGCACTCCCAACTTTTCATCAAATTTTTTCAAATATCAGATGTGTAACCGACAGTGAATTTTTTGTTTTCTTTGGGGTGGGAGGGGCGGGTGGGGGGGGTTATACCGCTAAACTATTATCACAATATTTCATGTGAGCATCCGAGCCGTAATAGCAAGTTTCCTCCTTACGTTCTGCGGCAGCTTCCAACTCCATCCCTGCCTGCGTTCTTTCTTCTAAGTGGTTTCTGCCTCTTATTTCCTCTAGGATCAATCTGGCATTGTCCAACATGTCGCTGATTCCCAGACTTTCATTACTGGCCGGAGCGGTGAGCTTGGCTTGATCTGTTGTTGGCAATTTAGAAGAAAAGTAAAGGGACTGGAGTCAAAACGAGGGTGATTTGAATGTAGTATCATTGGACTCTTCCAACATCGGAAATGAAAGAAAAAGTACAGTGTCAAACTACACGATATTAACGACACTCTTACACCTTACCTGAATAGCTGATGCTGTAGTGTAGTGGGAAGAGTGTATATTCTCCCACCCACCCACCCACCAACCACCCATCCCGGGCCCTTCCAAAACCATTGGGTTCCTGATTCAAAGTAGTAATCAAGGAGCAGGGATAGGTACAACAATTACAAGCCTACCACGTGATCTCAATTAAGTTAATGGTCACTAATAGTCAGTAAAACAACCAATTTAACCAGTGGTGGAACTAGGGGTATTGGTCAAGGGGGGCGAGATTGATCTGTAGGGGCGCTTTCGACACTATCTAAGCGGAGCGCCACCACAGGTTGGCGCGGGGTGTACTATTTTGAGTAAAGATACTCCCTAGATCGCCAGAAATTACCCTTTCCGGGCCTTGCTAATTTGTGGATGAACAAAGAATAAATAGGTGTCATCGCCATTTTGTGAGAAAATTACACCAACAAAATGTGACAAATGTTAATAGGTATTTGAGAGCGCAATAAAATAGTCACTAATCACGAATAAGTAAAAAGTGGTAAAAAGCTGAAAAGGGCGCCAGCAGTCCATTTGAGTCCGTCGGGGGGGGGGGTATCCACCCCCTCTGACTGTATGGACACTCCGCCACTGAATTTAACCCTAGAAATATGGGAGAAAACCCAAGAGCAGACTTGAATTCCTAGTGGGTAATTGTGCCATTCCTTTGATCATTAACATACAAGAGTCACTATTAAATCAAAATATTGTTACTAACCTTGGATGTACTTGAAGGTCTGGTTGATCTTGGCCGCAATCGACTCGGCTCTCTCTAAAGTTTTGCTAGTCGTTGCAACCATTTCTTGTCCGGTTTCATCAGTTTTACCTCCCTGAGAGAGAGAGAGAGAGTACAAATCGATGTCCGTTTCAGATTGACCATATTAAGAATAATTTTTTTGGGGGCCATTTAGAATTTACGATTCAAAACTCTAGGTCCAAAAAAAAAATTCTTCTGATGAATTTAAATAAATGTTGTGTTATTTGAAGTCACAGCAAAGGGAACAAAACGATGAATGTTAATGTTGGACACATGAGCTTGTACTTATATTCTCTATAGCTATTATATATACTGTTCAAAATCCTTAAAACTGTTACAACTCTTAAAGGGGGAGAGTCTCAGGTCTCGATTCTACTTCATATAAATAGACCATGACAGATTTTCTTCATTAGTTCAACAAATCACATTTCTTTTTCAAATAATGACGTAAGAACTCAAAACTCTCATTTTTCTGAATGTGATTAATTCTGGTATGAAAATTGTCTCGCTGACAGAAAATGCCGAACATTGAACCAAAATACATTCATTAATTGCTCAGTACATTATCAAAGAAGGTCTTAGCTTGATCCGATGCAATCTTCTCTTCTTTGGAGTACACACTCGGTAGGGTTTGGTAAACAAAAATTGTGGACTAAAAATGGAAAACTGCTTTAAAGAAAGTATAAAACTGATCGCCTTCTCATTTTGACCGACTTTACCTGTTTCAATATTTTACGAGCCAGATCTTTCAGAGCGTCCAAATCTTCCGTCGAGTTGCTCAGCTTCATGCCCATATCGTTGTTGTTTATCTCAAACACTTCTGTCTTATTCTGGAAAAGGCCAAATCATGAAAAATAATTGTCAGAAAATGTCGGCCTCATTTTGCTTTGTTCAGAACCCTGAAAACTATCTTTGCCTGGGATGCGACCAACGCAGTCACAAAACAAGAAAATTTATTGGTTACAACAGAGAATACTCTTCTTAAAATACAAAACTGTAAAGAATATTAAGAATTCGGGAGGAAAGACAATGACATGGAAAAAAATGCACCATGATTTTTCTAGATACTGCATGGCAAGCAAACTTCATACATAAAACATTGTTTTGTTAAGGCGTCAGATTCGTGATCCAAGGATTGCTGGTTCGATTCCTGCCTAGTTCATTACGTTGTGTCCTTGGGCAAGATGCTTTATCTCACTAGCCTCTCTCCACCCAAGGGTTAAATGGGTACCTGTGAGGTAACTTGTCATTGTCCTAAATAGAAAAAGAACCCATATGACCAATTCTTAGCAACAGCAGCAAGACGAATCATTGTTCAAAGACACAGCATAATCAACACACCATCATTAATGTCTAACGTGAAAAGAACACGTAAACACAAAACATGGTTGAGTATTACTAGGTAATATCATGGAAGAAATCATGCAACAATCATCTCACACATGACTTCCGAAATACACGTGGTAACTATATTCTACTTATAAAACCAGTTTAACAACACCCCCCTTACCCATACCCCTCCACCCTCTGCCCACCCCAAAAAAAATTATCCAAATCAAAATAAATTAAAGCAGAATGAAGGAGATTTGGTGGAATAAAATATGTATCTTATTAACTCTAGATGACTTATTTTCTCTACCTGTACATCATGCATGGTATTGTTTAACTGGGTCAATCTTGCCATTTGGGTCACGCCGACAGAAACGTTAAAGAGACCAGAGTGATTTGAATCCATGGTAAAGTCCATCTCGTCCAATATATCCAACAACTCATGGACGCAGTCATCGCAAGCTGATAGAGAGAGGGATATAAAGAAACAGGCTTCAAAATTCGGGGCTATTTTACTTGCTATTAAATGCCAGTGGCATTTGCCACTTGCCAATCGAGCATAAAAACAAAATAAGGCGCTGGCAATTTTTTGCCAGTTTACATTTCAAATCTAATTAAATTGGTAAAATCTGTCAAAAATTTCCAGGCAAACAATCGGCATGATATTTGTGCCTAATGTAAGTCCTGTTTTACTGCTTAATATAAGGAAATAAAAATGGGCTGCTCTCAAAAAGCTTGCACAGTAACAATTATGTGTCGTACTTCAGGAAATTAGCAGTCGGAACTTGATTTTAGACAGTATATTTTTTTAAAGGCAAAAGCAATTTTTAAGCTATTGTCAAAATTGGTGACATTCTAGGCTTGAGAAAGACTGATTATTAAGCAATGAGAACATCAAAGATGATAAAAATAAGCTAACAAGTCTTCAAGACAATACTAGGATTGACTGCCCGACATCAAAACCAATCAAAAACTCGGCACATTTCGAGATGTTCTGCAATGCCATACAAAAAACATTGTATCTTGCTTTTTTTTTATTCGCCCATGTTCTTGAAAAACAAAAGCATCATACTAAATATATTTTAAATAGGGTGTATCCTGACGGCCAATCTCACGATACCCAGTTTAGCTCGCCTCTCGTTTTAAGAAGATGGGACTTACGAAGACATCCGGCATCTGTGAGGATGAATCTTTCCTCACACTGGTCACATTTAGGGCCCATGGCCCCCGGAGGGCAGATACATTCCCCACTAAACGGATCGCATCTTAGCTTGGGAGGACATCTGCAAGCTGTTTGAACAAAGTCAAGGAAATCATATTAAGATAGATAGATAAAACATAGAGAAAAACATAGAGAAAAGATAGAGAAAAGATAAAGAAAAGCATAGATAAAACATAGATAAAACATACATTAAAACATAGATAAAACATACATTAAAACATAGATAAAACATTGATAAAACCATAGATAAAACATACCTAAAACATAGATAAAACATACATAGAACATACACAAAACATAGATCAAACATAGATCAAACATGGACTGATTTGGGTCAGGAGAAGGGAGGGTTGGGATTTGGTGGGTGGACTGATTTGGGTCAGGAGGAGAGGGGAGGGTTGGGATTGGTGGGTGGACTGATTTGGGTCAGGGAAGGTGAGGGTTAGGGTGGCAATTGGGTGGCAATCACACCATGCTTGACAGAACTACTCATGAATAGAATACTTACTGTCACAGCCAAACTGTGAGTAGCCGTAGAAACCCTCTGCACACGTGTCGCATTTGTCACCGTTGACGCCGTTCTGGCATTCACAGGCTCCGGTGCGGACATCACACTCAAAGCTCACCGACGCAACGGCACAGCCACAAGGGGTGCACCCCTCACCACTCTCGAAATCATAATGGAATGGCTGGAAGGAGAGACAATTTTTTTTATATTTATCCTGTATTTGTATGTGTCTGTCCCTCTTGCATATTTATCCTGTATTTCTTTGTGTCTGTCCCTCTTGCATATTTATCCTGTTTTTCTATGTGTCTGTCCCTCTTGCATATTTATCCTGTATTTCTATGTGTCTGTCCCTCTTGCATATTTATCCTGTTTTTCTATGTGTCTGTCCCTCTTGCATATTTATCCTGTATTTCTATGTGTCTGTCCCTCTTGCATATTTATCCTGTATTTCTATGTGTCTGTCCCTCTTGCATATTTATCCTGTATTTCTATGTGTCTGTCCCTCTTGCATATTTATCCTGTATTTCTATGTGTCTGTCCCTCTTGCATATTTATCCTGTATTTCTATGTGTCTGTCCCTCTTGCATATTTATCCTGTATTTCTATGTGTCTGTCCCTCTTGCATATTTATCCTGTATTTCTATGTGTCTGTCCCTCCTGCATATTTATCCTGTATTTCTATGTGTCTGTCCCTCTTGCATATTTATCCTGTATTTCTATGTGTCTGTCCCTCCTGCATATTTATCCTGTATTTCTATGTGTCTGTCCCTCCTGCATATTTATCCTGTATTTCTATGTGTCTGTCCCTCCTGCATATTTATCCTGTATTTCTATGTGTCTGTCCCTCCTGCATATTTATCCTGTATTTCTATGTGTCTGTCCCTCTTGCATATTTATCCTGTATTTCTATGTGTCTGTCCCTCCTGCATATTTATCCTGTATTTCTATGTGTCTGTCCCTCTTGCATATTTATCCTGTATTTCTATGTGTCTGTCCCTCTTGCATATTTATCCTGTATTTCTATGTGTCTGTCCCTCTTGCATATTTATCCTGTATTTCTATGTGTCTGTCCCTCTTGCATATTTATCCTGTATTTCTATGTGTCTGTCCCTCTTGCATATTTATCCTGTATTTCTATGTGTCTGTCCCTCTTGCATATTTATCCTGTATTTCTATGTGTCTGTCACACTTTGCCTCTGAATAAGATCTTTGTTTCCTTTTATTCTTCTTCTTTTTTTTCTACTCTGACAAAGATCCTGCTAGGATTAGAATGACAGACACTTTGACTATTATATACATTCAGGTGTTTTGAAAAACAGCAAAGTTGTTTTACTCAAAATATTATTTACATGCCACTACAATGAAATGGTATTATATACTCACAGCACACTGGTCGCATCTTTCTCCGACAACATTGGGTTTACAATGGCATTCTCCTGTTGTACTGTTACAGGAGTCTGAGCCATACCTGTCGCAATCACACCCTGAGAGAAACCAAACAAGATAAAAATGTATTGAAGTTCCAATGACATGACAATATGTTACTCTCTTCCACCTAATCAGGCTCTCCAACCATGCAGAAAGTCTCCAGGGCCCCTACCATGTCGTTGCTCAGGGGCCCCTATCATGCCGTTCCTCAGGGGCCCCTATTATGTTGTTCCTCAGGTGCCCCTATCATGTCGTTCCTCAGGGGTCCCTATTATGTCGTTGCTCAGGGGCCCCTATCATGTCGTTGCTCAGGGGCCCCTATTATGTCGTTGCTCAGGGGCCCCTACCATGTCGTTGCTCAGGGGCTTCTATCATGTTGTTCCTCAGGGGCCCTTATCATGTTGTTCCTCAGGGGCCCCTATCGTGTCGTTCCTCAGGGGCCCCTATCATGTCGTTGCTCAGGGGCCCCTATTATGTTGTTCCTCAGGTGCCCCTAACCTCTGACTGCTCTTAGAGTTAAATTTTGATAATGGGCTCACACAATTTTGTTGATAAGAAGAGATATTGTGAAACACATTTTCGCAAGTTTCTCGTCAAATTGCTTATTTTAAGTTCATCCTCCGCCGTGTTCCCATTCCCGGGATTGCTTTCACCCAATCATGTTGCTTTGATACTACAATCTGTGAACAGTACAGATCGTGCATTATGAGGATTGATAAGACAGTGCCCTCTGTATCATGCTATAGAGCCAGCCCGCCTAATTTTTATTCCTAGGACGAATAAGGGTTTCAGGTTTTCAGGAATTTACAAATTCTTTTGAAATCAGAGTTAGGGTTTAGAAAGTGGGTTAGGGTCCAGTTCCTGTGAAAATGAAGGATTGTCGTTCATAATCTGGGGTCAAAACTAGGAAAAAAGATTCAGAACATGTTTTTTGAAAAAGCGTCACATGTCTGGAGTCCAGGGATTTGATTGGCCGATGCCCTTATTCGTCCTAGGGAAAAAAATTACACAGCCAGCCCCATTAGGCCAACTCAAAGAGCATAAAAATCAGTACATTTCAGTCTAAAATGTCGCAAAACTTACAGAGCCGTTTGAGAGGTATCGAATTATGTGTAGTTATTACTTCAGGCTGTACAGTGCATCATACAAACTTAAAAAACTTACAACCTTAGCACAAAATGCATACTAATTATCAATATTTCAAAAATGCATACTTTGGCAATTTTTGAGGTTTACTGCATCTCCAAAGTACCAACTGGCACAGTCTTCACAGTTCTCGCCAGTAGTGTCCGCACGACACTTCAAACAGTTTCCGAACAGAGAATCACATTCCGGACCGGGAAGACTCGCGTCTGTGTTTCCAGAACAGCCACACTTTCGGCAGCGGCCGTACGGTCTGGATGGGTCGCCGTAGTAACCTTCGTCGCATCTGCGATGAGAAGCAGAGAGAGACGTGTGAACAAGTCGAATAAATAGATACAAAAAAAAAAAATTATTGCAAGATGGCATTAATAAACAGTGATGACACTCCCTGCCATAGGTTTACTTAATAGGTTAATAATAATAATAATAATAATCATAATAATAATAATAATAATGATAAGAATAATAATAGGTTATTTACTGTCATAGGTTTACTTACGGAAAGAAATCTGAACCAGTATTCAATTAAAAGGGATTTTCCCAGTGGCAGAAAAATGTCACAATTTTAGATGTAAGAAAAGCATATTTCACACTGTCAAGTTGAAAACCTCTCCTCAATATTTGGGTCTCAAAGGCAAGAAACGGTTGATAACCCATTTTTTGGACTAAAAACTCGGATACAACCTATACCAAGTTACAATCAAACTTGTATACATTTTCCTTCAACTGAATAGCTAGTTTCACTGATGGAAAATAAAAAATTTGAAGTGTAATAACATCATTTTGTTTAAATCTACACGGATTGACAGTTTCCTCGTCACTAGAGAGGACGATGTATTTAGGGTCACACTGTGAATGGTTACTCACTGTTCACAATATTGTCCCGTATGGCCTTCCAGGCAATTACAAATGACATCATTGCTGATGGTGTATTCGCAAGTCTCTGCAAAGCTGTCGAGAAAGAGAGAAACAACAGAGTGATCCCATGATACATGAGTGATTGTCAAAGTGAACCACTCTTATAAGTGAACCACAAAAGTGAACCACTCAGTAAACCAAAGTGAACCACAAAAGTGAACCACTCAGATATGAGGTTTAATGTCGTACCCATATTGGAGAAAAGAACCCCTATAGGGAAGCAAAGGAGTGGGGTTAAGAGTGGAAGGTGATATAGGAGAGGGCAGAGAGAGGGGAGAGGGGGGGAGGTTGAGAGAGTATCCGAAAAGTTTTTATATGTCAGTAAAATATTCTGCAGTAGCAATAGAAATGCACTGTATATAACTTTCACAATACCTGTGCGTGAATTCTGGTCTCTGCCCGACCCCTTCCCCTGCCCGACCCTGCTCCCCCTTCCCCTGCCCGACCCTGCTCCCCTTCCCCTGCCCACAAAACACCCTATTGCTCCTCTCATAGAAGAATAATTTCCCTATTTGGAAGGACAGGGTTTGTGAAAAAGGTGCAAATATAAAAAATAAAAAAATGGTCTTTACTTTTGATCCTCTCTAGCCTGAGGGCAAGCACAGATTTCACACGATTCGCCTGAAATCATCGTTCCATTGCCATGGTAACCAGTTCTGCATTTCTGGCACTGCGCACCTTCCGTGTTGTCTTGGCAATTCTAGGAAAAAGATTTTTTTTATTAATAAGAAAATTTTAGCTACACACAAAATAGAATAGTTTAATATTAGATGCGTGGGTAGGTGAGAAGATTTGGGAGTGAGAGGAGTTGGTGGAGGGTTTTTGGGGAGATATTCTTTATGCAAATATATGTAACTCTTGTTGAATATTCACAGAGTCATTACAACCATCATCTGTAACATATAGCATAATATCACATACCTTACACTGCTATGTGGACTATATCAAATCATCCTGTATAATAGGGTAAAATCATAAACTGTTGCCAAGCTTCTCCGAGATGGGATCTTCTTCGTTCATGATAAAAGCAAACCGTACCTCACCCGTCACATTAGAGGTAACAATTAAAACCACGTAACATTAGAGGTAACAATTAAAACCACGTACGGACTCTTCTCTTAAAAGAATATTGTATCATCAGAGGGAACAGACCCTTACATAAATACCACAGTACTTCTGAGGGTACGATCTGACCCCCAAAAAAATATATATATATTTATGCTAATCCATGATACTTTTTAAGAAGTAATGTTTGCCCAGAAGATCTTGCTATAGCAGGCTTATATATGTTTGTATTTGTTCTTGAATAAAGCTTACTTGACGAGAGAGGTAGGACCTTTTACGTATTCATATCTTTTTCGTATTCTTATTTTAAGGGATTTTGTCATTTTGTTACTTACATTTACTTAAAACTCACTTTTTTCTTTTTAGGAATTTCACTGTAAATCTATATTATTTTTAAAATTAATCCTTCATTTATATATATATATATATATATTTTTTATATTAATATTTAAGGTGTGTCAATTTTCTTCTTCATATTCATATTTAAAGGGATTTGTCATTTTGTTGTCATTGTAAAGTGCTCTTGAACAAGCTTAAGCATGAAAAGAGCACTATATAAATTTGGTAAAATAATAATAATAATTTACCTCGCATCGTCCTGTTTGGGGATCACACTGGTTGGTGTGGTTGTTACACTGACATGGCACGCACTGTCCAAGGAATCTTCCACGGTTGATACGATAGTGTCCAGGAGCACATTGCTGCAAGAGACAAAAACACACACAAGAATGTTTGATAAGACCAAGACTCATTGACAATATCACTACTCAGTGGTTACACATGGCTGCTACTTCTAACAAGAAACAAGTCAAAATAAAATAAAACTGTTAGTAAACTGCTTATCCACTAGAGAGCCTGTGTAAGAGAATCTGTAAAAGTAAGTTGGCCTGACGTTTTGATCCTAGCAGGATCTTCTTCAAAGGCTAAAAAAAAAAAATAGCCCTTGAAGAAGATGCTGCTAGGATCGAAACGTTGGGCCAACTTACTTTTAACAAGAAACAAGTAAAGTTAGAGAAAACAAAACCAAACGAAACAAGTATTCGACGTTATGGAAGTTTCTCTTCTAACATGATACACATAACACAAATAATTACATATTTTAAACTTACAGATCACTTCACTCATTTACCAACCATTTAAAAGCTAAATTAAATCAACCGAAACTGTCACTCACTTCACAAGAGAGTCCAGTGTACTCTGGAGGACACCTGCAGCGTTCCACTGAACTGGCCTTCTCGCCGGTACCATCCTTACGGGTAACGTCCAGAGAGACCTCGCTCAGACTAGAAAATAGAACACAGATATGCACAGTTTAACATCATTAAAGGCATTGAAGACTCGCCCCAAACCGAGTGCGGCCATCTGAAAAAGTTAACCTTCCGTTGCCTGTAAGTGACGTTTTGTTTGTGTCGCTACAAAATGCAGACAGTACAGTAGTGAAACATGATACCTCGTTATCTATAGCTGGACCTGAGATGTCCATTGTTTGTACAATGTGCTGTGGGTATTGAACGCAGCTGTATGTACTGACTGTACACTAGTGTCTAATTACCGATGGTAGCAAGCTGTGTGTGTGTATTTTCTGGGATCGATGGTGGTGTCTAACACTTCTGTAACACCTCATTCGAAACTAGGTCAGACTACCGGCATTAGACGTTTCTTTTGGGATGCAAGTCTTCACACCCTTTAATAACGAACCAGCTGACATGACGACTGTTACGATGTGACTATCTCTACTGTGTTTCTTCCACACAACATTTGTCAAAAGTGGGAAATATTTTAATATTTTATTTGTCAGTGATTTTACCTCGCATCTAAGATGTTATCAAAGTACTGAGCCCTGATTTGGAAGTCGTCGATATTTGCCAGGACCATCAAGAAGTCTTCCCTGCTCACGGTACGGCTGGAACCGGTGTAATGGAAGTTATCCTATAGGAACAAAAAGAAATGATCGGACGTAACATCAAGGGCTAAAAACATTCTTTTCTGTTCGGCATCCTTAGGAGCACAAGCCAAAACCAATGTGTAATGTACATCAAGAACACAACAACAAGATACAACACACTCCTTCTATCCAATAAATTTAAATAACTAATCATTTGACTTAGTAAATTCTGTCCATGACAGCATTCCAGGGAATATAGTGTCAAAGAAGAAAGTTCACACTTTGACATTTGACCTCAACCAAAACAATAGGCCTTCTTAAACTCATTAAAAGGAAGCCACATGACATGTATGAGAACTGTTCATTCTTAGCCCAACTTGAGATATCCTCTTTTTCTCAAAGTCATTCCTACTTTGACCTTCTATTGACCTCCGTTGACTGTTTAACTCTTCTCAATGTGGTATAGATGACTTTCTGCCAGTTCGTGAGGCAAGCTACTATCGTCAATTTCAAATGTTGGGAATGACACTATCCATCAGATTATTGCACTTAAAAGTAAGATTTCCGCATTTTGTTTCGCTGCTCTTCATCCCCCAACAAAAAACGGTTCTTATACTTCATATGACAAGTATGAGATTGGTCAACATTGGCTGTTTCACATATCAAAGTCTAAGAGCATGTGTCCAACACGCCCACCCGTTGGGCACACCTGTACGCACGCACAAGCACACACATATGTCATCACCATTGCACAGTTTACTTTTGCCTTAGGCAAGGAATCAATAAAAGTGAATCTTGAACAATCCCAACAGAACTCCAGAAACATGACTAGCAATAAAAAAATTATTTTAAAAAATATTTTAAAAAAATAATTAAAAATTTAAAAAAATTTTAAAAAGTGGCATATAGCCTATCAACACTACATTTCTCTATTAAAAATTCCTCTTTTGTTTTGAAAAATGTTTCTACTTACCTCCACCATCTTGATGTTCACCGACATTGACCTAGAAGGTTGAGGCTGTTCCACATTAGTGTACGTTATACCGATACCATTTCCCTATGTGAAGTAGAAGTGAGAATATTTAAATTAAACATTTTGGAAAAGATACTACAGTTTAAATTGCATAACCATTTTTATTACATAATTAGGAAGTTCAATGACAATAATTATTACTATGTTTGGTTAAAAGTTTTAATTACATGATTTGTTACATGATTTAATTGTATGATTGCTTAATTGCACTCATTTTATTTCCATAGTTAATATAATATAAAATGTTATATTAACAAAAATAACTGAACACACTGTATAAATTTTCAAAATAGTCATCAAAACTGCCACAGGGTATTCCTTGGTTTCATTAAATGTGTGTGTGGGAGGGGGGGGGGGGGGGGGGGGGCCACACGCATTAAAGAGGAGAAAATCGTTATTTGTCCCTTTCTTCCTTTACTTTGTCACAAAAAAATGCCAAAAGAACCGGGTAATATGTAAATAATATGAAACACTAAGCAGCTGCTGTGATATTGTGAAACAGACTTGAAAATTACGGTCAGTAGATTATGAAAAGTCAAAATGAAATACTGTAACTCTCCAGTTGAAGATGTGACAGAGGAAGATTTTCTGGGGAGGGGGAGCGGGTAGGGGGATAGGGGGGGTAGCATGTAAACTTTCATACCGTTATGGTGACATCATCCGGTCTTCGGAGAGGTAAGTAATTCGTGGTCAACAGTGGGTTGTTATGGACCCTGTATCTCAAGTAACCTCCATAGGAGCTCAACTGAAAACGAGAAAGATGTTTAAAAAAATTGTCAGATCTTTGTCCATTTGCTAACGACAAAATACGTTTAAAAAAAAAAAAAATAGATCACCAGTGGGTAGTAGAGTGACTCGCATACACGGCCACCGACGATTTCGAGCAATCCAGATTGTGTGACACACAGACAGAAACACTGACACACATGACCAAAATAACCCCAAAAACACTCACAGATAATGGATCAACAAAACCGACTGAAATCAAATTCAAAGAGTCAATACTGGAAAATACCATACCTTGCTTCCCAACCAGTTTGATGGTGGGATCCAATAGATAGGTAACGCTGGATCGGTGCCCTTGCCGTGGATGTATGCGTTGACCAGATCCCCGTTGTAACGGATCCGGGGATCTTCCGAGTTTGTCACCTGCCATTCCTCGCGGAACTCGACCTATCGGAAAAAAGAAAGTGAAACGCATGGAGTGAGGGCAGCAGTGATGAAACCGACGGAGAGAGCCTCCCGTAGAGCTCAATCTAGACTACGACAGGGTCCGTGGAACAGACATCTCTCCCTCGGACACACTTGTGTCACTCTTCCCCCTCACCCCTGATCCTTGACAGGGTCTGTGGAACAGACATCTGTCCCCCAGACACACTTGTGTCACTCTACCCACCCCCCTCACCCCTGATCCTGATCCTTGACAGGGTCCGTGGAACAGACATCTCTCCCCCAGACACACTTGTGTCACTCTCCCCCCCACCATCCCCCTTACCCCCAATCCTTGACTTGAAGCAGAGAGGATGCTAGCCGATGAGAGACTGAAAACTTTTCAGCTACTGTCTATTCGATTTAGAGAGAAACTCAAACCTTCCTCTGACAATGAATTAGAGGAAAAAGCAAATTTTGTTATCTGTCAATTTTCAAGTTTTAAAGTTTACTACCAAAATGATTACAGGGGTGGGTACAGACAAAACCATAGTGAGAAGGCCTCGCTGAGCCCCGGGGTAATCAATGAAGGTACACCACACATCTTTCTCGTTTTATCATTCCCTCCCCCCCCCTCCTACTTGTACTGTAATGTAATGACTGATAATAACTTTTGACAAAATTCACAACAGAGAAGGCTATGATTGTAGAGGAAGGAAGGAAGGAAGCTCTACTCTTGTAGCAGTTAAATGAAAGCTCCCCTCAAAAAGTTAAATATGATCAGATACAAAAAAAATTTGAACAAGAAATACAGAAAAATATTAAAGGCTAACTCTCCAGAGGTAAAGAGGAGGAGGGACTCTCAATAGGTGGCATGCGGACAAAGCCTGGCTTGTCATAGATTTCGATCAATCCGGCGATACAAAGTCCGCCCACCCTGTAAAAACTTCTCGAGTATGCATACCCTTAAAACTTAAACCACCTCCCTCCCCCCCCCCCCACCCCTAACAACGGCCTACCTTAGAAATGGCTCATTCTGAATAAAAGTGAGATTTGATTCAATCGGGGGGCCCTTTGCTCCAATCAATGTGTTCTTGTTGTAGAAGATTTTATTTGTGAGACCACGTAATCGGGTAAAGCTTACCGGTCCCCTGTTCCTGGTGTAACTCTTACAGTTATCGGTGACTCCAAAGCAGAAGCAAGAGATACATCCCTGGGAGTTATCGGCATCGATGTTGAAGCTACTGATGGTGCACCGGTCACAACGGCTACCGATGACGTTGTCCTGAACACGGTAAGGGTGGGGGGGGCAAAAGAATGGAGAATCTTGATAACAAAAAGCTTTGGTCATATCTCCAAATCAACTAAACAGTAAATGCTATGTTCAAACAAGGAGAATATAAAGTATTGAACAAAATGAAACATCGTAAACATGAATTTTGGTGACTGTTAAGAAGTCAAGTTGTACATCTTTCAATGGGTTAATAATCTTTATTTCATTTGGCTGGTTTAGCATCGTGCAACCCTGACCAGCAGAGTTTGATTGTCCCTTGGTCCTCCTGATCATAATGATGCATAATATGCTTCCCTGAAATGACATCTTCAAACAAAGAATACAAATGACCACCAAGGAAGCGATTTCACTCGTGTTTCGTAACATGAGTATGTTACATTCAGTGATTCTGGAATAAAAAAAAAAGCCCACCCCGATGAGGCTTCCAACGAGTTATGCCTGCAAATGCAGTCTTCCTGGTTATTAGCTTGCCGTTATCTAACTACAGGACAAGTTTTGCTTTACCTTGCAAAGACACTGTGAAGTTGCTTGGTCACAGATCTGAGGTAAGACGCCAGCTGGCTCACAATCACATTCCAAACAGAAGGGGTACTGATGATAGCCGTCCAGGCACTGGTTGCAGCGCCGACCTCCGACGTTAGTCTTACATCTGTAGTATGAAAATTGGAGAGTAGTATAGTGTATCCACAGTGTAGGACTGTTCCTTGGTTTGGATTACCATACAACCTCTTAGCCTGGAGACTTTGCATTCTCCAACATCCTCCAACTAACAACTCCACCTCCATCCTCCTACCCCTCCCCATCCCCCACACCCTCTTCCTCCTGCCTCACCCTCTCCCCTCTCCTCTCTCCTCTCTTTCTTCATATGAATCCCATCCTAAACCTCAACCTTGGCAACATGTTCACTAGTTACTTACAATCAATCACTCAATAAACTGCATATTTATTACAAGGTACTCCTGTTAACCTTTAAATGTATTCATGGTATTGCGCCACACTACTTGGGTGAACTTGTTCAAAGTTATACCCCAACTCGTCGTCTGCGCTCTAGCACCCAATCTTTGTTCTCTATGAACCCTGTGTCCACTAAATCTTATGGCGAGCGATCTTTCCAGTACTCCTCAACCCTCCTTTGGAATAAACTCCCACTCAACATAAAGAATGTCGTGTCTGTGGAGATGTTCAAAACTGTTTAGAATTTGAAACTGTTTCCATTGTTATAATTGTTATGTTTACTCTTATTGTATATTGTGTACATATCTTTCACTTTCTTTTGTACAGCGTGGCGAGACTTTATTGTAAGTTGCGCTATATAAGAATGTTTATTATTATTCTTATTATTATAATTATAAATCAATAAATAAATAAAAAGCAGAAACCTTGAAAAGAGAGAGAAGTCATTACCTGCACTGCCCATTCACTGGATCACAGACACCTTTGCTGCCCTCAATGCCTCTTTCTTCACATTCACATTCCTAAAGGAAAGTAATCATAAATATTCATGAGGGCATCCAACCGGTTTGATAACATGTGAATATGATCTTTCAATCTCTCAACATATCAAATTTAAAAGAACTTGATTAGCATTTCTATTTTTTCCGAGACGGTTAAAAAGAGATCGGATAAAAGGTATAAGACTCACCACACAACCGACGAGAGGATCGTAGCCATAGGTACCGGGTGCACACCGGTCGCAGTTTGCGCCGATGACATTATCTGGACAGATGCACTCACCGGTAACTTCGTTACAAATGTTATTTGGACAGGTACATGCTGCAAGGAAAGTAAAGGAAATTTAGTAAAAAATATTTGTGTACGATCGACAAAAAGCAACTCCTGTATACCCTGCAGTATGAAAAATTATTAATGAAAGTGTCATTCACAAAATATGCCTTTACTTTTGTTAGCAACACCAAGCCGTTTGTTCGAAACCTTTTTTTTTTAATAAAAATAAAAATAAAAAATATTTAATAAAAAATATAATTTTTTTTTTTTTAAGGCAGTTTAATCGCACTTGGTTGGTAATATTATAATAAAAAAAAATTTAAATGTTAAAACAACCGGACAAAGGCTTGGCACTCCCCAAAGTTTTTGTTCACCAACTTACCCCGACAGTTAGGGAAACCATAGTAACCAATAGCGCAACGGTCGCATTGTCTGCCGAGGACAAAGTCTCTGCAGGGACACTGTCCTCCGATCCTCTCGCAAGTAAAACCGAGGGAGCCGGAAGGATTACAGTCGCAAGAGAAGGCACCGTTATTGAATTCAGTGGAGATGGAAAAGACTCCGTCCTGGCAGATATCTGGGGCTTCCATACTAAAGGCGAAAAAAGTGCATTTAATAATATCCTCCTTAGTCAAATCTAACACCTTTCGAAAAAGATCATTGCCCTTCAAGCAGGGTTTCTAGATAGGAAGGGGATAGGGGGGGGGGGGGGGGGAGGGGAGGGGCAAATCAATTCTGTGATGAGAATCCACCCACTATCTTTTACTTGCCATGTATGCAGGCCCTTTAGTATCCTACCATCCTATCTAGGTATAGCAACATATGGGTTCCCTCTGGCCCCTTTTGCTCCTACAAATGGCTTCTTCTCCCTGGCCCTCATAAAAATTTAATGACGGGCAGAGGTTGTCAATTACCACCTGTCGTATGGTCATGAAGATGATAAACATCTGTAATTCATATTACTACAAAACTAAGTATTTTAACTTGATATAGCACTCACTATTATAACACAGTGACAAAAATTCCCCAGCTCTAAGCTTTAGTGGATGGAGTCTGGTATCACTAAACACTGCACTCGGCTACTTACTTACTTGGTATATGTACTTGTTATTAACACATTTAAGTGATGAATTCTTCAGCTCTCTATCTTGAGTGATGGGGTCTCGTATCACAACATCAGTTCTATCTGTTCTAAGTTAATAACTTGATATTACACTCATTATTATAGCACATTGAGGGAGAAAGTCTCCAGCTTGAACCTAAGGCATCAAGTCTGGCATCAAGTCACTTACTTGATATAGAACTTGTTATTAGTGCAGTCGATGGCAACAATGCTAGCTCTGATCTAAGGAACTTAGTCAAACAACTCTATACATTAAGCCAAGTCACTTACTTGATATAATACTCATTATTAGCACAGTAAGTGATGAATTCTCCAGCTCTATCATGCGGGATCGAGTTGAGGAAATCGACGGTAAACTGATCCTCTGGTATCGCTAGAATGTAATCCTGCGGAAACAAAGATTACACCAATGTAAAAATGAAACTGAAATGAAACTCCCGTACGGACTTTGGAAGGGCATCATATCAACCTTTAGTTTGTGAAATAAAACTGCTCCTAAAACGAATCACAGAATACATGAAAAACGCAGGCATGTCTCCATGTTGGCCCTTGGGTAATTTTTACTGGTAAATGTAGCAGTCTAATACAAGTCTTGATATTACAAAAAAGTATTGATGGAAGCGAAAAGGGGAACTCACAATCCAGAGTTGGTTTTCTCCCCCTTCTGGAATCGTCATTTGAATGGACAGGCCTTGACCGGTCAAATCAAAGACGTTGGTGCTGTCGGGAAGCGTTACCACCACTCGGCAACCGGAGACGTGAGGGCAGTATTTGGCATTAAAGGTACCTGTGGCAACCAAAAAAACACGAGACAAGATATGGATAATTTCGAGCTGCATTGTCTAATGGCAACAGGAAACTGCAGAATGCAACATGCATCATAGACTCATACTTTTTTTTTTAAAACCAAAGATACCTCTAAAGTTCCTAGCTTTCCCCCCCCCCCCCCTCAATCTTCCTTGTCCCAGGACCCCATTAATCTCACCAGATGCACTCAAGTGACCTCAGAAGTGTTTTGTCCATTACTTTTATAACATCATTCAAGCATTACTGCCTGCAAAAAGGAACTCAACTGGAAATGCAAACAGCTGCTCAAAATTAATTTCTTTGGAAGTCTGAAAAGGGATTTTTTTATGCTAATCTTGAAAGAGAAGTGTTTACATACCTTCGTTGTCAAATTCTCCCGGGATTCTAAAGTCTACATCGAATCCTGAACTGTAAGGCTGGTAGTAGTGGACGACAAACACGTAACGTCCAGGTGGAGGAAGGTTGATCTCGACGACAACAGTGGTCTGTGGGTTAAAGCAAGAAAATTTAATTGGACCAGATTGAATCAACTTTTTTACCTATTTATCTGATTTTTAGGAGGGGGGGGGCATTGCAAAAGCCTTTAGCATGTATCCAACTGTACTATTATTTTACCATACTATTGAGATTTGAGAAGCAACAAAATATTTGAAAATTTGCTAACATTTGTATACATGTCCTTGACCTAAAAGTTGTTTTTGTAGTTGCCAGGCAACCTGTCATGTGCATCCCTGTCCTTGATTTACAACTCAGATTTTAAGTTCTGCCAAAATTGTTATTCTATAGTTTTCCCCTTCTTTACTTGATATTTTCAAAATGTTAAAAAAAACTGTAAAACATTTCCCACTGCATCTATGTGAAGATTTAACTTAAACCCTCTACAAGCATCAAAATATTAATACAATTGCCTAGCATCATTAGTATAGATCCTTGATCTGTACATCACACATCATGAAGTTACAGTGAACAAACAAAACCAGAAACTCCATCCTTATGAAGAAGATTTTAGTATATCAAATAACCATTTTTGATCATCACGTCATGAAACGGTTCATCCAGTCACTCATAAATTGCCCACTGGATGATAAACTGGTTAGAGATTTAAAGAATTTTGATCAACATCAGTTTTCTTGTGAAGAAAGCGAATTATTCTGCCAAAGCGTTATGGCCCGACTAAGAGAGGTACCGTACGGAACCAAATTTCTAGACAAGTCGAACGACTTAAAGGAACTTACAGGACCGTCTGGTGTGTTGATGTATCGGAAGGTGGTGGAGGGGTTGTAGAAGTTTGGGGGATTGGGGGCTTCCCCGGTAGGGTCATCGAAGTCAATGACAGTAGAGTCGGGTGGGAGGGGGAAGGTAGAGCCAAGACATCTGGAAAAAAAAGGAAGAAAATGAGGAGAAAAATGAGTTTTTATAGGACAACAGTTTTGCCAGATCTCAAAAATTGGCGCTCTTGTTTGAAGTACGCGAAAAAGCAGACAAATGTACAAAAGTGATACTGTTGATTTCTTAAGATTTGAGACATTTCTCGCTGTACAGTTTGAATAACCCAACCAGGCCGAGTCAATTTTCCACTGCTTTAAACCACTCTATGCTGTCCTCTCATGTCCAGCTTCAAAGCACTCCTTCTGCGAGTATGAACAGTACCTTTTCATATATTTGTACATTTCATAGGAACGTTTTCATATGTATGTATATTATTTTACGTCTTATATGTTTTTTACAATTTTTTAAATGTTTTGAGCTCTTTTTAATCAACCAATTTCCATTGTATTTTTTATATGATTGGCTGAATAAATATATCTGTATCTATACCTTTATCTGATACGAAAACCAAATTTCAACACTGCTCAAATTGTCAGTACCTGAGATTTGAAGCTCGACATGAAAGACCCTTCTTGAAAAAAAAAAAAAAATACAAACTGGACGCAGTAACCACCCAATTATACACACCCTAACTAGTAGGAAATAAGCTCTAAGAAATGTTCTTCTTTTGCAAGGGATGTAAGGATAGAAAGTGTGTTCTTTTGTTCATGGGAATGCACTTTCTGAAGCCTTACAATTTAGCCTAACTGTGACAATGAGGTATACTAACCAAGCAGTTTAGGAAAAAAAATCTATACTGTAGTGTCATGTCCTGCTTTAGAGCACTCGTAGTGTCAGTACGAGCAGTATGAATATCATGATTCTATCAGATAAAGGTAAGGAACTGTCTGTACTGTCAGTACGAGTGCTTTGAAGCATGATATTAGAGGACAGTATATAGTGGTAGTAGCAATGGAAAATTTTCCCAACTGGCTGCTGCAGTAACACATAAACTAATACATATTCATAATAGTAATGTTACTGTTTTCTCATAAATTTAAATCAATGTTACAGTCTTTTAAGATAAACATATCTCAGAGGTGATTTATAATTTATGATATAAACCATTTTCTAATATCAAGATCATTTATTCAGACAACACTGCTAGTGGATGGAAAATCCATGAGAAGTCCAATATCTGCTGACATCTTTAAACAAACTACCCTCAGACTACTGAACCAGGGGTTCAGTAGGAAAAATGGGTACCTGTGAGGTAACTTGTCATTGGGTGCAGTATATAACTGCTGCCGACTGGAGGGATTGTCTCTGGGACAGGTTATCATTGACCAGGGGTTAAATAACGTCTGTAAAGCGCTTTGAGACCTATCGCTGGTATAAAGCGCTATATAAAAAGCAAATATTATTATTAAAATATTATTACTAATCCAAGAATCTACTTACTCTCCTGTGGACGATTTGATGCACTGTAGCGTTGGAGTGATGAACTCGTAACTGAAATCACCGACTGGGATGGCTATAATGGAGCTCTGAAAATGCACACCAAATTAAAAGAAAAAGATGACAAAATGCCATGCAATGAAACAAGTACTCAAAAACCCCTTACTAAATATGGCCAAATTTGGACAATAAAGTCCAAATTTGCATTGTTTATTGGTACTCAAATGTAACTAAGACCTAGCAAAATTTAAACTCAAAGTGTTTCATCTATTTAAAAATAAAAAAATACGACAGGATATCTAATCTGTACGTCTTTACAGCCCATCGATGACGATAAGAAATTACTTGAGATGTTTTCAAGGGTTTGATTAAGCCAATCAGAGCTCTTCACTCTCTTTGAGCAGGGTGGCATAACCCTGGATGTATTCCCTGAAGCTCACATTGTTTGCTGTACAGTAAATGTTTGGCTTGTTCTTGCATTCTGTGGACTCCGGCAATTGGGGCATCCAATATTTTCTTGCAACAGAGAAGTGAGTTTCAATATCTATCTCCATGACAAGGAATGAACTGCACTTGAAATGCGTAACGTTTAGAGTCGACGGCGACTAGATACCATCAATTTCTCCAAATTATGCTCTAGTTCAAAAGGCATGACAATCTATAATACGAGTTGAACGTGACTCACCACAGCCAGGAAAAATGGCTGACCAATCTGTGTGAGTGAAACGGTGAGAGATTCCTCCTCAATGGTAAAGACCTGAACCTCTCCCTCTGCATTCACTACGATGGATCGACACCTTCAAGACGGAAATGAAAAATAAAAGAAGAAAAAGGATTACAATTCCACCGAGAATCATTCAAACAGAGTTACCCTTTCTGCAAATGTGTGACTGTGTATAAAGCAAACCATGTTATCTAAGTAAATTCACTAACTTTGTGGGTGTGTTTAGCATCTTATTCTATTCTTTTATATTCATTTAGTTAGTTTGATTGATAGGTAAGTGGTCACAGGGGTACACACATTTAGTTAGTTATATTATTAGGTAAGTGTTCATAGGGGTACACACATTTAGTTAGTTACATTATAGGTAAGTGTTCACAGGTTCCACACAAAAAAATTCCTATTCTTGATGGGGGGGGAGTTCTCCTGCATTATGGGTGATATATTGTTGAGCCCTGTGATTTTAGAACACTTCCTGTCACATTTATGTTGTAATATTTACCTTCACAATCAATTATATTGTGCAATTTTGATAAATTGAATGTTATTTTGCTGTATAACCAATATGAATTATTTAATTCTGGGACAAAACAATTTGATAAAGCAACTGTAAAAGTCCTGATAAGGCATCATTCAGTTGTCAGCAAGATTCACATTTCTTTTCTTTCTTCATGATTTTCTTAGTTCACCTTTTCAAAATCAACCCATCCACACATATAGGAAAGGCAAGGACAAAACAGGCACCACATTGTAGTTTGGATTCTTGTTAACAAGGAATTGGTAACATTGATGTTTTGATGCACACTCAACCAAACTCAAAGATAAAAGAGATCAAATTTTTCACAACTACCTAATAACAAACTTTGCCTTTTGACAACCAAATTAACCTTCGATCAATATCACTCTCCCTCAATTTAGCTATTCTTTATATAAAAACTGACAAAAAACAACTAAAAAAAACTCGGGTAACCTCAAGTTATTAAAGCATGTTTTATTACTCACAAGTAAGTACAGTTGTAGAAATTGACAAATCCTGTGGTGGACTGTTCTGTTCCAAAGACTTCAAAAGATGCCCTTGGAGAATCAGAGTCCCCGCCGTAGTACTCTATGATGAAGACGTAGTCACCGGGCTTATCAAACGGAATAGTTAAGTGGAGGTTGCTCTGAAGGTGGGAAATAAGATGAAAGAAACATGGCTATAAAATGGATGTGTCAAAAGGACACATTGGGAGGAAGATTCAATTCCATCCTTTGTCTTGTGAAAAAAACAAAAAAAAATCAGAGAGGACATGACAAGTAGGAAAGTAGTGAAATTTTCATACCATCTACAAATCATTCAAAATGGAATGTCTTGTGGGTTCGTAGTCAAGTCATTAAAGGTATATTATATTAATAGTGTATCGATGTCATCGTTGTACAATGTCATATCACAGAAGGCAAGCAGTGGAACAAACCACACTTTATAAAATTTTACTTGAGGTGAGTCAGTGAAGACTCTCGACTTGTCTTTGACTCCATGTGGGTTAGATTACGTCTCTTACATTCCCTCCTCCGCCCTTCATTCATCCTCATGTCTCTAGAGTTCACATGGCTCTCAAACTCCCCCCTTACCCCTTCCCCTTACCCCTTATCCCTACCCCTTACCCCTTGCCCCTCTTCAGGATTGCCTCTGGCCAGGTATTCACAGAATACAGCTAGAGCAATTGACAATCTACACTAACTCCTCCCAACCTTTGGTCCCCACCCCTAGCCTTTCCTTTCCCTCCAACATTTATATCACAAACTTTCCCATCTGGAGACAACTCTTACCACATCTTCATGAGAGGTACATTGATCCATCTGTCCTATCCCCCCCCCCCAATCACCACCAACACTTACTCAGCTCCCCAAAACTCCTCTCTCTCACTTCTTCAAGGTCCACCCATCCCTAACACAAACCCACTCCCCCCTCCCACCCCCTTCACCACTCCTACACACCTCCCACCCCGTTCTCCACTCCTCCAGTGTCCACTCTTACCTGTTCCTCATCCAAGAGAGCCAGGTCAAGGACATCAATTTCGTTTCGGATGTACTCGTCTATAAACGGACGGATCCTGATCTGTTGGTTTGCGGTGATGTCATAATAATAGCCGTCGGTACCTCTGGCATTAGGGAAGGTATCCACTGATGGATAGACGTAGTAGTTGCACCTGTTCATAACGATAAGATGATAACCATCAGATTTCACTCTTTTGTGTAACAAGAGAAATCTCAATTTCTACCTTTCAATTTCTATATTGCTTATGTAAGTGCTTCAAACCTGGTTTTGGAGATGGAACTTGGGAATTTGGGGAGGGGGAGGATTGCAGGGAAAATATCGGGTTAGAAAATAATGTACTCTCATCTTCATAATATATGTAAGGGAAGTCCAAGACTTCAATCAAGGGGGCCCAGTGATGTAATTGCCCACAGGGCTTAACCTGGCTTGCAAGGCCCCTGATTCACTGACCTGTCTTGGTCCTGACCAGGGACACATGGGTCGGCCACACTCTGAATCAAAACAGTTGCTTCGTAGAACGCAGATGGAAGAAGAACTAAGTAGTCCTAAGAAAGACAAGGAAAATGAGAATAAAGTAAATGAACGCTCTATTTTACACACAGGCCACTGTTTTCCACTAGTATGTTCATCTGCTCCAATTTGGGAGGCAAACTTCCTGCTTACTAGTAAAAGTCTGGCATGCTCTTTATAAACTGAATATGATGTTGTTAGGCATTGTGTCAACAACAGAAAAGGACACTGAGGGAGAGGAGAGAGGAGAGAGGAGGGGGGCTCTAGTATCCTGCAGCCAGGCTGCACAGGACATAATCATTTGTGCAGTTTCACAAACATAGGCACTGCTGGTCTGCCATGGTAATACCAATTCTTTGATATTGATTCAGCCTTGCTGCAGGGGATATTGCAGCTGCTGCAGCATTGACACAGTGCCTTAGTTTTGCAGGAATACAATCATTCTAATCATAATTTATATATGAAGAAATACTATGATAGCCTACGATACACCCCATCCTGCATTTATGCTCGTGTTCTTATCCAGGGATGACCCCGGGGTAAAAATAAATCACAGAACTTTGCAAAAATTGCGGTATAGGCTCCAGTTTGCGTAAGCTACAGTGTGTTAGGATAACAGTTTTTGTCCCCGAGGCAGAAAAGAAATCACGGATATTGCGCGAATTCGCAGAAAAAGCTCATGCCTGCTTGTCAAACTAGACGCAAGGCTGTTTAGGTCCCTTATCCTGAGCAAGTTCAGTTATGAACAACGGCAACTAAATAACTATTATTCAATTACTTATTGGCAGAGCTGAATGTCTGCAAGAGGTAATGGAATAAGTTTGGTATGTGTTAACAGACATTTTCATGACAAAAAATTAAATACATAAATAATTTTTTTTTTCTAAATAAAAATTTAGGGTTGACTTACGAGGAGAGCGCCCTCAGGTGCTGTAATGCTGACCGTCCATTCACCGGGATTCAGCACGAATGGCATAACGATACCGCCGCCCTCTACCGTTACAAACTGAGGATCGGCGCCAGGAATGAAGAGAATATCGCTGCTCTGTGCTGTATCTGGAGACAATTTAATGAAAATACAAACATGTCTTGAAAAGAAGATTTTAAATTAAATTTAAAAAAAAAAAAAAAATTACATTTCTCTGTCTTACTTCCAAGTTATCTATCTGCAAGTCTCTGAATTATTTAGAATTATGGTTTTCAATATGCAATGGCGCCCCCACGTTACACCTCACATGATTAACCTGGTGTTAAGTTCCCATTGATGGGGGACTTGTCATGTGATTAATACTGAAAGCCCATTTATAGACTGAACAGGTCAAAGTGATAAATGAGTAATATAAACAACCACAAAGCCAAACAGCTTTGCGGTTCATTCCTTGCCACATCTTCAGAGGAGAATCATTTAATGCAACAATAAACACAATTTTTTTTTAAGTTTTAGACACTGTTGATTTCCAGTGATCAGTAAAGTTCTCGCACTCCTGTGGATCTACACATTTCATTCACATTTTACTCTTTGGAGATGCATGTGTTCGCCTTGGATTTGAAACTTCTGCTGACCTCAAATGACCATTGATCTCCACAGAAAACAACAGCATTCCTTGACACACAAACTTATAATTGGAGTTTCTCATGTCCACAAAGTTTTTCAAGTCTTTTTTATTAAGTTAGCTTATTATGTGAAGTTTTCAGATTATGCCTTATTGTTAACCTCAAATGACCTTTCACCTCCACCTTTGGCAAGGAATCAATAAATCTCTCCACATATACCTTAAAAAATAAGCATCCAATATATTAACTAAGAAATGCCTTTCAGTATGTACACTTAAAAACCTTGGTGAGAGCACAATTTAAACAAGAAAATACAGTTTAAAAGATATCTTGATGGGAAGGGGATGATGGGATGTGTGGATGGGTGGGTGGGTTCAACTTACCATGCCGTTCTGATAATGGAGTCACTGTAATGAGACCCTTTTGTGGAACGCTGCCCTCAAACATGTAACGTATCACGATTCGGTAAATGCTGTTGCGATCAACGCTAATATCTACCATCACCTCAGGCTGCAAGCAAGAAAATCAATTATAAAACTGCTTAATATTGTAAACACGCAGATTCCCGTAGCAGATTTATGAGTCTTTTTCTGTGATTTTTTTTTTTTACTGGCTGTATTGACCTACTGGATGTGAGTGACAGTATGACATCAGTCCATGAAACCAAAAACCAGAGGACTTCATTTCTCTTTTTCAGTTGAATTTGACAAAAGTTTTGAATTAAATTTGATGTCATTGTTAAATGCTTTTTTGATAACAATTACCTTGACTAGTCACTTTCATTTCAGATAATTAATAAGTAAAAAGTTAATAGTTTACCAATCCTGACAGATGTTAAAAGGAAACTCACCTGAATGTTTGACATCACTGCGTATCCGAGGTAACTGAATCCTGGGAAGACATTTGGATCATAGCCAATACGAGGGCGTCCTCCTTCGGGAATGTAACCACTCTCGATTTCAAACTTGATTTGGTGAAGGCTTGGGAAGAAGTGAAGCTGGGCTGGCCTGTTTTGTGAGTATTAAAAGAAAATTATCAGTTTTCATTTTAATGTGTAAAATATCTGTCATCTACATGAAGAAAACAAAATTCATCTGACATTTTAAACACTAACAAATTCAATTTTAAAATAATTTGTTAAATTAGCAGATTTTTAAACAAAAATAGCAAAGCTTTTTTGATGTTTATAGGAGATTACAAAGGCCAACAATATAAAAACATTTTGATTGCAGGCTATTGTTCTATCCATATGTTGGTTATCTAGCCAAAATAACTGACAAATATTTCATATCGAAATCTTGAAAATTTCAAAACAATGCAAATTCATTCTTACACCAATTATTAGAGGACAATTATTTAGAGGACAATTTTTACTAACAAGTATTGCATCATATCAGAATTGAAATGTGGATAAGTCTCATCTTATTTTAATTACTATCAATAAATTGATGATATTAATTGATTGTAAGAATCTTAAGGTTCAACCATTAATAACCACATGCAAAAAGCAAGTCACCTTTTCAACAGATTATACCTTTTTTTTCCACATAATTGGAAAGAATATTTGATAGTTTAGTTCTTCAACTGCACTGTTATCGGAACTTAGAGTTCAATATCATATCAAAATCTACCAAAATCAACCCAAAAATAGAGCTGCTTCTGGTCGCATGGCGATATATTAACCACCACGGTACAACTGACAAACTGCAGGGACAAAGTTTCCTCTCCAATTGAAACATAGAAGATCACATTCTATTGGTAACAAGAGCCCAAGGGCACTGTGGTTCCTTGCTTGGGGTATATGACAATACACATAATATTACCAAGCAAGATTGGGCTGAAATAGTCCAAGTAATTGTGGTCCAGTGGTCCTACATGTTCCCATAAAGTAACCAACACTATAGCCAACACTTTTGTGATCACAAAATGTGATCGGATTTTTTATCAAAAGGCACTTTTGAGATCTAAATATGGCGTCGCAAATGTAAGAAATATAAGAGACCTACAAGCGTGTCAACAGATATGATAACAATGGAGACCTCAGATGACATGACCTTTAAGTTTCAAAATGTTCCACCACCCCATTCACAACTTGTCCCAAAATATCAACCATGTCACACCTTGGCATTGAGATTTAATTGCATTAAATGTCAAAAAATTAACTTTGTACTTGTATGTAACTTCACACACAAAGGTCACCCGGAGGTCAACCAATTGACATTTTTGATCGGTGAGACCTAAATAGAGCATGACTGTAAAAATTCAAACATTTTTTCTTTGCCATTTTTCTCCCCCCATAATACTACTTTTTGAACATTAGCTGACCTTTGGTGACCTTGATCACATGACCGTTAAGTTTGAAAATATTCCCCTATACCATTTGCAACTTGTCCAAAAAAATCAACCTTGTCACACCTTGGCACTGGGAGTTATTGCATTAAATGTGTGAAAATTAACTTTGACCTCAAATAACTTTGCACACGAAGGTCAAATGGGGGTCAACCCATTGACATTTATGATCAGAAGGTACCTTTAACATCTGAAAATAGCATCGAAACTGTAAAAATCCACAAAACACGAAAAGGTCACCAGAGGTCAAGGGTCACCCAGATGCGGGTCGACAATTGGATTACATTGAAGCAACTCCCAACCCTAACGGACAATTTGTTCTCAAGTTGTCGCAAAAATACTAGTTTTTTATCATTAATTGACCTTTGGTGACCTTGTATCACCTAACCGTTAAGTTTGAAAATATTCCCCTATACCATTTGCAACTACTCCAAAAATATCAACCTTGTCACACCTTGGAACTGGGAGTTATTGCATTAAATGTCTGAAAATTAACTTTGACCTCATATAACTTCGCACACGAAGGTCACACGGGGGTCAACCCATTGACATTTATGATCAGAAGGTACCTTTGACATCTGAAAATAGCATCAAAACTGTAAAAATCCCTAAAACACTAAAAAGGTCACCAGAGGTCAAATTGAGGTCAAGGGTCACCCAGATGCGGGTCGACAATTGGATTACATTGAAGCAACTCCCAAACCTAACGGACAATTTGTTCTCAAGTTATCGCAAAAATACTAGTTTTTTATCCTTAATTGACCTTTGGTGACCTCGGATCACATGACCGTTAAGTTTGAAAATATTCCCCTATACCATTTGCAACTTGTCTCAAAATATCAACTGTGTAACACCTTGGCACTGGGAGTTATTACACTAAATGTCTGAAAATTAACTTTGACCTCATATAACTTAACATACAAAGGTCACCTTGGGTCAACTTATTGACATTTTTGATTGATGAGACCTACATTAGAGCATCAAACTATACAAAATCAAACATTCTTTTCTTTGCCCATTTTCTACCCCCAAAATACTACTTTTTTGACATTAATTGACCTTTGGTGACCTCGGATCACATGACCGTTAAGTTTGAAAATATTCCCCTATACCATTTGCAACTTGTCCAAAAATATCAACCATGCCACACCTTGGAATTGGGAGTTGTTGCATTAAATGTCTGAAAATTAACTTTGACCTTGTATAACTTCGCACACGAAGGTCACACAGGTGTCAACCAATTGACATTTTTGATCGGAAGGTACATTTGATATCTAAATCTAGCATCAAAACCAAACATTTTCTTTTTTGATCGTTTCCTCCCAAAATAAGCACATTTTTTCTAATGTGACCTTTGACCTTTTGACCTTGATTTCAGATGTAGTTTAATCTCCTGATTCCAAAAAACAAAACGAAAAGTCTGTACAACCATCCTAACTCCGACCGAAAAACTTTGACCCCATATAACTTCGCACATAAAGGTCACACGGGGTCAACCTATTGACATTTATGATCAGAAGGTACCTTTGACATCTGAAAATAGCATTGAAACTGTAAAAATCCCAAAAACACGAAAAGGTCACCAGAGGTCAAATTGAGGTCAAGGGTCACCCAGATGCGGGTCGACAATTGGCTTACATTGAGGCAACTCCCAACCCTAAAAGACATTTGGTTCTCAAGTTATTGCAAAAATACTAGTTTTTTATCATTAATTGACCTTTGGTGACCTTGGATCACATGACGGTTAAGTTTGAAAATGCTCCCCTAACCAGTTCACAACTTGTCCCAAAATATCAATCTTGTCGCACATTGGCACTGGGAGTTATTGCAGTTTTAATATTTTCGGTTTTTGGACCATAACTGACCTTTGGTGACCTTTGTGGGCACCAAAAACAATAGGGCACACCTTCTCCATATGGCGGATCTATAGTCCAAGTTTGGCCTCAATCCAACATTCCCTTATTGAGATAGAGCGTACCCAAGCAAGTGTCACAGACGCACACACACACACACATACATACACACACACATACGCCAACCTGACTGCATAGGTTCCTTTTGCTAAAGCAAGGAACCAAAAATACATTACAACATGACACATCAGATATGAGATAAATGTGATCTTTTAAGTTGGCCATACACAGCATAAACAATGTTGTTGTTAAAATACTACCGTGGTAGGGAAACTTACACTTTACACGTGCGGCCGGTGATACGGGGTCGGCAGATGCACTGTCCCGTTTCTTTATCACAGAAACCATGAATGGAACCTCCGACATCACAGCCACATTCTGAATAAAGACCACAAAAAAATAAACCATTTAATAGCTAGTCCACCTTCACTGTTAATATAATGTAAGCCTCCCTAACTACACCAAATGAATTCTTCCACTTTTAACAAAGTAACTTCAAAAGTTGTTGTCTAAAGCCACCGCCAAATTTACCCAAGTGAACACGATCGGACTCAACTCGACTCTCGTGACCTAGTTTTTGATAGTCCTCCAGCCCCATCGCCTCACGAGTTACACCGATATGCTGAAAGACTGATCAGCGCACACACAGACTTGTTTTCTATTAACGGCTAACACTCATTTTAAAACAAAATGCAAAGTTATTACCCAGTTATACAATTACCATTCAATGGAATCTAAGCAGATGTAGTCACAAACAGTTGCACTCTGCGGAATGGCATTGCAGGAAAAATTAAAGAAGTTAATTTTCCTTGACTGAAGCTGCGGCAAGTTAAAACGGACGGAGTGAGGTAAGAATTACTGCTTTCGCTCATTTCAACCATGATAATGGTTTCTAACGAGCTTGTCCAGATGATAACCAGTGTAAGGTTTCCATTCAAAATCGACTTTATACTTTTGAGAAACTGATTTGAGAATTTAAACTTGGTGTCCCATCTGTCTTTTCTTTTTTTTTAACATATGAGATGTTAACGTCTGTGTGGCCTGAATCTTTTCAACTCTAGCTTTCGAAACAATAGTCGCGATGATAAACTCACCGACGCATCCAAAGGCACTTTCGCCTTGTAGCATGTAGTATCCATCTCTGCAGACGTCACATTTCCTGCCAGTGACCGCTGCCTTACAGAGGCACTGACCGGTGCTCTATGATAGAGGTGGGTCGAAAACGGACACTTCATCATTTATCATTTTTTCTTGATTTTGGAAGATACAGTTAGCCAATAAAAATTGGGGGTAGAAAATTATCCAAACTACTTAACTATTCAGAAAATTTAATCTGAAGTATGTTTAGCATTGTAACACTTATGTAACTTATTAGGTTGAAACAAAAACACACTATTAACATCAATACATAGACAAAATCATAATTATAACAGATTTATTGATACACTCACGCTGCCTTTCTTGTTGCTTGCTATGATTTTTTTTTTCCTGTAATATAATTTCTGATCAAGGTCAACTACAAATGATTACAAAATGGAAAAAAAAAAAAAAAATTATAAAAAGTCAATCAGGTACAATCATTCAAAAACCTACCAAGGAGCACCTAAAAATTTCCTTTATTTTATTTATTTTTGTGATAAAAACAATGAAAACTAATCAGTAAGAGAATGGATGGTTTTCATCCCAGTTTGAATGAGATCAAGAGAGACCTGTAAAATGAACTTAACAATGAATGGGGGACACAAGCATCTTCTTGACAGACAAACAGACAGACTGACATTTTACATCATCCACGGGTGACTCATTCATAACGAGAGATCTGGAAACCTGTTGGCACATTATCAAGAAACCCAGTTATGAGCTCACTGAAGGTCAACAAAGAAAAAATGTCAATAACTCACCATGTCACAGATAGAAAGTCCACCAATGGTGCCATCAAGGAAACAGTCACAGGCTTCACATCCGGCCGGGTTGCTCCTGACCAGATTGAAGTATTGAGGAGCGCAAGAATCACAGGTTCTCCCAATCACATTCTCCTTGCAAAGGCAAGCACCCTGACAACAAAGAAAATAATTCTCGACATGATTCAAAGGCTGACTTTAAGTGACAAAATTAAATGTTGTTAGGTTCTAGACCATTTATATGATCTATGTTGTATTTCTGTACCATTCTTGATTTTGAGATATGACCTTGTAAACACCTGAGGCTCATCAATAATAGCAGCTGGACTGCCAAGTTTAACACCCACCATCCATTAGATCATCAAATCAAATCAGCTGCATCACAACATTCAACACATCAACAAATCAACACATCAGCTCAACATCACAACTCTCAACAGAAAAAGATGATATTTTCATGGCCTTAAAATAAACAGAGATTCTGCTTATGCTAATGCTGCATCTCTTGCAAACTGATATAGTTGTAGAAACATTGCCAGGAATTTTTTTTTTTTCTTGGACAATAATATATCAAGACTAAAATTCTGACTTTAAGTGACCCATTAAAAGAAATATCTGAAAGTAATTGAATTAAATCTGCAAACTTTGATGACAACCTGTCCTGTACCTGAGTAGCTTGGCCACATCCACCGAGAGGTTCTCCCGGGACGTCGATCACTCCGGCTGGGTTACAGTTACATTCTTCGCAGTTAGGGTAGTTGTAGAAACCTTCGGCGCACATGTCGCAGGTCCTGCTCTGGTATCCCCCACGACACGTACACTGGCCGTGAAGCTCGTCGCAGATCAGACTGAGCGAACCGTCCCGACTGCAGTTACAACCTGTAGAAAACAAAGTGCAGGACAAGCTTAGACCAGGTGATGCTTGATTATGTGTAATGACGGTTAAGATGTCACTTTGTATCTTCAATATATCCTAAAATCAATCCTTATGAATATTCATTAACAGAACTGTACTGTTTTACCCAACACAGAGTTTTTGGAACCTGGATTTGCAAATCTTTCTACTTTCTTTAACCTTTTTTCCAATTTTTTTTTTTTTTTTGGCCAATGAGGCAAGTTTTTAATAAAGGTGAAACTAGGTGAAGCTTTTAACTTAGATCAAAACTAAACCCACATCATTGGCTGGGCATTAAGCAAAAGCTCTTCAAAACTCATGTATGGTGATAAATGTTTACCATTTAATCTGTTTATATTTTTGAATCCTTATAGTGTTTTCTGCATTTTTGCTTTTAAAGAGATTGAAAAATAAATCATAAGTTTTGACAATATCTCATTCTCTCAATCCAGATAAATTAACCATTATTCCAAATTCAAGAGCTTTCCATTAATATAAATGCGTCGCCAATTGGCAGACAGGGAGATCCAATTCGGCTTTAGAATGTATCACCGAGATTCGTTCATACCTAAGAATTCTGGGTATCTGAAGAAGCCACATCATTGGTACTATGCTTTAAACAGAAGCTCATCAAAACTCAATGTATGTTGATAAATGTTAACCATTTCACAAATCTTTTCATATTTTTTCATTCTATTTGTGTTTCGGAGATTCGATCATACCTAAGCATTCTGGGTATCTGAAGTAGCTGTTGTCGCATCTATCGCATTTCTGGCCCGAGAATCCTCTCCTGCAGTAACACTGTCCGTTGTCCGTGCAACTCTCGTACAAGGACCCGTCCTCATCGCAACTACATTCTGAACACGAGGAGAAAGAGATACGACAGAAAAATTGATTTGAGAAAAATTTGATTTCCAACATATTAATACTCCGATAGAGTGACTAATTTCTAAACCACTGTCTAGAATTGATGTTAGAAAACGGTTAATAATGTGATTTAAATCTTCACAGGGAAAATGGTTTTTTTTCTTTATTTGAAGACGATTTACGCATAGGAAGGTATACCTACCGAGACAGAATGGAAAGTTGTAGAACCCTTGTTCACAAGTACCGCAATCCGCCCCTCCAAAGTTATCTTTACAGATGCAGCTGCCGTCGGTACTATTACAGACATCGTCTGTTACTCCATACGGGCTGCAAGAGCAGGCTGAAAATTTAGAAAATAGAAGTATTAACAACCGCTCGTAATCTTTCCAGTTTTTGCACACATCTAATCCGGGGGGACCGATTGGCTGAAAGGTGATGACGTTGTCCCTACTGTATTCCACACTTTTATAGTAATGTCTCAGGAAAATAAGGTCCATCAAGAAGCGTCACTCTTTCAACTTTCCAGAGGGGGCGTTTTCCGAGACGATATGCAGCTTTATCGTTAGACTATTGGTGAGTGAGTAAAAATGGATAATAAACACAACCCCAATAATCATCATCATCATCATCATTATTGATCAAGAAGATGGAGATGCCTCCACAGACCGTCTCCCACAAACGAGTTAAAGACAGAGCCACACTCGTTAAACATTAAATGAGACACGAGAGACAGTAAATGTTCTTTCATAATTTGATGGCAGAAGACTTGATCAAGTCTAAACCACAAGGGCTCTAATATTGTAATGTATTTTTTTTCCTTTCTTTTTTAACAATCACCAATCTCCTTGTTAATCTTTCGTGATAGAACTTTTGGAATGGAAATAAAAAGAGAATTAAAATACTAGACAAACATGGTATATGATATTACCTTGGACTTTGATGAACGATGACAACTATGCATTTTTTTACTGGTATTTATTTGTATTATAATTTTTTGGTTATTCCTATTTTCTTTTTTTTTTAAATCCTTCTTTTTTGGGCGGGGGGGTTGAATTGTAATAATTTGTCATATAGGCAGTTTATCATATAGAAGAATAATTATGTGCTGGTGTAACGTTTCCTCTAGACTCCTTAATTATGAAAAAATTCGCAACTATTACATCCAAATATATTCCAGTATTCATGTAGCACCTGACTGACTCACCTTCACACCAAGACTTTGATGAACTCTTGCAATTATGCATTTTTTGACTGGTATTTATTAGTTTCTTTATTCCTAATTTTTTTTTTTTTGAATTGTAATAATTTTGTCATATAAGATTTGGTCATATAGACAGATAATAATGAGTTGGTTTCATGTTTCCTCTAGACTCCTACATGACAATTACAACTAATAAATTAAGTATACTAGTATTCAAGTAAAACCCGACTATACATTGTTTTATGACTTGTGGAAGTACCACAATTTCCTTTTTATGGAGTAATAAATTTGACTTTACTTTTTTAATTTACTTTGACTCACCTTCACACCTAGGGAAGTTAAAGAAGCCAGTTTGGCATTCTCCGCAGGTTCGGGTTTGGTAGGTATTACGGCACTTGCACTCGCCGGTATCTGGATGACACACTGGGCTGAGGGCACCATAACGATTGCACTCGCATGCTGGAGGAAAAAGTGAACAAAATAAAAAAAATCCTTCAAGGAACACATAACCCCAAATTAACATCAGTCATAAGGCTTGGTATTTGTGGAGCATTCAATATTTAAAATAATGTAACAGATAAAAAAATAACATATGGAAAAGTAATAACTTTTTGGACTCAATTTTTACATTTTAAGAGAAGACCTTGAAATGTTGAGAACTGCCAGAAAGCAACTCTCAAAAAAAAATCTGAAACTGACAAGACTGGAAAAGTTGAGTCTTTAAATGTTGCATTGGTATCACCCCTAAAGCTAAAAAATCAGACAATTTTCTGAATTTTATGTCCCATCCGTTAAATTGAAATGAAATCCCAAGAAGATTAGGAAAATATTTGGCAGAGATGTTCTCAACACAGCAGAGACAAAACATAGAAATCCATAGCAGGAGGCAAGAAAGTCTAGAGATGAACAAATATTGACTTTTATAATGTTGGCAAGCGGTGTTGTGAGGGAGTGAACATGTGGGATAATCTGTACTACACTACCTGCTCACCTCCCTCCCACTCCTTACCTCCCCTCCTTTCCCTCCCACTACCCCACCCCCCAAAAAATTTGACCCCCCTCCCATAATGTTTAAAGTCAAGTTGACTAGACGTTTGCATCCTTAAATGTTTTCTTCTGTGATAGTGGCTGTAAAGTTATGATTAAAAGTAGTACTTACAAATGCACTCTGGAAAGTTGTAGTATCCTGGGGCACAGAGATCACAATTTTGTCCAAAATAGTTTGGTTTGCAAGGACACTGCCCTCCGTTGGCTTGACAGGTCTTGTCGGCAGTTCCGTTGACGTTACAGTCACATGCTGAAAGAGATCCAATGTTATAAATCACCATATTAGGAGCTAATTTTCTACAAAATACATTGAAAGTGATAGCCTGTAAGATTGATGTGTTTACTGTTAAAGGGCCGGTGGAAACCGAGCCTTCACATCACCTGCCTTTGAAAGGAGCGCAAACTTGGTATAAATTCAGAGCAAATATGCAACAAAAACATTCAAAATCTGTACGCTTGATCTGTTTTACTGTTTTAAGGGCCGATGTAATTCTTAACATCTCCTGGCTTGGATAAAATTCACCTTACAGAATTTCCCATTCCTACGATTAGTTTATATAGAACGATTGTATATCATGTCACTATGCTGCCTTGTCTAGTTACCTTCATGGGATAACCTGCTTACCGGGGGTGGTAAAACCATGATGTTAGTTTGTCACAATTATTGTATGAGAATACTCACTGTAAGAAGAATGATACATTAAGCTAAATCGTGCGAGACGACCCACTTACGTTTGCAGGATGGGAAGTCGTAGTAACCGTCATTGCACTGGTCACAGTCCGGTCCAGTGAACTGAGGCTTACATTCACATTGACCGGTGACTGGGGCACAGTTGCCCGTGGAGAAGTAAGGATCGCAGTCACAGGCTGAGGAGGGAGAAGAGAGATAAGCATGTGTCACGCCATACCAGAGTAACAGACAGACAACTTTGATACACAATGTATGTATGTATGTATTTTAGATCCTCCTGCAAGCAGGAACTTGCGAAGAAGCCATCATTGGCTTATCAAAGTCGCAAGCTGACCGAAGTCAGTATCATAGATTCATATTTTAACGTCCACGATTATGAATTGTCAATTGTCAACAACTCTGTAACTGGACAACATACATTAATCTTGGAGTGACTCGAACTCGGGACCTTATGATTGAAAGGCACTGGCGTTAACTATTGAGCTAACAATATGAACAAACAATGTATTAAAATTGGGATTATCGATGTCGACGTTATGCAAACTAGGTTCCGTACATTGGATACTACTGTTTTCCTCTAGAATGCGTGACGCGACAGAGTGATGAGTCACAAATTTGTGAAACTATTATCTTTGTCTTTGTCTACTGCTCGCGGTGGCATATATTTCTACATCCATTTTCAATACGACACTTACACAATAAAAACGAGAAAATCTAGAAATTTATACAAACGTTAGTTATTCTAGTGCACTAAGGGAGAGATTCATTTGTTTCTTGACTTTGTACATTACCAGAATCTCAAAGAGTGAATATTTATCACGCAAATTTTTTTTATCTCATTTGAGTAGGCCAAAATTTCTTCTAGATGTGAGTTGTATTTGCTACAGGCTTCTAAGTGTTGAATAAATGACAAATGCAGAGAATTACAATACCACCTGAAACTTTGAAATCACAGCCTCAATGCTATATATATACTTAGAAAGCATGGCACACACCCTCAGGGCATCCTTTACAAGTCAGGGATTTAAGAAACGGACTTAAAAGCATCATAATATCAGTCACCAAGTACCTTACTTTGTTATTTGATACCAACAGGGAATAGAAAAGTACAGTCATCCCAGCACTCAGAACCCCATCCTCAAAGAACAAGTTTTGATGTTTTCACAACCTTAACATTCCTTTTAGCTCAAATGAACAGAGAAAGACATTCCAACACGTCTGGTTGCTAAAGGTGTTAAAGAACTGTCCAAGTTAGGATTCAATATCAAGTATAGTTACTAGGTTTTAAAATCTTATTTATGAGAAAAGCAACACATCCGTTATTAAAGGAGAAGAACACTATTACAATCATTTGTGATCATAATTTTACAACATTCTGAGCCAAACCTTCGTCAAATGCTTTTATGATTGTTTTTCATAAAAGAAAAAATATTCTTCAAGGATAATGAAAAAGTCTAGAGAGTTTTCTCACGTTCACAGATGTCTGGGGAATCCAATGGTAGGTTGCCGGATCTGTAGTAGCCGTCAACGCACTGCTCGCAATTGATGCCCGTGGTGTTGTGTACGCAATCGACGCAAACACCGCCCCCTTCGTATCGGCCGTGGATGTCCAGAGACTGACGATTCCTGGCGATCTCTTCGTCGAAGTAACACTCAGAAGCATGACCATGACAGTTGCAAGCTAAACGGAAACCGAGATTAAAAACAAACAAATTGAATATGCGAGCTAGCATCTTAATCCAGCAGCTCTCGGTTTGTGAAGGACAAAACCGGAGACAACGAGTTCTTGCCAGAATTTGCTTGTAATCAGAATGACCCTGACAGTTGCGTGCTAAAAGGAACTAAAAGATGTAAGAGAAACCAGAATTCATCCCTTTTGAAATGAAAATTCCATACAATTTGATAGGCTCCATTGTGTTACGGTTAGCGCCCCTGCTACGCAGGTAATCGCGAAGACAAATTTCTAGAGAGTCTTTCACCAAAGGATGGCATGGCAAAGCATGGCAGTTTCAGCAAAACCTTCACATTACATTCAATTGTAGCAAGCTGATAGATTTTAAATACTAATAACTTTGTCATATATCTGTCATTGATGCTGTGCAAGAAAGGGTTTACAAAGAATGTCCAAAACCTTATTTCAAGGATTGATCCAAAGAACTAATTTTAATCATAGTATAATCGGAAATGATAAGAATTAAAATATTTGACATGTGACCTTGCATTAAAAAATTTACTAATAGCTGCAGTTTTAATTCAAGTTCAGACTCTCAACACTGGGGAACCTGGGGAGGGAGGGAGGGGGCTGTATGGGGGGGCATGGCACCACCAACAGATGGCAGGAAGCAATTGCAGCACCAGTAAGTCTGACTCTTGCACCACTTCCCGCTCCACCTCTTCCCCTTTCAAGGGCCCCAATCTCAAACCAGTTTTAGGAGTCCCTGAGCTTTTTTTCCACTCTGGTATAAATTTTTGCTACCAAAAATGAGGTCATGACAGTATGTGCTGAAGCCTTGAAGGAAGGCAGACAGCACACTTCCAGTTATCCCCTCCCTACCCACCATTTGTTCTGCTCAAACATGTTATTTTCAATGAGTATGATAAAATAGTGAGGTTACTCAGTCTAGACAACTCAATTATAAATTGACACCCAATAGTTTAGCCTGTATCCATACCCCAGGGATCTGGACACTGGTTCCTAGAATGGAATTCAGATGTTAAACTGGCATAACCGTCTCAGATAGATCAAAGAACAGGTTTCTTCCCTCGCTACCAACAAATCACATTCATTATGTCAAGTTCGGATGGACCTATTCAATTGGTGCCCCATGCAACAAAAAGACCTCCAATAGAAAATAAAAAACATTAAAAAAATCAAATTGATTTCCTCAAAAAGGCAGACAATTTATCCCCACAGATGTTTTCATAAAATTGTATCCTTCACCACCCAACCTATTTTGTCTTTTATTGTAATCACAATAAAATAAAAACATGTCTCTTGTGTGTTCGGCCACAGAAGTCATAAAGAGGTCAAAGTTTACATTCAAAGAGGTCAAAGGTTACATTCCATTAGACTCTTGAAACTGATCATTAACCCAGAGGGTGCATCTGGTTTAAGCGAGTTTGCTAAGGAACAGATGAGGTTGGAAATAATCAAATTTAAAGCAGCATATCCATAGAAATTCCACTGATACCAACAACAAAAACAAACACTAACAACACACACAGCATCATGACCGTAATGAATCCTTTGCTTTCAGCATGGAATCAAATACAGAAAAATATAGCTCTAGGTAACCCATTGTCAACACTGCTTTTCCACATCAAATTTTTTGTCCACTTTCCTTTAAATTTCACTACTATCCCTTTTAACCCATATTCAGCTCCCTCCCATTTGACATTAAAAATTTACAGCAAGGCCTTGATTTACTTAAGTAGATCACCCCTGCAGTTCAAGTCCTACCCACTTGCAGGTGGAGTTTTACATTTGGCCCAACGCAGCATCACTCCCTATTTATATACCAAAGAACCTAACATTTGTGTCAGGACATGGTCTACTTGGCAACCACTCCTTTAAGACCCAGTCAAGTTCCCATTCCAGATTACCACAAAGGGGTTTGAGGGTAAGGCTTGTCTCCATGGTAACATCACCAAAATTCTACCCTAACTTGTGTGTTCCATCCTAGTTACTAGCAAGAGCATCAAGAAACAGATTATTTACTTAGAGATAAAAAATATTGAAACTTTGTGAAATCTTCAGATCTTAGAGAAATAAACTGTATCCGAAAATTATCTCAACATACAATCTATGCCTTGGGGTATACTTGTCCTAAGCACCTTTAAGGTTTCAAGGGTCAAGTGTTTTGCACTTCAATAAATACACCAAAGATTGATGAAAAAAATTGTAATGTTTTTGGGGGGTTTTTGGTGACAGACAAAATCTATACCTTCACAAACACTGTGTGTACTTATACAATCCAGTTTTGGATTTATTTTTCTTTTGTTTTATTTCTTTGTCAAAATATTACTTTGAAATTACATTTTTAATTTTTATTCATGAAGGATACTTAACTGTACAATCGTTTATGAAAATCTTTGCTGATGGGAATTGATACATAGCTAATTCCATTATTTTTATTTATTAATTTGTATGATTTGTTTGAGGATTTGGAGGAAGTTTTAAACTTTCTTAGTTGTTGGGGAAGGAGAGGGGGATGGGGGTGGTTGGGGGGGGGGGGATGGTGTAACATAACTTTTAATATAGCATAAAATTACACCCCAAATTTTTTTCTACAGTAGCATCAATCTCACACTGATAAAATTGAAGAATCGTGTAGGGTCTCCCTTTAACAGCACAGTGCAAGTTAACTATAAAGTACTGTGTTATGCCCAATGCAGTGTGCTCAATGCTTACTGGAAGGACACTGAAAATCTGTAGGAATGTTCACAGTGCATTCACCAGTATTTTTTTTCTCTCAATCCAAAAACATTTATGTCACTCTTCACAAAAACCAGAAAATGTCCCCAGAGTTTTTAGATTGAACACAGATGGGTGTGACACATGAAACGATAAAAGTTTGCCCTTAAAGAAAGCAAGACAAAGAAAGAAGAATAGAAAGTGCATCCTTACTGTACCCCTAACAGTACATGGATGGATGTTTTAGGGTTATTTAATGGACAGTTTTATCACCCTCTGTTCATTCTTTAAAAGTGATTCCATACAGCTAGTTTTAGGCCATTAAAACTCCCATAATGTCAGTCACTGATAAGAACCTGAGCTTTTGTGTGGACAGTAGTATCGTAGACAACAAAAAATTCATATCATAAAAATTGATCTCTAAACTTTCATAAAAGTGAGTTACTCCAGATATATGTTTGATGAGACATTTATCACAATGGTCAGGCCTATCTCTCTCTCTCTATGGTCTCAAGAGTAATGGACCCAGGTTTTGTCTGCTGATGGTAATCGTTACTTTTGACAGCAAACTTTACTGTTTTGGCAACACCAATTAAGTTAGTAATGAGAAACATGCCTGGGAAGACATATGAGTGCTAACATAGGATTTGCAGGCACCTACGAATGGAACAAACGGGTGGGGTGGAAAGGGGCGCACTTAGAGGTGGGACAATGGACCAGGTGTGCAGCTTTGGTAACCAACCTGCATGGGGAAGGGGTAAATGAGACAGGGAATGGGCAAGGTGTGAGGGAGGGGTACGCCATGGGTACACCTTCATGAAAAAATTATTTCAAAATTAAATTATCCATGGAGTTATCTGCAAATCTGTAAATGGCTTTTGGAGGAAAATTTCCAAAAATTCTCTAATTCCCAGGATAGGAACAAGTTAAAACTTTTCACAAATTGAACACTAAATTTGCCCGCCTCTTCAAGACATTCCCAAGCGTGCTGTCATGGCAACCAAAAGAGCAAAGCTTGGCATATGGTAGTAGATCTCCATTTGCAATCCTCATACTCACGTTCGCATTCATTAGAATTATCCAGCGTGGCCGGTTTCCACCTTTTCTGCACGTAGCCGGGACAACAGGTCTCGCACTCGGTCCCGCAGGTGTTGTGTGAGCAGGTACAGATGAGACGTCCGTCCAGGCCGGGCGTGTCGCAGGTGTCCGCGTGTCCGTTGCAGACACAACGTCCACCGATGGAGATGTCTTTGATACTGTAGTAGTACTGTGCAGAGGAAACAGAAAAATCATTTAACTTACTGGTTTAGATATTTACGAGTGACGAGCTTACCTGTCTCCTCACAACCCGCTGTTCCTCATCGCCCTAGCCTCGGCAAGGAGGAGGAGTTGCCTTCACGCCTTTTCTACAAAGAGGAACCACATACGGACTGGTAAGCAGACAGGGAAGCGAGGAGCAAAGCAAATTTGGGTAAATTGGATCGAATCCTTCATTTATCTTGAACTAGTTCCTCCTTTTCATTTTTTGATGAGATTTTTAAAATCTGATCTCAATGTGGTTATGTTTTTAAGCCAGTGTCTCCAACCAAGCACCAAAAAATGAAATTAAAATTAAAATTTTGTAAATCAATTTTTAACATAATCTCGGGTTCCAAGTTCCAACCATCGTTTAGATATATCTACAGTGCTAACCTATTCAAATTTTCCCTTTCCTCATTTCTTCCCCCCCTCCTTACCCCCACATCATCCCCACCCCAAATGTTTCTTATTTCTTTTTATTTCTTTTTTTGGTGTTATTATGTTCTTTTTATACTCTTTTAGCAATAACTGTTTGGAAATATATATTTATAATATATCTCAAGAAAACTAACTGTGGAGTATATACGAAAAAAGTTTAAATGATGCAGGAAATGATGAAGGACATTTTAGCAAACATGATGGCACATTTTACTCATACTTGTCATCCTGGTAACTGGATGCAAACTTCTTCCTACAGTAGGTTTATTTTTGTGGTATGGTTCTTTTTAACTTCTTTTTTGTGGAAATCCCCAGAAGACATAACGCCTTCCAGCTCCTCCCACCCGCAGAGGTAACGGCAGCATGATACGTAGCAAGCGGTACCACAAATTAAACAGTTGTATTCCTGCAGCAATTTTTTTTTTGAAACTATTCAAAATATTGTTTTAAAATCCCTTCAAGGTAAACCTTGCTTATTGCTGTAACCCAGATTCTGCTGTGAATAAATGAACCTGCAATGTCTGACAAAAGGGTTCCACTTCCAAAGTCACAGATTTGGGTCTGAATAAACAAATGTAAATAAATCCTTCTATCGAAGGGGGAAGAGGATGACACAGTACTGAGCTCCGAGGAGATTTTTTTGTTGACATTTTATCGGCCTCTGCGGGTACTTGTGTTAACAAACTGCGGTGCTCATTGTCTGTTTCGTGCGTATCTAAGGTTTCCATCTCCGAGGGCGGTAACCCAAGCTGAAGAGGATTGCTATGTGTCGAGAATGTTACCGGCTCAACTTTTACACCCCTTGGTAAACTTTGGAGAAAGTAAAAACTCTGAGGTACTAGTCTTTATTTGTGAATCAGTCTTTTTTGGGGGGATTGTCTGATGGTATGTTACATGTCAAACTGTCAGGTAATGGTGTGCAGTCTCACCGGTGGGACCAATTAAAGCCAAACACATGGGCAGAAGGTGCAACCAATATGAAACTGATCCTATGAGTAACTTTTCAAGGTAAACCCAGTCGGGCTCAGTGGGGGAGCCCTCACTCATTCCATGGGATCGAAAGAAGACTGAAGAAGAAGAAGTTAATAAAGCTTGTGTGAAAACATTTCCACCAGGAATATATGCAACATGAAACTTGTAGTCTGGACAGATCTAAGATATTGTCAGTTACACTCACACGTACATAGTCTACTCAGACCACCAACAAATCACTGTCCTGTTGGTTTGCTGTGAAATGGTATCAACTATGAACCTCATCCACATATTATCACCGAACCTTCTATAGTAAAATAACTTCTTTTGAAACACAAAACTATGATAATTTTTAATCCAAAGACTCGTTCTTTTTTTTTTGTTAATCCCTTAGTCTACCACTAATCCTACCATCTTCCTCTTTCTCCAGCTATCATCCCCCATGAGAATACTTTGTGAGAAGATGCAGGGAGATTTCCTGTTACAAAACAAATCCATACCTGTATTCGAGAAGAAAGGCTAACAATAAACAGCATATATCATTCACCTTCAAAATTCCTCCCTCCCCCCGGCCACCGCCCCCTCCCCCAAAAAAACATCCAGCCCTTGTTCGAGTTACAAAACCAGATGTGTCTTTAAAATTAACAGGCTTTAACAAATCTCATTTGAAATAATTACCCGTCTGGTGACTGTGGGGTCCTGGCGGGCCAGGCCCATCAGATGTCCGAGCAGGGTGTTGGTCCTCTGCAGACGAAGCCTGATGTTGGTGGCTTTGGTCCATTCTTGAAGCGTCTCTGAGTACGAAAAGTTACCAGAGCCTGGACGTCCATTGACCAAGGACACAACAATCTGTGGAGAGATGAAAGAGGAACACCCTTGGGTCACCAAATAGATTGTTTTTTGTCACTGTTTAAAGAGAATTAACGGGGAGGGGAGGTAAAAGAATATATGAAAGCATCCGGTTGGACTGTGTTTAATTAGATAATACTATATACTGTGCATGTCAATGGTTTGTTGTGGCCTTGCATGTAAATGGAATGAGCGTAGAATGTGAGGGTGGGGTGTGACTGGGGAAGGATGAGGAGGGGGAGGGGGGTTGACCTACATTTTCTTAAATTTGTGAATAAACTGTACCATCAGCATATTACAGCTTGGTAAATTAAAAACATGAAACCATCACAGAGAAGGGTAAATGTTGAAACGCTCAAATTCGGGACTACTTTAATTAAAACACATCCAATATCATTACAATTTGCATATACTGTACTGTACTTCACATTCACAGTACCAATACATATAAGAAAACTAAGCTTTGTTTCAAAATGTTCCTTTTTTTTTTTTGACAGCCCATACACCTTGATATATACTTCCATTTTAAATTGTTGCAGAACAAAGCGCGTACCTCTCCATCTTCCAGAGGGACAATGTTTGAATATTCATCAGTTCAATTTTCATATTTCACATGCACAATACCAATATATACAAGAAACTAGAAGCTTTGTTTCAAAATGTTCCTTCTTTTATTTTGTTTTTACAGCCCATATTCCTTGATATAAAGACTTCCATTTTAATATGATGCAGAACAAAATGCGTACCTCTCCGTCTTCCAGAGGGACAATGTTTGAATATTCATCAGTGCAGATGACATCATCGTCGTAAGTGATATCCGAGATGGACTTCATCCCAAAGGAGTTCAAACAATCGCTCTCAGACTTAGCAAAGTACTGCCATGGCTGATAGGTGGCTCCGTAGTCCCTGGATCGCTCCAGGATGAACTGACCCGGGCGTGGCGAGTTGGCACTCTTGATGATGATGTAGGCGACATGGTACAACTGAAAAGATACAAACATGCACAGAGAAAAAAAATAAACTAAAATTGTAAAATTATTTATGGTATCAGCATGACACTGCTTGGGCAAGTTTGTATGTCAAGTTTGGGCACACTTAAGGCCCGGTCACACTACAGCGATATTTTATCGGAATACGGTCCGATTTTTCCGATTTTAGGCTGAAGAGTGAGGTTTGTGGTAGTGAATGTAATGAATGCAGTGGAATATTCGAATACCTACTCCAAATCTGAGGGGTTCTGGAACTGACTACATTCTGAAGTGACGTCACATCGAAAACCGATAAAAATCGGAAGAGAAATCGGATAGCTATCCGATAAAAGGAAACGGAGTCAATATCAAAAGTTAGGAGAGGGCTATTCCACATCGGAATGGCTCAACAGATAGCAAATCAGGTCCTTTATCACAGTGGCTAGAAGACCCGAACGAAAAACTGGCTGTTTCGATTCCTCCGGGAAAATCGGATAGTATTCCGATAAAAAATCGGTATAGTGTGACCGGGCCTTTAGCCTGCCAGAGTGTACATTGGGCCCAATAGAACATATATATAATTGATATTATACAGTATCAAATAAGTGTTGTACAGAGTCAACCAGCCACACTATGAACTTAATCCCTTTGAGATTTTAGTATCATACGGTTTCACAAAATAGATCGAAATAACAATTTAAGGAACTATGGAAATACGTATAGAGATATTAAATTCCTAACCTTTGGGGGTTAGGAGGGTGGATGGAAGGCAATCAATCTCTACCTCAACTCAAAATTATTTGTCAGATGTGAAATGACTAATGACTTTTATGAGCATTTAAATAGTTGTTATGACTACAGTATTCAAACAGAGGGTTTTGGGGGGGGGGGGGCAATCTTTCATATGATTATTACTACCTCTTTTGTCAGAAATGAACCTAACACTACCATACCAAAAATCTACAGCTCTCATACCCTTATTCATCATCCCCCCCCCCCCTCCCTTAATTGACGTTTATTTCCTATATATTATGTATTTTCATTATACAAGATTGACACCAAACTGGAACAAATGGCCTCCATAAATCACTTGGATCTCCTTGGAGCAAGTTCTAAACAAGTGTCTGTTTCTAAAAAAGAGTGAAACTTTCAAAGGGAGAATTGTGGTTTGACCCCATAGGGTCAGGAGATACACCCCTCTGGCTAACTTACAACTAATAATCACCACATGTTTGTGAGCAACTCTTGTTTTTGAGTAACTTTTCTGCTTTCTTGTGGTTTCTTTCTTATATTTTTTTTTTTACTGCTAAGGGAATCATAAATCCATCATGGTCCACATATGTCAGGAATTTGGAAAGTTATGCAGGCCATGTGCATGACTAAGAGCCTAGTCAGAACTTAACTGTGATTCTATAGTGCATCTATCATATATGAAATATTTTCATTTCTAATTTGTTTCTATTTTTCTTGTTATAACCAATTGCTGCTAGTCCTTGTTTCTTAACAGATAATTAGGAAAAAAAAAAAGATTTTCTGCAATATTAATATTAAAGAAAACACATCTGTATCAAGAAAAGTATTTATTATCAAAAATTGTAACAATTGAAACTGTCTCTCTCTCTGTTTTATGATTTTAGTGTATTCTGTCTTGGAAATTTTCAGTTTTTTCTTTTCTTTAATACTTTTCTCTTTGGGGGTGCAGGGTGGGGCTTGGGGAGCCAGTGAGTTGTCAGTGTCAGGTGAGAGGAGTTAGAAATGGGTGGGTAGTTCCAACTGCTCACCAACTAATGGTTCCTGAATCTACTAATGTACAGGTTTCTGCAATCCATATGGACTTCCAATTGATCATTCCAACCCTCTTATTTCAAAACTTGGAAAAAGTTACAGCTGGTAACCCATCATGTTACAAATGAAATAGCACTGGACAGATTAAACCACTTGCCTCCACAAAATGGAATAAATTTACTGTAGTAATTAAACACTATTGATTTCATTTCATATATTTTGTTTTTTTTTCTCAATATATATGCTTTTATGAATATGAATATGCTTTTAAACAATAATTATAATTTTAATTGTACAAGGAGAAAGTAAAGTGGTCTAAAAAACCATAATAGTCTTAACGAGTAGGTCCGATCACCAAACGGGAAGAAAAATAAATGAACATCAATGGATTAAAGTAAACAGTATGAATAAGTTTCTTTCAACATTGGCCACTCCCAAGAACAATACAGTCAATTACTGTACAGTTCACTCTGTTAATCTGTGTGTGAAGTGTCAAACTTACAAAACTAACAGTAAATATCCTTTGGGGTAATGAATCATATATACCAAGTGAAGATGTGGTTTATATTTTGTAGTTAACTACTGTACAACTAGATCGGGGTATAGATCAGCCACAGTGTCAAACAGGAAACAATCACGGTACCACAAACAGGAAGAGGAATGGACAATCTAATCATAGATAACTTTTGCAAGTGCATATTTAACCAACCCCAGAATCCTGTCAACCTTCAAAGACAGGAAGTTAATAACACAGCGGCCCCAAAACAGATCTGTTCCAGCTTTGGGAAACAGGGAGCGGGATCAATGCTAAGTGTTGTCAAAACTGTCGTCTGGGGTGGAACCACGCCCGAGTGAAAACCATTGCTATGATAATGATTGGGGGAGGCTGTGACTCCCCATCTGCCCCATCCTCCCCCCACCACACATACACTACACACAACATAAACAGTCAACCTTTTCCTTCCATCTTTTTATCTTTGTCGGTAAGAAAAATCCTCGCACGATGAAACAATTGAGGCTGGGTCACTTCCTACGAAGGGAAGGAAGTTGGTTATTACAGTGTCTGGAATTAAGATCCACGATAGCTAACAGGTACACTATAGGTCTGGTTCCCACAGTCTACACTCTACAGTGTGTTGTTTTATCAACTTTCAAGAAATGACACAAAAAAACAGTTCTCACAGTTTACAGGCTAGGCATCTCAACACATGAATTTTGCTGAAAAGTGAACTGCAATATACTGTATATATATCTTTTATTTTACTTTCAAATATTCAAACACCATTTTCCAGGGTAAGTTTTTCCCATGGATGGTTATTTGAATTCAGTGGAAACATTCAATCACCAAACTGAATCTCAGTGAGAAGTGAAGAGGGGTATAGGGAGAATGGGGTTTGCTTTTTGTGTGTGTTTGGGGGGGGATGGAACTTATGAATAGTGGCAGATATACTCTACATTTTCAACTATATTGACTTTAAAAACTACTCCAGTAGAGACTAAAGCTTATAATGACAGATTTATAAATATAGAAATTACTGAAACAGGGGAGTGGTATTGCCAGGGCTGGGGCAGCTAGCCTCCCAGTATAGTCAGCTTCACCCCTCCCCCCCCTCTTCTGGATGACACTAACTTTGTCAACAATTCCATTTTATTTACTATCAGTCTGAACTTTATTTGCTAGTCTTCTTTACTCAGATTACTCATTTACTAGTCTGCTTTATTATTTGTTTATTTATTTATTGCTAACCTGCAGGAGCCTGCTGTGCACAGGCTAGCTTTGACAAGGCTTCCCTTCCCTCCCCCAACCCCACTCCCCACCAAACCCCAACCCCACTCCCTCCCAAACCCACTCCCCCTGCAAACAGCAACTTGCTCTGCTGCATCCAAGGTCAGATTTCTTCAAAACTTTAAAAACAGTCCACCAAGAAACAATACTAAATGCTGCTCTTTTAATACTAGGGTGTCATGTGACGTACTGCGACAAACCATATTTACCTGACATCCTCTCAATTTTTGAGTTAATTTACATATATCCACAGACCTTTAACAGTATGAACTAGAGAACGGTGACCTCGAACAGTGAACACTTCTTATGCACCTTAATTTTGAATTGAATGAATTACCAAAGTTTAGTTGTATCATACTATCAATACCAACCATAATGTGGTTAAAGCACAGGGGGAAAAACATGTTATCATAAATCAATAAAAATCAAGCCAGAAACAATTAAGTTATCCATGAAATTAAGTTATCCCATGAAAGAGCTGGATTTGGTATTAAATCCATGATGAAACAAGAGCATCAAATGTAGGGGAGGACAAAATTTTATTTATTGGCCGGAACTGTCCATATGACTTGTTCAAATACGTGATCAACAAATGGTAAGAATTTAGGAAAACACATAGCTCTTTTAGTACAGTCACTGATGATGGGTATATTCAATTATATATGACCAGTGAGTTTGTTTAATATCACATTTGCTGCATATAAGTTTGCAATAACTTTTATTCATGCAGAGCAAAGATTTCAAGTGGGACAGCTAGTTCAAAGTAAGGTAACTTGACAATTTATTTTTCTCTACTAACACTTATTGAATTACAGAATCTCCACAGAAATTATAGCTAGAGCTGTAAATTGTCATAAATATACTTGCTTCTGATGTTACATCAAATGATAATTTGCAAGTGCGAAAAATTAATCGCTTCCTCTAAAGGATGTTAGACCTCTGAGTTTGTCTGTCACAACAGGATATGTTGGTTGGCAATTCATTAGCTAAGCAGGGAGCTCACTACTCTAAGCAGCTCCCTGAGCTAAGTACGCTCAGTAGCATTAATACAGTACAGTAACACTGGTGCAGAAACAAAAACAGATATATCTGTTTGCAAACATGAGTACTGAAAGATTTGCATGCCAAAAGTATTAAACCTAAAATACACTGAAAAATCCAAGCACTATGTGAAGTGCATGTTTGTTTAGTCCTCCTTTAATACTAAGTTGTAATGGTCTGTGCACCTGTCATGACAGGGTAAATATTATTAAATGGTTGTCACTTTAAAAATAAATCAAGTTTAAGAAACGTATTACACCTCCTTTTAAGAGGTACTAAACAGTAGATATGAAACGCTCAGCACAAATCGACACAGCTCACAATTGTCTAAATCCCCCACAAAGTAATGAAGTTGCATTTAATGATTGGAACAATTGTAATATTAAATTGCCTGAGTACAGTAAATGTTTCTATCACCTATTGAAAGGATCACAAATTCCTTGTACTTTGACAAATGAAAACCCTTGCCAGCAAACTATCATTCCAATTCCCACTCGCCCTATCTTTCCTCAATCTCTCCAGCCCCACCCACACCCCCTCCCCCTCACCCACCACACCTCATGAGCAGGGGGTAGGGGGTCCAGCCCCAGGACCTGAGATCAATTAGAGGGGCCCAGGTAAATATGACATAAATAGTTATTTAAATGGGAGACTTCAAAAGGAGGGCTCAGTGCCCTTTTACCCAGGGGCCCGAGCTGTCTCTTGATACCACCCTTCCCCCCCCCCCTTTCTACTCTCCTTCCTATGCAGTTTTCTTGAAAACTGACACTACTTTTTAAGAAAAAGTTGCCCAGGAAAAACCTGGACACGAAAACCAAACTACCAAACGACTGATCAGCTCTCACTTCCAGTCCCCTTGCATCGGGATTGTGACTGTGTGATCATCGTCGGGTGTGCATCACCATTCCCCTCGAAAGGGAACAAATACTACACATGATCTTAGCCAATAGGCCGAGAAAACTGACACTATACGTGTATCATCAGTACCTAGATAAATGCTGTAATGGCAATAAACTGCTGAACTGAGCGGCCACACAATAATACCACACATTTTCCACACAATAATACCAATCCTCCAGCTTAGGAAAGAGATTATACACATCAGAGAAGTTGAATACTATTTTAAGATCTCTCCCTCCTACAAGCTGGAAATCCATCTCTATGACCAAAACCTTTTGTGTATAGCTGAGTAAAATTGTTCAGGGCCTCTTCACCATTCCCCTCCTAATCATGTGTGTGTGTGTTAGTGTGATTGATAATAGCTTCTTAAATTCCCAGCTTGCTGACCACACCAAACAACTCTCTGTTTGTATAAGCTGCTTGGCCTATTGAATACATACAAATCCCACAGAGTGAACAAAACAAGTGGTCAGGCCTTGTTAATCTGTTTGTGGCTGTTAGTGCTCACAGCCCTACAAGGCTGATTCACCCTGGTTGTTGTTTATTGATGCCAATCAGTTCATTTCAAACCCTCTCCCTCTCTTGCTACATGTATAGCAATTATAGAGGTCTGTCTGTTCATGGTCCAGGGTCGCTGGGTTTTCTGTGATGTAACCAGTCTAATCAACAACCCAATTCAGGATAAGAAAGGCAAAATACAAAACATGAGCATTGCATCATGGGCAGGAACTGTTCGGGATTCACAATTGGGTGGTCTATTAGCTGAAGTACTGTTATTACTTAGTACTGTTATTAAAGGCTAAAATTACTTTTATCGATGTGTAGGCCTAGCTAAGCAACTGTGCGTAGGACTGAACAATATGAAATGGTTACCACTGACGTTCTTTGAGGGAATTTAACATTTTCGCCTCTACTATGACTCTGAAATGGGTTAGCCATTAAATATGCCAACAAAAAAAGACCAGAATGCTGTGTGGCAAATGTAGCTCTAGATAATAAATACAGTGACTAATTGAGTCAATAAATTGAGTCTGGTCAGGAAATATCATTGGCAAAGATTCCATTCAAAACTTTAAATGAGGTGATACAGCAATTACAATTATGCTTAAGTTTGCAAAGGAGTGGTCAATCTGTACATGTACAAATTCCCTCACAGAGGTTACAAGTAAATTATAACCCCTAAGTTTTAAATACTACACATGTAATTTGATGAAACAGAAATTGTTCAAAATGTTAAATCATAAATTTTCTTGTGTACTGTAGTTTATCCAATGAAAGACAATGTTATTAGATAACAATGTTAAACTTGTAACAAATTCAACCTAAGAAACAATTTAGCAACTTCTTTTAGTTAGGAGGCATATATCATCTCGAACACACAAGTTCAGCATTATCTTGTATTTCTTACATTAATTACTTTATTTCCATATTATGCTGTATTTTGCTCATGACTGTAAAACATCACAAGTTCAGCGTACATCCCACAGTAGCACTAAGACTGCATACATTATTACAGACCTGTCTTGTACCTAGTTAAAATTACAAGCTGTGGTCAATGAACAGTAAACTATGAAAATTTCCTGGTAAGGAGGTAACAGGCCTTTTTATAAACTATTCTAATTTTACACTGCCTTGTACAGTAATGGTTTACCACAAGAATGGTATGAAAACTGCAAGATCCACGCTTTCAATGGGTCTTAATGCGAGAAGCTCCAAACCCAAGCATCAGATTGAGTATATATCACAGAGACTCAGAGACCATTTGTGAACCTGAACAACTCCCAGCAAATCTCTTGAGCAAAATCTTGCTCCATTCGCAAGATTGTTAATTTTTATTCATTTTTGATCACACGCACAAAAGATGATAAGTTGGAATTGCTTTTGAGTTAGAGCGTACCATCTTAAATTTATAGACTTTTGTGTCACTTGTCCAACCAAGAAGTTTGTTTCATTAATTTGTGACACAAGATAAAACATATCTAAGAGAGTGAATACTTGGAAATGCTCCTTAAACCTCAAAATGATTATGACATCAATGGAAATCTGACTTTATTTGTCATCACGGTTTGGTCATAAAATAAACCACAGCATTATCCCACAACTTTTGCTGAGATCATCCATGTCCTAGCATGTATACATAGCTATAATATATAAGCCTCATTGTTTATAACCTTCTACCTGGGAACATGTTGAAAAATTGCCCACAACAGTTCTGTTGGTGACCACAAACTCTATGGATGTTTACAACATCTGCAAGTTCCACTAACATTGGAATATTTAAACACCAACCCCAACTTAACAGCTTCATGGTCTGATAACCTGAGATGAACACATTACCAAAAAATATGGGGGCCCGCGGAAGTATCATTCCGCCCCCCCCCCAGCTTTGCAAGTTAGAAAACCCCTTTTTCATTTCCAAATGAGAAAAAAAATCTCATTTGGAGCACCAAATTGCATCTAAGGCCAGGTGAAAATGCAAAATTATTTACAAAATGGAGTGGGTGTTGAAGTGTGCTATATTGCACCAAATTGCATCTGAGGCCACCTGGAAATGCAAAAAATTTCCAAAGTGGAGGGGACCCCCCTTAGACCCCTCTCCCAGGCCGGCCATCAGTCTTCAGCCCCCCCACTCAAAAGTACCTTCCTACGCCACTGCACATTACATAACTGTGACCCACAAGTTGGTACAAATTAGACGTTGGTGTACAGCCTGAGCAAAAGTATCCTGAAATTGAGAATACATTAATTCTCCATTGCATACTTCCATGATCCCCTTATTGACCGTGAGCTTTTCAAAGTGTGTAAAGAATTAAAGATGTATCAATGGTTATCTTAATATTAAAAAAAATCAGGGCCGGGATGGGGATACTGTAAGATGGGCTTAGCCTCTAGTAACCTGAGGGTTAATTTGCATCTTCTGAAGCACTGTATAGAACAGACATTTTCTGAATGCCAGCATGTTCAGAGACACATCAATTTTGACATTAATGATGCCAAGTTTTGACTTCATTCTTGTACTTCAAAAATGTTCATTTCAAACTTTATTCAAACCAGAAATTATGAACTTGGCTAAATTTTTTGAGTGTGCTGTGTGCTTGAAAATAAAACAGAATCAGCAATTTTCATAACAATTTTAACAACATCAGTTATTTGTACTTATTACTATGGGTCCTGTTGGAATAGTTTTGTTAAAATTTGCTTATTTGTGACATGGTGTTTTAATATCATCCATTGGGATACTGTTTTTTACTAAAATTCTGAAAATATTAAAATTATATCAAAATATTAAATAATTTGTGTACAACCAGTGGCAGGATTTCTGCCATACAGTTGAAAAAATGAGTGATCTGTGGATCAGCAGAATGATACTAAACTGAATACATCATTACAATCTCACAAAAGGTGTGGTCAATGGCCAGTCCAAGACACCATGTGGGACCAGGTCAACACTTAAGATAAGAGATATTGACAATTGTGATCACAACATTAGGACTACCCGATTATCAAAACTAAAGGTAAATTTCTGCAAAGCATATAAGCAATCCAATGGGGGCTGAAGTGTCCTCTTGCAGACACATACAGTAGATGCTTGTACTTGAATGCTTAGTAACATGATATTGATAGTTAACCATGATATAGGCCTAGGCCTTGTTTTAACGTTGGAAGGAAACAGGGCTACTTGATCATTGATGATAGGCTATGCTATGCCTGACACTAACACTAGCTTTATTTAACCTAGGCCTAGCTTATGCTATAAATGTAATTCATACGTCCACAAAAAACTTGGTTTATACCATAATTCCTTAGTCCTGGATATTGTCACTAAATTAGGCTACAAGTACAATACGTACTTAATAGAACTTGGGCTGCAATTTGTAAATAAGGACCACGTTGTGCTTAGGCCTAAGTTACGCTAGTGCCTAGCTTAGCCTTATAAAGTTATAATAAGGGTCACGTATTTTTACCTGGCCTAAATTGATTGTGATGTTGACTTCATTGTAATTCACTCCTCTACTGGGTCTTGAAAGAGGAGGGCTTTGCCACCATTTCTCGGTCCCATCAATGGCTTGGTTGATAGGATGGAATTTCACAGGGTCGTTTTCATTGCAGTAATCGCAGTACTGGCCCTGGATAATTTCTTGTTCACCGGGTCTTACAACATCAGCAGTGTTTCCAGTCAGTTTGCAGTACCGTTCTCCCGGCGGGGCAAACCCTTCTCCACATGTCGCTGTTGCTGAAATTTCTTTTCCTTCCGCCACATTAAAATAAGTTGGCGTCAAAACATTCTGACAATTTACTACTGCAAGTAGGCAAAGGCCAACAAATATTGCTTGTCGAGCTTTGAAACCCATCTTGTTTGTCAGGGTTCCTCTGCCAGTTTGCTCGACTTCTGTTATCTAATTGAAGAGTAGCTAGCAAGGTACGTACGTATTATATTACTAAAGGTGTTCGTCTAAAGAATCACACATGAGAAAACTTAAAAAGGGCAATGGCTTTCTACTACGGCGGTAAGTGTCGTGCTATTTTAGTTTTTCGGTGCAAACCTTAAAAAAAACAATATTAATTATGATATTGATTGCTCAAGGCAGCTAACTTCTGATGGCCCACATTGAGTTATCCCTATTTCTCTACGGACCAATTTGACATTCGTTATGCTGATATTTCTTTCTGAGAAAGCAAAGCCTGCACCGCAGCTACATTTAGAAAGACACGCTGCCATAACTTTCGTGATTTAAAGTTTTCGACTAGTCCACTTTTTGTACAGGTGACCAAAACTGCAATCGCAAACGTAAGGAGTCGGTGGCAGCACTCCGGTTTGTATCATTTGGATCTATTTTATGATTTTTATCGTATAGTCTCATATAGTCCGCAAAACAAGAGCAACAACGCTGTAGAAGCTCAGCTATAAAACCTCTATTTGAGAAATTTGTGCTTCCTTTTACAGAGAGTGACATCGAGGTAGATAGGAAACATGAATATCAAGTAATATTTTACTTGATCTCCCACGGATGGAATTATTTCCCCAAATGGCGGGAAAATTAAAATGGAAAACATTTTGTTACTCACACCAAAAGCATATACTTGTCATGAATATTGAAAAGTTGAAAAACAAATTTCATGATCATTGCGTATGATCTTGGCCTATATTTCATCATAAATGATAACTTTACAGAAGGTCTTGTTTTGGGCCCCTTACATGACCACACAAATATTTTCATGAACATCTTTTGTTCACCACCATTCGAACGTTATATCCACAACACTTCAGCAAATTGGGACAATCGCTCTATATGAGTAGCATTTTTTACATTTTCAGAAAATGACCCCTTTGGCCTCAAATGACCTTCAAATGTATATGATATGATCGCATGTATGAGAACTTAACTCACACAAACCACTTACGAAATTTCAGCCAAATTAAATGAAAACTGAGAAAATGGCAGTCAATCAAATATAGTGAAAAAAACGTGACAGAATTTCGGCAGAATCGCGCCATCTCTATTAGAAAATCGAATTAAAGTCATGAATTAGTCCCCAATTTACATCCACTTTGTGAGCTATAATTAGAGCAAAATAATACAGTAATATTAAATAGGCGATACTTTCTTGTCACTAACTATTTGAAGACGACTTGAGCGAGACACATCGACGATTTATCAGACTTTTCATATCAGGTATTAAATTCGTCATTGTTATCATGGCACCAGGAAAATCTTAAATCAGGAAAGTGTCATTCATTTCATTTGACTAATTGCGTAGCTTATCAAACGATGTCGCTCAGGCTTAATAAGGTGCTACGTACATTCCTGTTAAAAAAGGACTTAGTAGATCATTTGCGGTACGTATATGATTGTTTTTTTTATCATCACGCAGATAAAAAATAAGCGGCCTACTTCCCTTAGTGGCTCTAAGTCTAAGGGGTTAAGCTTTTAATTCATATTCCTTTTTCTTCTTCTTTAATTTTTTGTGATTGTAAAATATACATCACAATAAACATTAATCTAGCACATTTGAATACAGATATCGCACTAAAACCAAATATAGTAGTTTTCACATGTTGCATTTCATCACCATGACCAATCAAGCTTCGCAGAGTTCATCATTTGAATATAATTGGACTTTTCGGTTTGCAAAGCAGTTTATAAGAATAAACACGAATTTAAACTGGAAAAGAACGAGGTTTTATCTCAAACAGCATACACTGATAACATGAGGAAGAGTTTCATATTTGCCAATGGCATTTGTTATCGTCAGGTGTTTAGGGGAAATATGAGATAAATAATAATTTAATCTCATTTTCATAATTTTCGGAATTTGAAGACTTCACGAAGGTGGCCAAGTGACATATTTCTTTGGTCCAGATGACATATGTACCCCGGGCCCAACCTGGCTCTCGACGCCCACTGAGCGTTGTATTATATTATAACCGTTTTGAAACCAGATCACGTCAACATTGGTATCTACAAAACGATATAGCGCCCTCACTTTTTCAATACGTCATTTCGTGACGGCCTGAAATATCTCTATTAATTCGTCTGCTTTATATATTTTAAGTTTGATTTCATTTAGTTTTTACGTCCAATATCCTGTATTTCCATCACTACATAGTAGTATATACTATGCTTTGTGTGCATTATAACATACGGTATGGTATGTAACAATGCTAAAGAGAGCGAGGGGCGGACTAGGCTAAAATTGTGGAGTGGTTAATGCGGGTGCCGTCCAATCATAAGGTCCCGGTTCGAGTCACTCCAAGATTAATGTATGTCGTCCAGTTACAGAGTTGTTGACAATTGACAATTCATAATCATGGACGTTAATATGAATGTAAGAGACTGACTTCGGTCAGTTTACGGCTTTGATAAGCCAATGAGGCTTCTTCGTCAGTTCCTGCTTGCAGGAGGATCTAAAATACATACATACAAATACATACAAATTGCTACCGACTCAGTGATCTTAAAAAAAGCGATTCGTTGGATCCTTGAAACAAGCTTCACATTTGGCTCTTCGGACGAATGTAAGACTTTTCTAGAATTAGAGTAAATCGGCGTCTTCTGTTTTTTCAAACTGACTGAATGCTCCGACCCGATTGGTCTACCGATTATTCAGCAGGTAAAACAGTTGACGAACCTGCCATTCCATAGGGGTGGAAGTATAGGTTCATTTCGTCAGTATTCGTTCACAAGAATTTTGGGGAAGATTATTTTAATTGTCAACTAATTTGTGATCATCTGGTCTGTGCGTTGTGCATTAATTTAATATTAAAACAATCACAACAAAAATCATAACACAATGAAGGTATATATACCAGAAACCCGAATTGTCTAGTGGAGTGTTTGTTATAACAACAACAAAATATCAGGAAATTGTTTCATGACTTTTGACAAAAATTATCCAGCATTGAACTGAAGAATGTGATCTGGTGTGATGTTAAGTTGCTATGTAAAGCTTTACAGTATAGCCTAATTTGTGAAGTAAATTGTCACCTTTTACTTGCATTTAACCAATGATGAAATCGTATCTTATTCTATCCTCTCTTCTATAATTTCTATCAATTTCTTTCTTCCTGTCCTTTTTCCAGGTAATGATGGCATTAGGACTGCACCATCTAAATATGGTGGAAGCAGAGAAACAAAAGTTGAGAGCTCAAGTAAGGCGATTAGTCCAAGAAAACACCTGGTTGCGAGATGAATTGGCAGCGACCCAACAGAAACTTCAAACTATAGCGAACAAAACTTTGCAGAACTGAATGAGAAATACAAACATCTGGAATACATGAACTCCATAAAAAAAAATATAATGAAGATTAAACACCAGAGGTATTGTATGTTAATTATTTTGCTTTCTTGCATCGACCATGCACAAAGAGAACCACTCTAAAGGTGCACAAGTGTTGAACAGGTTAACAGCTCCTTTGGGGTACTGTAGAGTGCTGATGTTGTGAGCAGATAGGTTAACTTGTCACTCATTAATATGCAAACCTGGTCAGTTTTGAAATATCGCTGATGAAAGAACAGAAACAAATCAAATGACAAAGGAGCCGTTTACAAAGACCACAATTATTCCAGACTTCATTGATTGACTCAGCTAACTTCGAGAACCAGTTTGCAACATTTTGAACGTCAGAACGCTAAGCTTGAAACTGATCAAGTCAACTTTCCTTGTACTTTTCTTTTAACCTTTCATATAAATCATGGTTAATAGCTGGATGGGAGTTTCATTTCATATTTCCTTTGCTACATTTTGAAATTGATCCAGAAAAGTTTGCTATTGTTTGAGTTGTGATCGTGAAACCTCATTGATTTTCTGTGTTTTCTTTCCATTAACAGAGTGAAGATAGCTCGTCGGCAGCAATTGATCTCACCTTCCCAGACGATGAAGTAGCTCAAGGAGAAGGTACTAACGTGGAGCTTGCCTTATATAATTCTAATGTATGCAGTTTCACTAGTAACGTCCAGATTGTTTTTATAACTAATGTCCATGGTTCTCCGACACAATAGAAAAGAAATTATTGGTATGAAAAATTAATGATTTCTGTTAAGCCTTCATTGTTTGTATCTGCATGGTTGTTGCCATATGTATCTAACACTCAATTTATCTCCTGTAGCTTTAATAATGACGTTTTGGGACAGTTAGGACATTGAACAGGAGGCTTTGTGCTACAGTTCATTGTATGTTAAGAATAAACAGAATAAATGGTTGCATAAGATATTTAAGTGCAGTTGACATACAGATGAGGGTCCCTTAGCACTATTGATTTAATGAGAGCTTGCAGACGGTGAACTGTACTTTGTCATGTCATTCTTGTAGCTGTATCGCAGTATAAGGCATTTTGATTGGCCAACTAAATGGTTAATGAACTTTTCTGCCCATAGTGGTAAAAAAAAACAGTATCAGCGTTACCCAAAAGAGGGATATACAGGGGTATACAAGCATTGACACAAAATATCAAGTGTGTAAAGGACACAAAAAAAAAAACAAAAAAAAAACTTCTTCTTCTTTCAAACTTTCAATGTGTAAACAGTGCTTTTTTAGCAAACAAGGCTGAAAAGTAGATTTATTTTCTTGCTTATTGACTGAGCATATATTGGATAACATGGCCTATATAAGAAACGTAAGATTTTGTATGATAATATCTAAAGATCTGCTTTATTGGCTCCAATTATAGCACACTATATAGATAGGAAAGGTTTGTGATTACGTAATCGACCTGCCACCTTCGTAAACCGTTACAATTAGCCTGCATAGCTTATTAACACCATAGGCTCTTTGTGTAAACATTGTGTGGAAATATGTTCATGTCTACAGTGTAGTTAATTAAACAGCGTTCACACAAAAAGTCTCATACAAGAAATAATATATGGCAGGCTTTGCAGACTATTTGGTAAAAAGAGGTCATTTTACGACTAATTAAGGGGGTCGATTACGTAATCATAAGAAACCTTTCCATTACAGTGTGCTATAGTTGGAGTCGATACAGCAGTCCTTCAACGTAAAATTTTACAAAATTATTATTCAATCAACCCTGATGTGCAGAAAACGAAATTAAAAGAAACATATTTGGATGTATAAAAACTTTTTCCAATAAAAGTTTGTAACCTTCAAACTCAATGTATTCTATACCAATTTGTCCAGGCGCGTAGCCAGGAATTTGCCAAGGGAGGGCGAAAATGTGGGCAAACTATCAGAGCCGTAGATACGGCATTGCAAACTATCCAAGCGTAGCGCCACTATGAGTTGTCGCGAAGCGTACAAGAAAATTTTGGCTGAAAATGCCTCCCAGATCGCTGGAAATAGCACTTCCCAGGGCTTATAAGTTGCATCTTAGCATTTTCTCCTTTGAAATTACTAGCGATATCATAAAAACATTAAACCTTCGCCCCCCCCCCTCCCCTCTTGGTTACGTGCCTGATTTTGTCATAACCAAAGTAAAACTACCGTCCTTGTGAATAATTTAAAAGCAATCTGAAAACCTTTTAACAAAAGACAGCAAGAAACTTACCAGGAAAACCTTTCCCACTGTTTGTTAATTGATGACACTTTATCCAGTCATGACACGTTTTCAAATTTTCTCTAACGTGTATAATTGAATAATATATTTTAATTACTTGGATGAAAACCAATTATCCTCATAAGTATTCCTATTATACCACTTAATGTGAAAGAAACCAATTAAGTTAATAACATTCAATCTGCTGAGAGTTTAAGGGGTTTCTTCTAAAGCCAAATTTGGTTTTAATCAACGGATGTTAATATTAACTATACGATTTGAGATGATTTTTTTTTTCTGCATGAATCTTGTTGAGCATGAACTGACATATATATATATATCGGCTTGCCACCATTGTTTGGCTACTCTAACCAGTATGGTTTTGTGCGTTAACCTTGAATGCACTTACTGCTCTGTATTTAATGGCACCGAGAGTTCGAAAATTTTCCATTGAAGAAGCTCCCAGTCTCATATGGATTGGGACTGGTATGAGACATCCATTTTCCCAATTGACCCCTGGTGAAGTCTCATCGACCATAGGCCTCCGCCCACATTAGGTTCTTTCACTCAATGTGGTACAATTACATACCAAATATGCGATCTGTCCAAGCTTCAATTGCAATATTATGTTTAGGAAGGTGCGTTAGAGTACAGAGACTGGGTGGAGGGGAGTGAAATAAATGTTTGGCAATCGTTGACTTCAAATGACCTTTGACCTCCACCAAAAGCAATATTAGGCTCCTTAACTTTGATATGGTACATCTACAAACCAAATATGAGATCTGTCTAAGGTTCCCTTCATGCAATACCATGTTTACAAGGTTTTCACAATTTGACCTCTGATGACACCAAATGAACTTTGAACTCCACCAAAAACAATAATCTTCTTGTACTTAATGTGGTACTTCTACACACCAAATATGAGGTCTGCCCAAGCTTCCCTCCTAAGATATCGTCTTTACAAAGTTTTCACAAGTTGACCACTGGTGACCCCAAATGACCTTTGACCTCCACCACAAACTATAGGCTTCTTGTAACCAAAGTGGTTCATATACATATTGAATATGAGATCTAACCAAGCTTACCTTATTGAGATATCATGTTTACTTGGTTTTTCACAATTTTGACTCCTGGTGACCCAAATGACCTTTCACCTCCACAAAAACAATAGGCTTCTTGTACTTAATGTGGTACTCATACACACAAACATGACATTGGTCCGACCATTGTTTCTCCAGATATCGTGTTTACATGCTGGTCACCACAAATGCAAACACACGCATACACACGCACAGGTGTCTTTCCGTTCAGAAGACCCCATTGTTTTTTCCATTGTTCAAATCCACGTACCCTAACCTTAACAATACCCTATAACAATAGAATTCTTTCGAGGACATGTTGATTCTTTAGAAGTCACAACCAAGGATCGGGAATTCTTTTGTTCAAGTCCTCGGTCAGAATACAAAACAAGTGCACATGCACACACACGCACACACATACAATCATGAATGCAAATGTTACGGCTATCATCTAAACCAGGGGTTACTGTGGTGCATGCACCCCCAGGGGTGCGTAAGTCCATCCCAGGGGGGTCGTGAGACGTTTCTGAAACTAAAAACTAGAGTCTTTTTTGTTGAACTAAAATCTGATATCTCATATAATTTAGTAATGTACAAAATTCGTACCTATCGACAAACTCTTTTCGCGTTCCATACGCATATGTTGCCATAGTCGTGGCGTTCCGTCCATGTGATAAACAACTGAATTATGAAACACACACAGGCCGCATGACTTTGGTGAGGTTGATGTACGCATGACCGTACGTCGTGAAGATAAAGAGCTGATCTGATCTTGAAGTTTCCAAATAAATATTTGTTTATCCCTTGTTTTTTTCATTACAATATAACACTATGAACTTGATCTTTTACGAAGCACTGTTATGCGTATTATAGTATAATAATGGCTCAGATCGTGTCTCGAAAATTTGTAGGGTTCGTGGACAACTATGACATCCACAGGGGGTTCGTGGGGGGGGGGTGATAAAGTTAGGGAAACCCTGATCTAAACTTATAAAAAAAACAGAGAACCTACACACAGTAGAATTTATGTGCTCTATCACATGAGTTACCCACAATGCACCTTTTACGTACGTACTTGTGTTGTTCGTTAAATTCGTGTTTTACTGAGCAATAATTGTGACGTAACTTACTTGTTGGGGAGAACTTTGATACGGGTTTTAACTTTAACCAACCTCGGCAAAACCGTCGAGCATCTGTTCGTTTACCCTTATTTCGTTTATCCAACCGGTTGGGTTCACCGTATTAACCAATTTGTTGTACCAGTCTCTACTACGTACAGTTGGGCATTTTGGATTTTAACAAACGCATTTTTAACCAAATTTATTACCCAACTAAGGCTAAATAAGTATATAACTGTATTTTCTTCCATATACTTGTCGTGTGTTTATCTATGATGTTCTATATACGACCACTCCACTCGAATGACTGTGGACATTCTCCCAATGTAAGAAGAATACTGGAACTATTGAAATATTAATGTTCCATGTTAGTCACTAAAAGTATAAAAAAAATATGCTAAAACGTCTAAAAAAAATGGTCACTTATCATAGTCAACCTTTTCCCGTCTCTTGCCACGGTCACAATCGTACAGAGCATTCTTCTACAGAAGGATAAGTTCTTTTGATCACCATATCTCCGATCCTGCAATGATCTTGAAAATGATTTGTGTGATTATACTAGTTTCATGTTTTATTACGAAAAGCTCAGTTACTTATTGAAATTAGCCCTATAGAAACTGTCTGTTTTTCATGGTTATTTTGATATTGGAAAAGAATAATACATAATGGAACTTTTCGTTTTGATCATACTCCAGATAATTCGTGATTTTTGGGTCTCTGACGTCAGCAACTGAATTATTATGGAACTGATATTTGACTTTTTTTGTCCGAAATGTTTATTTTTCAAATGGTTTTCAATGAAAAGGGTAATTCGGTTTAGAGGTTTAATGCTTTAAAAATTGATCTTCACTTGTTGTCGAGAACAAATCATCCACCAATGCAAGTCCCTTTTTCTAAAGAATATGATACAATTCAAAGTACTTGTGTGACGTCACATACGATGCACAGATTGACGCCAAGGATGTACTTGGCGGGGAGTTCCTCTCTCGTGTAGCCAAGGGTTTTGTTTTCACTGAAAATAAAATTCACTTTCCCATTTGTTTTCTTAAAAAGAAATTTTCTGAAAGGCCATGATGCTAGGATGAAATATTCTAAATGAAGGATGAGACATTTTTTATTAAATGTAGAGTACAAACAGTCACGAAAAAGCAACGATAAGTCTTAAAAGGAAGATATTGACATATATACACATATCTGTATGGTATACTTAAAGAGGGCGCACTCGCATAACGGCCAGCAGAGCCGTACGTAAAGAGGCAAGTGGGCAAGTGGGCCAACGAAAGACATGGCGTCGTTTTAGGTCCATTGCATACGAACGCGAATGCTGGCTACTAAATAAACATGTAATCAAGTAGTTACAAGTAAAATAAAATAGAAAAATTCCCCTGATCAGGTCTCAATCAAGTGATGCAAATTTGTATTTTATATGGAGATCCGAGGAAGGACATCACAGCATATATTTCCTTGTAACAAACCTATCAGTCATAGAGCATAACAAACGATATTTTGTGACTCACCATGCGTTGTACAAACTAACTGACTAAAGCAATGCAGACAGTTACACTTGAACTTAGCTTAATTGCTAAACGGAGACTCAGCGATGTGTAGTCTATAGTTAGCCTATATATCTGTAGCAGTATTAGTGATATACTTATATAGGCATTTACATGCTGTTCATGTAATTTGAATGCGCATTCACATATAGTTAAAAGTACTATACATATGATTGGTTTATTCACTTCACACGGATCAAGGGACCGTTCACTAAATTATATTATCATAGGCCCTGTGTCGTGTTCTGATATGATCAGCGTTGCAGTGTGTCGATCCCCTGGTCACCGAGGTCACATCGTACTTGATATAGCGTTACCATGCAGGGGAGATGTCCGCACTGAGCAATTGAGCAATTTTCTGCAAAATGTTTAATTGACGACTTATCGTATCTCGTCAATTCAACATTTTCTGCAAAAATGTTTAATTGTTCATTTCATTCCATCTGAGCAATTGAACAATTTTCTGCAAAATGTTTAATTGACAACTTATCATATGTCGTCAATTCAACAATGTTTAATTGCTTCATAAGTTGTCAATCCAAGCAAGCCATCAGCAATCCAACAGCAATCCAACATTTTCCTGATTTTTGATAAGATATTATCTTGTTATCTAAACAATTTACTGAAAATGTCAACTTATGGAGCAAAGTTTTTCTTATGTTGATGGCACTTTTAAGCTTCCGTAATATACAGTATACCTTTCTAATTGATCTAGCTCGCGAAAATTGTTACCGTCTGACCGTGTGTTGCGGATTCTTCTTTTTACAGACGTCGGAGACTTTATGCAGTTTTCGTAGTTTGCCGAGTGAGATCTATTAATTTATTTCCTTTTAACATCAAGTCCATATTCCAAGCTAGCGTTCATGCATTTTGAGCATCGATTTGGAGGATGTTGAGGGGGAGGGGGGGGGGGGTGGGGGTGGGGATGGATAGGGTCTGATGGATCGTGGCTAAAGGTCGCAGGGAAGCTCCTAATTCGTGAGCTTTATAGCTTGCAGACCATTCTCTGATGTTTACGATACAATAATGTTTTGTGATCACTTTACTAGTGATTAGTCTATTCCACTGAAATTGTCATCCTTATTTCGATATTTGGCTAACTTTAAGCCCTCCTACTTTTGACAGAGCACATTATAATCCGTAGTGTACCCAGGGGCGTAGCGAGCGGGGGGGTGTGGGGGTGTCACACCCCCCCCCCCCGCAATAATTTGGTCGCTGTCGGCAAATTTTGGGTCTGTCGGCAAAAGGAGAAAAGGTGAAGAGAGCGGAAGGGGAAGAAAGAAGGAAAGCTGAATAGAAAAAGGAGAACGGGAGCTTCTTCCGTGCCAAATTTGACTTAAAATATGCACCAGATTGCATCTAAGGACGTTCAAACTAATTTTTCCAAAGGGGAGGGGTAGACCCCCTACCCTTAGACCCCTCCCCCATTTCAGTCACCACTTCCAGATCCGTCGGCAAATCAAATTTGACTTAAAATATGCACCAGATTGCATCTAAGGACGTTTCAAAACTAAAAATCCCCATTTCAGTCACCACTTCCAGATCCGTCGGCAAATCAAATTTGACTTAAAATATGCACCAGATTGCATCTAACGACGTTTCAAAACTAAAAAATTGCCAAAGGGGAGGGGGACACCCCCTTCCTCTTAGACCCCTCCCCATTTCAGTCACCACTTCCAGATCCGTCGGCAAATCAAATTTGACTTAAAATATACATCAGATTGCATCTAAGGACGTTTCAAAACTAAAATTTTTCCAAAGGGGAGGGGGACACCCCCTCCCCTTACACCCCTCCCCCATTTCAGTCACCACTTCCAGATCCGTCGGCAAATCAAATTTGACTTAAAATATACATCAGATTGCATCTAAGGACGTTTCAAAACTAAAAATTTTCCAAAGGGGAGGGGGACACCCCCTCCCCTTACACCCCTCCCCCATTTCAGTCACCACTTCCAGATCCGTCGGCAAATCAAATTTGACTTAAAATATACATCAGATTGCATCTAAGGACGTTTCAAAACTAAAAATTAGACCCCTAGAAAAAGGAGAACGGGAGCTTCTTCCGTGCCAAATTTGACTTAAAATATGCACTAGATTGCATCTAAGGACGTTCAAACTAATTTTTCCAAAGGGGAGGGGTAGACCCCCTCCCCTTACACCCCTCCCCCATTTCAGTCACCACTTCCAGATCCGTCGGCAAATCAAATTCTCCACACCCCCCAACAAAAACCCCTTCGCTACGCCCCTGAGTGTACCGTATACTTGGAATTCAGCTTCAACACACGTTTACAAATCAAACATGAATGAGGCTTTAATTTGTCTGACAAAATTAGACAACACCAGATTTTAATTTAGTATAACAGAATTCGATTTCGGCATACTTTTACAATTTCAATCAAACCATGAGCTCTTTTTTTTTTATTATTTTTGCATATTATAGTATACATTTACACTAATTTATTTAGGGTGGGGGTGGGGGGTTTACGCAAAGCCCGCCTTTGTCAGCCGCGTTTGTTCAGAAATTAATGATTCACACGTCCATGTAAGACAATCAACTTCCATCTGAAAGTTGAGTTTTTTTCTATGGAAAAATTTAAGGAGTCAAACTTTCGCAAAACCATGTCAATATTCACGACCCCAAAGGGACATTTGAAAATATCACGCAATTTTTGTTCTACTATTCTACTGAATATTTATATCTAATGATATTGCCCGAAGAAATACAGTAACCATGCAGTAATCATGCACCTTGTGACATCTCAATAGAACTAAAAATAAAGAAATACGATAACAGAACAAATTAAGAAATCAGAAACTATGTCGCATAATCAATTAATCCCACGAAGCATGTAGAAGATCGGAAGAGTTGTGTATAATATGTCTATTTACGAGTCAAATAAAATCAGTATATACCATTCCCTTGTATTTATTTATTTTATTTTATTTTATTCGCATTTTTATCCAGGGTTGCTTAGTCAGCAACAGTTGGTTTCCAATAAGGCCCTGCTTTTTACATTAAACGTTATATACATATAAAGTCAAACAAAGCAATACAAAAACAATTAAATGTACAGATACAAAGCAATTAAAGCTGTAAAGTGGAGACAACTACAAAATAGATAAAAAATGGAAACAAAAGAATTATCAAAAACATAAGAATAATCTAAAATATAAGAATTATCAAAAAATATAGAAATTATTTAAAAAAAATAAGAATTAGCAAAAGGTGTCAAATTGTTAAAAAGATAAAACAGTATAAGAATATAACACAAGCTAAATAAAAATGGATTAAAAGTTATAAGAGATTAAATGAAATAAAGAACAACAATATAAGAAATCGTTATAGTACATATTAGAATAGGGCAAGACTAATGTCATTTTAAACAGCATGGAGACGTTTTAATTTGTTTTTGAAAATGGCAAGACTTTTTGATTTCTGTATTTCAGCGGGTAGCATATTCCAGGGTTTTGCTCCCGTGTAGGAAAGGGACCCTTTGTACCCTTCCGTTTTACATAAAGGGACAATGATAGAGTTCTCAGAGTATCTTGTGTGGTATGCATGGTTTACGGGGTCTTTAATCGACTTTGAGAGATACTCTGGCCTAAGATCATTCAAACATTTAAACATCATTATGCGCTTTTGATTTTTCTACAAATCATATAAAGAGTCCCAATTCAGTGATTTCAGTAGATCTTGTGTGCGGATATCATATGACGAACCAGTTATAAATTCGAGCACACCTGCCTTGTAATTTACATCATTTCTGCATATCAGTTACGTAATGTTCAGACCATACAGTGGATACATATAAAAAAAAATGTGGTAGACTCATGCTCTTATATAAAATATCAAGTTGATCTAAAGAAAGGAATGATTTATTTTTGCGTAAGAAACCTTATAACACTCTGGAGACTTTACTGCAAATCTGCTCTACATGATAGTGAAAACTTAAATAACTATCTATATAGACAAGTCCGACACATTTCGCATTCTCTACATTTTCAATACGTACATCATCAATATGAATCTTCAACTCATCAAGATCACTTGTTCTGCGTTGTCTACTTGAAATGAGCATGACTTTAGTTTTATCTACGTTCAGAGCAAGGTTATTCTTTTTTAACCAATTACATATTGCTTTCAGACAATTATTCAATTTAAAATTTGACCTCTCTTATGGTGTTACCTGTAACAGTCAGGGTAGTATCATCGGCATAAAGAGCCAGGGAACCTTCTGGAAATATGTTAGGCATGTCATTAATAAATAAACCAAAATAGTAATGGTCCCAAGATGGAACCTTGTGGAACACCTACATCATTACATTATGTGATGTAGAGTTGTCACCCTTTAAATTAACACTTTGTTTTCTGTCATTAAAATAAGATGAAAACCATTCTACGCACTTTGTGGAACAACCGTACAAAATAATGTAACTTTCTTAATAAAATGTCTCGATCTTTAGTGTCAAATGCCTTTCTTAAATCAATGAATGCAACCCCATTTAACAATCCATTATCCACGTTTCTTAACCATTTGTTGGAAAGGTCTAAAGGCATCGTTTCACATGAATGATTTGGTCTAAAACCAGATTGACATGCATTCAAAAGGTGATTTTGGGAAAGAAATGTATAAAGCTGGTTGTGTGTACGCCCCTTTCTAAAATTTTTGGAAACAACTGGCAGAACAGAAATCGGGCGATAATTACTCAGATCGTTGATCTCACCACCTTTAACCCTTGCAAGCTTCCATGCACTTGGGACCTTAGATGTGGATATTGATAAATTAAATATGTGCGTTAACGAAGTTACAATGATACCGCAAGAATACCTAAGTAATTTAACACTTATACATCGTCTGTGGCAGTTGCTTTATTTCATGACATTCTATTTGATTTCTTTACTTACATACTAAATCTTCAGTTAAGCATTCTATGTCAAATACAGCATTTATGTATTCTATATCTAAAGCATGGTGAGAATCGTGTCTTGGAGCGACCTTTTCACCAATTGTAGCAAAGTATACATTAAACTCTTCTGCAATGCCCAGTGGCGGAGCGTCCATACAGTCAGGGGGCGAATGCCCCCCTGACGGACTCAAATGGTCTGCTGGCGCCCTTTTCAGCTTTTTACTACTTTTACTTTTTCACGATTATTGACTTTTTTATTGCGCTCTCATCTACCTATTGACATTTGTCACATTTTGTTGGTGTAATTTTCTGACAAAATGGCGATGACACCTATTTATTCTTCGTTTATTTGCAAATTAGCAAGGCCCGGAAAGGGTCATTTCCTGCTATCTAGGGAGTATCTTTACTCAAAAAATTTCTGTACGCTCCGCGCCAACCTGTGGTGGCGCTCCGCTTAGAAAGTGTCGAAAGCGCCCCAACAGACCATTCTCGCCCCCTCTGACCAATACCCCTAGCTCCGCCACTGGCAATGCCCGATAAATTATCAATATTAACATCATTGAGTGTCAAACAGGAGGGAAGTACTGGTTCTGCCCTTGGGCTGCATGATACCTTTAAAAACCTTCCAAAATGCCCCCCTGTGCATTACTGTTTTCTTAGTTTGTTTTGAATATAACTTTGCTTCTGAGCACGAATACTGTTTGTCACTTGATTACGTAATTGCTTATAAACATCCCAATCATTTTCATTTTTACTTTTCCTTGCTTTCTTTAGGAAAATAATCTCTTTCATTCATTAACCACATAATTTCTCCTGTTAACCATGGGCATGTTTTGGATCTAGCATGTTTTGGATCTAACACGTTTTTCTTTTTTTTTAGGAGCATGTCTCTTCTACAAGATCCAGGAATAATTCTAACCATAAATTCCATGCTTGATCTACGTCATGAGTTTTTTGTAAATGACTGAAAGTCCTGTTTTGATAAGTCACGCCCTGAATGACAATATATCAAAATCACGAAACGATCGGTACTTAACATAAGTTTGCCCTTTTCGCGTTCCATACTTAACATGCTTACACCACTCATTGAGGTGACTTTTAGCTGAGTTGGATATAATAGTATAAATCAACATATGGTCACCTTACTGACGTAGCTACTTCAATATATATAAATGAGTTCCAACACGAGTACAATGTCCTGAGTACGCGAGAGCGAGTATTTAAGTGTTACGTTGGGGTGTGCTCCGGCTCATTTAGTTTGGGCTCCGTTATTAAATAGGTACAACGAACAACAGATAAAGAGAAACTCCAGACATAGATATAATTGTAGAGTATAAGCTTTATTGCTGGAGTGTATCTGAAGTACATTCTCTGAAGTCTGGAATCTTAGTCTTCTACATATTAAAAAACTACAGTATTTAAATCATTTCAACTTCCTGTGAGGGGGCGATAACCTCTCTGTGACATAAACTCTTGGTCTTACTTATAATTACTAAGGCACATAGGAGAGTGCTATGACTAACCTCATTTGTAATACACATGAGATGCAACAGGTTGTCATCTCTGGTTCAGCATGAATAGTTCATGGAATTAAGACAAAGGGGGCTTCTACGAATATGATGTGGGTGTAGAGGTGAATAAGTCATGAACAGGAAGTAAGTAGTTACTCTTAAGACAGAGAGGCATGGAAGCAAATGTTTAAAGTAATATGATGGGGATATAACTACATACTACATTACATAAGCTTCCATGCACTATATATAGGCATGGTATCTTAAGTGTATGTGACCATCAATCTTGATGAGATGAGAGGTCATGACAACATCTTCGGCCAAACAAAAGTCACACTATCATAGATATATAAACCAGAGGTCCGCAAACATCATTAGGCCAACAAGTCAGGCTCTTACGTGAGGCCTAAGCCACAACCGACCAGACGTCCACAACTGACCAAACGTCCACCTTAGATCTATAGGTTTCCGAAATTCCATGAGTGCGGAGTAACTTGTAGACAATAGTACAATTCCCCGAGGCCTCATTATGAGTACAGGTATATAATTATATATATGCTTGAAAGTATGAGCACGGACTCATTATTCGAGTCCCGTTGTTTAATATAAGTTACATTGTCATCACGGTGTATAGTACTGGGAAATGTAAATTATAGAGTCCGCAATCATTTAGGTCCACGACCCATGAGCTTCCATAAGGATTGACCCACGTGCCCATCAGACACCCACCTTTCAGTATCGATGTTAAAAATGCATGAAAGCTAGCGTACAGTGGTTATAAGGGAATTTATAGGCTAATTCCTATAATGTGAGATATGATATAAGCATATTTGGTAAATGAAAGGAAATGCTTGTGATCACATGACCCCCCCCAACCCCAAAAAATAAAAATAAATAATAATAATACGGCCTAATAATAATAATAATAGGCCTAATAATAATAATAATACAGCCTAATAATAATAATACGGCCTAATAATAATAATACGGCCTAATAATAATGATAGGGCCTCATAATAATAATAAAATAATAAGAAGAAGATAAAGAAGAATCATAAAACTAATAATAATCATCATAATCATAAAAAGAAGAAGAATGAGAAGAATAATAAAATAAATTATTTTATTCACTGACTAGGCGACTGCCCTTGGTTGTGATAAACAGTATAGACATCTTGTACTTGCACGTATACCATAATCATATTTATTAAATGCATAATATAATTTGTAATATATAATATACAATATATAATATAGACCATGTTCCTATAATATGAGTCCAGACATCAATGTTATCCATTGATCATTCAAAATTAGTCAAGGTTCCCTGACCATTTTAACTTGACTCCAAATATGACTTATCAAATTATAGACGTGTATTATTACCTGCAGACTCTTGAACAAACATGTCCATATCGCCGTTATGAGATGCCTATACAATATAGTATATAAGCTACTTATTTTTTTTTCTCCAATTTTTTCAGATTTGCGAGAAAATACAATGCTTTGAGGCACAGTCTTAATTAAAGTACTTAATTAAAGTACTGGTATACTAGATGTCGTTATACTGATTATCAAATATAATCCTCGTTATTTGTTGGAATTGTAGGCGCAATATTCGTAACTATAGTCAGCTTTAAATTATTTTCCAAAGCAGAGAAACGCGAAAGAAACGTACCGTAAGTATATAGGGAGACAATGGCGTCAACATCAGATACCTGAAACCATATGTATCCGCCAGTTTGTCTAGTTCATAGAAATCGTAACTTGATTAGACCCAAAGATTTGTTTTATCCCCCCCCCCCCCCCCCCTTTCGCCCATCCCACACAAATGCATCAGGTGTTTATCTAATCTTTTCTTTCTTTTCTTAAATATTTTTTAACCAATTACCATTTCATTAAAAGATTGTTTATGGTGTACATAAATGCATGTTTAAAAATAGTACGTTTTACAAAAGTGTGTATATGTTGTACAATAGATTTGAGAGTTCGGTAACTATACATCTTAGAAATAAATATACATTTTAACATTTGACAATGATTTGCATATTTGTAATGTCCTTCTTTATGATCTGAACAAACACACTGTTGTCAAACTTACAATTGATTAGAGAAACATTCCACACTGTTTGATGAAAACCCATCTTAATATATTGTCCATAACTCAACATACGGTTGATTAATAACATATTATTAATTATTTTAACTGGCCTGACCTTCCACTGCATATCACAGTAGGAGTTCTGTGATACTATCTGGGAAAATATAAAACTTAATTTAGGCTTATATAATCTTCTAGTTGATTTTTATCATTAAAACTTGCCTACCTTTGGCATGCTTGACAACAACCAATGTTCTCTGATTTTTTTTTTTTTTTTGTAAGTTTTTTTTTTGCAGTTTTCTCGTAGTAATATGAGAATAAATTAGATGCATTTACAGCGCATTACAAAATTAAAAACAAAAATCATATCTTCACCTAAAAATTGCCCAAAATTGACAACAATTTTGCTAAGCAATCAAATTTAGCCACCAGAAAATCGTTTAAATATTTTTTATACCCTCCCATCCCATCCCCTCCCCTCCCAAGCCCCCTCGTGCACGTTTATACTGAACTCTCATAGCAGTACATGTACATATTATATATATACATACATACATATATATATATATATATATATATATATATATATATATATATATATATATATATATATATATATATATATATATATATATATATATATATACGGGAAGCGTCTCTTGTGGTTATGTTTAATACTTATATATGAATAAATATATAACAATTTATTATGAAACTTGCAGAAATGCAATTACTAATTAACTTATTTTTTTTAGGGGGGGGGGGAGTATTAATGTTTAAATGTGGATAGAAGACTGACTCCAGGGGACTGTATAAGTGAGTGGGTGGATAAGGATTTTATCTTGTATATACCTCGGTATATATGACTTGGTTAAAAAAAAACGATTCCCACAGACAAAGAGCTGATTTTAGCTTCCGGTCTTCCTGTCTTCACAGTCATTTTGTCACCTTGTTTTTCTTTGTTCCTAACTATCTTCTAATTGTTTTGCTCTATATAACTGTGGCATGTATAGACAGTAATATTAGAGGAATACATTTCCCAATGGGCCGCGATCAAAAATATAGCCTTCTTTCCATTTGGACCGCTATACGTCTATCTTCAATTCAGTTCCACTAAAAGCAATACAATGAAATCAATAAAAAAAATATATTAAAGTAATATACTTTAAATTGAGAAAATTGTGTTCAGATCGCCAAATAAAAAAAGGGAAGGTTTCGAACGTCATAAAGCCTTTCACAGTGAATGTGATCCCCCCCCCGCACCCCACCCCAACCCCCACACTTTGATTTGCGACGTTAATCCTGCTTGGTCTATTCTTGGTTAAAGCTTATCATAAAAAGATATTTTACTAGACTGGTTGAAGGATTATCGTAGGCGCATATAACTAACATGTATATATGTTGCAATAGGCCAATATATTAACAGTTTGTGGTTGCCTCTATACATTACAGATCAGACCCTGCACTCTGTGTTAAGCACTGAATTGAATCGAGGTTTTTAATTTCTATAGACTTTTTTAATTTGAGAAACGTGGTTGGTCTTCAGAGACATTTAGTAATTTCCTTCAGAAACATCACAAAACGTATAGCGAAACATACTAAGTTAATGGCCTCCGATAACATGTTTACAATTTTAACAAATTTTGTCAAGGACAAATGAAATAAGATGTCATCCATATATATATATATATATATATATATATATATATATATATATATATATATATATATATATATATATATATAAATATATATATATATCCATATATATATATATATGTATCCATATATATATCCATATATATATATATATATAAATATATATATATATCCATATATATATGTATATATATATGGATATATATATATATCCATATATATATATATGTATATGCAGGTGCCCTGTTTTTTAATATGGCGTGTGAAAGAATACTACTTGGGTGATATTTGTATAATTTACATACATACACACATACAAAAACTAAAACAAACGACAAACAAACAAATAATGTATAAATAATGTTAAAACAAAACCCATTTAGGTCTGGACATAGGAGCGGACCTCATCATCGATTTAATCTTAAAGAAGCATTCCATAGATTTAACAATATGTCCAAGGTGAGTAAGTCAAACACCGGGATAGCTGTACGGTATAGAAAAGAAAAGAAAAAACATTGACACCCCAAATAATATATTTCCTTTGTATTGCACTATGACACAATAACATATATAAGTCCCAGAAAGTATCTCCCTTTAATGAATGCAAAAGAAAAACAGTTTCCCGAACTTGTTATTTATTTATAATACCAACATGGAAGGCATGCAGTTAGTTTATAACTTTAAGCAGCCGAATTTACATGTAAGAGAAGCCGAATGATTTATAACTTACACTTCATGTCGTGGAGTGAGGAAGGGGGGGGGTCCAATCTACAGTTTTAGATAATTTTGAAGAACCATTTCAGGTGGGGAAACCGTGAATTTCTCCTGCATGAAAACCCACCTTGCTTTAGCTATCCAGGGTTCGAAACCACGCCCTGATTTCCCAACAAACTCTGAATGCTTTGATAAATTTGTTGTCGGTAAAATATATCTGTGAGAAAATTAGATATAAAGGCCGCAAAGCAAAAAAAAAGACGAAAAAAAATTGTATCCCAAACGAAATGTGTCCCCCCCCCCCCCCTCGCACTACGTTAACCAAAGACAAATATTATCACACAAAAAAAGAGTCGTATTCCTAACGGAATGAGTTTTTCTCCCCCTCGCACTACGTTAACCAAAGACAAATATTATCTCACACACAATAACAAAACTCTATTGCTCACTCAAACCTACACTAACAGCAGCATAACTCAATAAAAATATGGCTAAAACAAAATTCTGCTTTTAAGGGGAAATTCCTCTCGAATAGTCTGTGCAAACTTATTGATTGATGATATTTAAAATTAAACGTTATTAATTTAGTTATTTTACGTATCCATGAGTGCATGCATGGGGAAACGAAAGGTATAAAGGTGTCTGTCTGTTCAACCGAACTAGTTTTTGTGTACGGTATAGGATATTAATCATGTCTGTCGTGATATCATGGTCCTTGAATACTGTTAAAATCAAACCTGTAGTTGCAAAATTATTGAATTTATATGAGTTGCAGTATGAAAATGAAAGCATTGGTTGTGTTGCGTTCATTTAATACAGAACGTATTGCTGGGTCACATTTCCCAATGGTACACGGGGCTCATCTGTAACATACGTCGCCCCTATGGAACGCCATGTTAACATTTATTCAAAAATCAGAGATATCATCAATTTAATTCGAGACATTGCTGCGATTAATTTCAGATTTCTCGCATTAAATTGACGATATCTCTAAATTATTTCAGTTATCCTCAAAACAATTTGAGATATCAGAAATGAATTAGAGATATCTGGAAATGAATTAGAGATGTCCGAAAATGAATTAAAGATATCTGTAATTACTTAAATAAATGTAAAAATGGCGTTCCATACGCCCCTGAGGTGTTGATATGCTGGTCTACTGATATATAGAGGTTCTCAGCTTACAACATATATAGGTGCGATTAACGCTCAGGCCAGTCCAAAAAAGCGTTTAACTCTGTCCAAACGTCATCAAAAGGTAACAACTCTAGCCTGCCAAACGTGACCAGCTCTTGGCCTCGGGTTGCGAATTGTTTTTCCCCAAACAGGTTTACAAGTACAGAGTTTTCAGCCAATCAGATTGCTCGTGACGTCAGTATCAATAATGGTATCTCCATTGGAATAAATCATATATAGAGGAAACTATTGCATAGACACCGTACATATAGGACGGGTATATCTTCGTTGCAACGAATGGATTTTAGTAACCTCTCAGTGAAGGTTTCTCTGGTGATGACGTAACTTTTCCGACCAAGCATGAGCGACAGTTTACACATAACTGCAAACCTGTTTGGCCCAAAAAAATATTCGCTCTAGGGGTCGGCCACATGACGCGATCTACGTCATACAGAAAAATAACAACTCACATCATGAACTTGCCGTCTAATTGCTAATGTGGTCTACAGTTGTACTGTTTTATAGCTGGTAACAGTACACTGGGAAGGTAGGTAAATTGATATACAGGGGAGATTTCTGGTAAACAACTTTACCCAGATTTACCTGGATTTACCTGGATGGTCATGCACCCTCTCGTTTTCGGATCAGAAGAGTCTGCATGAGAGAATGGCTCTAAGGGATAGGAGTTATATTGACATCATTCCATAAGCCTGTTCTTCAATATGTTGAGTGTTTGGGACTGTAACTACATTTTCTGATAGTCTATTCCAAGTTTTCCAAACTCTATTAAAACTTACTACGCACGCGCATAATCAAAAGTAAATGACGAAGTCTCCGGGACTTTTGGTTCGAGTGAGCTATTATAGTCACCACGCAAGCGCGTTAACATCGGGTTTGACTCGATTAACGACTCAGACTATACCAGTCGAATGCACATACTGTTTTGCACCGTGTCGCTCGCAACTATAGGGCATGTTTGCACCGTGTTGTACTGTGGGGGTTTTCTAGACATCAGTGGAAAGCTTAATCAAAGCAGCCTACTTACTTTCAAGGATCACTGAATAGCCTGCCAATCGCATAGCCTGAACGTGAACTGGATTATTTAAGTCTCAAGTACATAATAATAAGGGCGAGGTGAATGAGGAAAAGGGGGGGGGGGGTACTGTAGCAAGTCTTCTTGATTACAATAACAAGCTTTCACAAAAAAAACTTATTTCCTTATGCAACACAAAGTAGACTAATATGCTCATATCATGTCATACAATTTCATAGCATGATTGACGGGTTGCGATTTTCATTAATTATACATATATATATATATATATATATTACATATATATATATATATATATATATATATATATATATAATACATATATATATATTTATATATATATATATATATTATATATATTATATAAATACATATATTTATATATATATATTTATATATATATATTTTATATAAATATATATATATATATATATATAAATATATATATATATATGTTTTTTTTTAATTTATTTTTAATATATATTTATATATTCCATCACCAGCTTAAAACAAAACCTTTTCTTTGCATACAAAATATACAATAACAACATCTGCTGTCGTATGGCGAACAATATCTTCATAACAATACATGACAGAAAGCTATATATATACGTTACGTTTGTTGCAATCAATTACAATGTTTCCTCGAGAAGGAAAAAGTAAACACCTGCTTCGCATTTCATGCATATTATGAATCAAGGCTAAACTATAATCTAATTATAAACTGTGGGATTGGTAACCAACCAGTCAACAAAATATCTGAAAGGTTTTTACATATAGAATTTGCATTGGCTACAACTAAAAATAGAATAGACATATTCATATTAAGAGTACTGCCTACAGCCTGTGAGGGGCTTTAACAGTTTGTTGTAGTGCCTGTGATCAGTGAATATAGGTGGCGAATATTTAGTCAATATGCATAGACCAAGAAGAAATTTAACAATTTAATATTCACTGTAGCCTATCAATGTCTCGTACTGGTATACGAGTTAGCTTTTAAAGTACCTATTTAGGACAGCAATGTGACTGCAAAATATTTTGCATATGAAAAGTAATGGTTGTCATTTAATATACACCACCAATTATAGGATTCCTGATCCATTTCTAAAAGGTTTTAATTTCCATATTTTTGTTTTATCTCTCTTGCAAATGGTTACTTGTTTATGTTTATTTTACACACCTGTAGTTGAGTCACTACAAGCTTCGTCAGAATCGGGCAATCTTTCAATTTGCATGTCCTCAAGCACAAACTTTCAGCTTATTTATTCAGCTTTGAAAAGTCACTTTTTCGTAACAATATAGAAGATGGTTTTGCAACACGCAAAAAAAAATATTGAAAGACTGTTGGATACATAACTGTTTCCTTTAAGAGCTTCAAGGCTTATGAATTTGAAGTATGATATGTTGGTAAAATGCAAACACTATTGTGCATCAACATCGTATCAGAGCGTCTTGCGTACGGTGAACTGTACTTTGCGTCAAGGAGGTTGGACAGAACTCATCCTCTGATGTAACCACAATAAACATTGTAGGACCAATAAAATCACCTCAGTGATCATCCACGCGCAATTCTGTATTAAACTTGTGAGAATAGTCAAGTATATAACTTAATTTTGTTACCCAGCTATCTTGGTCACAAGTAGTCTTAATAATAGTTCAGAAAATTCTCACCTCTATTCAGCCCATCGTCTTTTATCGCACATTACGTCACGTCCTTGAGTCGCCAATTCAGCCATTTTGTTGTCACTGGTCGCTAAACCATCCGGTGAAAATCGTGACAAAAGTTGAACAGTGCTCAACTTTGCACGACAACTCAAGATCTTTTCGCGCGCGACCGATGTGGTAACAAGATTTCATTAACGCTGCGATCAAGTCGTGCGCGATGTTAAAAGAAATCGTGGACGATTTCGTCGTGTTCGATAATTCCTCACGACAAGAGGAGAAGCAGGAGAAGCCATTGACACATACCGACAAAATAGTACCCGAGAAGTCGGCTAAAAACAAAATCGTCTGCGATTTTGTCGTGTCGTGAAAATGCGCCTTTGCTCTATATCAGGACGAGACTGACTTTTTTACTTTCAAACATGATCCTCCGTCACCATGTGTGGTGTATGCTGATGAGTATGTTTAAGAGATCATTTGCATATAATTTGCATATTTTTAAAATCATATATAAGTATGATCCAATTGAATGACTCTTTTTCTGTGAATTCCAAATCTTTCCTCATTCACAAGACTTTGACCCTTGACCCTCCAATGCACTGCATCAGATAAATATGGAAGTGTGGAAATTGGAAACTGTCAATTGATAGACTTTCCCAAATGAAAAAAAAAAATCTTAAAATTAAGAATTTTTTATCATTCTAATATTTTGGGCTTTAACACAGATGTATTATAAATAGGAATGGGCATTGATGAAAACTATCAGTTGCTACGATCGAAAGGTTAAGCACCATGTGAACAAGGAAGTATTAATGTAGGTATGGGTAAAGAGATCAGTTGACACCTGATTTACCCCCCCCCCTCCCACCCCTCCTCAGACAAATCTTAGTCCACTATCTCACATGCCTTTCTAAAGATACCAACATTTTAACACAAAACCACTTTACACTTCAACAGCTAAAACACTAGGGATGTTGTAGCTCATGTTGAAAACTGCAGAGAGATCTCTAACACCCATTTGTGGATATGAACCAAGTGATTGATAGGATCATTACATTATTTCTATTATTATTTGTCTTTTGTTTTTGGAGGGATGGGGGGGGGGGGGAGGGGATCGGGGTCAAAGTTGTTCAGCTTTAACCAACATAAATAAATCACTAAGTGTGATAAACAGACAATAAAGTACATGCATTGCCCATGGCATGAATATGTCTTCACAAAGTTATGTAACACATTATGTTACACTATATATTCAGAGAATAAATTAGCACAAGATACAATCCACCTACACTTTTATACAGTCCGATTACGCATTTGGATACATACATGACAATGATTCAATAAATCCGAATAATATCGTTCAGTTCTGATATATATATAATCTACAATTACACCTTTCCAATGTCGTAATTTTTTCTCGAAACGTTGTCTATTTCACGATGTATATAAGCAAAATCTAATTCAGAAATGATATCAAAACAATTTGAGTCGTTGCCTCAGCTGTTTACATACAAGTGGCCTTCATGTAATGCGTCTTTTAGTAATGTCAACACGACTCTCTGTATGTAACCAGAGATACAGGTGGTGTTTGTTTTGGTCTTATTCAAACTTGGCGAAAAAGACAACATTTCAAGGAAAAAAAAAGTACATGAATGTGAAGGGGCTTTGTATTAGTGTGTGTGTATGTATATGTATGTATTTTAGATCTTCCTGCAGCAACTCGCGAAGAAGCCATCATTGGCTTATCAAAGCCGCAAGCTTATAGGCTACCTATCAGCAATGAAAGCAATATTTACATCAAAAGCAAAATCGGACTTTAAAAAGATTTTTTTTAAAGAATTTCTGTCAGATATGATCTAAACAAATGCCAATTGTCTCAAACAGACACATCTTATTTAAACTCATTTTGGAAGCTAGAGACCAAAATTTAATAGGTGGTTCAGTGAGCATATTGTTATCTACCTCTCAGTCAGTACAACCACTGAGCTTGACCGGCACAAAAAACAACAATCGGGTGATAATTTTACCAAAGTTTTTATTATTTTCTAAGCACAAGTTAAAGAAATTTTGGTAAAGAATGATAGTGATAGTGTATTCCAATCCAAATCGAATATCATCTATAACGTTCCCAAATTATAGCATTCCTAAAGCAGTGTTCCTGATGGTAACTCTAGCCAGGCTCTATAGAGAGTTCCCAGATATTGAGGAGGGTTTACTCTGAAAAACATAGCTTAGTAAACCTATGTCTATCATTAGAAGTTTTATCATTTGGTCATTGGTAACCATCAGTTTGTTTTAATTTTGTTTTATTTTAGCTAGTAAAGATATGACTATAGTATTCTGAGTTTCATACCATTTATGTTAATAGCTGCCAGTTTCACTGTTTCAGTCTCAGCCGAATTTTCAGCGGTTTTAATTTTAGTAATATTGCTTCTTAGGTTTGAAGGAGGGGAGGGGGAGGGGGGTTCTTTAGTATATCATATAGTGGTGTGTTTAGCGATTGCTTTTTCATTCCATATTTAATAAGATTGTACAGATTACCTTGAATAATCACAAACCACATTTATACAATCTCTTTGTAAGAATACTTACAACTGACACCCGTGTCATTGGTAGGTATATATATAAAGACAAATTAATGCATGCCATAAGTGTTGACTAAATACATTGTGAATTTTGTCGAATTTGCTTAAATAGTATGTTATCAGGAAGTTTGTGATTAATATTCTCTGAAGTTGCGAAACATTTTCTTAAAGTGAATATGTAATTGATATATTTTGTTACGTTTGTGGTTTCAAGTGCTGATTTGTCACTCATATAGTATGTTCCTTAAACACCTGTCATATGATTTCCTTTTTTAATTTATTGGCACATTTAATTCTACCTGAATAAACACAAATAAATCTGTAATTACACACAAAACCGTGGGTGTTTATTTGCAGTGGGTGTTGTACACATACAGATGGAGACTAATTGAACAAATATGTTTTTGTAAATATGCAGAGACATTTTTTAAATAATAAAAAAACATGCAAAGATTACAAATTATGTCGTCTTAATCAATCCACCCCCCCCCCCTCAGGTGTCCTGACAAATCCTTTTCTATAGGTTCAAGAAATATCACTCAAGATAGATTCTGGGCAGCAAAACCAAATAACTTGATCCACTCTGAACCAGATACAGGTGTCTCCTTACACTAAGACTGGTACCACGTGATCATGACGTGGTTTCGTCAAGAGTCCCTTGGAATTAAGGGAACTGGATACTAGACACGACCTCTGTTAAACCCTCTTATCGGTCTTCTTCCATTGGGGAGATATATACAGATCATAGATACTTGATAAACATATATAACTATATCTTTCCTCCAAAACACAATTTAAATCAAGATCGTTTGGTTTAATGCCCTTTTCCAACATATTGGCATGCATGCAGAAAATGGCTAAAACCAATGTTTAGATATATTGACCTTTGAACTCTGATCTTTGCCATACGACAATATCAATCACACAGGCACGAGTTTACATGGTCAGGCACCTTCCCTTCAAGTTTGAACTTGATTGGACTTACGGTCTAGGAGGAGTTCACGATACTCCCCCCCCCCCACACAAACAAATTTAGACCAATTTACCTTTGAACTCAATTGACCTTTGCCCCAACCCTAAACACCTTAATATGTCTTATTTTAAATTTGTCTCAACATTCTCTACACATTGCGTGGTTTAATGACTTTTACCGACTTGTTGGCATGCAGAAAAAGGCTAAAATCCAATATTTAGATTTGTTTGCCCTTTTACCTTTGACATATGACGTTATCAATTTTGCAGGCATGAGTTTATATAGTCAGGCATCTTCCGACCAAGTTTAACTTGATTGGCCTCACAGCCTTGAAGGATTTCTCGACACACTTTTTCTCACAATGAAGACAATTTTTTAAATTAAATACACGAACGTTACACCCGGCGCATCATTTCTTTAGAATAATAAATAACAAGGTTGCCTTCGTTTCAAGTTTTGCATTTCATACAGGGACTTACGAATTGTTATGCATACTGCAAAAACAACAGGAAACAGTTTAATCGAATGCGTGACTTAGCAAAATGTGACAATTTGATCACTTAACGTTTTATTCCACCCGATTTCTCGTGGCTTTATATAATATAGAGAAAACTTGAGATCGGAAAAAGTTGTGGGCTGTGACAGAAAATTACTCGGTCTCTATCGTTATGTTCAAAATTAGCCATTAAATAACGTGAAATTACCAACATTGATAGGTTCTATTTCTATGGAAAGAGGAAACTATTCAGCGGGGTTTTCCATGATGATTTTCCATGACGATTTTCCATGATGATTTTCCAGGACGATTTTCCATGACGGTATTCCATGATGATTTTCCATGATGATTTTCCATGACGATTTAGATTTTCCATTTTCAGTGCAGTTATAAAGTCAATCAACAGTGAAAATCAAATGTACAAACTAATAACACAAGACAACCCTTGTCCGTACGAAATTACCAAATCCATGAACGCCTTTTACACCTCGTTTTCACCACGTTCACTATACCCAATTTGGCGCGCGTTGATCAAACTTTGAGAGAGGAGTACTGCATTTAAGCCTTGTTAGCATTTGCACAAAGAGCACCAGGATCCTGTTTTGAGAACGAAAGGTGGATCAACGACGAACAGAAAACATTTAATCGATCACGAGCAGGTCACGATGGTCGTTGACAATTCACTGCGAGGGCGGTTGTTTTATATGTTCGTGTAGCATTTCTGAGCCCGTGTATGCGTAGATTCTGCTGAGTTTACTCAGCGACGCGACTTATGAGTCGCCCTACATAAAACTAGGAACATGCTACGGCTGTTATATTTTCCTCCAATCACAGGAACGAATCGCGCATAAAGCGTGATGAATTGTACAGATCGACTCAGAGCATTTGGCAACGAAAACGTGACCGATACGCCTTAACAAAGACTAGTATTTGCAGAATGACCAGAAATTTCAGGTTGCTTGATCCCCAGTCAGCCACACTAGAATTTGGATTGCCCTTGCGGGCTATATATACGGATCGCCCCCCCCCCCCTCGAGAGGGTGACCACGATTGTGGGACCGGTCTGATCCTTCGTAGACACGAGCGTCGATCCACACTCGACTCACCATCTTGATCGCGGTGGCGGTGTCGGCTGGCTCCTCCTTCTCAAATGTGAACATGGCTTTTGTTTCTGAATTTTCAAATAAATGCCATCTTTTTACCTCAAATCCCCTTGAAAATGCGGTAAACATCGCATTCAGACGTGTACCTAGAAAATCTCTCACCAAATTTTAATCCCACGATACTAAAGTAAGAACCGAAAGCGTGCACTTGAATCGCCGCTGATTTAAATTTTCCTGACATTCCTGCCTCCCGATCACAACTCACTGGTCATTCAGATACGGCTTGTGAGGTGAACATCTTGTAACAAATCTTCATGATCAGGTTATCTTAAACCAAACCAAATAACTGATGTAATTTGTTATCATGTACATATTTTTTTTTCTCCGTGAAGTCAATCGATGCGTCGTTTAGGTAACAAGTCTCTTTTAAGTTTGTCACTATTGATTCTCGCCAGAAAGATAATATTCACAAATCTTTAAAACTAACCAATTTACCGAAATCAATTTAATCGTACTTGATTTTATCTTAATTTTCATTATTATATTGGTTTTTGTTACAAATTTCGTCGTTTTCAAACATTTCTGACAAATGTAAGGTCCCCGTGTTTATGGCCGTAAATTTGTTGTATTAGTAACCGAATCCATATTGATTTGCGTTTTTTTAGCAAAACAAAACACCACCTTCAGTCCTTCTTGGAATCTTCTGTACTTAAAAGTATAGATAAGTGGGTTTATCCACATATTACAAAACGCGAGCGAAACACCAAGAGTATAGACAACACCGTTGAAATCCAGATCATAAAGGCTCAAATTGTACAGTAGGAAAATGACTTGATTTGGCGTCCAACAGATTATGTAAACGAATGCTACAAGAAACAGAGTTTTGATGACGTTGCTTCGTACCCTTTGTCTCAGATCTGGAAGTTGGTCCTGCTTTGGTTGGCGGTTTGGCCCTCTGTTGACCTCTCCGTTCCCATCTTGTTGTACGTCTCTCTGTTGTCCGTTCTTGGTAGCGGATGTGTCCACTCCAATTTTGTTCCTTAACTTCTTGACTATTCCGGTATAAACCAAAATCATGACAGCGATGGGTAAAATATGCTCGACTTCAAACACGATTATCCCGACTAACGCCTGTATCCATGGACTCCTCCAATCGGGATAGCAAGCGCCATCAACCAATCGATGTACCGCAGGCCAGAACAGTTCGAAAATGAGACCAAACACCCATGGAAAGATCGCGACGATGGTGGCGGAGATCCATGTGACACGTTTACGGTACAAAATAGGCTTGACAACCGCGATGTATCGCTCAAGAGTGATGAAGACTAAGTTGGTCGTGGAGGAAACCAGCAGAGCCCAATAGATGTAATCCGAGGACCAAAAGAGGCAAACGAAGACACCACGCCCTCGGCTCAACTTTGTAAAATCTGTTTGCTCGTTTCTGAACTTGCTTATCAAGATGAAGATGGATGAGACTAGATCTATAAGAGACTGGTTTCCAATGAAGAGGTTCGTAATGGTCCTCAGTGAACGGACACGAATAAATACAAATAGCACTAAACCATTACCGAACAGGCCGATCAGACCGAATACCAAATACACGATACGGAGAACATCCGCCGCGGACCATTCCTGCTCCGAGACCACAAGGGTAGGCATCACTGTTACGCTAGAAGACTCCATTGCAAATATATCCTCCTTTCGAAATCAAACTGTCTTCAAAGACTTACAATCATGCAATAAAAATGTCTTAAAGTTTCTACAAATCCATCCGTGGACAAAAAAGTAATTAAGCAACGAGGAAATATCGTTTTCCGAAATTTACAACAAATCCGAGCGAACAAAACTACCCTCAATCAGATAAATAGGTAGAAAAAAGAAAAAGAAAATATATAAATAAAACAACTCCGTAGGTGAGGTAATTAGTCCGCTCGGATTTTGGGTGGTTAATTACATCACATTTTTTCATCATACGGAAGTGCGCTGTGGAGTTCACTTCTTTCCTGTTTGTAAAAACGAAAATTGATAGGATTTTACGTAGATTGGAGTATATTGTACATCCTATCTTCAGGTCATGATTAATAATTGATGACGAACTCTGAACAGGTTTATGATATTCGTCCTTTCTTTCATAAGCCTCTCTCTCTTTTTCTCGCTTTGTAAAAGTAGTTCACAATAGAGTAAGAAGCAGAATGCGAAGTAAAGCAGTTTAATCTACTTGATTACTAAAAAGCGAGAAAACTTGGCATTTGGAACACGAAACGCTATTATTATATTTTATTATATAATTTCATAGAATTTTAACAAAAGTCAAAAAGTATTTTCACGATGAGAGCCACGTGAGTTTCCAGAACAATACTGGTAAAAATGATGTCATTGTATACAAGCAGTAAAGATATTGATTATATACTGTAGTAAAGTAAAATATCAATGCTTATTCGTCCCAAAGGAACATCTAAAGAAGGAAAATTTCCTCCGATTGAAACTTTCGTGCCGTTACCAGTGTCTATAAGACATAAAACGAAAACGTTTCTTCTGTTGCGACGCGCGACCTCGTTCAAGTGTATGGTTGATCTGATTGGCAGAGCAGAGTTTCTTACTTCCTTATAAGAATAGTAAATGGCATGCACATGTCAATTACATATTCACCGCAATATGTTGTGTAAACATTATCAAGATCATTTTTCCCATATATATAATATATATATATAATTATATATATATATATATATATATATACATATATATATACATATATATATATCAATTATATATATATCAATTATATATATATATATATATATATATATATATATATATATATATATATATATGTATATATATATATGTATATATATATAAATGAAAATCGTAATGAGTTGGGAAAGAACAGTGAAAAAACTTTCAACCTTCACCGGGAGGCTACACACACACACATATATATATATATATATGTGTGTGTGTGTTTGAGTGTAGCAAGTAGTATGACAGATACATAATATATTTATATATAGGGATACATAGGGTACGGTATGAATGGTTATAAAGCTAGAACACGTGTTGTAGTTAAACATGAGACAGATTAACAAAATCACACACTACAGATTAAATTAAGATATGAGTGGGGAAGGGGTGGGGTGTTATCTTAAACACTTCGCATGCATAATATATCCTTTTGCAAAAAAGGAATATTTTCGGGCGTGCTCTGGATAATTTGTTGTTGCATAAGATTGCCCTTTCAATATCAAAATTCTCATCCTTGGAGATTAATCGCCCACGTACGTTGAAGGGAATGATAACACATAACTCGTCTGAAGATAAAGCACGCATAAGTAAATTAATTATGTCTTCTCATCTAATTTATTTATGGAATAAAATGAATCAAGTCGGTACTCCGTATGTTATGATGCTTTGACATTTCTCTATACCGGTGCTGTTGCCAAGTAGGATAAATGTGGCAATTAAAGCAGTGAGGCTTAGCAATCGATCCCCGGCTGGGTCATATATAGAAGAGAGTATTTTGCAATAACATCATGAAATGTCATCAATATTTTAAATTTATGATGCACAAGGAAACGTGTTGTATGCCTAGATTATTTGCATGATTTGGCAATTGTTCATCTTGAAACAGCAAAAACATTGAAAATAACATATCTTTTAAGCTACATTTCAGTGGTACTGTAGTTTAGCTGAACTGTAGTTTAGCTGCGTGAAAGCCATTGCTGAGGAAATGACAGGGTAGGGGACATGGTCCTTGCAGATCCTCCCTTTCTGTTCAGGGAAGTAAATCACCCCCCCCCCCCACCGGACCTCGGTGGCACCGGTGATGGGGTTTCCTTTCAAGTCGCTTAGGACGACCAAACTTCTTTCCACCAGAACTTTCAGGCTGCACAACATAGCTTCCCAGGAAGATTTTCGATGCCGCCGTTGATTGATATAATTGATCAAAAAGAACAGTCAATAAAGTATCACAATACACAGAGGTCCAGTATACTTATTTTACAAGCCCCTGGTGAAATAATGCAACACAAAACAATATCAAATCAATTAAAAAAAATTACTTTTGAAATTTTCTGGTTTATTTGATACTGTGTCAAGTTGTACTTGACTCATAAACATTTTCCTCGTCTTTTAAGGTCAACTTTGCCCGACAACGTTTTGACGTACACAGGCGTGCTATTTGTTTATTTACACGACAGAATCGTTATCCTCTGTCTGATTATTAGATTACTGAAAACAATTACTCATTTGTTTTGACAGATTACTACATCACAAAACTGGTCATGCAGAGTTATGTGAGGGGCTATAAAGAAAAACAAATAGGAGCAAGGCCAGATTATCTTGTTACAAAATAGGTTGTCAAAACACAACTTTGAAGGTGTGTTAGATTGTTATACAATCTCACACAAGCTGCATAACCTACTGAGGGGGTGGGGGAGGGGGGGGGGGGGGTGGGGTATGGTTTTGAACTCATCTCACCTCATCTTAAAGCAGCATTTTGCGTCCTTTTCTATGATTTTTCTCAACCTCACTGACTCCACTATGCCATAACGACATACATAACTAGCATATCCATTTAAATCTACTTCAAATGGTGGCATAAAAGTCGAAAAATTTGCAACTTTCAACTTTGTTTTTCTCCAAGATATTTTCCGTTGGGATCCCAATAAACCTCGCCCATAATATGAATATTTAAACAGTACGAACGTCATTGACCAAAACGTAATACAGTACCATGCTTGATTTGTGTACAGTCTATATGGCAGTTGTAACAGGGAGTTTCGTAACAACTCCCTGGTTGTACCAACGCAGTCTTGAATCTATTTTTAGCAACGGCTCATAACTAAACCAACATCTCTGATTGGTTGAATTCAAACTAGTGGGTTTGGGGGAACTGTATGCAATTAATTTTTAATTTTGGAATTTGTCGTGGACACTTTTTCATTATCTGCAAATATCCTTAATTACTCGCCAATTAACGTTGTTGGCAGGGAGAAACTTGGCTAATATCTTAGTTTGCTGTTTTGTGTGGTTTTGTAATTGATATATGTAAAATATGTCAAAAAAGTAGAAAACGGCGACCATACACAAAATGCTGTTTTAATATAGGATGGGCATACAAAATATAGCTATATGTACACTACAAGATATATTTCATACAGTTTGCAAGAGAACATAATAGCTTGCTTAGCTCTATTCCCTACCCTGTCCTACCATGATATAATCTCTAGTTACATACTATTGACAATCAGTAAAACCAGTGGAATAACTTGAAGCAACAGGCGTACCCCCCTCTCCCAATGGACAAGTAGGGGGGGGTTGCTCTTTTGTATTTCTGCTACTCATGTGACAGCTGACCAGAAATGGCTACATCTACATGCTAGATAGCAGACAACTAGATAATTATTTCACAGTTGTAAAAGTAACATCCCTACTACAACTGGAGCAGCTAGGGAGAATACACTGCCATCATAAGGTGTAACCTGTACATGTTAGTTTCTTACTTTCATGGTTAAATTGCTTATCTCATTAATTGTATCCTTACACTCACTTCTCCTTAGTGTCTCATAGCTTAGGGCACTGATGCCATAGAAATGATGATAATTCAGATAATATATTGAAAATTTAGATTTGGCGTGTAGGCTCTCATTGGTTGAAAAAAAGAAGAAAATCATAAAAGTTGTTAATCGTTATTAAGCTCTTTGTTTGCAACAAAGCACCTGCTCACCCCCACCCCTCCCCTCCTTCTCTTAAACCCCAAACAAAGGCAAACATTATATCATTTATACAGCATTTCATTCTACAAAACTCACATTAGATTTTTGCCTTTGAAGAAGATCCTGCTAGGATCGAAACGTCAGGCCAACTTACTTTTACACATTCTATTACACAGGCTCTCTAGAGGATAAGCAGTTTGCTAACAGTTTTATTTTACTTTAACATTAGATTACAACGTTGATGATAAGAAGAAGACGAAATAAGCATATAATACATGGTCTCTCTCTCTCTAACTTACATTGAATTTTTAATTTTTAATTCTGTATTCACAAACTCGGTTTCATCAAATGTCACAGATTAATCTACTGACAACAATCAGCGCCGGACCTTTGACCACGATCATCAGGTACAAGCTAAACTTTGACCTCAGTAACTCAGGATAGATCCTGAGCCTTATTACTGAAAAACAACATTTTCTGTTTAAGACAACAAATGAAAGGACCATTTGTCCTCTTAATTTTGCAACTAACTCCAGTACCTTGCTTAAGGTTCAACCTGGGAAAACAACTCAGTTTCATTTGATACAAACCAGAAAGTATTAGCGAAGGAATTTCAAGAAAAAAAAAATTGGCTTTTCCCATGTTCTCCCCAAAGTATGCACTTTTGCAAAATATTCCACTTTGGACAATGCTGCCCTCTAGATGAATGTCAAAAATCGATTTTCATTTCTCTTCCTCTGTGTTTGCATGAGGGGGTAAATATCTCCATGGTTACCTTTAAAGATAACCTTTCACATATTACATGAGGGCTAAATATCTCCACAGCAATCTTCCAAGAAAACCTTTCACAAATATGCTATATTAGAGAATATAATTCAGGCTAGAATACATGTTGTAAAAGGACCCTGCAAACTTGTGGAACTGATCCATAGTATTTTCTTCTTGAAGCTGCATGCATATTTCCGTTTTTGCAGGTTTATTATCTTCACGCTAGCTGTACCCCCGCTGCTTGTAAGTAACCCTGAAGGAATTGCGCTGCTTTCGGGTCGAGTTTGCTGCTGATTAAAGGTGCAATCTGCGAAAGATACAAGAGTTTTTTGTTGTCACGCATTAAATCAAGAAATTACCAAGAGAGAGACATCATACACAACCAGGGATGGAAACAACGATGTTTCCTCTTATGCAGCCAATAACAGTTTTCTGATAACCTGCAATTTTGATCAAAAACAAGAACATGTTCTAAGGCTCCTTTAAGGCAGCATTCTATATTTGACTATTTTGTACTGTTTACAGGGGTACCAAAAATTGGAAACCGGTACCCGAGCCTGTTACCTATCGGGTATCCAGGTACCCAGAATTTTGTCTATTTACCTTCTGGTATAGCTATTTTCAATTAATTGCAAATTGAATGCTATAATATATCAAGTATATTTTTCTCTGACAAAAATGTTTCCATGTTCATACATGTTTGTTAATTTCAATTTGCATATATTTCTTTCAATTAACCTGTTATTTTAAAAATTTGTAGCTTTCGAAACATTTTTAAACTTCTTAAAAAGTAAAAGAAAAGGAACATGCACATTCAATAAACAAATTTAAAGGATTCGGGTAGCAAATAAGGAACCGGGAAGTAGAGCGTCGGGTGGGTACCCGATAACCCATGCTAACACTGCTATTTTTGCAGCTCAAGAAAAAGCAAAAATTGGCAAGTTTTACCTGACCAGGTTGTGAAGCCGAAAGTTTCTGTAGTGACTGCGCCAGGTAAACTTTTGCGTCTGGCACCGCCCCCTTGAAGGGGTCGGTTTCGTGCTTTCCGGCAAAAGCCAGCTTAGAGTAAGCAGTCTGGTAGCCTTCGATGTCTTCAATCTCGATGAAGTGTTCGTCGTCTGGGAGACTGTCGTCCTCTGGGAGCTCAAAGAGGCCGATCAGAGCCTGCAGGAAAGGAACCCTGAAATGATACAATATAACAGATACGGAATCAATAAACATCCATCCATCCATCATCAATCATAAAACTGATGGATTGTAAAATGGTTAACTTCTCCTATTGTAATTTGTGGAGAGGGTAAGTTGGAGAGGGGGGGGGGGGGAGAGGAAGCCCTGTGTTAAATTCCATTCTGGGATATATTTAAAATCCACCTCTGGATTTTGTTCTTCAATCATCTTTTTGATAATTCTTGGGGAAGTAAGAGTCCAACCATAGATGAGGGGGGCAGATGGGTGGGAGGGAGGGAGAGAGGAGTGAGAACAGTCATGGTGTGATGGTGTAAGAAATTGGAAGATTGTGCACACTTTAGAGAATGCCAAGATTTTCCTTACTGAGAAGTATTTCTCACGTTTTATGCTTGGCTCTGTTCCTTTTTGAATTAAAAGTGAAGGATCCTTTAAATCACTTGCTAACTTTCTGTGCCATTAAATGATCAGATCCCTAGAACGCCATGTCTCACCACATTATTTACCTCCGAGGGTTTAAAAAAAAATTAAACTTGAGGCGCAACTGGTACTTAAACTATAAAGTTTTCTCTTCTTGTGAAGTTTTGATGATCAAGCATTATTGGTCAATCTACTAATTTTCCATTGATTCTTTTCTGACCAGAATGGAGACCATGACTTTGATTATAAACCCTAAATATGGTAGCCTGTAAAATATTCTAATTTATTCACGAATGAAAATCTGACAGAATGTTAAAAAAAAATCAGTCGTATCCCTCACATTCAAACATCAAATTGTATTTGACTTATAATATAACATGCCTTGAACTCATCCAGTTATCAAATTTTAGAAGATTTCATTAAATTCATTTTTAATTGGCAAAGTAAATTATAGCACATTTATATAGAATGACCACATAATACATTTGCATATGTCATTAGCTCAATTATTACAAAAAAAGAAGATTTCTTTGGAAACCTCATTTCAATACCTTTCCAACAATGCATACGTTCCTATTGCCACAAGTGCCTGGATTTTGACTAATTAAAATTTATAAATAATTTCCCCAAGGACCTTTGTATATATAATGTACAGTAAGGGTTAATTATGTCTACAAAATTGCATATTGAGTTCCCACACCTTAAAATACATGTAGACTGCCCGTATCCTCAACAGCGTTGGAGACTTCAGAGAAGGAGAATTTTTTTTGGGTTTAGATAAGTCATATTTGGAGAAATTTTTCAACTTTGGAGAGCAGGTCACTGTCATTGTCTATTTTCGTCTTTTACAATTTTCTTTTAATATATTTATCCTTTAAATAGCAGGTTTCATAGTGATGTCTACTCCTCATTCCAGCTTCCATTAAAAATTGCATTATGTTTAATTCTTTATGAACTCTAATAACAGGTGTATGACAAATGCTTCCTCCCCTCCCCCCCACCCCTGCCCCCAACTTCATATCGACGACAGGGTATGGATGAGTTCAACAGACATCTTAGAACTTTGAATAAAAATTTGGGATTTGTGATAACGACAGTCTCTATGTTTTGACTTTGGTATTCGCTTCTGAAACTGTCGACTTCTGGTAGTGGGGCATATCTGATTGGAGACTGAGCATCTTATATTCCTCAATGTCATCAAAGCTTATTACTTCTTGGTATTATTATTGATGTTACTCTCTTACCAAAACTGTTTGTAATCTGGACTCAACATGGCCGGACATTCTGTTAATAGCTTTGTCATCCCTATGGCACAAATCTTCTTCTCCAAATTACCGGAGACTTTCTGAACGTCGGCTATGTAGAGCTTCTCCAACACCATTGCAAATAATCTGAGAAAATTTAAAAAAGGAAAAATAATTGTTAAGCATAATAATTATTGAAAGAGGATCTGATAGTGATAATCTGCTGGAAAGAAATTACAATGATATTAAAAAAAATTGATATCAAGTTCCAACATCAACATATTAAAAATCGATTTTGTAGGTTTTGCTGCAAAAAAACTCAACCCTTGAAAATACAAAACTTTGCATTTTTCAGTAAGTTACTTCACCATGATACTGAAAAAGCATTCCAAATAAATCGGGTTTCGACTGAAGAAAACTTTCCCAGACTGTACCAAACAGTTTTTTTCGAAATTGTCACCGGCAGTTTGACGAACGTTCCCTTTTGTACTTTCTACTGGTTTAGAACTGGCAACACTTTATGACCAGGATGGTTAATATGTGTTAAATATTTCCGACTGTCTTAGGTTTTGGTTTCAGACATAATGACTATTGCTTGCAACTGACAAACAAAAAATATTCAAAATAAAATATTCAAAATAAAATATTCAAAATAAAATATTCAAAACAAAATATTGACGAGATAAACCGACTAAATCATGTGAAATGTCGAATGCGGTCTTAGCGTTCCTTATTAACATTAACAGGATACCAAAAAGCCTGCAAGTTGATTTAATAAGAACACATTACATAAAAGAGAAAGAAAGAAAATGTTTAGTGGTTGCTGTTAAAGATTGCAAAATGACTGACTTAAGCAGAGCCAAGCCGAGTTAAGAGAGGCTCATCTATGTAAAGGCTCACAATAAGAAGCATCACCTCTGAGATTGCAGTTTTCTCTCTCGATCGAGTGCGGACAATAACACTTGTTTGTTTTATTAAAGCTACTTACTTGGTTTGGATACTGTCCACGACTTCCACCAGAGCAGAACCACCGTTTTTGGCAGCATACAAGCTCATAAAGACCAGGCACTCTGATGATGAGAGATAAAGATGACCATAATGAGTGGGTGATAGAATGCTCAGGGATGTAAGTGCAGCCAAAAAAAAAAACCGGAAAAATATTCGGAGACCCCAGGTGAATGCCGTCCTAACACATCCTACTCCTAGCTCTGACTACTTACACACTATCGTTACTGTATGTTAGGCTAGCTTAGAAGTATTAGCGCTAACACATCCTACCCCTAGTTCTTACTACTTACACACTATTGTTATGTTAGGCTAGCTCAAAGTTACGAATATGTCGCAGCGAACTACGGAATAAAAAACAGTCTCACATTCGAATGCGATCACAAATATCGACTTTCATATGCGTATCCCGTAGATTTCCGCCGCTCACAAATATCACAAGCGTTAATTCCAAAACTTATGTCGAGCACCAGCAGTTACGAAGATATTAATTAGCAGTCCAATCAACATGAATTAGGCAAGGTTTTTCAACGACAGAAATGAGCTATAGCGATTTGAAGTTCGCACGTACGCAACGATATTCACATGGCACAATGTTGTACAGTGCACAATGCGATGATGCGAAACTGGAAATGGTACTTTGAGTGATCGATGAGTGAAAATTGAAGTTAGCTTGCTGCAACGGGCCAGGCATTTTTGCCGCGTTGTGTCTTTGATATTCGAACAATTTTGTGGAACTTTATTGGAATTAAAAAAAAAAAACGGATTTCCGTAAAAATACGGAAGACTTATTGGAATTAAAAAAAAAAACGGATTTCCGTAAAAATCCGGAAGACTTACATCCCTGAATGCTAATCTACAAATGACGATACTGTTTCACCCAGACGATTGATCGTACCTACGTAAACCCTTGGCGACTTACCTTACCACCGATCACAACATATCCACGGCGACTGGAGATAATTTTACGCCTTACGACAGATGGTACCTTTATCCCTGAAAACTGGTGAAACTTGTGGTGTTGCAGTACAATGTCTGCTTGATCCAATTAATGTGAAGTTAAAAATTGCCCTTTTCAATGCATGTTTCTGTTACTTCTGAATGCAATCAGGTGGTGAAGTTACATGTTCTCCTAATCTGGGAAATGTTATTATAAGGGACCACAATCCCCATTTAGGTACTGTTTTTATCCTTCATGCTCTTTCTATATTCATCCATAAATGTAGAACAGCCCTGATTTTGGTTCTGATTTGAGAACAACTTGGCATCAACTTGAGACCAATTTTTGATATTCACTTTGAATGGAGGCTGTCGCACACCCCCACATATCTATCCTTCCCCCTCCTCCCCTCACCTGTTACATTACTGAGGTATCAACTTTTAACATTTGTTCACTGCATAAATTTGGATAAGTAAATCGTGCAACAACTTGTGATGTCACACATGGAAAATCCATCAAACTTTTGACTTGTTTATGACTTATTTATTTATGACTTATAAATGACACATTTAACACCCACCCTCCACAATCATACCTTTACCAAAATAAAATTATATTCCATTGCTCAGTTGGAATATTGTCCAAATTTGAATAATCATTTCACTTTTAAAGGCAACCAAGGAAGTTTTACTTGGTGTCTATGTATGTTAATATCACACTTTATTGTTTGTGATGACCTCATCCAGATACTAAGAATTATTTCAAATATCACATACATCTCAATAGCAGAACATACTATGACACTGCGACATGGATGAATGTACTTCACTTAGGTACCATGCACTTCACTTAGGTACCATGTACTTCATTTAAGTACCATGTACTTTACTTAGGTACCATGTACTTCACTTAGGTACCATGTATTTCACTTAGGTACCATGTATTTCACTTAGGTACCATGTACTTCACTTAGGTACAATGTACTTCACTTAGGTACCATGTATTTCACTTAGGTACCATGTATTTCACTTAGGCACCATGTATTTCACTTAGGTACCATGTATTTCACTTAGGTACCATGTATTTCACTTAGGCACCATGTACTTCACTTAGGTACCATGTACTTCACTTAGGTACCATGTATTTCACTATGGCACCATGCACTTCACTTAGGTACCATGTACTTCACTTAAGTACCATGTACTTTATTTAAATTCTTAGACACTGCTGTCCCCAGGGCATGCAGCCATTACAAATTTGTCATTATTTTTCAATATCCTTGCTGCTTTGGGTTTTTAGGCTAAAACATCCCAAAACTGTTGCAGTCATTTACTGTTGGTTGGGATGATATAAAGTTCTGATTAGTGCTGGTCTGCAAGACAGACCGAGTGTCCATCGTAGCAGACAGACCACCAAGCAGCTTAGCTTTCATCACTGATTATACCAACAACAGTTGAAAAGTTGGACTACAAACCTTTCACAAACTTTGTCGTCTTGAATTTTGAGAGCCTTGTGAAAAGTTTAATGAAGACAGTCTTGATGTATGGTGATAGAGCTGCCCTGTGTGTGACAAAGAGCGAAAATGTTACCCCAGAAGTGAAGAGAAAAATGGTCAAAATATATCGATTTTTGAATGATAATGTCCATAAAACTTGACCACACGGTATCAACAGTATTTTCTTTGAATCGTTACTATATATTATTTTGAGGGTAAGTTAAGGGTTTCACTTATTTCTAGAATCCCATCTTTAAAGGATTGGTTCAGTTGTCATACATGATCCAATATTTAAGAAACCCTTTCCAAACTACGTGGAACGTCAACAATAAAACTACACAGTTCTGATATGGCCATTATATTAGCCTGAAGAAAGAGTATCTGAAATTTTACGTATTCATGTGTTCCACTAAGCTCTGCATGATGTAGAAACCGTAATGGTCATTCGATTTGGAGGCGATCAGCTTCTGGAAAACCCCAAGGACTGGATTCTGAAATGACAAAATGTTAGAGGTTACGTTTATTAAGAGGGGGTTAACAAACCAAATTGTCGCCAGGGAATACAGAATTGTCTATTAACTCTAAAAGATGTTTGACCTTTTTCTCGACTGTGTCATAGGAGAGATTATTTCTCATTATATCATGTCAGACAATTTGTTATTTTTGTTGGGGAAGGACAAAAATTATCTTGACTCATGTCTACACAAACTACTAGCAGTCTCTTTAATGTAAAATCTATTAGACAGACTTCCCTTTGGTCCCATCAGTCAAACAAGTTTGCAACATAGAAAAATCTTCAGATAACCTTCAAAACTCTTTTTTGAATCTGGTCTATTGCTGAGTGTTTTGAAGAAACACGCTAGGGATGTATGCTGTCATGCTTGTATGGAAGGGGAACATAGCGGAGAGTAACCTGGCAGACGTGTGTTAAACAGATGCCTTTAATTCCCAGCTGTGACCAGTGTCTATTATAAACAGCAGGAATATTCAATGGTAGCCTATAGAAAAGTACGGTGGCTTAATAGGGACAACTAGGTAAAAATAATGATAAATGTTCCCAAATCTCAAAAGTTTGACTTTCTTAATTGTCCTCATAAGTCAAAATTTGGACTTTATCTCAAAATTTGACTTTTTATCCCAAAATGTTGACTTAAAAAGTCAAACTTTTGACCGGAAGTCAAACTTTTGACTTCTTATCTCAAGTTTTTCTTATTAAGCCACCGTAGAAAAGAATGGTAAGACATATAGATGCATAAGTTTAAAGTTTCAGCACTGTTTACATTTTCAGAGTTTGTATGAAAAAATGAACTAAAAGTATATCTCTTTTTCTATCGCTATCAACTCAACAGCAACTAGCCAAATTCTGTACATCTGCTTGACAAACCTGCACGGTGGCTACCCTAGGCTGTTTTCAGAAATAAAAAGATATGGTCACTGCCATCTTGAAATTTCTTGCACTTTCCTTCTACTTTCAAATTCCTGCGATGTAAAGTACTCCATATTTTTTTCCGCCCACTCACCAGTTTGTCTTGTGCAATGATGGAATTTGAACCCTTCTCTATAAATGCTTGAACGAGTCTGGTGAGTGCCGGGATGTTGCCGTGCCTCTCCCACAGAACGTGATTTAGCAGAAATGGGAAGAGCTCCACATAGGGTTGAGGGCAGTCGTCATGTATTTCCAGCATCATTGACATGATTTGAAATACATACGGGATGAATTCTGACGAAGAGGGAAAAGTAAAGGAGACAATAGTGTTCCATCTGTAAATTACACATCCACAGAATCAACTATCACGCACATCTTTTTTTACACCATGATGCATTAGTATTACAACACGCATTTGACATACATTTGACATGAATTGATATAGGTCACCTGCAATCGACGGCCGTCTTTGATTTCGACGTTTACGAATTTCACATTCAATCCTGGGTCTGTCCCTAGGCTAACAACCCTGCATTTAATCCACATCAAAGATTTGATACTTAAACTCTGTGCTCTTGTGTTGTGGTGGCAATTTTTTCCAGAAAATTTTGCAAAATTTTATTTTGCAATTTTCAAATGTTGCTGGTGGAGATTGATTAATTTGCTGAGCAACAAGTCCCAGTGCAAGCTTACTTTCATGCATTCTGATCTGTGATTCTGAACAGTGGGGGTCTGATGGGTCAATGTGCCAGTCCTCGAGGAAGATTCTGGGTCGGCCCACATGAGACCTATATTTGTCATACATCATCTTGTTCTTCCTACACAGCTCCTGCATGTTTTTAATTTCAGTTTTGCACATGCTTGCCCTATCACTATTCCGAGTTTGAGTCACTCCAAGATTAATGTATGTCATCCAGTTACAGAGTTGTTGACAATTGACAATTCATAACAATGGACGTTAAGTATGAATCTAAGAGACTGACTTTGGTCAGCTTGCGGCTTTGATAAGCCAATGATGGCTTCTTTGCGAGTTCCTGCTTGCAGGAGGATCTAAAATACATACATACATACATATATCACTAATTCCACTAGTAAGTCTTTGATCCAGACACTCCCCCGGTCCCAGCAGCTTAGGCACTAGAAACAGTTCAGAGGGGAGATATCCTGTGCCATCATTTTTAAACGAAAGTTTGCAGACCGCTAGTGTATACAGACCCTATTGCATTCCAACGTACCTTTGTTACCGATGTACCCTTACACACCACTGTGTGTTCATATAAGGAAACACAATATCCTTGTCATCAACAGATAACTTGAAGTGAGACTTATAAAAACACTTTGAAGTTTTCTGAGAGACATTGTATATTACAATGAATGAGAGAGAGTGCTTTCATGTATGCATGGTACATCTAGGTCATATAATTTTCTTTAGTAACGAAAACCAAACAGATACTTTCTATAATCCGTGACATTCATTTCTCTTCCCGAGTTTAATCATTCTTTTATCTCGTACGGTACCTTGAACGTCAGCTGTTAAGATATCCTGGAAAGGCGGAAACAGGGCCTCCTCGAAACTGGAGACGATCTGTGCGCTAGATTTGCTTCCTACTTTAATGGTTAGGCAGATGGTTTCAAACAGGTAATGGTTAAAATGAGGTTTACTGGGATTCTGTGGTCGACAAAGGAATAAATATGAAAACATAACAATAAACTTTGCTCCTTCATGGTTTCTTAAAAACAAATTACAGATTTTTTTTTTTTTTGCAGTTCTTACATAATTACATCCTATTTTTGCAATGTTTATTGCTTATTAAACAAAGACAAAGGAAATGGCAAAATGCTACGACAATAATAAAAGTACAATTTGAGGTGAAGCAAACCAGTCAACAGATATGAATGTTTGCAGCAGCTATGCAACACAGTATGTATACAAGTACCCTGTATTGTAACTAAAAGACTAACTACACTACACTTAATATATATATATATATATATATATATATATATATATATATACTTTTACTTCCAATCACTTACCTAATTCAATTATTGTATCTCACTCGAGATCCAGCCTTTCTCTAAATGCAGCATAGTTGTTTAACAGTTTTTCCGTTATTCCTATATATATATATATATATATATATATATATATATATATATATATACATATATTTCTATATATACTTCTTGCTGAGTGATGATTAAACTGCACAATCACTGATTTCATTGCATATTGACTAAAAGTTAGTAAACAACAGCACAAACATATTTATAGAAAACTTGGGAAACAAAACCGCCACAACCTTGGAGGATTTTTATAATCAGATTCAATCAGAAACCTAATCACAAATTTTGAATGAGATGGAAAAAAAAGAGATTCAATCAGAAACAATGTTTATCATTCAATGATTTTTTTTTTTGGTATCTCCTAAGTTGGACTGGCAACCCATTTTCTGCGGGGGCTCACAGTTTGGGGAGACAGATAGAAATATTTCATGACCTACAAATTTTTGAAGAGAAATTCAATAGCTATTTTGTCCATTATTTGTTACCTTGGCAACCATCACGAGTTTTGCCTTCAAAGTAGTGAGAATAATTGGAAGATACGGATTGACGAACTCCTTCAGAAGAGATATGACTCTAAGAATAGCTGTGAAAAAAAAAAAAAAAAAACAGAATTAAATTATAGGAAAATAGTTCAGAAAGAGGAGTGTTGTAAGCAAGAATAGTAATGTTCATGCAACATATATTACACCCAATCTGACATTACAGAGTTTTCATTCATTGTAAACATAGCTCATATGTACCTCATTACATCAATTTTCTGCAAATTGACGAGTTGAACACTTACTACCATCTTGACAAAATGACAAAATGAAAAAAAATTGATGCATTGACCAGATCCGTTATCTCGTCAAAACGTCAATTTTCTGAAATTTGTCACGTTACCATCTTGTCAACTTGCAGATAGTTGTCGTTTTATCAAGTCGGTAACTCGTCAATGCAATGTCCCTTCTACGCTTCCGTACACATGCAATGGAAAGAATTTGCTGTGTATGTGTGCAGTAAGCAGCTGGTCATTATATAGTCACAAGCCCCCCTCCCCCCCTTACCAATATGGGAATAAACTTGCCCTCAACATATGCCCTCTTCCAAGGTAACATCAAACTTGAGTCTAGGCCTGCAACCTATAGCTAACATTTACCTATTCTAGCCTCATTTGCGTATAACAATTGGGGCAAAAGTTGCAACCATAGGCAACTGGTGACATTATATACTAGCTCACTGTACCTGAACCGGTGGTGAGAATTTGCTAGTTACCTTTTAAATATTCTAAGCCTACCCATGTTATTATCACAGTTGGGCATAAAGTTAAGTAATATCCGAAGCATAAACTGCATTTCCGTGGACAAATGAATGCAATTTTTTTTGGCATGTATCCTTCACAGTAAAGAATATTTCCTCATAGACTATTTGCAAGCAAAGATATGAATAATTAGGTTAAAACAACTGGTACAGACCTTTCATAACATATTCGTTTTCGGATGACCCTTCGTGACTGAAAGCCCCAAAGAGATTATTAAGAAGCTGTTCTGTGTGCGGTTTAACATCATCTGCAGTTATTCTAGAAAGGATTGAAAATGAAAACAAATTTATTCATTAAAAGGAGAAGAAGTATCGATATCTAAATTTTCTTATTAATATTTCAAAATGTTACAAAACTGATGGGGTACTTCTTCTTCTGTAAGATGCAGTGAAAGAGCAAATAAACTAGAACACCGTTAACAGTGAAAAGACCAGTCTTTTTTTTTTAAGGAGCAGTTCTGCTCTTGTGCAAACTTCCATCAACATTTTGCATTGATTGCACAAAATGCGACGATAATTAAAATTGATCGACCAAAAACTCCTTGAAGACTTTTTCTTCAAGTGAAGAATTAACAACTGAGTGATAACATATTTCTTCTGATTTGAAAAGTTTGTTTCCAAGACACTGACAGGGAAGCCAAAACTTTTGGACATTCCCATAATTATTTGGAATAAATCTCCACAAGCCAGCTGATTAATGACATATTTATGGGATTTTGATGTTATTATGATACCAAAAGTTTTGTCAGATTTGACGAGAGATGTCTTAATATTTCTAGCCTGCCTAGCAGATTGATGAGAATATCACTGAGCACCGCTAGTACTATTGGTGGTGCTACATGGTGACCAGGTTTCTTCTAACTCAGAGTCAGTATACAAAACTCAGTTATTAGGCACAGCTAGCACTATTGGTGATGCTACATGCTGTCCAGATTTCCTTCTGACTCAAGAGTCTGTATACAAAACTCTTGTTTATTTTGTATTTTAAATGATCAAGGTGTATTAAGACCCAGTCTCACAACAGCCTTGTGTGTTTAGGTTCTGCTGACTCACACTTGTTTTCCATTGTGCCGGACTAGGACTACCTTCTCTATACCGCTACACAAAACTCTTTGTTTATTTTGTATTTTAAATGATCAAGGTCTATTAAGACCCAGTCTCACAAAGCCTTGTGACATTAGGTTCTGTTGACTCACACTTAATTTCCGTCGTGCCGGACTAAGACCACCTTCTCTATTCCGCTATACCAACTCTTGTTTATTTTGTATTTTAAATGATCAAGGTCTATTAAGACCCAGTCTCACAAAGCCTTGTGTTATTAGGTCCTATTGACTCACACTTGTTTTCCATCGTGCCGGACTAGCACCACCTTCTCTATTCCGCTGGCCGCGTACGTGTGTACCACCTGGCTCTCTGCCTTCAGTAGATTCATGAAGCAGGGCAAACTCGAGAGGAGCACCTCCCGGGGTAGAACCTGGCGGAAGGTCATGATGTATTTGATTGCGTCGGCTTTCAAGACTGGGGTCTCGTTCACTGTGCGAGAACCAAATGGAAAGAATGAATGTTAAAAGTTTGAAAGAGACATGAGAAAACATTCTTAAACTTTAACTGTCAGGGTTTGATGTGTGGTTTACTTCACTCATAACATAGGGTCATCAAGGCCCATCTGGTTTATAATTGTGGTACTATTTGGCAATCTACTTCTGTTTAGCATTGTCATAATATCATTTTTGCAGATTCTTTACCACTGATGATAACTGTTTTCATACCCTACCTCTTCACTACGATGCCTCAAGAGTCAAAGTAAATATAAATACCAAAAACTTAAAAAGTATGACATTTTCTCATTCGGTTTCTAAGAGTATTTCGTCCAATTTGGAGTCCTGTTTTAAGTGTTTACAGTTTGGTCGCCCATGTTGTTTACTAAACATTTGAAACAAACCTGATGGAGCCTCCAGGTCCTGGATGATGTTAGATTTGAAGAAGTCTGTTATGTTCACCAACTGGCTGACTTCTGTAGTTCCATGCTGTATGTATAAAGAGAATATATTCAATTAAGGATACGACACCCAGGGATAGAGAACAAACTTAACTCTCAAGACTGAGAGCTTTATTGGTTGGAAATGACGAGGAAAGCTGTTGTTATGTAAATGAATGATGTACAACAGTGAATATCTAGTTATGAATATGTGACGACATGTAAACTCTCACCATAAGGTAAGATTTTTGATGGGTTCCTATAACTGAACGGAAATGTGGTATTCTATCTGGTTTTCATACTTATAGGTTGGCAAATAATTTGTGTAAGCAACTGTTTGAGTTGAAATTGATCAATATTTCACTGCTTGTCCGTAGTAAAATAAAATGGTAAATCATTAGTTTGTTTAGTCAAGTTTCACTTCAAGTAGTGAAGCAAAAGTAAAAAAAGGTTGAAATTATAACATTTGTTTTATTTTACTTTCTATGAAAAAGAAAAATGTCGGGTCGACGAGATGTTCAGGACTGAACTAAATTTGTTAATTACAGCAGATAAGCAGTCTGTTTAGAACACTGCCTCCCATAGAGCATGATGTTACCTACCTTCTGTGTCTTGGACTTGGTGGCCAGTGAAGTGACCAAGTATATCGCTGTGTCTTTGTCCTTCCAATTCTTTGTCACATCTTGGCTATAGTTCTAACATAGAAAAAAAAGAAAAGAATAAGAAAGGGCAGAATAATAAGAAAGCTAGGGAAGTACAAAGTCTATTAATACCATGTACATTGTTCATACCTTAATACCATGTATATTGTTCATTCCTTAATACCAGCTATATTCTGCATAACTTAATACCATGTACATTGTTTATACCTTAATACCATGTATATTGTTTATACCTTAATACCAAGTATATTCTTTATACCTTAATACAATGTACATTGTTTAAACCTTAACACCATGTATAATGTTCATACCTCTACACCATGTATATTGTTTATACCTTAATACCATGTATACTGACCATATCTTACTACCATGCATATTGTTCACACCTTAATATCATGTATAAATTGTTTATAACTTAATACCATATATATTTTTAATACCATGTATACATACAAATTTGAAGCAGCATTTAGATATGAATCCAAAGCATTTTGATGTGATGTCTGCATTATAGAATACAGTTAATACTGTTCAACTTTCACTTAAAATTATCACAAACAATTTTCAAGATATAATTAGCAAAATAATTGAGGAATTTCCATTCAATTTTCAACATGATGCAACATTTTCATACCAGTTCTAATGACATGTTCACAGCTTTCACATAATTCAAATTTGTAATTCCCACCTTTAGTTTTGAAAGGAACCTGAAAAGTCAAGCCTAGTGACTTACCAGACAAAAAAATACTTCATAATTCTCCCTATGATATGAAATAGCAGAAGGAATAAAAAAAAGAAAAAAAAGTATTGACCCTGTGAGATTGTTTGTCAATTCAGTACATTGGAAACTTTGAACTGAATATTTCTTAGTAATTACCTGAAGTAAAACACCAACGTAACCGCTAAAGATTTGAGTGACCTGTGCCTCGAAAAATTTACACAGTGACCTGACCAGGTCACATGCTGCACGTCTTCTGGTGTCAATATCTAGATGGAGACAAATATGGGCAAGAAGTATAATGTAATTTAGCATTTAGTAGGTAATTGAAAATAGTTACTATATTAGGTAATGGGAAATAGTTAATTATATTAGGTAATTGGTAAATAGATAATTATATTAGGTAATTGGTAAATAGTTATAGTAGGTAATTGGTAAATAGTTATTATAGAAGTAAACCATTATTTATAGTTTTTACAGTAAGTAAATCATGCATAGATATACACCATAGTAATTAAACCATACATATATATATATATACTATATAACAAAGTAAACCATGTATATATATACCATAGTAAGTAAACCATGCATTTAGATACCATATTATTTCAAATAAACCATGTAAATATATCATAGTAGGTAAACCATGCATATATATACCATAGAATAACAAAGTAAACCATATGTATATGTATCATAGTAAGTGAACCATGCATATATATATATATGTACCATAGCATAACAAAGTAGGTAAACCATGCATATATATACCATAGAATAACAAAGTAAACCATATGTATATGTATCATAGTAAGTGAACCATGCATATATATATATATGTACCATAGCATAACAAAGTAGGTAAACCATGCATATATATACCATAGAATAACAAAGTAAACCATATGTATATGTATCATAGTAAGTGAACCATGCATATATATATATATGTACCATAGCATAACAAAGTAGGTAAACCATGCATATATATACCATAGAATAACAAAGTAAACCATATGTATATGTATCATAGTAAGTGAACCATGCATATATATATATATGTACCATAGCATAACAAAGTAGGTAAACCATGCATATATATACCATAGAATAACAAAGTAAACCATGTATATGTATCATAGTAAGTGAACCATGCATATATATATATATATGTACCATAGCATAACAAAGTAAAACCATGCATATCTATATACCATAGTTTAACAAATCAAGCCATGTACGTAACATATTACAACAAAGTAAGACATGCATACCAAACTATAACAATGTAAAATGTGTATGCACCATGTTATAACAAAGTGAAACATGCATTTATGATAGTGAAACAAAATAAAACATGCATATAATCAATTAAACTATATATAACAAAGTAAGGCTTGCATATAACATAGTTTAACAAAGTAAAAGTGTATGTACCATGGTGTAACAAAGTAAATCATGCACATACCATAGTATTACAAAGTGAAACATACATAAATTTATGATAGTAAAACATGCATATACCAATTAAACTATATATATACCATGGTATACCAAAGTAAGGCTCGTATATATCATAGTTTAACAACGTAAACCGCACATACCACAGTATAACAAAGTAAGTATACCATTGTGCAGCTAGGTAATGATAAGTATACTGTAGTATAAGTAAGTATATAATTAGTAGTAGCTATGATAAGTATACTGTAGTATAAGTAAGTATATAATTAGTAGTAGCTATGATAAGTATACTGTAGTATAAGTAAGTATATAATTAGTAGTAGCTATGATAAGTATACTGTAGTATAAGTAAGTATATAATTAGTAGTAGCTAGTAGTAGCTATGATAAGTATACTGTAGTATATGTAAGTATATAATTAAGTACATTACTAAGTACTGTAGCTAAGACAACAACTTACCTGATCCTTCTATATCTCTTCTGATGTATTCTTCAGCATTCATTTCAAAGAGTTCTTCATCAGCATCTGTGAAATCACAAAAAAAATAAGTACCTCAGCAGATATTACAGAAAATACACAGGTGATGGGATGATTTTTTTTATTTTTTACTGCTTTTTACTGTTTAATGTATTTACTGTTTTTTGTCATTGTATAGTCTAGATTGTTTGTAAAGCGCACAGATGCATCGCGCATAGTGCGCTATATAAGATTTTATTTACATTACATTACATTTACATTTTAGCATTTCTTTAAAGTCGATAAAACAAAACAAATTAGGATAAGTTCATCATATATCAACAGGTAAACAGATACCCCTTTAACAATTGACAAAAAATCCAAAAGGTTGCCAACATGTGAAGATCTTAAAATGATGTTATTTGATAACCAAGGAGCCAATTTTCCATATTGTTTGTGTCAATCACACTTGTTATTTATAAGTATTCTTCTTCAGACTAGGACATTTTCATGGGCAACTTCTTGTTGCTACCAAGTTGAGCTTCCTCCTGGTACCTCCCGACAACCCCCCCCCCCGTCATAAGCCTCAGCTAAGTCAAAAAATCTCACCTCTGAATGCCATATTTGGCAAGATAATCTTCTCACAGATCTGTTTCATAGCCTCGGCTGACTCAAACAGTTGCTTGTATTGTTGTCTGTCCGCTACCAATGCAAGGAATCCTATGGCATTACTCACAAGCTGGCAAGACAAGAAGTAAACAGAAAAACCACAAGTGATAGTCAATTAAATTCATTACAATATACTCCATTATTGTCATCTCAGGTTATGAATATTTCAAAGGTCAATTTATAAAAAATTTAAAAAAATTAAAAGCTTCTTTTGTGAAAATAAATTCACCAATCTTAGAGGTGATACTGTTGAGGAGAGCATCATGATGTCCACTCAGAGATTTGCAATAATTTTGAAGGGTCAGTGACATCCATACAATAAGGATCAATTAGGGTCAGTACATTCGTAATATTCTCAACATTAGATGGACCAATAACAATTGGTTAGATCAAACGATGAGCTCTACAATGAAATCAACCAAACACCTTGGTCATCCATAGTCGCACATAGAAGACTGAGATTTTTCGGTCATGTAGCAAGACTCCAGGAGGACGCTCCAGCAAAGGTTGCTTTAAAAGAAGCACTGAGACATACTGCTAAACCGGTAGGAAGGCCCGTGACTACCTTGCTTGAAAAATAAAGTCGCAATTTAAGGACGTTAACATTAACAATTGCAAGGAAGCAATAAACCTTGCACAAGATCGTGATACGTGCCGGAGGTTAATCACTGAGCATGTCGGATAGACGAGACTCAACTTACTATTACTACTAGTTCCATCCATCATAGTTGAGGCAATATCTCTTGAAGCATGGGGGGTCCTGAATGGTCACCGAGTGATTTATTAAATTCATTAATACCAATCCATTGATTGGCCATGCCTGGTCTATGGTGGTCAGAATGAATATATTACTAAATCTCGGCCTGAAACTCAATAAACATCTGACTCACCAAATCATACTTGACTTGTATTCCGGTCGATATCAACAGACTCCAAACAGCAGTCACAAAATTGGGCAGAAACGGTTGGAATTCTTCGTCGTATTTTTGGGCGTAGAGGGCGACATTATCACACACTTGGGATTTGAGAAACTCCATGGGTCCAGCTTCATCTTCGTCCTATGTAAACAAAAAAATAGCAAAAAGTCTGAAAAATAATTGTTAAAATGTCATATTTTGAGATAAAAAGAAGGAAAAAGGATCATGGAGAAAACGATATAAACACAAATTTTTGCGAGGGCGCTACCATCAGCACAAAGTCAATCACTGATAAGTTTGCCATGCAACTGGCCGTTTCCAATTTACTGGTTCTGTTTGTCGATTAAAACTGAGCGTGTCGCAGTCTGAAACCAAGACAAAAGGAACATACTAATTAATCTCTCTTAACGACATTAGGGTGAATTGTTCCTGGAATTGGGAATGAACAACCCAGTCGCAAAACAGACCGACCCAATGTTGCAAGCTTGTGCTCCAAGTTGGATCTCTATTAAATATCCCAAGTTATAAATCTAGATCGGTTGCGTGGGGACTGTGATATGAGCTTCTATCCTTCTTGACTTCCTTCATTCTCTGTTAAAATTGACCTTTGACCTGCATACATTTCTTATCCTACAGTACTCATCTTTCTGCGACTGCTGGTTGACATTCGCTACACTGACTTCAAATGTTACATAACAAATTTGTGAATACCTGTTCCAATTACTAGTTTACCTACCAGGTTGAAGAACTTACCAAAGAACAGAAGGTTAAATCACATTTATTTATCCCCACCTAGAACCAAAAATCCTTACTTTTCTGCGCATTCACTAAAGAGTTTGTGTAAGAGAATGTGTAAAAGTAAGTGGGCGTGAAGTTTTGATCCTAGCAGGATCTTCTTCACAGGCTGAATAACAAGTAACAGTAACAGAAGGGACTAGTACAGAATACAGACAGGTTAATGAACATAGTGAACACAAAGAGATAGATGTAAGAGGATTGGTAGACAAGGGATTGAAACGTCAGGCCCACTTACTTTTACTTGTTCTTATGAATCCTGTCAGGATGTTTTAAATGCACATTTAACAACATTTATGACAAGTTTCTCACATTTATATATTTATTCCCTATTACTAGTCACATCACTACAACCTTGAAGCTGTTTGCCTGATATTGTTTCTCCAGGAGGGAGAGAGGGCTTGCACTTCTTACCTTGGTATGGAGAAGAGGATTGTCTTTGGTGAGGAGAGTCAGAAAATGTGTCATCCATGTTTCCATGTTATCTTCAAAGAATTCGGGCAAATCCTTTGAGATAAAAAATAGAAATAACAAAAAAAGGTAAATTACACATGTATGCAAGTATGAACGAGACGAGACAAAAATGTGCTTTCAGGTATGCAAACGAACATAAACTTTTCACTTAATTAGTATCTCCTTCATTATAATTCATCTTCTTAGTTTTTTTTATGGGGGGATGGGAGAGGGGAACATACTGTGGGAGTGGGGATGGGTGAGGGGAACATACTGTGGGAGGGGATGGGTGGGGAACATACTGTGGGAGGGGGATGGGAGAAGGGAACATTCTGTGGGAGGGGTGAGGAATTTGTCATTAAACTCTTTGTCTCTTAACAATTTACTTCTGTCCAGATTCAAACTGGAATTTTGACCAAATTATTAAGAGGGTCAATCCATGCCAAATCAACAGTGGCCTCCACGTCGACCCTCTCAGAATCGCCTGAAATTGATATGGTGTCTTGCCATATGTCTCAAAGGATGAAATTGGGCAAAAAAAAAATTGAAAACTTTTTCCTTGCTAGGATACGGCCCCGCCTAGCAACCAAATCCAGATTGCATTTTAAGAGCCCTAAATTTGTGTCAAGTTTGGAGGCATCTTTTGCATATATGTAAAGTATTTTATGTCTGATATTGCAGATATTATGGAAGACATGTGGCCAGTCTTCGAATTTAGCTAATTTTGAGGAAAATTTTTGGTCTCAATTTTTCGTAACAAGTAATTAAAATGGCAGAAAATGAGATAGGGGCCTTTTCTGGCCCTACTTTGAGTGTGCTCTATATTCACAAGCAAAGGCATGTTTGAGTTTTAATTTCCATAAGATCTTTGTCCAGTGGTAGTTGTACGGGAAAAGTGCCAAAAAAAAGTCAAGCGAGTCGTACATTTTACGAACAGCGCCCTCAAACTTAAGAAATCTCACTTCTGGCCCTAATTGGGGGTCCATTTTGGGCCTGTGGGTATATTTTTATTTCTTTTTAAATAGCATTTTTCAGGAGCGTATTGACACTATTTTTAAAAACTCAAGTCAAAAAGTTGTGTATTTTGTGTTATCTACTCAAATTTATGTAATATAACTTAGGCATTGCAAAACTAAGCACTATTGTACAGCAAAATCACATTAAATTCATATCTTAGATGATTCAATTACACCTTTTAATACATTGTGATGTTTTAATGTAAATCAACAAATAGTTAATTACCTGTAGGTGAGTCACAAATATTGATACTTTTTATTGATGTAACACTACAACTAAAACAACAATGAAAATTAGCATTCATAGCCATTCGATAGCATACACACGTTAACATCATTTCCAGGCCAAGTAAATAGGATACCACTCACTTGATAATTGAGACTGTAGAAGACTTTCGCTATGAGTGTGAGGGAACTGTACAAGATCTTCACAGCATTCAAGTCCTTTTCATGAGTCACCAGTTGTGACATAGTAGCCTGGAAGGGAAATTGTAAACGTTATAAGTCCATTACACTGCAACCTAACATAACACTTATTTATTTGTGGTGTAAGCTGTGGTGTCCTTATTGTGCTCTTGTATAGTCCACCATGTACAGTAGTCAATACCATGTATTTAGAATCATATAATATATCTGTACTGGATTCAACCCCGTACTGATCACCCGATTCTCGATGTTCAGGGATCTGGTGTACTGATACATACTTGAAACACTGTTAAACTGTTTAGACTGGACATAATGTGGATTGATAATATGTACACTCTGCCATACCTGCCATTTCACTCATCACACACAAGGATTCTAGCTGATTGCAGTTGTGCACTTCAAGATCAAGACAGAGCTAATAATAAAACTATATATATACCAGCACCTGTAAGATTGTGTCCCATTATTTTATTTGGACTAACCCATTGACTTCCCTGATGAAAGGGGATGTTCATCTTTGTGCCTTGAGTCAAGAATAATCCAGAACAAAGTAAAAAGTCCTCCAGCCCAAATCATAACCCCCCCCACCCCTGGCTAAAAATAAGGGGTTAATCAACGGTCTAGCGTGCGTTACTCACATGATTAATGCACGATCGGGGGATAATGCAAGCGATGCACGAGGGCGGAGCCCGAGTGCATCCAGCGATAGCATTAACACCCGGAGTGCATTAATCATGTGAGTAACGCACGCTAGACCGTTGATTAACCCCGTTCATTCATACACTACCATTTGTGTGGGGAAAAATCATAAAACAAAACATTTTTGGTTACATATAACCGAACATTTACTAAAGTGATGCCCCGTAAGTCGAATTAACGATTAACAACCAGCATAACAATAATGTACATGTGCAATTATAAAGTAATACTGAACGATAGTGAATAATTATAAAGGAAACGTCTTTGAAAGGTTGTCATTCATAAAAGATAAACCATAATAACATTTTAACTAATGTTTGGCAATATTGCGGCCATAAAACTATTTTTGAAAGGTCTCAATAACAAGGAACTACAAACAATTACTAGTTGACTTCGTCATATCCATACCCTACAGCTTCTGGTTCCCATAGCAACCATTCTAGGGACAAATATGTACGTATGGTATACAGTCATACGATAACATAGTAGGCCTTGTATTGAACACGTACACTCACTTGAACGTACACACTACACAGTGCTTGGCAGTGCGGTCGTTTAACTTTAAATTTATAACACTATGAGCAACATAACGGCCTTGCGAACATTTAATTACGGACAGATACTGGATATATTTAAACTCAAAGCATCCACAACTGTTTGGTGTTTTAATACGGATATAACTATGAATTTTGGAAGTAAACATTCACAGGATTTTGGAAAGAACATTTGGAAAACAGTTTGGACATGTTAGACGTTTCAGCCCTAACAGCAGCAGTAACGTTAATGTCATTGTTGGAGGCAACAGCTGTGCAGCCTACACTTTGGCCTAGACTCGAGTGCGGATCCATGTTTTCGCGTCCTTTACCTCTGATAGCATCTTGCAAGACTTTTGAACAAGATCATTTCTGTGAATTAAGTCTTTCTCAACCAGGTTAGCAAAGCTTCCATTGTTTTCCTGAGTGTCTACCTCGTCTAAAGTGCGCAAATCGAAGTTCAAATCAAACGTTATATTAGCCATTTTGTGTTTTTGATGTATTTCGATAGCTCATCAAAGCAGACGACAAAACATGGTAACAATTGTATTCATCCGCCGGTAATTTTACCGTGCGTTACTCACAGGATTAACCACGGTCAGCTGACCTGAATGGACCAATAGGATTTAGGAATCTTTACTCAGTATGAATGAAATAATGATAAAATGCATAAAAAATGATAAATAAATGAATACATCATAAACAGATAAATAAATACACTTTTATGATACTTACAACAAAGAGATCCATGAGGGGCTTCGCAAAATTATCCAGAACCAATTTGATTTCCGTCCACAGTTCGTTGGATTTGAACTCGTGGCGATATCTAGAAAATGAAATTCCATCGACTAGGCTGAATACTGATTTCATTCATTGCATACTATCTGAATACAGCATTACTCCAGTGAAAATAAATACTAATTGCTGTGCTGAGTTTGAATACATCTTAACTGATATTATTTGAAGAAAACAGAGAGTCTCAAGCAAGAGTGTGAGCTTTTTCTGCTGAAAATTTAACCAAAGCCTATCGTTGATGGACTCCTGTCAGAGACAAACCCATCTCATCATAACACTTTTGTAGAGAGTTATTTCATTTCATTTATTTATTTTTGTTCTATCACAACATAAGTATGACATATGACATAGAAGGAGATAAGAAACAAAACTTGTGAAAGGAAGTGTACTAAAAAACCCTATAGGGCTTGTCAGGTAGTGACACTCCCTGAAAAAATACAGAACTTTACAATTAGAAAAGAGAACCAAAAAACAAAACAAACAGAACCACCCCTTACTCTCCCTTTCCCAACCCCCTCCCCCCCCAAGTTTCATTTCACAGTTCTAGTACATGTTGATGAAGTGCTTTTGTAAGCTTTTTCTAAAAGCAATTAAAGAAGGCATCGCCTTTAAGGTGAAAGGTAGGGGATTATAAAGTGCGATGATCTAAGCAATTTACCATAACAAGTTACGGTTATGTCTCATTTTGACTACTAAATTTCTATATAGTCATTACAAGTTATCGGGAATGCTAATTTATGATGATGACATTGAAGGTCATTCCATCTTTAGCAAAACTTGTTTCGTTGAAAGGATCTGCAGAAAGGTATTCAAATTTAGGCAATTTTTGTGTACTTTTTGTGTAAAGTGTTCAGAGATATATCTAGTTTTATGTAAAATGCTACACAATACATATGATTATTTTTCTGATTATTAATCAACGTATCAAAGAGAGATAACACAGACTACATTATCCAGTGCAGTTGTATGTATACATATACTATGCTTGGGATCACTAATCGCTAAGCCCACAATGTAACAATTCAATACCATTACAGTCTACTACACCAATGGACACCTGCATGATGTGCTTAATGCAAGGTGTATATATCGTAAACTTTACAATGAAACAAAAAACTTACCTTTTGAAAAGTGAATGTGCTGTTCTGAGGATGCCATTGATCACTGGGAAATTTCCTGTCAGGAATTTGGATGTCATTTGCTGCATGAGATCGGGCCATTGGTATGGGAAATCTTCTCGACCGATAAAACCGATTGCGTCGCTCAGCTAAAAGTTATGTTTCAGAGAGAAAGGAAAGAAAGGTAGCACCGATTACAAAACTGGATTGGCTAGACAGGTCTTTACCAAACAAAATGTCATCCAACCATAACCTATGATTGCGTTCAAATGAATATTCATGTCAAATAAGTCCTATCTATTGGCTCTAAAGATCTTAAATGAATATATGAATATCAATTGCAAGCTCACTGCCATGAAGACGAGGTAGCACCAAACTAGTGGATTCCCCTAGGCAGGTCCTCAAGTTAACCAAATGTAAATGCATGGAATGATGACAAATGACTGACTCAATGAATATTCATAGGGGTGAAACTTTCATTGGCTATAATAATCTGAAAATAAACTTGTCAATGTCAATAGAAGACTTGTCGGCTACTGACATGAAGTTCATGAAAGCTGGGCTACAAACAGGTTGCTCATTCTTCATGAATTAATAATATACCTTACATTGACATTTGACCTTCATTCCTGCCAATGACTATCAAATCTACAAGTGTAAACCTTTTGAGCAGGTTGCTCATTCTTCATGAATGAACAGTATTCCTAACATTGACATTAAGGTATGATAATTAATTCATAAGAATGAGCAACCTGCTCTGGCCTTCATTCTTGCCAATGACTATCAAATCTACAAGTATAAATCTTCGATCAGGTTGCTCATTCTTCATGAATTAATAATATACCTTGCATTGATATTTGACCTTCATTCCAGCCAATGACTATCAAATCTACAAGTGTAATCATTTGAGCATGTTTTAGTTTTGCTGTTAAACAGCTCATACCGTACAAGACATTATTTAAATTACCCAATGAGAGGGAGAGTTCTGAATATGCTCAACTTGACCGTCTTGAACTAGTTTCTGATAGCGATCAAATCCAACAGTTTGCAGATCTGAGTGTTTTCAACAACTTTTCTTCAGTCAATGACTGAAGCTTGATTGAGTCACATGTAATATTATTCCTCCTTTCATTGGTTAAATTTTGTTATAAAATGAGCAGAACCTTCGCTTTCTGCCGCCTGCTAATTGGTAAAGCCTTACATTTTGAGTTTCTTCCCTGACTGAAATTAACGCAACTTAAAGCATATATGCAAAAAATCTTGATCAATGGCAACTTTTATTCCCACAGGCAATATACGATTGTCTGCAACTTTCCATGTTACGAAAGTCCAGCTGAGTCGAGTCACATTCGATTGGGCAGTGTTTGGCCGGCTTAAACGGAACGAACGAACAGATTGGGGCAAACCTCTTCAGACTAAGAAAAGTCCTGTGTTGTTAAATATTACCCATACAAAACAATAATTTCCTGACACACCATTCCCTTTTTTGACCTCACCTGTCTTTGCAGCTGTTCCGGCACGCTAAGCATCAGATCTATGATTTGTTTCTTTATAAGTCCTCTATCTTCTTCACAAATTTTTGTAGGCTCTCCTTCAATCTATGACAAGCAGAAAGGTTGAACTACATGAAATGAGAAATGTCATCAAAAATGATTCCCAGTCCTGACTTCGGTCAGCTTGCGGCTTTGATAAGCCAATGATGGCTTCTCCGCGAGTTCCTGCTTGCAGGAGGATCTAAAATACATACAAACATACTTTAAATGAGTACTGGGTGACTTATCTAGTGGCACCCTAGGTATATATATATATATACGGCCGTAACTGGAATCCTTTGAAAATGAACACTCACAATCCTCCAAGATCGCTTGACAAAGTTCTTGAAAGTGATGGCTGCAGCTTGCCTGACGGTCATGTCCATGGACTCCTGGCTCACTAACGTCAGCAGGAGAATGGAATAATTATTGTAGCCTTCAACACCTTCCAGAAACTTCTCCGCTGTTGGTTTAATCAAGAAACAAATATGAATTCCAAGAATCAATCAAATTGCTATAAATTTCATATAAATATATACATATTAATAGAGAAAACCAGAGAAATAAGATATGACTCATAATTGAAAAATAAAGGAGTATATAATGTTTTAGAAAATATATTGGAATTTTCGGTCCCCCCGGGACCTTCGTCAGCAGTACTTGGCAATCGAATGGAAAGTACAAACTGTAACACAATGAAAGTATGACGGTGATGTGAGACTTAATATGAAAGATCCAATCGATTTCTTTACGTTTATGCTCAGTATGACAGTAGCGGATTTGAAGTTTGAGGCAATTAAAATACATTTAGGTTTTTGAGAGAATGACATATATACATATATATATTTCTGGTATACAAAATGTCAGATGCTTAAAATTCTGTAAAAGTTACACAATACTGAACTACAATGAACAATGCAAGGACATACCTAATAGACTAGTATATTCGATCATAGCCAAAACCTAAATAAAAAAACATGCTTGCAATTCAAATAATGGGAAAAAATGAAAAGAAAAGAAAAATTGCTCTGAATTTTGCTAATATATCACTTCAAACAAACCTAGTGGTTAATGGATGACATTAGAGGAGAATTTTAGTCTTCATAAGTCATGAAAAAAGGAACAATTTGAGAGCTGGTAATATTTCTATGATCCCTGTTTCGGCTTTCAAGATATATCACATAAATTAAAATGTGCTTTGTCTCTGGAAATTGAATGCTTCTTTAAAGGCTCAATTGATGACACCGTCATCTCCTCAGCCCAGACTTAAATGATAACGTTCACCCGTTTTTTTATTAGTTCCAATTTCTCAACAAAAAACACATTCTTCTGACTTCCTTGGATGACATTCTACACTAGTATGTGTCCACGATCATTTTGTAATGCACCGTGAACATGTTATGCGAGTCCATGACACTCTCTTATGTTTTCTCATTGAGTTTTGCATTGCATCTGAGGAAATGACCTACTAGTCTCTGTGCTAGACTAAGTGATCCAGCCACTTTTATTGGTGAGCCTTAGATGTTTAAATGGTCGATTCTCGAGAAAATCAAAGTGGTGGATGAAATACAATCCCTGACTGGTAACAGTGTTTTCTAAGCAGTCTACAACAAATGAAAAATTAATTCTCTGTCTCAAGTCATCTTTTAAGTTGACCTGATACTACTAAACTCTAAATTTAGTTACGGATATTAATATTATTGTAACACAAAGTTTCAACTGCATACTGTGTGGCCAAGGATCAAGTACAACTTTATTAGGGATGTGCACACGCTGCACTAAAAATTACCGCCCAGTACTGTCTTAAAAATCGTGAATCCCGCCCAGCACTGTTATCATCTAAAATGCTGACATTCCTAACATTATATTCAACATCTAAATTGGGCCACTTGTGTATGTGCTTAAAAAGCTACACAAGTGCCAGCATTTGGTATCTGAGCACCTTCAAAAATCGAAAAATGTCACCCCTCCCTTTAGACCCCTGCCCAGGACGGCGATCAGTATACCCGGCACTCAGGAAAACCTGGGCCCCTCCCTGCTTTATTATTAGCTACAACCATGAAAACGGCAGGTCTTACGTTAATATTTTCCAACCCTTCAGGGGTAAAACAAGGTACTCTAGCTTGGAAAGTATATTTTTTTTAATATGACTAAAAAAGAGATGACTTTTTGTTATTTGCTTTCTCATCCTGAAGTCATAAATATTTACCTGCTCGTCTCTCAATCTGGACCGGGTTTAAGGTCTGTTGGAGATATTGGACCATGGTGGTCATATTCTCCTCGGTGGCTTCCAGTCTGTTCATGATGAAGCAGATGCTCGACAAATATATGCTGAGGGATCGACTATAAAAAAAAAACAGTTGCATATGATTACATACATACATACATACAAATGGTGAAAGAGGAGACATTTACACCCGGTCTATGATATATATTAATTTTACATATCTCGCAAGGCACAGAACACAGGCTTTATCACAGAATCAGTTTTATTTCCAATTTTCTGGATACTACTTACCTCAGTTTAAAGTACATATAATTTAAAACTAAGCTGTTCATTGTTAGGCATTCTAGAAACGGGGATTTGCCGAACGTAGTTTGTTTCATAATATCGACAGTTTTGTAAGGGAAATCTATTCAATATTATTTTTTTAGCAACATGCGTTTTGTCAGTAAGTACATTTCAGTTTTTTGTAAAGCATTGGTGAAATTTTCAGTTGCAAAAACTGATCGCCACAGTATTATAGGGCTGGCGACTAGCATTAATTTTTCCAGAAATTCTCATCGCCAGCCGAGAATTGTGGTCGCCAATGCGACCATGGCGACTGTAATTAAAAAGGGTTGTGCACTATCACGATAGTTTTTGCTATTTTGCCATCACTTGGTCGTAGTTCTCCCGGTGTACTCCTCTGGGTAATGGATTACCCTGCCTTTGTTTTAGGATTTTGTGGAAAGCGAATCCATGACCACGTCACTTATATTGTGAAAATATTTTGTGCTAGATACCTTTTAATTTTGAACTTCAGAAGATCTGTTGTGGATAGTCAATAAGCTGTCTAAATTGTGATTTGATTAGTTTATTGCTTAATTAATAACTATAATTAACATCCCCCTATCAGCCCACTACGATTTCACCAAAAGTCTCCCACAACATGCCAAGTGTTGTATTTAATGGAATATTGTGAAAGTTCTTAAAGAGAAATAAGTTAGGCCTATGAGTAATGGCTTCAAGTCACTCAAATAATGTGAATTGTAATGAGAATGCCAATTGCACCGAATCCTCACTTGACAGTTCAAAACTAAGTCTTCAAAGTATGTCGTCTGATTGGTTGATTAACTGACAGACGAACTGAGGGTACATAGCTAGTATTACCCTGATTGCTAGGTCTAGGCAAACAATCGCCACAATGTACGGTGGCAGTAATAACATTAAATGATTAAGGCAAATATAGCTAGGCTAATTGCATTCTACAAGAATAAATAAACTTTCATTTAACAGTTAGGCTAGATCTAGCTTAGGGGAATTGCCTATGACCTATGTTAGTATAAGTTGGCTGTAATGAGCTATGTCTAAGCATGTTTATTACTTTTATGCGAACTAAAGGACTAAGTTAGGCTAGGCCGAAAGTTACACTTATGTTATGCTACGGCCGAAGTTACAGGCAGTGTATAATTAATAAGTTGCGGCACCATCATAATTTGTATGATTACTTAGCCTTTCGTGCTATTCGTGACCTTAACTCCGAACACAACGAAGGTTACTGCCAAACACGTTTAACATAAAGGGTATTTTACACTGTATTGGCGGCTCGTCTAACACAATCGCTCCAGAGAGTTGATAATGACTATTGCGGTGAAAATAGTACAGCAGGACTGTTTTGCAGTATGTATTAGTATAACACTATATCCGAAACACTAAACTGAAGGCTCCCCGTGCCCCTAAATGTACTATTATACACACATGATGTTTGAATTTCCGACTCCGCCAAAGTTTATAGACACAAATCAATTTACAAATAAAATGGAGCGACAGCTAATTGAGTTCTTTATCGCAATCAAGTCATTAGGTAAATATTTTATGGGAAGATAATATTTTCCAAAGTTTTGAAAAGTCTTTCTTCTTTAGGGTTTTTCCTTTGTAAATCACGTTTGAATGTTTCTCTGTTGTCACCAAACTCTGAGTTGAAAGGTTAGCGCATATTGACCAATCAGCGCCTTGCAAAAAAAGCCGCCATCTTGTGCATGTATAATATCGCAGTTTTAGAAATACCCGCTGATACCGCTAATTCCACGGAAAGTTCGTAGTTTTTCTGCGACTCTTTTCCGGGTGGTATTCACTAAACCTACTAACAGTCATGGCAAGCTCTGGAGGAGGCAAATTAAAAAGCAAACGTACTCGTGGAGCTAAAAAACCGTATCAGCGACCTAAGGTAACTAATAATGAATAACCACTGTCACTGTGTCAGACAGTAGCATGCTTCCGCGCAAGTCTAGCCTACACTTATATACATCGTATGTTAGGACACTAGAGCGCACTAGATACGTACAGTGCACGCACTAACGGTAGTATTATAATTACAAGCTCAAACCTAGTGCTCTAATACTAGTGGCCAAATACTAGTATTAGGATAGGGAGGTTATGACTAGCAGCTAAAACTAGCCTAGTGTGGCTATGAGGTGTTCCTCAATTGTGTCTTATTATTCCCCTGACGAATGTAGGCTTAGGCCCTAATTGCAGAATACCCTGCAACACAAAGCTCCACGCAGTAGCTGGCAACACAGACGCTCTCTAGGCCCTATGTAATAGCTTGAACTTTATTTTATGCCATTTGCCAAGCTATTGAACTTTCCTATGAAAAACTTCAGTTAAAAGTAGGTCTCATACTAGTAATAATTATGACAATGTAACGATACTGACGGTGTTTATGGTGTAGTAACAGCAGTACAATAGACATGTTGGCATTTCTCAGCTTATTGCTAGACTCCCTGTATGGACACCATAGCCAACCTCTTTTAAGGGTGGTGCTTCAAAGGTATTCTGCAATTACTCCTGAATGTATTTGTATTATGCTAGGGTAATGTACTTGTTCTTGAACAAGTAACAGGGCAATCCTAGCTTACTTGAATGGCTTGGCTCCCTCTTGTATCTCTGACATGCTCCAGACATACTCTCTGGCACCACGTCTTCGCTGCAGTAACATACATTTATCCCAAAAGCAATTGCCGTGGCATGTTTGCATAGGCCCGAAGGGAATGTTTTCTTTCGCAGTCTGAGTTAACCTAGCCTAAATTTTAGGCTAGTTTCAGCCATTACTTTCTGTGTGTTTTCTTCATGGCAGAAACAGGACCTGACTTTTTAAATGTAACCTTCTTTACAAGTTGTAAGTTTCTTTTCAACTGTAACTGGACTAGCCTAAAATGGTTTGACCCTTTCTTGGTAATCGGCTATTAATCAATTTGTTACTGAATGTTGGCCGAGGCTTCGTCTTTGTCAGTCTGTTAATCTTTAGTGTGGGTTGGTATTTGGTATGGTAAGCCATCATTAGTTTGAATTCCTAATGAAGGTATAAAGTTTTGGTACGTTCCAAACCTATCAAATTGATATTTTCCATCATAGAAAAGCTGCTTCCTGCCCACATTATTTCTATGGTTGAAGCTCCTTATATTCATACTAACAGTAATATTAGCTAGTCAATAGTTTTGCCTATCATTTAGCCTAGGCCGTAGGCCTATCATTTGCCATGAGGTTGTGAACATTTATCTTTAATTACGCTTTTTGCTCTCTTGTTGGATTTTGACAGAAATTTGTGGAAATGTTATCAGCATAACTGTAATAAGTTACAAACAGTTGGTTTAAGGTAAACCGTACCTAGGCCTATTATATACATGAACTACAGAACCTAGCAGGTAAAATCATTTTCTGCTCTGTAATATTAGTAATAGAATTTCTGCAGTGAACTGCAGACACTGGAATAAACTTCAGTGGAAACATTTACCTCATTTTAGGGAGTATAAAGATGTTGTTGACTTGTTGTTTTCCAATCCAGGCATTGTGACACTTGGAAACAAAAAAGTATTTAAAATGTCGATTGTTGTCAAGTAAGGGAAGAGAAATGTTCAAGTAATTAAATAAAAGCAGAAATGAAATAAACATGTGTTGGGTGTACCTCTTTCTTGCTGATATTATGGTCTCTTCCTATAACCTTCAAAGAAAATAGTCCAAGACAAGACAGTTTGATTCACTGCAGTGTTTTCTTTTTGCTGACCTGTGAACAAAATACTTTGTACACACAGTCTGACTGTGTAGAATAGATATATAGTGAAAGTAACATATGTCACAGATTATTTGCCATAAACTTCTTGAAGGAAGAAGATCTAGTTTTTGTTCTTTGCTAAGCAATCCAATCAATTCAATTCAGATGATTTAAACCTAAATGTTGCTCTTTTGTTTCATGTTTGCAGATATGATTATGCATAGTGAAGTTCAAAGCCATGGTCGCCAGAACATGTTCACCATACTTGAGTCATATATGTGTGATTGTATAAAATGCATATATGTTTAGTAATCCTTTCCTATGCTAGTGTTACAGTTATATTACCTTTTGTGTAGAACTTTTTCTTGATAAATATAATGCAACAACTTCTCCCTTTGTGACTGTCAATTGTGTACTGTACCTGTCTAAACACTAGCTGGCTAATGGTACAGTATTGTGTTTGCTCATGTGTGGGGATGACTGTCAAGGGGTGGGTGGGGAGGTAAGTAGTAGGGTATAAAACCAGTTGCATTAATACGTCTTTTACTTCTCTCATGACACAGTCAATCCTGTCACACATGACAGATGCTGTCACAGGGGTGGTACCGACATGGATGAAGAGTATGTTTACGAAAAACGAGGAGGAAAAAGATAGTGAGGTAGTATCAGAACCAGCGTCCCCAGATTTTGATCCTGACGCGCCTTCGACCTCTTACGGAACCGGCTACCCTCCTGTCCAGAGGACTCACGCTGTTGAGGTGAACGAGGAAGATGCAAGTCATAGATCACAACACAGGAAGAGGGAAGAGGAAGAAGAAGCTATCCAGATGGGAATTCCTCAAAGGAAGCACACTCCTTTACCTTTCATAGCTTACACTCAACCCATTCAGACTTCGACACCAGTTGACAATGACTTCATACAACAACCGTTGAGGAACGTGCAGACTGAAGAAAGAGGTAACTTACAGAGTTTGTGGAGATTTTGTGCGGTAGCCTTAGATGTTTTCTCAGTGAAAGAGATAGCTCTATGTCAGTAAAGTGGAGGTTGGCTTGAAGTATTAAGTGCAAGTAGTTACATTGCAATGCTGCAAATTAGGATGAGGTGCAGTTAGGAATGATTAAGTACTGTGATGTCATAGAAATAAGCATGGCATCATAGCATGGTAATTCTTCACTAAAACACAACAGTCTTAATCAAAATAAGAATGAGCAGTTATGTCAAGTTAATAGTGTTCGACCGATAATCAGTTAGATAATGGACTTCATACAGGTTGTGCTGTCCTTTTTATTTGTCAAAAACTGTGTAGTGAGGTCAATCCAGTTCATAAAATATTTTCCAGTATTAAGGCTGAATCAATATCAAACATTAGAGATCATCACAGCAGACTATTGTGTGAAATTGCACAGTACAAATGATTGCCCTATGTGGGTGGGGGGGGGGTGGCTGCAGCATTGGCAGCCTGGATGCAGGATGCTGCAGCCCGCCTCCTAACACAACTAATGTTGTCTTTTGCAGATGATGAGACAGATTCTTCTGTGTCAACCAGTGGATGTTCCTCTCTACTGCCTCATGTGGACAGAGCAGATCATAAAGAGAAAATAGCCAAAAGTAATCTTGAACAACTTTCTGGTGAGTTTTATATCGTTTTCATCTTTAAGTGCAAATTAGTTACATGTTGATTTTGATAAATATTTTGATGCCATGACAACCTGCCATAACAATGTTGGTTATTAGCTTGGCCTTTTCAATTATTTCCTTTCAAAAAATGAACTGAAAATAATAAATTTGGAAAGATAACAGGAAGACAACAGGAAGATAACAAATGTGGGAGGGTTTCTCACCTTGATCGTAGTAATTTGATAGTTTGGAAAATTGGACAAGAAAACACAAACTTGTGCTTTAAAAGTTAGCCAAATATCACATGTTTCGGTTTCCATGTAATACTTTGCCCATATTTCATGGACTTTCATGGAGCAAATCTGTTAAATGGGAATATTTTCTGAAATTGTTTCTACATGATTCTTGTTTCCTCCAGAAAAAGTTGCTTACCTCTCATGCAGAAAATGTGGGAAACTTTAAGAAAGAATGTGATAAAACTACAATGGTAGTGCTAATAGCTCATTGCAGCAGTATAGGACTACCCACAGATCATGTTGAAGATGTTTAACGAAATAGGCAGCCACATATTTTCCAATAAAATGGATATTAGGTCATAACCCCCCTACATATTAGTGCTAAGTTCCCTGGATGTTATAGTGGCTAAGTATACGTATTTTGTGAAGCTTTCGCTTCCAGGAAGTAGTTTGTTAAAAATGTGTTCCTTTCCACAGAATGGGGCCAGTCATCCACCAGCACACCCAGCCGTATGAGCCTCTGGTCAGACACGAATACTTTGGCTTCTCAGTCTCACAGAGGGTCACGCCAAGTAGAGTCTAAGCCTCAACCTGCAGCGAAGAGACCTCGTTTTAATGCCTCTTACTTTGGCACACCAAGACAGGTACATTTAAAATGTTAAGTTCACAAGCCCTACATGATAAATAAAATAATTTATTCAGCTCGATCACTTTAGAGAATGATTTGAGGAACCAATAGCAAGAGGTTGTGTGATAATATGACAGCCAGATTTGGCGTCATTCCAGGTGGACATTTAACCAGAACATATATAAGGGGCTAAACCAACAACATTCTCTGAAGAATGAAATGTGTTGTGTTCTTGCATAAATCATAGCTTTGTGAAGGAACCTGTCTCACTGCAGCGGCATACCTAGAATAGTTGGCAATCGAAGCGGGTCTGACCTTTGTTACCCCATGCAGTGGATGCCATCCTGGGGGAGATGTGTAAGGGGAGGGGGTGTCCCAAAACTTTGTTTATGTAAGGTGGCTTAGATGCAAAATGGTGCCATCTATGGCAAAGCTTTGAACTGATTGTATGATCAATATGTGACATGGCACCCCCCCTGACGGGGTACCTGGGGTAGACTGTCACCCAATTGAGTATGTTACTGTCACTATGTCATAACAAAACATTTCCAATTATGACCATGCAATGATGATTTATCACTTACTCAACATTAATGGTGAGAGGTTATTTCTATACATACAAAGTGTTCAAAGAGGTAATTGATGACAATGGTTTCTGGACTCTGATCAGACCAGATTTGTAGTTCAGACTTAGAATTTCACAATTTTAGCCACTAAGCTAAAAATTGCCAGTGCTTAAAACAAGTGCACTGGCTAAAATCCACTTCTCACTGGCATTTTTCTGAATTACAACACACTTCAGATACTGTGCAGGCTTCTGGGGGCAGCCAAACAATATTTGCTGCTAATAGGTAGAAATAGACTAATTCTGGGTATGGAAATCAGGCAGAATCATCTACTTACTACTGTTGAATCACTTAATAGTGCATTTAAGTTCTTAATGTCTACTGGCTGAACATTACCAGTGGCATTATTATGCTACAAGTGAAGGAAATAATGACCTTGAAATTAGCAATTAATTAGCCCAAATTTTGAAGGCTTCACTTATTAATCTACTTTGATACTCTTTGCTTTGTCTGAAGATCTTCTGTATTAGCTACCTTTCAAAACAAAGAGATTCAGTGTATGGGATCAATCACCATGGAAAGTAGCTCGTTTGAGATGCAAAGTCTAATCTATCATTCATCATATATTGCAATGCATTTTGTGAAGCTTCTATTTGATGGTTTTTTTCTTGTTCAGAATACAACTTTAACATCGGACGACAGACACCAGTCCTCTTTCTATATAGGGAGAACAACTTTTGGTGGAATGTCATCTTACAGATCACCGGCAGCCAGGAAAAAGTATAACCCATCACCATACCAGGTAGGGTGTCAGTCTGTTCATCGGTGGACTTCTTAATTAGTCAATCTGTAATTGTTTTTCTTTGCTCAATAAGGTTATAGATTTTGTGGAAATTTCAACAAGAAAAAAAGAAAAAAAATTAGAACTTGATTTCCTGGCCAGCAAAAAAAGATTCCAGAAGGGACAATTAAAGATTTGACAGAGAACCACTTCACAGGATGTATGCAACCCTCATGAGAAAGTTTTGGGAGCCTGAAATTTGTTTGAAAAAGTTGATTTTGTGCAAACTGTACTGTCAAAATAGTAGTAAGCCCACCCCTTCTGTTGACAGTAAACCTTGCTGGCCTACTGACAGTAATCTGAGGTCGTGCTTTCCTTTGCTTGGATTAACTTCACTTAAAGGTTTGTGTCCTTTTCCTTTGCACCCTTGGCTTCCATTAGGTCCATCTGCCAGTGAAGCGGCACATCAGGCCCAAACCGGCTGCTCAGACCAGAATGGACCCAGACTTTGGCGTGACCAGCAACACAGCCATGAAGATACTTAATACATTGGACAGAATGTCAACACCGTTATCAGATGCGAAGAGGATACCCCTCACCCCAACGCCATCTCCGTTTGCTTATAAGGTAAAATTTGCTGGCATTCACACCCTACTCTGGGTGGTTTTTGTCGGAGGACTTCACAGAGGTCCTTGACACCATTGACGGGCCAAAACATTTGATTCAAGTACCGGCAAGCCTGTTTTCATCTCAAGGATCATAGCTTTTAAGTTCAATATCAAAGTCAAGTAGCATCATGAGAATGCCTGCCTTTAATGGAAATCTTTCTAGAAAACCTAATGTAACATTTTGTTGTGCTTTAGTTATTGTTGATTTTTTAAATTTTTTAATAGTGGTTATATACAGGCACTGCATATCCTTGTGAAGTAGGTGTTGGACTATTTTATCAACATCGTTTGCAAGAGTTAGAAATGTGATGGAATTTTCACGCAGATTGTGGAATTGATAGCCAAAAGAATTAATATGTAGCCTGTAGGCATAGTTATAATGAAACATTTGTGTATAATTTTCAGGCAGTGTTGGCACAGGTACCCTCGGGTTTATATTGCTGGATTGCTGGTTTATATTTGTCTGGAAAATTTATGTGCTTCACTTAAAGACATTTTGCATCTCTAAATCAAAGTTCCCTTTGGTTCCAAAACTGCTTTTACCAATGACTTCCTGTGGCAGTGTTCTATAGTTAGCAATCCCATACAGGCAAATATATACATAAAGTTTAATATATCTCTACTCTTTGTCACTTTCGGAGATCATGCACTGAAAAAGAGCTATGTTTTGCTTGAAAGCTATGCAAAAAGACACATTATGATCTACACTAGTACCATTTTTCTCTCCAGCCTCGAAGAGTTGCCGCTTCTGAGAGGCATAAACCGGTCGGTGGTCCTCCCGTGTCAGGGCTTCAAATCGGAGAAAGAGCCAAAGTCATCCCCAACACGCAACCTCCTTTACCAAAGTATCCCGCTTCAAGCAGCTGGGTGTCAGTGAGTACATCTACCCTATTAAAATAACCTCATGGATCCAAACAAAAGATGAAGATTGTTATATCTGGTGATGATAATTCTGTAAAGTGTTAGTCAGTTAGTTATAATGAAATATCTAGCTAGTGAGAGGGAGAGGGAGACAAAAGTTTCAGTTACTCTTGCTGTTACTCAAGTAATCAAGCACTGCTGTTGATATACTGTAAGGTTAGTGCACACCCCAATCACTAGGTTAGGCTTCTTTCAAGATTATCTTTGATCAGCCAGATTCAAAAGTGCCATTATTGAGTCATTCACCATGTGGAAGGAATTCCTGTAGAGAATACAACCAATGTTATGTAGAACTTTTTGTCGTGCAAAATAACTCTTGTGGAGGTAACAAGCATCTGGAAACTGACGCAAAACCTAGCAACATTTCGTCAGACAGAAATGTTAACATTACAAACAAAACCCGGATGCAGGCTGTTCACTGTGGATCTTCCATGAGGACTCAGATTACGACCTAGCAGCAACTGGCCTTTCAAGAACCGATGCTCAGAAGGCTTGAACTATAGATTTGATAAAATTTAATCCTTCTCTGTTGTCAAGCTCCAAAATCAGTAGATAGACAGACTTTTGACGACTGGAAAAACCGGGCTACCCAAAAAAATGGGATATTATAGCAATTAATAAGAAAAAATATTAAGAAATTGGTTAGTTTTTTGTTTTAACAATGCTTCTATAACAGTTGTTTTTGTTTTTTTGTCTTTCTCAGGAATCTGCCACAGTTGCATCCACTGCACCTCCTTTGTCGACCGCTCAACCCTCTAACTCTAACACTCATTGGTAAGCACCTTGTGTTGCTTTCTTACAGGTTACTCATCATAGCATAATGTATAGCATGTATTTTAACAGCGCAAGACAAGAATGAAAAATAAATGACTATGTGGATGAAGTGTTGTTAATTTGTGACTGTGCTTGACATTTGACTTTTTAATATTTAAAGCCCTGGGTAAAAAGTTTGATATTTCATTAAAAATTAAATTATGAATCTTGTGACACTCAACACAAAAAGGAGCTTTATGGATCTTGTGAAACTCAACACGAATTAAATCCAACTCCCAGCTACCTAAGTGGCTCCATTGTTTGAGTTAAAAAATATTGCAGCTTGTTGTGGAGATGTCCAGCCAGTTGGGACAATTTCCTAATGCTAATTCCTCTCTGAACTGTCCTCACATATCATGCTTCAAAGCACTCATATTGACAGTACAGACAGTTCCTAACTTTTATCTGATAGAAACATGATATTCATACTGCACGTACTGACAGTACGAGTGCTCTGAAGCGGGACATGACAGTACAGTATGAAGAAAAATTGTACCAACTGGGTGAGAGGTCCCAGTGACACCAAAGAAAAACGATGATAAACAAAGACAGAGGGATGTCTTGTCAATGTATTACATCACATATTATTTTGCAATGAACAAATAATTATGAATAAATTTGGATATGGCCATTTTCTAAATTTGTATCTGCCAACAAACTTGTTTCTCATTGCCTAGCTCTGTGTCAGATATATGTCCAGTCTTAGACTTTGTTAAATCCCTTTAAGTGTAAATGGTTTAATCTGTCCTACCTGAAATAGGTTTATGGTTGAATTGTTGATAAAATAAATAAAAATTCCAAATTTGGTTTGGAGTAATTGGAAATAAGCTATCAGGAAGGTAGTTTGATCAATGTTAACTTAAGTCTTGCTTGCTCTCTGTGATTTATTTCTTAAATCTTAGACTTTACTAATCCCTTTACTAATCCCTTTAAATGCAAATGGTTTATCTGTCTGAATTCCAGGAAAAAAGGTTAACGAGTGGACTCTGGAAGTTTGGAGCATTTTTTAAAGATAATGGAATTCGTGTAGTATCATAAAACGCATAAAATACTTCAATGTTCTATGTACCAAGAAATTGCTGTATGTTGTAGCCATTCGACAATAGCATTAATTCTGAGAATATCCTGTGAAAGAAGTTCACCTCATAGACAAGTCTGTCTTCTCTGCCGAAGGAACTGGAAAATGTAGGATAACATAAACATAGATAGTTCCGGTGCATGGCAGCTTGATCAAAGAAAAACAAATTGTAACGTTCCATTGATTGGTTGACCCCTTCGCAATTGACGAACTAGGGGTGACAGAGTAACATGAGTTAAATAAGATAACAGTGTAATGTCAATGATGGAGTCTGACTTTGGTAATGAGTTGTTTCCAATAGTATTTTGCCTTTAAGCAGTGAGTATGGTAGTCTTAACTTGTATGTGACTAATTTTTCATACGGCATGATTCTTAAAGAAGAAGAAAAGAAGAAGAGTAAAATAAAAGACGTGTGTAAAAGTAAGTTGGCCTGACGTTTCGATCCTAGCAGGATCTTCTTCAAAGGCTGAATGACAAGTAACAGTAACAGAAGGGACAAAAACACACACAGAATACAGACAGGTTAATGAGTATGGTGAACACAAAGAGATGGATGTAAGGGGATTAGTAGACAAGGGATGGAGAGAAGAAAGAAAGAAACCAACAGGGGAGGAGGAGAGGTAGGAAATAAAAGACAGTGGTTGCACTGAATGAACGTGGTTAGTGTGAAACACCTTATAACTCAACTACCAGTGTTTTTTCTCTCTCAGCCAACATATGACAAACAAAGAGAATAATTTTCTTAAAACTCTTTTTACACTTCCTCTAGGACGCCAGTTGCATCTGTTGCCCCGGCATCCAATTTCAAGCCACAAAAATCTACACCCGTACCTCCTAGCTCGCCTCCGAAGAGTGGAGGAAAGATGAAAAGCAAGTCTAGAAATCCTTTGCATTACTCTGCCTCCAGAGCTAACGAGGATGAAGTGGTGAGTAACGACGCTCCAGCGTTTAGACAAAGTGAGCTGTTGTATCGGTCTGGTAATCGTTTTAAATTTCTCAGAACCAAAGTGACATTAACGCCGGTGCCTTCCAATCATAAGGTCCCCAGTTCAAGTCACTCCAAGATTAATGTATGTTGTCCAGTTACAGAGTTGTTGACAATTGAAAATTCATAATCGTGGACATTAAATATGAATCTAAGAGACTGACTTCCGTCAGCTTGCGGCTTTGATAAGCCAATGATGGCTTCTTCGCGAGTTCCTGCTTGCAGGAGGATCTAAAATACATACATACATACATACATACATACACGCATACATGCTTGTGTGAAAGGTTGACGAGAATATGAAATTGTCAGATTTGCAAGCACTGATTGATTCATTCAAGGTTCCACTTGTGCAGTTTGGCTGAAAGAATAGGTGCTGTAGAAGACACCAGTGAAGGTGGTTAAAAAAAACTTGAAACTTTTACAACGTGTTTCTAAAGATCTCTTCTTCGGTAAATTTGAACAAAAATTACCATAGCGATCAACTCACGGTGCTGTTTCATATTTGTCAGGTCACTAGGTAGAACTCGTTTGATAGCACCCTTTGTGGATTTTGGGCAAGAGATTGAGTGTTTTCATTTGTATGAAATGATTCTCAAAGAGAGAGATACAGTAATGTTATTAGTGAAAAAAAGTTTGCGTCCCAGGGACGCAAGCCCCCGAAAAAGTTTGCGTCCCGTAAAAAAAGCTTGCGTCCCAATCGAAAACCAATTACGTTTATTGTATGACCTACTGTTACTAATACTAGTGTAGTATGTGACGTGGGAAATTCAAATAATAAATTCCCACTCGGGTTCTTTTAACACTTATGAAAAAAATGAAAATGTAACAGTATGCTTATAAATAACGAAACTTTATTATTGTACGCTACAATTAACACATAAGCTGCTTTGCTACATTAACTGTCTTTAACATAACATAATCTTAACGTTTATTGGTGCCCTTCTTTTAATCAACAAAAAAATGTTCCTTTTAACTAACGAAGTCGGTTTTTTTTATCCACGACAATTCCCTCTTGTTAACTAATCTGGCGTTAGTCGATATCTCTTTTAAATAATGTTTTCTTGCGTATAACCATATATGATGTTATCGCCCAATACACAAACGGAGGGAGGGCCTCAACGTTGGCTGCTATATGCACGGATCTTCTGTCTCGTGGCTCCTCTCTAAATTAAACAGGCTCTGACTTAACGTTCCCAGTATATAACACAAAACGGAGCACTGAGTTTCGTCTCCCAGGAAATGGTATACTGTAATAAACTTGATACAATGATGTTTTCTCTTGTCAGTAAAATGAATAGTTTACATCATGTACTCAATCCCCCTAGCCGCTCTAAATAGGACAACATTATCGTTATACAGTAATAAAAGTGGACTGTCCCTAAAATTAACATTATTATCATATAGCTAATTCCCAACCCTTCAAATCGAAAACGGATTTGTCTCTCCGGCAATTAATATTCAAACAATGCATTTCAAATTAACCCTCAGTCATATACTATAGTTTTAAGTATAATTCAATCCATATATGAGTGATTCCCATTTACCATTGAGCTATAATACACTACTTATAAACACACTTCTAATATTATGATATTTAATATTAGCTACAAACTACCAAATTAATATATATTAATATATGTTCCTTAGTCAATTAATTAAAACAAATTCCCACTTACGTGAAAAGATTTAGACAGCCTCTGAGTCACGGCATGGGGCAGGTGTCTCCATTTGGTCGGTGAAGGGTACTCTCAAACAGATATCAATACAAGTATACCGTCTACCCAGACAATGTAGCCTATCCCGGTAATATATACCCTAGGCCTGTCTCCACGACATATATACTGTGATCGACGCCCTATTTGCTAACGCCTAAAACCGCCGTCTGCTCTGCCTAGATGCCCAGAGTGAAGTGAAGTTTCTAAACCTCGTGTCCCATTCCATTTGCCCATTCCACCTGGAAGCAATGCTTGCAATTAGGGGCATGTGTTTCAAATATTCATCCTTTGTAAGAGACCTTTTGTTTTTATTTAGCACGCCTCGCTCCCTAACAATACGTTTTGGCATTTACTCTTGAATACGCTACAAACACCTTGCATATTATGCTAATTAGTCTATGACCAGTGGAAATAACCCTATACGTGTCATTTTAACCGTCACATAGTATCACAGCCTATACTTTGTGAATGTTATACACAATATAGGGCAGAAATGCTCAGTGCCTTAACTTCGCTATTTTTCAGGGGCGGCCCTTTTTTCGACCACCCTGCCGTTTCAACCCATTTTTACCCCCAGTCCCCCTCCTCCATCCGTCCGTCTACTTCCCTACTCCCCAACTCCGTAGTAGATCCGTGCTTTGACCTTGCAGCGATTCCAACAAACAACTCTTCAAAAATCCCAGTACCTACAGTGTGCATATCTCTCGCTAAATTCCAGTTCACTGTACTGCTGTATGTACATGCCTGTTTGAGCTTCATTTTCAACTACACATGCGCAAATCCTTAAAATCTGATCCAACATTTATCCTGGCTCTTTGCAAGCAATAATCTATACGAAAGTTACAGTAGGTCTATGTGAATAGTTTTTTACGCAATGTAGATTTTAAAAAAATCAGTTCAATGTTCTAAAAGTACAGTATAGTTGTTTACACACAAATGTTGCGCCAAAATAACATTTACTGAAGCACGTGGTTGATTGGACCGCAAAATTTTTTTGCAACCGAAACTACTGATGGTAAGAATGCACATTTTACATTAGCAACTCTTAATGCAGAGAGAAGAAATATACTGTGAGCTGAAATATCCTGATCAGGATCAGAGATGTTAGCTTCCCACAAAATTCATAGATTGTCTCCACATATTGAACATTTTCTGATCAAAACAATGATTCAACTATTACGAAGCCTCTTCGTTGTCAAAAGGTATACGTACTGTATGTGACAAGGCCTAACGTTATGATATTGGAGTGCAAACACATGATAGCCTATACCGCACAAAACTTCACTATCTCTACACAGGGGAAAGTAAGTTGCAAGTAATTGTTGTTAAACAACATACTCCGTGTTCACTGAGCACTACAGGTGCAAGAATTTTCACAGACAATGGATGGGGACTTGTAACCAATCAAATCACGGGAATTTTGGAAAAGCATCACTGTCTACTTTTAGAATGAAAATCTCCGTAATGGGGTGTTGTTAACCCTGTACCTTGCGGTTGATTTTTATGATATATTTATTTTCAAACAAATTCAATGATCTGTTGGAGTTGGAGAAATTTTGCTTCTTGTAAGAAGAAATTGTGGTTTTTTGAAAAGAAATAATGTTCATTCCAAAATGTGTTTTGACAGTTTTGTTATGTTTTTCGTTGACCTAGTTGTGAGTGTGTATACTTGGGGTATGTTTCTCAAAAAAAAAAGTTTGCGTCCCGCGCAAGCAATTTGAAGATTTTGCGTCCCTGGCCAAAACATTGCGTCCCGGACGCAGAATCCTGCGTTCGTAACAATGCTGAGATATGTGGTGGGGGTGGGTCGCCGAGTAACACTTGATACGTTTGGTAAGACTACCACTCGAACAAGCCGCAAACCTGTGCATTTTCAATTTTTTTCTTTTCATTGTATTCAAACAGGTGGAAGTTCCAGATTTACCTAATATAGCATTGCCAATTGGCAAGAAGGGATTGCCTAGTTTTAATTTCGGTGACCCTCAGTCGAAGCCTTCACCTGCTGTCACGCCCTTTTCCCTATTTGGCAGTCCTGCTAATGGTGGTCCGAAGAAACCCGCGTCATCTCTGCCACCAGCATACGGCGGTCAGGGCGGCAGGTCTAACTTTGTGGAGGACACTCCGGCAGCTCCATCAAAGCCCAATGCTAATCCCACAAGTCAGGTGACCCCAATGATGACCTCCACACCGTTCCCTGGGAATTTCACGGCACCCCAGTTTAAGTTTTCAACGCCGCAGGCAAAACAAGAGGAGGAGGGCAGTGGCATCAATTTTACCTTTTCAGAGCCGGCCGTGAAAGGCTCGTCGTTCGGCAAAGATTCCTTACCGACAAAAGCAGCTGAAGGCGTAAGCAATCTCTATTTCCTAGAAGTTGTTAAGTCGTCACGTCACTTCCAGTTAATACCATGGATGACAAGGTCATTTCTGTCAAACTAAAAGATTATGTTCGTAACTTTATTCGTGACTTATTCATTGGTTAATTTGTAGGTGATCAGGACGTAAGTATTTGGAATAATTAGCTCCTTTACTGTTCAGTTCACTCTTAGGACTTTGTTGAGGAGCAATTGAACCGAATGTAAATTCTTTTTCACCAAAATCATGAGCAAAAGATATTTATTCGTAGTCCGTTGGATAAGTGACACATCCGATATTCCGGGATGTCAAGATTTTGTCTGTCAGTTTAATGTTTGTATGTTCACACCCGATTTGGCTGAGAGCAGCTGTTTCTGATCATAGTTTGGCCTAGGCTGATTAGATTTCTAACCGATCAGGGCGATTATTTTTGTGGTCTTGAAGTAAATTGTAAAAACATTGCACTATCGTGGGAGGAAAGAATTGACGTACCCACAATGCAATATTTATCTGGTGGGTGGTAAGTTGACTGGAGTTTTATTGAGATTTTTAGTGAAATTTGTACAGATAGCTGCAACTTGTATGTCTAGTCACCTGGTGAGGGCCTCCCATGTCATAGGTGTCGATGCCGTTACGATGCTCTTTATTCATTGCTCTTAAAGGAATTTACATTTAGTGCTCCTAGCCAGAAAGTGTCGTTGATGGGCAGTGGCAAGGATGCGGCCGGTCTCTTATTTTCCAAGCCCGTGGAGAACGAGGACCAGAAGGTCGCAGAGGAGGAAGAAGACGATTCATCGGGTGGCATTAAAGTCGCGAGAAGTCTCAAATCTGGCAGCTGCTTGCAAATCCTTGGTATAGGTATGTAAGAAGATAATGCTATGCGGGTAGAAAATTTTGCATCCAGAATTACAGCTTGTAAAATATGAATTTCAATGGAGAATTTTTTTCAAATGGTCTGTATAACTACAACTGTATAACTACAAGCATTTCATTAGCCTTTCACAATATGAATTTTTGAGGATCCATTAAGAAACGCTTACTGTCTACAATCAGAATGGAATAAAAGTTTTGTATCTGTTCCTTTTGTTTTTTAGGCTCTTCAAAGCCAGTTACGACGTCGGCAAGTCCAAAGAAGACGCAGGATACTAGTAGCGCCTCCTCCGTGTTTGATAAATTTAAACCCGCTGTCGGTTCTTGGGAGTGCGATACCTGCTTGGTAAGGAATGGCAAAGAATCCTTAAAATGTGTGGCATGTCAGGCTGATAAACCAGGAGCGAAAACTACGTCCCTTGCGGAAAAATTCAAGCCCGCCCCAGGCTCATGGGAGTGTGGGACTTGCTTAATAAGAAACAATGCCGGTGTCGATAAGTGCATCGCCTGCAGTTCGTCCAGACCGGTTTCAAGCGAGAACAAGACGAATGATGATACCACGTTATCTCTCAGTGAGAAGTTTAAGCCACCCATAGGGTCGTGGGAGTGTGACACGTGCTTGGTGCGAAATAAAGCCGAGGCTACGAACTGCGTAGCTTGTTCGTCCGAACGGCCCGGCGGTGTGGAGAAAGCAAACTCTCAACAGGGAAGTAGTAATAGTAAATCTCTCGCAGAGATGTTTAAACCTCCAGCAGGATCTTGGAGTTGTGAAACCTGCCTGATTCAAAACCAGGCCAAAGATACCAAGTGTGTAGCATGCCAAAGTTTGAAACCAGGTGCGAAGGCATCACAGGAACAATCTCAGACGAAGGGATTCAGTATACAAGGGACGGAATTTAAACTAGCTACACCTCTATCATTTGGATCAAAATTAAAAGACAATGAAAGTACTGCGAAAGCTTCCGCTTCTGTGAAACCTAGTTTATCGGAAATGTTTAAGCCTCCAGAGGGCTCGTGGGAATGCGACACATGTTTGGTGCGGAACAAACCAGCGTCGTCCAGATGTGTAGCCTGTGAAACGCCAAAGCCAGGTTCGGAACCAGCCCTTCGTGCTCCTCCTGGTAAGTGTTACACACGAAGTATTGCACACGAAGTATTACACACAAGGTATTGCACACCAAGTATTGCACACCAAGTATTACACACGTAGTATTACACACAAAGTATTACACACAAGGTATTGCACCCGAAGTATTGCACACGAAGTACTGCACACGAAGTATTTCACATGTAGTATTACACACAAGGTATTGCACACCAAGTATGGCACACAAAGTATTGCACACGTAGTATTACACACAAGGTATTGCACTTGAAGTATTGCACACGAAGTATTACACACGTAGTATTACACACAAGGTATTGCACTTGAAGAATTGCACACTAAGTATTACACACGTAGTAATACACACAAGGTATTGCACTTGAAGTATTGCACACGAAGTATTACACACAAAGTAATAAACACAAGGTATTGCACAGGAAGTATTACACACATAGTATTACATAAGTGTAGCCCAGAGTAATTTTGGCTGGCATCAAAGAAGGTCCATAAATTGCAAATTTTGGGACAGGCATAGCCTGTGAAAAGTCAGGTTTGGCCTCGCCCTGAACATAGTGCTAGACAGTTTCGACAAGTGATTATTTTGCTTGAAAAAGTTGATGAAAACAGAAGCTGATGAAAATTGGCAAAATTGCTCCAGACCAGTTGAATTTTGGCTCTAGATTTGTCCAAAAGGCTCCCATAAGCTGATTTTGGCTCCAGGTGATCAAACCTCAGTATTATTACAAAAGATTTTGTAAGCTGTAATGTGGGCATTGTATGATTTTTCCAAATAATTTCCCCCCGATTTGCAGATGCAAAAGTAGTGTTTCTAGAATGAACCACTGGTTGTAATCCAACTTTTAAATGTAAAAACACAAGCACATTGTTCAGGGCTTATTTTACGATATTTTCCATGAGCCTTGTGTGATGATTAAGGTCTCACATACACCACTGCCCAGGCTGTATTGAAATGTACAAACTTAGGCTATAAAACTGCATTATAATAGGTGAATACATAATATATATATATCCTCACGTATGATATCTCTCATGTAACCTCACCATCCATTTCTTCTAGCGTCGTCTTTTAAGTTTGGCAGCAGTACCTCGTCAGAAAGTGCAACATCAACGCAAGGATTCAAGATAGCCGGAAGCATACCTTCATTTTTATCTTCAGGGACTACTCTAGGAAACGGTGGCTTTAAAATTGACAGTGGTACGACACCCACAGATAATGGAAACCCATCTGTAGGTTTCAAACTACCCCCAGGTGTCAACTTTGGGTCTATAGGGGGCACGTCCAATCAGTTATCGGGCGCGACCAGCTCGGACGCAGTTTCTAGTTCCGGTGGTTTTTCGTTAGGATCTGTCAGGGACAAGGACACATTAGGTGGGGGACTCTCCTTCCAGCCTCCCAAAGATCTCGGAGACAGTTCAAAGGTGGCGGACAGCTCCGCTCCTTTGAACATCGGCTTTAAATTTGGAGAGAGTAACGAAGATGGCAAAAATAAGAAAAGTACTACCTTTACCTTTGGAGCATCCAGCACGACGGACGAAACGGATAAACTATCGGGTACGGGGGCCGCCACGCTGGCGGGGGGTGCGGGCATCGTTGAGAAAAAGGACCAGACAGTGGTTAAAACTGCTGCAGATGCCACAAACCAGAGCAGTGGTCTAGGTTTTCAATTTGGGGCTAAGCTCAGTGAACCTTTGCAGAGTAGTGTCAAAGCAACTCCAAATGTGAACCCATTCCAGAGTAACCTAACATCTACTGGCTCAAAGCCAGCCTTTAGCTTTGGTGCTCCAGTCTCGAGTGAATCTAAGCCAAGTGCCTCGGTGGCTAACGCTGTTAATACGAATCAGTCCAGCAGCTCAAGCTCTCTTGACACAACCAACGCTCTGCCGACTTTTCAGTTTGGATCGACTCAGAAATCGAATCAGCCGTTGCAACAAGCCGTCAGGCTCGGCAAGAGGAAAGAATCAGAGCCTTCGTCCACTTCGGTGGAAAAGCCAGCTTTCAACTTCGCCGGGTCCAATCCTTCGGGACCACCGGTCAAGTTCGGAATGCCGTCTGCTTCGAGCGGATTACCGAAGCCGGGCTTGACGTTTGGAGCAAGTAAGACACCCGGTACCAGCAACCCTCAGACCAATGCATCTCCTTTCCAGTTTGGAGCCCAACCTAAGTCAGACCTTCCCCCTGCACAGACTTCTTCCCCTTTTGCCTTTGGTGCTAAACCTCAACAATCACAAGGTGAGATATATCTTCAGACTTCCATAAATATCATAAAACTGATATTTACATATTATTATATAATATTTACATATTATCATAAAACTGATATCACAAGGTGAGATATATCTTCAGTCTTCCATAATTATCATACAACCCGCTTTTTTTTTTCATTTTTATTTATTTATTTATTTTTATAGTAATCTTCGCTCTCAAAATAATATAAAATTAAAAAATACAATCAAAAATATCAATTAATTGACTCTTGTGTGACTTGGAAACAAAGTTATTATGTAACAGAATTAGCTGCATTAAGCATTTTTGTCAGTATATAATAAATGTTATGAACTCCTGAACAGTTCCTGTCTCAAATGCGAGTGGCTTCCAGTTTGGAATGGTCTCTTCAAGCAGTCAGAACTCCCAGAAGCCAGAGAAGAAGCCGTTTACTTTTGGAGCTGTAACCACATCCTCCCAGTCAGCAGCTGGCTCCTTCACAGGTACGTTTCAAAGGCATCGAAAAGGTTTTCATAAAGGAAGTGAAAGGGCACCACAGAAGGAATATTATTCTTACATCAAGTATATATGAGAATCTGGCTGAGACTGTTATTGTCATTTGACCATTCAGGCTTTGTAGCAACTGTAGTTGCAACTCCTAAGTTAGGGTAAAGAAGGAACCCTTCCTTACAGAAACTCATCCAGCTAAGGAAGAAGGCTGCTGGGAATTAATTTTACAACAATCAGTCTGATCTATTTATTTCTTGCTGCAGCTTCCAAAAATTTCTCTGGGTTTGATAGTGCTGGGACTGGACCCACTAAATCTGCTGTGCCTTCTTTTGGTGGGACTGCTTCAGGTTTTGGGTCCAGTGCTGCACCTTTGAATAACTCCGCCAGTGCAAGCCTGTTCGGGGGTCAGCAGAATTCGACGCCCGTTTTCGGCCAAAGCACCCTACAGCAGAACTCCTTTGGAGCAACGACTAATGCCGTGCCAACGTTCGGTGCCGGGACTAGCGGCGGTCCAGCATTTGGTGGACCTGTGCCAGCCTTTGGATCAAATAGTCAACCCAATGCTAACAATACAGGTAGAAAACCTCATTGTTTGACCTTAAAATTGCAAGCATCACTGTAGACAAAACTTGAAGTTGGTCAAAGTAAAACTTTTGACACAGTACAGTATAAGATCAGTCTTATCCAAATAAAAATGAGAGATTCTTTCTCGATTCGTTGCCAGGGAGTCATGGAAACTGTGATACAATTGCCATGTTGACATAATGTTTATTTGTATTTGATGCTTTCATTAATCCTGACGTCTTATTCACCATTAGCAGGTTCTAGGCTTTCTAATCACTGTGTGTTACTTTGCGTTGCCACTAAGTTATAACAGCTTTTTCCCCTTAAAACAGTCAATAGAATGCTAGGCAGGTAAGCTTGGGGCAAGCTTTATTTCTTTTTGGTGTGTGTCTGTGTCTGGTTTTATTGTCAATTAAATACCCATGGAGCTAGTTTTGTTTATAGAGAATTAATATAAACAGACTAAGAAGTAGACGGGAGCTTTCAAAGAGGAGTGCAAGGAATTTTTTTGTTTTTTTAAATTGCGGTACCTAGGAGTATTAAACACCTCAATATATGCCATGTGCTCCTTTAACCTGACTATCCAGCATATTTGGGGGGGGGGGGGGGGAGTTGGGCCTTTTAATCTACCTCTCCTTTGGTTCGATCCTCAGTCTTGTTGGATGATAACTGATATGTCTCTCCAGAATGAAAGTCTGGCATCTGCAGCCAGATACTCGATACTTATGGTTCCGAAGACTTGTGTAATGCTTTGGCCTTTCAACTACGATATACTTTATTTATTTTTCGTGCAGGCTTTGCAGTCGATGCGAAAGGCCCGACCTTCCAGTTTGGCCAGAATAACAACAACAATCCATCTACAGGTGCATTCACCTTTGGAGCTAACCCAACTCCCCCACCATCGGCCAATACGAACCAGGGAGGATTTAAATTCAATGCCAGCCAAGCTCCAACATTTAACTTTGGAGCTGCTGCCGCACCTCCAGCTAGCAATTCGACAGCCTTTCAGTTTAGGTGAGTGATCAGATTTAATACTCAAGAGATTGATCAGATTGAATACCCAAGAGATTGATCAAATTGAATACCCAAGAGATTGATCAGATTGAATACCAAGAGATTGATCAAGTTTAATACCATGAGATTGTTCAGATTGAATACCCAAGAGATTGATCAGATTGAATACCAAGAGATTGATCAAATTGAATACCAAGAGATTGATCAACTTGAATACCAAGAGATTGATCAGATTGAATACCAAGAGATTGATCAAATTGAATACCAAGAGATTGATCAACTTGAATACCCAGAGATTGATCAAATTTAATACCATGAGATTGATCAGATTGAATACCATGAGGTTGATCAGATTGAACACCAAGAGATTGATCAAACTGAATATCAAGAGATTACCCTGACTGAAGATACTTAGTTTCCATAAACATTTTCCAATTATTTCAGGTGTTAGGATCTGCCAATTTTATATTTTTCAATTTGCTGAATGGACACAGTAACCTTATGCTGGGTTCCTAACCCAACATGTGGTTCTTTTGGGTTTCACTAGAAAATTCCTAAAGGGCAAAGAATCTTTTTTTCTTGGGTGAGGGGGATGTGTGGATGGGGGGAGGCATAAGTTTTCAACAAAAAGAAGCACCATAACATTTTGTTGCAGTAGATACTTATATCGATGAATAACCATGAATTAAATAACGTCTACAGTGGAGCACAGGTCTGTGTGTTGTGTTTACACAGCAGGATTTTTTGCCAAACCTACCAAAGTATTACTCAAAGATTGCATGTGAAGAAACTATAACACAGCAAAAGTCTTGAACCAAAGTCAACTTATAACGAGAAATCATTGTTCGTCTTTTTTTCTTTTTTTTTTAACTTTTTTTTCACATTGGTGTGAAAGACTTTATAATAGAGTATACTAACATCGGGAACTCCTTACCTTCTGGACAGATAACTTATGCATTTTCCCGCGCCATCAGCGCTAAACTCACACAAAATAGCTACCACCAACTATACCGTAGCCTTCCAAGGGCAGCCGGTCTAGCCAGCTCTGTCTTGCCAGAAACCGGTGCCTTAGCCTGGTCATTCTTTTTCCGTGACTTGCTCTGTTGGATATTAAGTATTTGAAATATGGTAACTTGATTTCAGATTAATATGCTACCAGCGCTCTTGCACATTGTTTGACGAAAGTCTAAAAATATTCTGTGTCTTCTCCTCCTCCTCCCACAGTGCTGCGCCAACGACAGAGGTGAACCCTTTCAACGCCAGTGCCCCTCCCAGTGGGCGCAAGATCAAAAAGGCTGTGAGAAGAACTAATAGAAAAACGTAGCAGTCTTCATCGAGCTCTTGGCGAAAAGAAGAAGAGGAAGCAGAAGCTACTCTGGGCTATAGGGCGGCCTCCCGATGAAGTGAAATTATGATCATTCAGTGAAATGTGAAGAAGCTCTTAGCTTTGATCGTCACAGAGAGTAATCATCATCGTGATCATGTTGGCTGGCAGGCGATTCCTGTCCTGGCTATGTGACCAAGCTAGCTTGGCAAGAGTTGGAACCTTAGTTGTGTCAGCAGCGTGTCGTTACTTACGAGGGTTTTCTGGCTAGAATATTTATATTAAGGAGAATATCAAATTCCATCGGTGGCTACTCTGCTAGTATTTCTTAACCAGGCTACAACACCCCCTTTCTCCCCTCCCCCACCCCCCCCCCAAAGCTATCATTGGCCGGAGTTGGAAGTCATCAATGTGTTGGCACCTAGTTGTTCTAAAAGTTGGCTACCTGGCTAGAGTAATTCCATTAGCTCTGTTTAAATGGTCATTTGTTGGCTGCCAGTGGTTTTCATCTATGACTGAGCTTGAAATTTCAGGTAAAGTTTATATTTGGCTATTAAATAACAGGAAATCTTTCATTTTGTTGATTGCTTAGAGGTCCACATCCTATGTACCTGACAGAGCTAATGAAGTGAACTTCATTTTGGTAGATGCCTGTATTACCATCCCTGGCTACCTGGCCAGGCTTATTAGTTAGCCAGGACTCTTCTTTGCATTAGTGATGAGAGGTTAAAGGTGACTTTCGTCACTAAAGTGATCAAATATGATACGTTGTAGACCATTAAAACACACTGCTAATCATGAGGTTAAGAGAACATGTTTAGGGGTGAGCTATTAGAATCTATAAGGCCATTGATTAACATTGACATCTAGACCTGTGCAGAGGAGCTGATTGCATCATGTGAGTAGCCTTAAAGGAGCATTCCTTCCTTACTAGTTTTAGCATATTTTAAAGGTGATTAACTACAGAAACATTACCAGCACTTGAGTCTTTTTTCTTGAACTGTAACATAATCAAGGACTAAAGTTCTGCCTAAAGTCAGTCTTAATATGTATAGTATAAGTATGGTAAACTTTGAAGGAAGGGGAGGGAGGGGGAGGGGGTATAGGTATAGGGAAGGAGGGGGAAGGGGTGCTTAAGATCTTTTCTCCCATCCTGGCTACTGTACAGGGGTGATTAAGATAATCTTTGCTTGTTACCGTACAGGGGTTATTTAGATAACTCAGCTCCTTTACAGGAGATCCATTTTTTTTTATGTATGATAGCAAATACTGTAATGGGATTGTCATGGAATAAATCCCTAAAATTTAACATTAATTGTAGTTGTTGATTTTATATCATGTTTCCCAAAATCACTTTATATCCGTCAAAGTTTGCCTTTTTTGCTGAATTATACCTTTTGCATCACCAACAATGGTAAATAAAAATGAAAATTGTTTTTGAAATTAATTACCCAGCACCATAGCTGGAAGTTTAGTACTTTTAAGGTATGATGGAACATCAATTTCATGGAAAAAAAAATGATGGAAAAACCAATTTCATGAAGAAAAAAACCACTCTGAATTGGCATATTTCTGCTTCAAAACTGAAAGGTTTTTCTTCAACAAAACTTGCAATTTAGGTAACAGTAAGATAATATCGTACAGAGTTGGTGAACAGAAATTCCAGCAACATGAGCAACTTTGTGCTTTAAGGTTATAAAGATGTTTTTCACCACAAAGGCAAATCTTCAATTATGGAAGTCAAACTATTTCACAGCGGTCAATTTCCATTGCCATCCATATCTTTGCATATACATCCATGTTGACTTTATGCATTTTGAGGTTGTTTATATGGTTCTTGGTAAAGCTTGATCGCAAAACATTCAAGAACTTATTTCTCATTTTCACTGTGAAAGAGCACCGCTATTTTACGTATTCTTAAATTGGGGATATCACTTCATCACATGATGATTATTTTTTTGATAAACATGTTTGAAGAAGTTTGTGTTTCCATCTCCTCCCTACCTAGTATGATTATTTCATTGTATGTGTGTGTGGTTATGTTGTTCCATCTGTTCATTTCTGTTGTAGTCCTGTCTTTTTCATGAAACCCACCTATTGTAAAAGCAAAAAATATATTCTTATGTAAATTGTTTTATGAAAACATCTAAACTTACATATTCAAATTAATGTGGTTTTAGTAATCATTAGCACCTACTCCTTGGTTTTCTTGCTTTGCTTTGTTTAATTTTTCTGTATTAAAGTAGGCATTGTAGTCAACCTGCTCGATAGTTCATGTTGTCTGGTAAATGCATCCCTTCCGACGGGAATCTGTACCCTTATATATTTGTGTCATTTCTTAATGTAGAGCAAGCTGTCTGTTTGACTAGTATGCCTTAAGTTCTTTAAATGTCAGCACTAGTTACAGTCAGCGCCCTGAGACATAATGGATAAAAGTTAGTTCAAGAAGGGGAGGATGGGATTATGTAGTGGGGAGGGGGGGGGAATATGAATTTTGAATTTGTTTTCAGAAAGGGTGCCCATCTACACCGTGGACTCATTCACATATCAACCTTATGCTAGGTTTGGTCAATCCAAGCTATTGCCCATGTTCTTTTAGACTCTTAAAGATTTCTAACATTGGTCTGTTCTACCAATAACCTTACCTTGTGGAAAACCTTGAAAGACAAATCAATGTTTGTTCCTCTAGCGAGTCTAGAACCCAACCATACATAGTTATGCTTATTAAGGGGTTTTATTGTCACTACAATGTTTCTTTGTGTCAGTGTTGTATCACTATTAACATGCTTCTGGAAGGCTTCTGATGTCTCAAGTGCTGCTTTAAAGTAGCCTGCCATGTGGTCTTGCTCGGTAGTGTCAATTTTGTGTGTCGTTCCTAGCATGCTTCTGGAAGGCCTGTGATGTCTCAAGTACTGCTTTAAAGTAGCCTGAGATGTGGTCTTGCTCGATATTGTCAATGTTGTGTGTCGCTCCTAGCATGCTTCTGGAAGGCTTCTGATGTCTCAAGTACTGCTTTAAAGTAGCCTGAGATGTGGTCTTGCTCAGTAGTGTCAATGTCGTGTGTCGCTCTTAGCATGCTTCTGGAAGGCTGGTAATGTCTCAAGTGCTGCTTTAAGGTAGCTTGTGATGTGGTCTTGCTTGGTAGTGTCAATGTTGTTAATCACTTTTTGCATGCTTCTGGAAGGCTGATGATATCTCAAGTGCTGCTTCTAAGGGAGCCTGCAATTTGTGTATAGTGAATGTTTTGTATCACTTTTAGTGTGCATCTGGAAGTCTGTTAATCCCAAAGTTTGATGCGTTTCTGTTATCTTAGACCACAAGGTGGTAGTGAAATTTGATCTCCTAGCCATCTGTTTTCATTGGTTGTCAATTGAGTTTACCTGCTTGTTCATGTCATGAACTGCTGTTTGTCGTTATCAGGAATATGTAAAAGCCTAGTAGTTTGGTTGTCATCTTTGTATTTGCCTTTTTGCTTTTCTCCTTGATATTGATTTTAAACAGAGATTTATCAAATTTGTTTTAAGTGATTCTGTGCTCTTTAAGGTTCCATTTATTTTATACCGTGGAAATCAAAACTGATGTTGTTTAGTAGTTTCTCACAGCTAAGAGAATTATTAAAGTCAGATGCTTGCAAAATGCGGATGATCAGACCGTAGAAGCGAGTAATTTCACTGTAAGCTGTTTTTGAACATGCAGTATGTGTTGTTAGCCTGTAAACTCAGTAAAAAAGCCCCAAACCGATGTAAAATTGTAATTACTAAAGAAAAGGGTAAAGTAGTCTGAGGTATTTGATTCATTGGTATATTATGGATGAGTACATGTCCGGCCAGAGAAAGGCAAAATCTAAAATGTTTGGAAACTTAAGTTTTGGATGTAGATGGAGAAGAGATTGGCTAAACAATTTAGCATATTCTAGTATATAGTCTAGCAATTCAGCATATTCTAACCAGAATGTAGATTCCAGATAGACGGATGGCATAGCGAAATGATATAGGGCTACAAATAGCGAATGGAATCTGAGGGATACCTAATCAAGTAATGGATACTCCCTGACATGAGTTTCACTGACGATACATCTTTAATAGTCTAGGTAGTTTAAACGCTCTGATGTGTATGAGGAAGGATCACTCAGAACAGCTACATATAAGCAGATGGTCATTACTATTATTTATGATGATTATTGTCTATTGTATGATATTTTGTCAACTTTCAGAAGGTGCTAAAAGTGATATCACAGGAGGGAAAAGGGTAAGAACGAAATAGGGTTTTTGGTTGTAAGATATGATACCTTTGTGGGAGTGATTTACTGCGATAACAGTTAAGAATTGGTATATTTACCGTTTTTACCTTTAAAGGAAGCTTGGTATATTTAGGTGAATTGTTGCAAACCGTTCCATATATTGGTGTAAGATAATGTAAGTTATTGACATTTTCCTTCTTGTTTTGCCTTTTTTGTTTTGCGGGGGGGGGGGATGGGGAAGGTGGGGAAAGGGATAATAATGGGGTAGAATATGCAGCATAAACTTCAGGTGGGACAAATGAAATGTTATGACAAAGTGCCATAGGTATAATGAGCTGGTAAGGTTTCTTATATTACAAACTATTCAACTTGTTAAAATGAGAGGGTGCCTTGTTAATGTAGCAATGGAACATAATGTCAACACAAAATCCCTCTACATTGCAGAGAAAATTTAGAGCTTGCATTTCGCATAGCAATTTCCCTGTCTCTTATCTGTATTTCTTACTGTGACAACGAAACTCGAGTATTTTAGGCTGTAGTCATCATGAAGTATTCCAGGGCCAGGTCCCCCCAATGGGAAGTTCCAGTAGTACCCCTTAAAGTTGTCACAATGTAGGCCCCCCCCATTCACCTCTCCCTCCCTCCCTTTCAAGATTTTAAAATTAATTTAACCCATGGCCAGAATTGTCATAAATCGTCATTGATCATGAACAGTCGTGATCTTGTTACAGGAGGCAGAACCTGCCAAAAATGCAATTTCTTGTCAGGATTGAGATTTGAGAAAGGTAATGCTCTTAAAAGCTACAGCTTACCTCAATCCTGGACAATCAACTATATTATTTCTTTTATCAGTATTTATTACTACTTCTTCTATTTCTAAATATTAACACTACTCTGGTTATTTTAAACGGCAGGTTTCTGGAGATGTTAAATGTATAGAATCGACCGAAGTCAAGAGAGAAGGGGATTGAGTAAACAAAAAAAAATAATCTTTTCGGAGCATTTGTTCGATGAGAAGATCATTGATATACTTCAGTTTTATGAAGTCATTAAATATTGAGGAAGATGTTTCTGTATTCTAGGTTCATTGCACTTTTGATGTTGCCGAAATACGATGTTAAAAGATTAAAGAGAAAAAAAATCTAAATGTGTGTGAAAGAATTGTTTGCAAAATTGGTTTGAAGAACCTAAGGATGAATAAACTTGAAATAGTGAAAACTGGTTAATATGCCACCTAATTTTTATTAAGTCATTGGTAGTTTACGATAATGCAGTAATTCTAATACATATCTATAAGTTTTGCTGACTTGATTTGCCTTAGAAAATGATTGAATTTCTTGGCATTCTTAGGTATGATTAGTATGAAAACTGAAGCATTGTTACGTACTTCACTTGTTTTTGTTTATTTGTTTTTTATTATTATTATTATCATTATGCTTGTACATCATGCAACTGAGTGAAACTCATTTTGCACGGACAGAATGAATATTAAGAGAATTTAAAAGAAAGAAAACAGAAGAAGGAAATCCTGTAATATCGTTAAGATGATCAAAAATTTATTAGTCCAAGATAACAAAAGAAGAAAATGTTATTTTTATATTTTACAACAAAAAAGGAAAATGTTGAGAAAAGTGTTCTTGAATAGACTTTTGTCTGTTGCAATAGGTTGTAATACTAGGTTGAGAAGACAAGTATGAAGTTTACAGTTAATTCATTCCTCGGTGCAGAGTGGGTTTACACCCAGAATTTTTAAAAAAAATTAATAAAGTTGTAAATTGGAGAAAGCAAGAATATTTTTGTGTTTTCTATTTATTCACCTGTCTTGTTTACCTCATAGATACTGTTCTAACAAGAGTAACAATACTGTTCTATAAAGAGTAATAACGACAGGGATGTTCTGTAGAACAAATATAGCATAATTTTCATACATGATATATACATACATAAAAATCTGGGATTTGATTTGCATTGTGGCTGAGCCCCCACCATGGTTGGGGTCATGCGTAGAAAGTTCCTCACTTTTTTATCAATATACAAAATATGCCCAAAATCTACCATTAAATTATGAATAAAACCCCAGTCTGCAGACCATCCGATGGGTTAAGTTTATTATGAAAATGATAGTATACTATTCTTTTTGCCATATTTTCCTGGTCCGTCCCGTATAGAGAATTTCCCGGCTAGACTGAAAACATAACGTAAAAAACAAAAAAGGTTGCACCACTAAGCAGACGAATACTGTGTTGCCAAGTAATGTAGCAGACGACAAAATAACATTCCGCACTGATTTTTTCGTTGAACGCGCGCGTGATGCCTTTGAATGGAAAATGTCCAGACAGTAACAGAGAAATCGCAAAAAAAAAAGGATTTGAAGAGCGTCAGACCCACACATTTTCAGCTGCGTCCACGTAAGTAAAGTTGGTAACGTAATCGTTTTAAATTCTTAATTTATAGCAGGCAGTTTGTGTTATTTGAAGTTAATAATCAGGCTGTAGTCTGCACACTCAAGCAATAGAGTTTGTTGTCCAACTAGTGTTGCCTATACCCTTATAATTGGTACCAGTTTTGCGAAATTCGTCTGCTATGCCCGTATGGAAACAAAGTGTTGAAAAAAAACAAATCCAAAATTATTTCCACATGTACGTACGCAACTCTGAACAATAACTTAATAATATAGAAGACCACCTGTAATGCCCTGGGCTTAAACTCAAGCTAAAGTAACATTTCCTTTCTCACACACAGGTTAGGCCCAACTTAGGAGTTAGGGTCAAGTCAGACTTAGTCTTAAGTTAGACTGAGACTAGTACTAACAGTAACACAGTAGGCTAGGCTAGATGTCTCAATAAGTTATGTTGTTTGGGTTTACTACCTAACACAACCATGGCTGTCTAAGAACACCTCTTTATATTCATCACGTTTATGTTCTTCAATTGATTTATCATGCCTAAACCAGTGTTTTCAGAATCAAACAAATAATGAATCCATGGTGATAAGGAGAACTGGATCGAACATGTACAGTAAATTAAGCTCTGTTTTTTTTTTGATAAATTTGCCTTTGCTCCATTCCTTCTTGCGCAACCAGCATCTTTAATATCCACTTTACGGCTGTTTTATTTAATATTAAATAGTAGTATCATGTTTATATATATTTTTCATCTTCACTTGCAGTCACTATGAGTAAACCACAAGAGTCCTGCTCCCATATTGGCTTCGACTCAACATGGATGGAATTCTTTGACGGTCACTTTATTTCAAGGTAAATCCTATTCAAAGTACTGCTCCGGGTGTATAAGTGCATTCATGGAATGGCACCCGCCTATTTGTCAGACGATCTGTCCTACCAGGTCAATACTCGTTATACCTTGCGTTCTAGCAATACACCCACTCTCACTGTTCCCAGAACTAAACTGAAAACCTATGGCGACTGTGCCTTTCCATCAGCCGGGCCCAAGCTCGGGAATGGTCTGCCCATATCTGTGCGGAGTTCTCCCACTCTCAGTCAGTTCAAGTCTTGTTTGAAGACTCATTTTTTTCAAGCTGGCGTTCTATTAGGGTTGTACAGCGCTATTGAATACTGCGTAGATTTTAGCGCTTTATAAGTTCATTTATTATCATTATTAAGTTACATAGCTACCTGTAGATACACTGCTTGGATCTTCTATGCCATTGCATTGCTAAATAAAACAAAGGAGCAGATATCTTAGTGAATTTTACATTTGAACCCAACCTGAAAATCTGAAGATTCATGTATGTATTTTATATCCTCCTGTAAGCAGGAACTCGCAAAGAAGCCATCATTGGCGTATATCAAAGCTGCAAGCTGACCGAAGTCAGTCTCTCAGATTCATATTTTAACGTCCATGATTATGAATTGTCAATTGTCAACAACTCTGTAACTGGACGACATACATTAATCTTGGAGTGACTCTAACTCGGGACCTTATGATTGAAAGGCACCGGCGTTAACCACTGGGCTGACACTCCCTAACACTTCAAGATTAATTGAACAGTAAGATCCAATATTGTACATTTGAACAATGTGCCCCATTTTAGCCTGGAGGTTATTAACGGTAAAAGAAGAAAGGAAGATGTTTCTAGAGCAAAAATTTGTATTGTCTGGAAAAGGAGGCTTTCATTCTAAAAGTCGTTTTGACCAGTTAGCTGTTAAAATTGAGTAAAGACAGCTCATTGTCTGCTGTGCAAAAGCTGCTGCAACCTTTTGAATGTCAAATAAAATGAAAACAATTTTTTATTTATGATCTTTTTTCTGATTAAGTGGCCTCTGGGTTTTAAAGCATAGTTTTTACTACATGATTGAACTGATGGTAACTTTTGTAGACAAATTAGCAGTTGATTGGTTTATAGAATTCTTACAAATTCTAAACTCAAAAGTTTTTTTGTAAAAAAACTGGCTAGTATTCATTGAATGATTATTGGTTCATGGCGTTAATATGGTGTGACAGTTATGGTACAGTAGTTGCATACATGTATGCCATCCTTAGTTCGGTGGAGTGAACAGCTATATTTATCCTGATAGCATCACAGCTTGAATTGTATGTATTCTTGAGCTACAGCCTACATTGACGTGTACATACGACGATGTGGAATTCATTTGCCTTTAATATTCTCCCAGATAAGCACAGTATATAATGTACCTTTATGTATGTAGCAATGGCAAGGGTGGCAAAATCAGCAGAGAAGCGTAAACCGGTGCTGTGGCCGAGTGGATAAAGGCCGGTGGCGTTTGAAGCAATGAGGCTTTGAGCAATCGGAAGGTTTGGGGTTCGATTCCCGGTCGGGTCATAGTAAGGTGGGGTTTTCATCCAACAGCAATCTACGGTTTTCCCATCTGAAATGACTTTCAAGTTGAAAAGATTCCAAAATTTACTTTAAAATGTTAAGAGCAGTCAATAGCTCAAATGGATGCTACATGTTGCTGTTAAGTTGCCACAGTCTTCAGTTTAAAGGCAATTAACATACATTGCTTTACCAATGAACACCATTGAAGAACTCAGATGATGTACATGAAAACAAGCCAATATTTTGTTCAATTAACAGTCGCACTGGCAGTAAGAGTCACATTAGACATATCATATACACTTTGAAGGTTTCCTCCTGATTAAACAATGAAAAAAATAGAAATGATGTAACACAAAGCACAGAGATAATAACAATTCTGGATCATTATTGATATGGTTGCATTTATAAACCGTTTAATTTTAGAGCAGTGTTTCTTAACCTTATACAATACTTGCACAGGTCTGTTAGCAATTAAAATCTGAAACAAGTTTGCACCCATTTTTACCAGCCACACATGGATGTACGCTTTGCTCCATAAATATGTTCTTAATGCCTACAGCCTCACACATACCCCACTGGGAGACATGCCTGGCACTTCCTAGGGGGTGTACTGTATGCACCCCAGTGTATATAATGCTGATTAAGAGTGCTTGCACACTTGATACTCCTCTCATGATGATGGGTGTGATTCCGAAAACTGCAAATTATATTTCACTCCGCTTTTATTCTATTTCTTACAATCGCGTTGGATCCACCGCCAGGAAGTTATAATGTAAAACAGCAAGTCACATTGATGTTGGTACATGTACAGTATGTAACAGTTTTATGCAGCTAAAGCTCTGCTCTACTGTATATACTGCTCTATAGCAAAAATGAACAGGACACGACGTAATACGTCATCATGATCTCGGGTCACTGTGACCTGCCAAGCTTTGACAATTGTAATATATTGATATCCAGCACCGGATCTGAGGAGAATTAAGATCTCGGGGTCAGATCCTGAGCGGGAGAGCTTCACAGAAGGTGATCTTGAGGGGGGGAGGGGGAGGGATGATCACATCAGGGGAGGATCACGTCACATCCGGATCAGATCCCCTGCTCGAGATCTAGCGTGCAAGCACTCTTATGTGTATGAGGGCCAGTACTACATCCAATTATAAGTTTGAGTATATATATTGCACTGACAGAACCTGGCCTGAAGATATTAGTCAGAATGATGAATATTTCACATCTGAACCAAAGGAATATATCTTTCAAGTCCTAAAACTAGAGATTCTAACCAACGGTTCAGCTGGGTTCAAACCATTTTTGCTAATTCATGAAATTTTCATGCCCGTGTTTAATTTGAAAGAGTGCCCTCATAACAAATCTCGACTTCAAAAGCTAGAATGAGCTGTTAGTGCTGATCTTGGAAGGTAATCAATTGCCATTGTATATTTGTGCTTATAATATTATGTAGAGCTTACATGTTTACCAAAACTTAATTAATGTCACAATTAATTGCTCCATTGACTTATATCTATGTCACCTCCAGAGGCAATCAAAGTATGGATGAAGTTTTGAGACTGATAGTGCAAACATTGTAAATTTTCTTGATCATGGCATACCTGTAGATGGCTGTTTTGATATTCAGAGCTAGTACGACTTTAGAAAAGGGAAAATTCAACATAGCTTTTTCACTTTGTACTTTTTTTTTCACTTTTTTTCACCTCGTAAGTGCACACATGGAATCAAAAACAATAAAATACTTGAGCAGAGAATAATTTATCGGATATATATGGCATAGTAAACTGCTTTGCAAAATTTGCAGATTGCAATTTCAGAGATGTATAGATGTATACAATGTTTTTTTGTTTTTTTGGCTGCACAGTATTTGGGCAAGAGACAAATTTCAGACCCTTCAAAACACACAAGTTTGAATGTCACTAAAAAGTGACTTTCTTACCATCTTTAATCCTCCTGGGGTTTTTTCATCTCTGTACAATGCATATATACAGGGATGTGCCCAGGATTTCTTGAGTGCCGGGTATACTGACTGCCGTCCTGGTGGGGGTCCCCCTCCCCTTTGAGAAATTTTTCGATTTTTAAAGGTGCTCAGATGCCAAATGCTGGCACTTGTGTAGCTTTTGAAGCACATACGCTAGTTTTGCTAACAATTTACATTTATAAATTTTTTCTTTTAGTGAAATATATTACTTACTGTACAGTACCTGGAAAACGTTATTATTTTGTTGCAAAGAGATTTTACAAGGGACCGATTGAGAAACGTAAGTAATGTTTCTCGCATGCGTAACTGATGCATTATTAGTCTGTATGATTTTGGCATAGGCTAGGCCCAATTCATGTTGAATATATTGTTAGGAATGTCGGGATTTTAGATGAAAAAAGTGCTGGGCGGGAGTCTTGATTTTTAAGACAGTGCTGGGCGGTAATTTTTAGTGCTGGGCGGGGCCTCCCAGTGCTGCCCAGCGTGGGCACTTCCCTGCATATAGCCTCAGAAAATGCTGAGGTTAAATGCAATCTATGCAAAAATGAAAGCAAAGAGCAAGCAATGAGAGCAATATGTTTCTACTGTGGCAGTATGCTTTATAATTTGTGTAAACATTTTTCAGAAATGTAACAATGAGAATTCTTTGTCTCCACACTTTAACAATTTCAATCTGAACCCTACTTTCTAACTCTCCAGTTTTGTTTTTTGTTGTTGCTTTTTTTGCTGTTTTCAGTTGTCATGTATTTTTGTTTTCTTCAAAAGAAAGTTTTCTGTACTATCAACACAACACACGTCATGCAGGGTATTTCAAATTGGGCTTACGTATCTCTTTTGTCCGGTCGGTCTGTCAAAGGTGTTTGGTTGATACTAGAAGGTAGTAATGCAGAACGCTTAACAATGGGAGATTCTTTCAAATTTCTATTATTATAATGATAGCAAGTTTTATGACCATTTAATTTAGTTTTGAGCTTCAGTTCTGAACTAATTTTAAACTTGCAAGCACTTGTTGCTTATAATATAAAATATGACCTTGTCCTTGGAGCAGTTCACTAAATATATATGTCAAGTGCTGTCAATATATAGTAAGCTCAGTTTATTCAACTCAGTAAAACTCAGCTCTGTGCAAGGACCTCTCAGCTCCAGGTCTCATTAAAGGTAGTAAGTTTAATGTTAAATTGTTAATATGGTGTAGACTGTTAGTAAACACTGTTACCAGTCCAGTGGGCACCTTTTCTGAGAAGTGACCCTTTCTTAAACATGCAAAGTTCATCAGTTCAAATAGTGCTTAAACTTTTCCACCTTTGCACAGCATTTTGTTATGTGTGGTACTGGATGAATGATTCCCTGCAGGTTTGCTGCTGGATCGATTCTGTTTATTCTGTTTATTTCATCAGTTCCCATCGATTAATTTACCATGGGGGGGGGGGTGGGAGGGGGAACCTTATCATCAAGCTGATCGAGAGTGCTTCTCTCTTTAAGCCATCCATGACCTTTTCAATTCATAACTGTATCAGCCAGTGACTCACAAATTTATGAGAAATTCCTTTAACAAGATATTTAGGTAGACATACAATTTATGTCACATCATTCTCATTCCATCAGGGCAATTAATCAGCAGTTTTGGAGGTCTTTTGTGACAAATTTTTGACTTTATGTGTCCCCTTGAAGCAAATTGTTCAGTTTTGCAATAATTGTTTTAGACAAAAAAGGTTCTTGAAATATGTTCCTTTCATGCCAGTATTATTTTTTTCTCTATACATTGTCTCTGTTCAATGGACCAAGTTACCATATATCTTTTCACATTTATCTAGGCTTTTATACTAGCATAATTGAGGGAGCTCCCCTTTGCATGACCTCAATATACAGTATATTTAGGAAACTTAGCCAGACATGCATGGGATTGCAATCGAAAAGGGAATTAATGGTCGTTCATTCATATTCAAACTTATCATTTTTCAGACACCCTCATTTAAATGATCCTCTGAGAAGTGACCCTTTCTTAAACATGCAAAGTTCATCAGTTCAAATAGTGCTTAAACTTTACCACATTTGCACAGCATTTTGTTATGTGTGATACTGGATATGATTCCCTGCAGGTTTCCTGCTGTATCGATTCTGTTTATTTTATCAGTTCCCATCGACTAATTTACCGGGGGGAAGGGGGGAAGGGGGACCTAATCATCAAACTGATCAAGGGTGCTTCTCTCTTTAATAATACTAATAATAATAATAAATGAGACTTATATAGTGCCAAATCAGTAAACAAAAGTTACTGCTCAAAGCGCTTTACAAAGAAAGTAAATTAATTTACAAAAGAACAAGTGAAAAATGTGTCTTAAGTAGAATTTTGAAAGTAGAAAGTTTATAGCATGTTCGAATGTGATCTGGTAACTTGTTCCAGAGATAAGACCCAGAATATTGGAAGCTTCTGTAACCATAGTTCTTCAATCGTGGTTTTGGAACAGTTAAAAACAGTTTGTTGGAGGAACAAAGTGTGCGAGTTGGAGTATATGGCAAGAGAAGTTGTGACAGGTACACAGGCGGTTCAAGATGATGAGCACAGAAGGTGAGAAGAAGTATTTTATACTGGATTCTGTAGCTGATCGGGAGCCAATGAAGTTCCTTCAGAAGTGGGGTGGTGCGGCACTATCTTCCTTTCTTTTTCACAATACGGGCAGCAGTGTTTTGGATCTCTTGGAGTTTCTTGATGGTCGAATCAGGAAGGCCAAATAAAAGTGAATTATGAAAATCAAGCTTTGATGTCACAAACACATGGACCAGTATCTCGCAAGTCTTATTATCGCTTTTGCATGATCTCAATATTTAGGAAACTTAGCCGGACATGCATGGGATTGCAATCGAAAAGGGAATTAATGGTCGTTCATTCATACTTAGTAAAGATTCCTAAGCCATCCATGACCTTTTCAATTCATAACTGTATCAGCCAGTGACTCACAAATTTATGAGATATTCATTTGACAAGATATTTAGGTAGATATGTTTATGTTACAGCATTCTCATTCCTTCAGGGCAATTAATCAGCAGTTTTGGAGGTCTTTTGTGAGGAAATTTTTACTTTTGTGTGTATCCTTGAAGCAAATTGTTCAGTTTTGCAATAATTGTTTTAGACAAAAAAGGTTCTTGAAATATGTTCCTTTCATGCCAGTATTATTTTTTTCTCTATACATTGTCTCTGTTCAATGGACCAAGTTACCATATATCTTTTCACATTTATCTAGGCTTTTATACTAGCATAATTGAGGGAGCTCCCCTTTGCATGACCTCAATATTTAGGAAACTTAGCCAGACATGCATGGGATTGCAATCGAAAAGGGAATTAATGGTCGTTCATTCATATTCAAACTTATCATTTTTCAGACACCCTCATTTAAATGATCCTCTGAGAAGTGACCCTTTCTTAAACATGCAAAGTTCATCAGTTCAAATAGTGCTTAAACTTTACCACATTTGCACAGCATTTTGTTATGTGTGATACTGGATATGATTCCCTGCAGGTTTCCTGCTGTATCGATTCTGTTTATTTTATCAGTTCCCATCGACTAATTTACCGGGGGGAAGGGGGGAAGGGGGACCTAATCATCAAACTGATCAAGGGTGCTTCTCTCTTTAATAATACTAATAATAATAATAAATGAGACTTATATAGTGCCAAATCAGTAAACAAAAGTTACTGCTCAAAGCGCTTTACAAAGAAAGTAAATTAATTTACAAAAGAACAAGTGAAAAAATGGGTCTTAAGTAGAATTTTGAAAGTAGAAAGTTTATAGCATGTTCGAATGTGATCTGGTAACTTGTTCCAGAGATAAGACCCAGAATATTGGAAGCTTCTGTAACCATAGTTCTTCAATCGTGGTTTTGGAACAGTTAAAAACAGTTTGTTGGAGGAACAAAGTGTGCGAGTTGGAGTATATGGCAAGAGAAGTTGTGACAGGTACACAGGCGGTTCAAGATGATGAGCACAGAAGGTGAGAAGAAGTATTTTATACTGGATTCTGTAGCTGATCGGGAGCCAATGAAGTTCCTTCAGAAGTGGGGTGGTGCGGCACTTTCTTCCTTTCCTTTTCACAATACGGGCAGCAGTGTTTTGGATCTCTTGGAGTTTCTTGATGGTCGAATCAGGAAGGCCAAATAAAAGTGAATTAAGAAAATCAAGCTTTGATGTCACAAACACATGGACCAGTATCTCGCAAGTCTTATTATCGCTTTTGCATGATCTCAATATTTAGGAAACTTAGCCGGACATGCATGGGATTGCAATCGAAAAGGGAATTAATGGTCGTTCATTCATACTTAGTAAAGATTCCTAAGCCATCCATGACCTTTTCAATTCATAACTGTATCAGCCAGTGACTCACAAATTTATGAGATATTCATTTGACAAGATATTTAGGTAGATATGTTTATGTTACAGCATTCTCATTCCTTCAGGGCAATTAATCAGCAGTTTTGGAGGTCTTTTGTGAGGAAATTTTTACTTTTGTGTGTATCCTTGAAGCAAATTGTTCAGTTTTGCAATAATTGTTTTAGACAAAAAAGGTTCTTGAAATATGTTCCTTTCATGCCAGTATTATTTTTTTCTCTATACATTGTCTCTGTTCAATGGACCAAGTTACCATATATCTTTTCACATTTATCTAGGCTTTTATACTAGCATAATTGAGGGAGCTCCCCTTTGCATGACCTCAATATTTAGGAAACTTAGCCAGACATGCATGGGATTGCAATCGAAAAGGGAATTAATGGTCGTTCATTCATATTCAAACTTATCATTTTTCAGACACCCTCATTTAAATGATCCTCTGAGAAGTGACCCTTTCTTAAACATGCAAAGTTCATCAGTTCAAATAGTGCTTAAACTTTACCACATTTGCACAGCATTTTGTTATGTGTGATACTGGATATGATTCCCTGCAGGTTTCCTGCTGTATCGATTCTGTTTATTTTATCAGTTCCCATCGACTAATTTACCGGGGGGAAGGGGGGAAGGGGGACCTAATCATCAAACTGATCAAGGGTGCTTCTCTCTTTAATAATACTAATAATAATAATAAATGAGACTTATATAGTGCCAAATCAGTAAACAAAAGTTACTGCTCAAAGCGCTTTACAAAGAAAGTAAATTAATTTACAAAAGAACAAGTGAAAAAATGGGTCTTAAGTAGAATTTTGAAAGTAGAAAGTTTATAGCATGTTCGAATGTGATCTGGTAACTTGTTCCAGAGATAAGACCCAGAATATTGGAAGCTTCTGTAACCATAGTTCTTCAATCGTGGTTTTGGAACAGTTAAAAACAGTTTGTTGGAGGAACAAAGTGTGCGAGTTGGAGTATATGGCAAGAGAAGTTGTGACAGGTACACAGGCGGTTCAAGATGATGAGCACAGAAGGTGAGAAGAAGTATTTTATACTGGATTCTGTAGCTGATCGGGAGCCAATGAAGTTCCTTCAGAAGTGGGGTGGTGCGGCACTTTCTTCCTTTCCTTTTCACAATACGGGCAGCAGTGTTTTGGATCTCTTGGAGTTTCTTGATGGTCGAATCAGGAAGGCCAAATAAAAGTGAATTAAGAAAATCAAGCTTTGATGTCACAAACACATGGACCAGTATCTCGCAAGTCTTATTATCGCTTTTGCATGATCTCAATATTTAGGAAACTTAGCCGGACATGCATGGGATTGCCATCGAAAAGGGAATTAATGGTCATTCATTCATACTTAGTAAAGATTCCTAAGCCATCCATGACCTTTTCAATTCATAACTGTATCAGCCAGTGACTCACAAATTTATGAGATATTCATTTGACAAGATATTTAGGTAGATATGTTTATGTTACAGCATTCTCATTTCTTCAGGGCAATTAATCAGCAGTTTTGGAGGTCTTTTGTGAGGACATTTTGACTTTTGTGTGTATCCTTGAAGCAAATTGTTCAGTTTGCAAAGTTGTATATTTGACAAAAAAAGGTTCTTTAACTTATGTTCCTTTCATGTCAGTATTATTTTTATCTCTATACATTGTCTCTGTTCAATGGACCAAGTTACCATATATCTTTTCACATTTATCTAGGCTTTTATACTAGAATAATTGAGGGAGCTCTCCTTTGCATGATCTCAATATTTAGGAACCTTAGCCAGACATGCATGGGATTGCAATTGAAAAGGGAATTAATGGTCGTTCATTCATGTTCAAACTTATCATTTTTCAGACACCCTCATTTAAATGATCCTCTGAGAAGTGACCCTTTCTTAAACATGCAAAGTTCATCAGTTCAAATAGTGCTTAAACGTTACCACTTTTGCACAGCATTTTGTTATGTGTGAAACTGGATAAATGATTCCCTGCAGGTTTCCTGCTGGATAGATTCTGTTTATTTTATCAGTTCCCATCGACTAATATACCGTGGAGGGGTGGGGGGAGGGGGGACCTAATCATCAAACTGATCAAGGGTGCTTCTCTCTTTAAGCCATCCATGACCTTTTCAATTCATAACTGTATCAGCCAGTGACTCACAAATTCATGAGATATTCATTTGACGAGATATTTAGGTAGATATGTTTATGTTACAGCATTCTCATTCCTTCAGGGCAATTAATCAGCAGTTTTGGAGGTCTTTTGTGAGGAAATTTGACTTTATGTGTACCCTTGAACTTTATTCAGTTTGCAATAGTTGTTTTTGACCAAAAAAGGTTTTTGAACTTAAGTTTATTAGTATTATTTTTTTCTCTATACATTGTCTCTGTTCAATGGACCAAGTTACCATATATCTTTTCACATCTATTCGAGGCTTTTATAATAGAATAATTGAGGGAGCTCCCCTTTGCATGATCTCAATATTTAGGAAACTTAGCAAGACATGTATGGGATCGCAATCGAATAGGGAATTAATGGTCGTTCATTCATGTACAAACTTGTACATTATTTTTCAGACACCCTCATTTAAATGATCCTCTTCTGGCCGTCGACGAGGTGACGATTGTGGATCCTACCTCCACTCTGACATGCCTGATATCAGTATTGGCATGACTGTATAACTAATCAAATGTTGAACTTCAGTATGTGTATTATATTCTGATCATATAAATATGGCAAACAGTCAGTCAAGTTTTACTGATTACTCCATGCAGGTTCCATGGTCCTCAGGGAATGATTTTGTTCCTTTTTCTTTCATTAGTAGGGCCAGTAGATCCTGTAGCAGTGGCGGAGCTAGAGGTATTGGTCAGGGAGGGCGAGAATGGTCTGTAGGGGCGCTTTCGACACTATCTAAGCGGAGCGCCACCACAGGTTGGCGTGGAGCGTACAGAAATTTTTTGAGTAAAGATACTCCCTAGATGGCCGGAAATGACCCTTTCCGGGCCTTGCTAATTTGCATATAAACAAAGAATAAATAGGTGTCACCGCCAACAAAATGTGACAAATGTCAATAGGTTGATGAGAGTGCAATATAAAAGTCAATAATCGCGAATAAGTAAAAAGTGGTAAAAAGCTGAAAGGGCGCCAGCAGTACATTTGAGTCCGTCAGGGGGAGCATCAGCCCCCCCTGACTGTATGGACGCTCCGCCACTGTCCTGTAGCAATAGCATGTAAGGTTTCCATGGTCCTCTGGGAATGTTTTTTTACTTTTCTTTCATTAGTAGGGCCAGTAGATCCTGTAGCACTAGCATGTAAGGTTTCGATGGTCCTCGGGGAATGTTTTTTTACTTTTCTTGCATTGGTAGGGCCAGTAGATCCTGTAGCACTAGCATGTAAGGTTTTGATGGTCCTTGGGGAATGTTTTTTTACTTTTCTTTCATTCGTAGGGCCAGTAGATCCTGTAGCACTAGCATGTAAGGTTTCGATGGTCCTCGGGGAATGTTTTTTTACTTTTCTTTCATTCGTAGGGCCAGTAGATCCTGTAGCACTAGCATGTAAGGTTTCGATGGTCCTCGGGGAATGTTTTTTTACTTTTCTTTCATTCGTAGGGCCAGTACATCCTGTAGCACTAGCATGTAAGGTTTCGATGGTCCTCGGGGAATGTTTTTTTACTTTTCTTTCATTAGTAGGGCCAGTAGATCCTGTAGCACTAGCATGTAAGGTTGCGATAGCATGTAAGATTTCCATGGTCCTCGGGGAATGTTTTTTTACTTTTCTTTCATTAGTAGGGCCAGTAGATCCTGTAGCACTAGCATGTAAGGTTTCGATGGTCCTCGGGGAATGTTTTTTTACTTTTCTTGCATTGGTAGGGCCAGTAGATCCTGTAGCACTAGCATGTAAGGTTTCGATGGTCCTCGGGGAATGTTTTTTTACTTTTCTTGCATTGGTAGGGCCAGTAGATCCTGTAGCACTAGCATACATGTAAGGTTTCGATGGTCCTCGGGGAATGTTTTTTTACTTTTCTTGCATTGGTAGGGCCAGTAGATCCTGTAGCACTAGCATACATGTAAGGTTTCGATGGTCCTCGGGGAATGTTTTTTTACTTTTCTTTCATTGGTAGGGCCAGTAGATCCTGTAGCACTAGTATACATGTAAGGTTTCGATGGTCCTCGGGGAATGTTTTTTTACTTTTCTTTCATTGGTAGGGCCAGTAGATCCTGTAGCACTAGCATACATGTAAGGTTTCGATGGTCCTCGGGGAATGTTTTTTTACTTTTCTTTCATTGGTAGGGCCAGTAGATCCTGTAGCACTAGCATACATGTAAGGTTTCGATGGTCCTCGGGGAATGTTTTTTTTATTTTTCTTTCATTTGTAGGGCCAGTAGATCCTGTAGCACTAGCATACATGTAAGGTTTCGATGGTCCTCGGGGAATGTTTTTTTACTTTTCTTTCATTTGTAGGGCCAGTAGATCCTGTAGCACTAGCATACATGTAAGGTTTCCATGGTCCTCGGGGAATGTTTTTTTACTTTTCTTTCATTAGTAGGGCCAGTAGATCCTGTAGCACTAGCATACATGTAAGGTTTCCATGGTCCTCGGGGAATGTTTTTTTTACTTTTCTTTCATTGGTAGGGCCAGTAGATCCTGTAGCACTAGCATGTAAGGTTTCGATGGTCCTCGGGGAATGTTTTTTTACTTTTCTTTCATTGGTAGGGCCAGTAGATCCTGTAGCACTAGCATGTAAGGTTTCGATGGTCCTCGGGGAATGTTTTTTTACTTTTCTTTCATTGGTAGGGCCAGTAGATCCTGTAGCACTAGCATGTAAGGTTTCGATGGTCCTCGGGGAATGTTTTTTTACTTTTCTTTCATTGGTAGGGCCAGTAGATCCTGTAGCACTAGCATGTAAGGTTTCGATGGTCCTCGGGGAATGTTTTTTTACTTTTCTTTCATTGGTAGGGCCAGTAGATCCTGTAGCACTAGCATGTAAGGTTTCGATGGTCCTCGGGGAATGTTTTTTTACTTTTCTTTCATTGGTAGGGCCAGTAGATCCTGTAGCACTAGCATGTAAGGTTTCGATGGTCCTCGAGGAATGTTTTTTTACTTTTCTTTCATTGGTAGGGCCAGTAGATCCTGTAGCACTAGCATGTAAGGTTGCGATGGTCCTCGAGGAATGTTTTTTTACTTTTCTTTCATTAGTAGGGCCAGTAGATCCTGTAGCACTAGCATGTAAGGTTTCGATGGTCCTCGGGGAATGTTTTTTTACTTTTCTTGCATTAGTAGGGCCAGTAGATCCTGTAGCACTAGCATGTAAGGTTTCGATGGTCCTCGGGGAATGTTTTTTTACTTTTCTTGCATTGGTAGGGCCAGTAGATCCTGTAGCACTAGCATACATGTAAGGTTTCGATGGTCCTCGGGGAATGTTTTTTTACTTTTCTTTCATTGGTAGGGCCAGTAGATCCTGTAGCACTAGCATGTACACAAGTGATCGTGCAATACCATTTCTCCCTACAGTAGTATATAAAATCATGAATATTCATTTTCAGGCATTGTAGTGCATAAATTTGTGTCATAAACAGTATACCATGTTTACCTAGAGATTGATTTGACCATCAATCAATTATCAGGAATAAATTTCAAGAGTGAAATTCATCCTATCTTGTATGTAGGTCTGTAGTATAAATGGGGACCTGTGAGGTCAACTGTCGGTTGGGCGCTGTTTAGCTGCTGCCATGTGGAGGGATTGTTTCTGTGCTTGACAGGTTATCGTTGACCAGGGTAATATTGTGAGGACCGTTATCAGTGCAGGATGCATCTGCGCTTATTGATTTAAGTAATGTAATTAATTAATCGACAATTTGGACAAGATAAATTCCATTGCATAATATATAACAAATAAAGGGTATTACAATCACACTGCACCTTTCACGCGACAGAATGTATTAAAAGAACTTACTGTAGGACATGATCTTGTCAATTGATATAGATCTGTACATAATTATTCGTTTAAATATCAGAGGACTGCTAGTAGCTTGATATTCCTAGAATTTGAGTTTTGAATAGATGTTTTCAATTTAGTAAAGATTATTTTTTGAACACAGAGTTTAGTTGTTGCATGACTACTTTTTCTCTTTGGTTTCTTTGTAATTTCCTTTCTATCTAGGTAAATATATGTTGCTATGTATACTCATATATACTCTCTGTCTGGACAGTTCTGGTTCTCACTTCATTCTTGGACAAATGTAAAACTCAATTGCTCTATGTACATTAGTCTGACAGTTATCAGAAATTTGAGCAAATTGTATGGCAAGGAATCACAGAAACCTGCACGCTATTTTGGAAGGCTGTTAACTTTTGCATCTCATCAAAGCCATTATCTACATAGGCGTAGGAGCCTGATTTGATTTGGGGGGGCTGTAACGACTTGCCCGAAAAATATTACCAAAATTTTTCGCGCGCTACGCGCGCGTTCAACATCTTAATGTGCTATCATATAGTCATTCATTGGTTATTACATCACATGACGATAACCGATGAACGCATATATGACAAGCACAATAAGATGTTAAACGCGCGCGGAACGCGCGAAAAATTTGGGTTGTATTTTCCCTCTTATTACCATTCCATATTGGTTATAACTATTGGGGAAGTCGTCACAATAATAACGATAATAATAATTTCAGTTTAACCATTGAAAAACACATTGCAAATTATTATTCTTTCCGTAGGTGCCCGAAAAATTCTCAGCATATTGCCCGAATTTTCACCCCCCCTCCCCCAAAAAAATTGAAAAACACATTGCAAACTTTTCTTCTTTCAGTACGTGCCCGAAAAATTCTCAGCATATTGCCCGAATTTTCACCAACAATTTTGTTTGGGGGGGCTGCAGCCCCCCCAGCCCCCCCGCCTCCTACGCCTATGATTATCTAGGATCCTGTGAGTCAAAACGACTGCAACATTGTTGCACTTGGTTTTGCTTATTTGCCCATTTAAGTTTGCATGGCATTTTGTTAAATGTGAAATTGCATAAACTATATCCTGGGAAGGAAGAAGGGGATGGGGGTGAGAGGTGGAGAGGAGAGGAGTGGAGAGGATGGCATCTAGAGGAAGGAGGAAGAGGAGAACATGGCAATATCATACATAAATCACTGATGTTTTATTTATTAGTTGGTTTCAAACTTTACTATACCATGTTCTATCACCACAGTTTAAACATGAAGGGCCACTTTACATAAAGACATGTTCGCCCAATTTTCCTTGTGAACCCAACTTTAGCAGTACATATCTTTTGAGGCCCAGACAATTTTGGGAGTATTTTCAAGGTCATATTTTAGCTAGTTATCAAGATAGAATCTATTTTGAGGCAAAGTTAATCGAAAGCAGGGTCTACCTAACTGAATAGAATCTAGGGGGAGCCATAAGGTTTCTATATTCCTCAGGGTTATCCATTTAGACTTTTACAACGTAACCTCTATGTACCTTTGTCCCTGCAGTAAAGATTGAAGAAATATAGTTGGATATTACGTCGTAAGTAAATATTGATATTCACGAATAAATTGCTCACTATAGACTGGACTTGGAACAAGGTTATGATCATATGTACACTTGTCAGTACAATTATATATCTATATCTTGGATTACAAGTGGAAAGGTAAACACTGCTCAGTTTTTGTTATGTTAAATCAAGACGACCAAAGAATGGGCAAACATTCCAACTTAAAACGGTCAATATATAAAGCTACCCGGCTCTTGTGTCAAAACTGTAGTATGTGTGGTGTATATATATCTTTATCTATCAAACGCTGTGCCAGAGATACGTCATTCATCAGCACAGGACATCCATTCCTACCTGCGATAATTGACGTAATTTTCGCGTTACTTTCATCTACCACTGGAGTGCTACCTTGTGTATTTTGCCATGTTACAAACATTGGTTTTTATCGAAAAGCAATTTGGACTTGGCCAGGACAGTTAATGTCAAATGCATTAAATGGATCAGCACAAATCTCTGGGACATATTAGTATGCATTAACAATTAAAAGACATAATTGCATACATGGGGCTGAAGCCAGAAGTATCTTTTTGTGACGGGACGGAATTTGGTGTACTCTACCCTAATCACATGGATATACAGTACGCATTAACGTTACATAATTGCATGTATATAGACGGAAAGGCCTTTGGATGCACGGCAACTTTCAAAAGCAAACTTGGGTATTATCTATGGCAAAGCTTTTGACATTTTCATTAGGAATTTATTGACCTTTGGTGCAGGTTTTATTCATTCATTTTATGGAACTGTTTTCAGGCCTAGAATTACTGTACATACTTTTTGCCTCTTACACAAAAAAAGGGGTCCCTACTAAGAAATCTACATGGCTAAAGTCAAGTTTTTAATTGGCATTTTCTTGAATTTAAGTACACATCAGTTTAATACTTAGAACTTAATACTTAGATACTTAATACTTAGATACTTAATACTTAGATACTTAATACTTAGAACAATTCTAACCCAATAATATTTGCTGATACTCTAAGTGGTCCAATTCTTCCCCAGCTGAATTTAAAAAAATCCAATTTTAGGTGGGGACCTTGGCCCTCCACCCCACCCCTCCCCCACCGGTTCCTTCACGTTGCACATGCCACTTTCTCAGGTAGTTTGATGGGTATTCAGATATGTTTGCATGGCTTGGTAAGATCTCATCATTAATATTACCTCCGCATTTACCATTGTTATCATACACGTCCTTACTTGCAATACAAATATATCACCTTAAAGTGACATAGTTTACAGCAGCAGCAGCAAAAAAATAAAAAAATAAATAAAAATATAAAAAAATAAAAAATAAATAAAAAAAACACATAACTGAATGTCTGTCACTACATTTGTCAAACAACTCCAATACTCACCCTCAATACACCCGCCTCCCTTTTTTAATTTTTTTTTTCAACCTCATTCAAAGAACTTATTAGCAAAACCTTGCATTAAGAACTATTTATATGTAGACCCTAATTGTTTAGTCTAAATATGACTCAGAATGCAACCTTTCCAGATTTTTCCTATAGTTTCATCATCCCTTTATAATTTCTATAATTTTGGTAGACAAAAAAATAGCAGATCTTACCCTTGATTTTTGGTGTATTATCTCTTCCTGATCTACTAGTATTATGTGGAATATATACCTGCAGATTTTGATAAGCCCATGAATATACTGTATGTACGTATGTATGATGTGTGTATGTAGTTTAGATCCTCCTGCAAGCAGGAACTTGCGAAGAAGCCATCATTGGCTTAAATCAAAGCCGCAAGCTGACCAAAGTCAGTCTATTAGATTCATATTTTAACGTCCATGAGTATGAATTGTCAACAACTCTGTAACTGCACGACATACTGTACATTAATCTTGGAGTGGTTCGAACACGGGACCTTATGATTGCTATAGACCAGGGGTGGGCAACCTACGGCCCGAGGGCCACATGAGGCCTGCCAGTGATTTTTTTTTGTGGCCTGTGAGATGTCTTAAGAAAAAGAAAAAAAAATCAATCTATATAACATTATCACAAAAAACGAGCTAGCTGCTTAGAATTAATCAGCACTATAAATGATGCGGTCAGGTAGGCCTATTTTCCCCATTAATTATCAACTGTACTGAATTGACATTATGTTTTTGTGAATACAGATAAAAGCACACACACCTATTGATGGCCCATTCATCCAAAAAGGTTGCCCACCCCTGCTACAGATTGTTCCCTATAGACTGATTTAACAATGAACTGCTATCATGACTACCCTCCCTTCCCCAGTCGTTAAATTATAGACCTGAATTCCGTCTCTAGGTTTTTTTCTTTTTCTCCTTGTTCTTTGTCTATTATTACTAATGATTTTTTTTTTTGAAGGCTGTAATGGAAGCAGTCATTCGTGCGTGACTTTGTTAGTCAGTTTCCTGCGAGAGGAAACATAAATATTTGCGTACATGAGATAACTTCTGTTTAGTGAGAAGAAGTATCTAGTCAACATCTTTTAAAATTGTAACAATGTGCAAAAAATCCAGTATATTGATTTATTTACCCGACTGAAAAAGGTCTCTACCTAAAGGGGCAAAATGTCCAATATTTGATCGACTTATCAAGTCGTGTTCGAGGCTTTTAATTGTCAGCCTTAATCAGACCTTAGCTCTTTTACAAACAGTATCTATATATTAACTCTTTTGGTTACTATGGTAACATATAGTCTCTTTAAAATTGCATTATGCATCACATTCTTCAATTTCAGTATAGATAGCCTACATATATACAGTATATTCACACATGTGGGTAAAGTTTGATCACCGCAGAACAGGAGGATCAGCGGAAAACAGAATAATTAGCGGAATACAGATCGGGAAGACTCTGCTTACGGTTCAAATTATGTAATACGTACGTACGTGCACAATTTTCAACGAATCGTGGTTGCGTGGCCAAAAGATTTACTTTACAAATTATGTAAGCATGGTGTACTGTGAAAGAGACAGTGTGTGCATTTATCATTTGCCAGAAAGAGAATATACGTAGATCTGCTGTTTGTGGAGGAGTAGAGGAATAGATCATAAATTCACAGGGTTATTTTCTGTTGGATACATGAAATGTTGGGACAGTATATTGATTCAAACAGATCTCATGACTCTTTCATATTCTTAAAAGAGGAGTCGCTTTCTTGAGACTGATGTACATGTGCAAGTTAAACTTGGTGACGAGATCTACATATATGTAGCTACATGGAAAATATAGGACAGTTGTTGAACTTGCAATCATTTATCTATATGATGCTTTCTCTAGTGTCAACCAACTTAATTTAAATGGCCAGGTAAGGAGTTGGTCAGATGTCTAGACATGAGTGATTTTAGTTTAAGGAGCATCCGAATGAAAATACAAGACCGTAGACAAACTCCTGCCTCAAATGAGAATGGAAGGAAAACGAACATCGAAACGGAGAAAAAGAGTGGAAATTATTATAGCACAGTGAAGTGGAGACAATCCGATGCCTGTGTAACACGTTCTGTCAGTAACGTGAGTAATAAAAACCCTTCTTCCGATCCGGACACGTCCGTGCCCTTGAAGCATGTTAGAGGGGAGCGTGGTCTAGGTGGAGATGAAGCGGTCAGTCTTTCTCATCCGTGGTATCGCTCGCGCTCCGGCAGATCCGTTCATGAACGACCAGAGACGGTCGAGACCGACCCCGACATCATGAAAGAGTTACTGTACTATAGGAAATTATTGACGAAAGGACCGTTGTTACAAAAGGAGAACCTGGATCTCATCCAGACGATTCAGAAGGTGAAGAGATTACCCGCCTCTCTGAGGACGAAGAGGGATGCCCCTGTGCGGGCAGAGGGAACTCTGTCTCCACGGCAACTGCAGCAGCTGGAGGATAGTTTCTCTGCAGGGGCAAGTTCATTAGGTGGGGAGATAAACTGTACAGAATGTAAGCAACTAAATCATGCAGTGGAAAGAATGAAATCCAACGAAGATTTGTTGGACAGCTTCAGAGAGGACTTCTTGAAATCGGTCGAGTCAAACGCCGGAATGCAAATAAGAAACGAGGAAAATTCTAGGTTCAGAGAAATAGACGGCCAAGAGAAAGAAGATGACTGTGACGAGTTTATGTCCGAGGATGGAAAACTTGCAACGACCGGTGGAAGTAACGTTGAACTGAATTTACCTAGCAGTACTGACAAAGTCTCTCTGATTCCAAAGACGGAACATTTAACATCGGAATCAGAGGTCTCGAGTCTGGAGAGCATTCCCGTAGACAAAAAATCACAGGACCTCTCGACAGCAATCAAGCGATCACTCTCAGCCGTTTCTTTCTTTGAGAATGGCCAAGCCGCTGGTTTGGAAAAACGTTTATCGTTGGACTGCAGTAGTTCACTCACCGGTTTCTCTGTCGATAGAGCTTTTTCTCAAGTTGTGAAAGAAAACAGGCAAGTAAATTCCTTTTACTTCAGGCGGCTGAGCTGCATCATCGAGTGCATCATTTATATTTTCTTACTTTACAGTTTTGCTCATACGCAGCTTACCTGCTTTGTCACAACAACTGCACTCTTATTATTTACAACGTAATCACTTCATCTACGTAGATATAATCTGATAAATTTAAGGACATATCCCTCATCATTCATTAGTCTTGGCCCATATACCATAGCGAGGACGGCCAGACACCCAGTAAGAGAACAGATGTTCCGACAATTAATCCAGGGCACTATCCCCCATCCGACACGCAATACCTCTCGCAAGAGGCATACTGGTCTGGTATTTCTAATAAAAGGTTCCGAAGCAGACCTGACGATTGGTTAGCTCTATAAGCATTACTACCACTGCGCAAACTCCCGAGTAGGCCTACTTGAAATCCAAAGTATTTAATTAAGTCCCAGTGTCTGAGTTCTGAGTTTTTAGAATCTGATCACCAGGGTCCAAGTTCAGTAATTTAGAATCCGAGTACCAAGTATATACAAGTATTGTCTCATCTGAGTATACCTTTTTTGCACTATGGAGCTGTCATAATTTTTTTTTTTAATATACTACAACCTGATGCTTGTTGTGCTTCCTGATGATCACAGTTGAATGTGATGAAATTGCTCAGATCTTGTTCAAGTTGAGGCAATTTCAGAATTGTCTCAATATCATATTATCAGAGATTTTCTGATATTGGTATGACAAGGTGTCAGTATATTTGGCAAGTAACTTCCTGATGTGTACATAGGAGTGTTCTGTTTATAGCTCCATGGTTAGACTAAATAGTAATACTTACTGGTGTGTATCTAGAGAGATATACATGAGTAAAGTTGTGATGCCCAGCTTGTAAACACGATTTCCCAAGATGGGAAGGTTGGACCAATTTCATGTTTAGATGTACAGTACCACATAGAGTACAAGAAGCTTATTATTTTTTTGTGGAGGTCAAAGGTCATTTGGAGTCACCACGGGGGTAAACTTTTGAAAACCAGGCTTGAAAACATGATATCTCAATAAATTGGAAGCTTGGGCAGATCTCATACTTGTTATGAAGGTGCATGTATAACATGGAATAAAAGAAGCCTGTTGATTTTGGTGGAGTTCAAAGGTCATTTGGGGACAACAAATGCCAACATTTACTTCACTCCCCTCTTACCTGTCTCTCTACCCTAACACACCTTCCTAACCATAATATCGCAAGTGTAGCTTGGACAGATTGCATATATGATATGTAATTGTACCACATTGAGTACAAGAAGCCTAATGTCAATGGTCGTTTGAGTTCACCAGGTGTCAGATTGTGAAAACCATGTCTTACACAATATTTCAACAAGGACAGATGTCATATTTAGTATGTTGATGTATCACATTTAGTACAAGAAGCCTGTTGTTGAGGTCAATGGTCATTTCAGGACAGCCTCTGTCAGTGTGAATTTATTGTTTGTCACATCACACTGCTTTTCACTGCATTACTAATATCAAGTATGTTGTACACCCTCACTATACATTACGTCAGATTCATGAAGAAAACTGCTCATGTTACATCATCGAAACCACAATGCATTTTTGCATTCTGGTTTATGTTACTAGAACTAATAAAGTACTCTTCCTTAGTGAGTACCAAGCACTTTGAATGGAGTACAAGTATGCTAGTCCGATTACTGAATGACGATCGAGTATGAGTACCGAGTACTCTAGTATTATACTCGTGTGTAACCTAACTACCATTTGAGTACTACGTACCAATGATCTCCAGACTATCCAAATTGAAGCACTGCAGGTGGACATTGTGGCTTAATATTTTGAAGCATACAGTACATCAGACTTATTCATTGAGGTTGGAAATATTCACGTCTTACTATGCCTATCATGTCTGTCGGCCTATTTATATAACATAAGTTAGTCTCCTATGGTCAAACAAAATGCCGCTCATTCAAGGGTTCAATCCGAGTACAACTTTAGCAATTTAAAAACATGTCAATCATACTACTGTAAAGGTTTCTGTCAAAGCATTAATTTGCTATGTTTGCAATATCTTTTGTTAAACTTCCTATATCCTTAAACAATTAAAGTTAAAAGATCTCAAAAATGCAATATCTTTTGTTAAACTTCCTATATGTCAATTGACGTATGTGGTCCTAAAGTCAACCGCAACATCCTGGTTATTATTATTTTTTTTTATTTTGAGGACTGTACCGTTTGTATAAAAACTTTTGAGCATTCAGTGACTATTATTTGACTGTCTGGTATATTGTAAGCCAAAAGTAATTTTCAATTTAGTTATTCCAGTTTTTCAGCTTTAAAGTATGCTAAATAATTTGGAATGCTCCTTTAAGGCTACATTGATTAAAGGCATCGAAGACTCGCCCCAACCTGTGTGTCGCCCTCTGAAAAAAGGTTGTCTGAACAGCAAATTTGGTTGTGCATGTATCTAAGAAAAAATGTGAAAAAGAAAGAAGTAGCCAGTAAGCGTGCCAATAAAACTCCCCTCTGTGTGGCTGGAAAAGACCTATCACTAGACCCTTGTTTTATTTAAGAATCTCCAAAGTGATGATGGAATTGGGTGGGGATACCAATTTATTATGTCACCCTAATAATGGGAATGGGAATTGTCGTCTGAACAGAGAATATGGTCTTATCTCCTACGAGCTGAAGACCAGACCGCTGATAATTTGCAAACCATTTGCAAAACATATTAGGAAATATTGTAAATTTAATATTCATGCTTCACATCACCATATGATAGGGCATTATGTATACAATGACATAGCAACCCAATTAGCTATTTGGAGACTTGTATTTTGTATGAATTATTTCTGATGGTGAAAACCTGCTACCCATCACTCCTCTAATTCCCTAAGCCTAAAGTACAGGTATACCCAGTCCTGTTCCCCATCCCTTTCTGTATTATCTTTAGCCTTAACAAACTTTAAAAAACATGTATTGTTACCGGCATCTATGTATGCATGAGTTAAATTTCTGAATGATGTATTCAAGTGAATTATAAACTGTTGTATGAAAACAAACTTTTGCTTAAATAAATTCACAGTTAAGGCATATATGTTATTTATGTTAAAAATTATCCAAAGTTGTCAGTTTTATGGTGTATCAGTCAAACTGTATGGAATTATGAATTATCCTACTACTGTAACTCATGCAGTCAACTGGAATATGTACACTGTACTTGGGCATGCATGCATATAGAGGACCTTTAACATAGAGTATCGGCCTACTGTACATCTAACTGTATTAACAATAGTCAGGTTGTATATATACATGTATGCTGATATGTTCTAAGGTTATATGAAAGTACTGTATACTACATTACTATATATATATATATATATATATATATATATATATATATATATATATATATATATATATATATATATATATATATATACTGCATATATGTATTTATTAGTATATTACTATATATTAGTACTATATTACTGTATATTACTATTTATACAACATCTAATTGTATTCTGGTCATTTGATTGGTCAATTGCTCGTTGATTGCATGCAAAATCCGCCCTATTCCACTCTATGAAATAGAACCATGGGTTATACTTTTTTGGTAGCACTTTTTTCAATGCCCCTCGTTGAATGGAACATTCCATCTTTCAACTCATGAAATATTTGCACTATTGCACGAATGGAAACCATTCATTATTTGTATAATATTACCGTAAATATATTACTGTACATACCGTATAATGTATATACTACTATATATATTACTGTAAATATATTACTGTACATACCGTATATATATATATATTACTGTAAATATATTACTGTATATATATATTACCAGTTATGTTTACCAAAGTTGCAGATCTATGCTATGTACATACATTTACGTAAAATAATGATAGAGTCCTTGTAAATACGTTGCTGGGTTAACAACAAAGGAAACATTTCTCTCAATACAGGTACAAGGTGTTTTCAAAACTGTTACAGTAAGTAGGCATTGTGGCCCTTTAGTTTGCCACTTCCCCTATGCCCTTTACCCCATGTCCACCCCCATCCCCATGCCCTTTACCACATGTCCGCCCCCATCCCCATGTCCAGCCCCCCATCCCTAAGCCCTTGATTACCATGTCCAGCCCCCATGCCCTTTCCCCATGTCCAGCCCCATGACCTCTGTCCCATGTCCAACCCCCATCACCATGCCCTTTCCCCATGTTCAGCCCCCATCCCCATGTTTAGCCCCCATCCCCATGCCCTTTACCCCATGTCCCGCCCCTATGCCCTCTATCCCAGGTCCAGCCCCCATCCTTATATGCCCTCTATCCAATGTCCAGCCCCCATTCCCCATGTCACCCCACCCCCATGCATTTTCCCCATTTCCACCCCCATCCTCATGCCCTTTCCCCATGTCCAGCCCCATGACCTCTGTCCCATGTCCAGCCCCCAACCCCATGCATTTTCCCCATGTTCAGCTCCCATCTCCATGCCCTTGCCCCATGTCCAGCCCCCATCCCCATACCCTTTAGCCCATGTCCAGCCTCCATTTGTGTGCTCTTTGACTGGAGTCCCTTGATACACCCATGCTTGAATGGTCACAGGTTATTTTTGTGCGATGATCTGGGAGTACGTCACTATAGTCTGGTGTTACTATACATACCACAATTGAATGGCAAACTGTGCTATGGTCGAGCTGATGTGGTGTGGCATATAAATATCTAGAAGAAATGAAACCTTAAACATATATGAGTTCCAGACATGGCTATTGCATTCAGGAGCAATCCACAGTTTTCCCATCAGAATGGTCTTCCAAACAGTGAAAAATCAAAACTGCAGTTGACGAAATGTTTCCTGAAAGGTAATGAGGGCGGTATTGTAGAATTTGACAAACATAGGATCCGGATGTGTGACTTGACTAATTCCCCTTGGGATCCGTACAACATTCAGTTCACCGAAATCACCTCAGCTATGATGAAATTTAAGATCATAAACTTCTGAGGTTTGTGAATGATGGAAAAATTAAAATATAGCATGTGAAAACAAATTCTGAAATGGCGTGTACAACTTCTTTTTCTGTTTGTTTATAGTTTGACCAGCTTCTAGTTAAGGGCTGAAAATGGTTGCATAAGTTACTACTCAATTAGATCCATGGATAATCATGTGTTAAATAAGTGTTAAATATCGCCCCTACACAAAGTTTAATGTCTATATCATGGGCTCGAAGAAAATTGATATTAAACAGGGAAAATAACCTGTATAACCCACAAAAAAAAATGGATGTTATATGTAGTTGTTGGAGGTCTCCAGGAACCATGCTGATGCAGAGAAGATGAAAAGGGGGGGGGGAGAGAGAAGAGGGAAGGAGGTGTAGACAGATTTGTTGGAAATACGGACAGATCGCGAGACACGATGGTCATAATTGCAGTCTTATTCCTATATCCTTAAAATAGGTCTGACGGAATCAAACTCGGATTGTACTTTTGCTTTTCAAAATTGATTGCGACTGTTTATATAGTTTATGAAGTTCAAGGTGAGATCGCAGCCTGGTTTAACACTAGTTTTTTTTGTTTTTTTTTGTTTTTATTTTTGTTTTTTACAGTTATTGTGCATTTTTGTTTACTTGTAAGGCTGTGATTACTAGTTTCAAGGTCGATTATAAATGGACACGATGCTGTGAAAATGAACAAAGTCGCACAAAAACGTTTGTTTTGATACCACCATATACAGTGAGGTTATTATGACATGTGAAGAATTAGAAAGGTATTCTTGTAAGCTATACCTGTCACAGGGGCAAGGTCAACAGAATCAGAGTCAGCAATATCTTCTGTCTTCTTGTATTATAAGGTAAACAAATGTCGCTTATAGGAACCGTTTTCTTTTCTGAATTCCTTAATTGAATGTTGACATAAGAATTCAATGTGTCGGTGGTGTGACGGCAGGACGTGTGAGGGTGTGGGTGCATAATTTACATTTCTGTATGCCCAAAGTTTGCCATGTTAAAGTACTGATTAATGATACCAAAAAAATAAAGTAGGGTTGAACTTGATGCCAAAATTTGTAGGTCCATTTTCATGATTGCATAACCCTATTGATATGCAGAGAGTCCAAAGGTCACTTGAGGTTGACATGAGTCCAAAAAAAGTACATGATTTCGATGATACTGTAATTCACTTGGATAAACTTCATACTTGGAATATAGATCTACATCAAGCGATACAACATCTTTTTAGGTCAACATAACTCAAACTCTGAAAACCTTGTAAATACTATATTTAACTGGAACTTTTGAGTTCTCATGAACTTTTATGTTTGGTAGTTATATCCACCTTATAGAGTAGTAGAACTCTGTCCATTTGGGGTCAACATTATAAGTAAAAACTCTGAAAACGTTAAAAACATGCTCTAGATTTGCATATATGTGAAAGATTGGGTGAACTTTAGACTTGCTATGTATAGATTAAACATCTTGCAGAGCATTAATCAAGAACCATGTAGAGTTCAAAGGTCGCTAAAAGTTAAAAAAGACTTGTATGATAATTTAAAATCTAAAGGTTATGCCAGACTTTATTGATGCATTGTGTGTACAAAGCACATGGATGATCCACCTCGAATCAAATTGAAAATTTTGTAATATGAGGACAAATAGAGGTCTGAAAAACCTTGTAAAGAGGCTAACAATATCCAAAAGTGACGCTTGGAAGAACTCGAATTATACCTGGCATATAATAAAATAACAATAATTATAATGGTAATGATAATAATAATAATAATTATATATAACAATAATTATATATAATAACAAGCCACTTGTATACTGCAATATGCGACGGCTTCAAAAGCGCTTTACAAAAACCACCTAAAATAAATAAAAACAGTCTGTTCATCAATTGTACTGTCAAAGTTAGGCCATAGAGTACTACAAAATGGCGACATAATTTCAAAGAATACTTTCGATAATATTTAAACCAAATGCCCTGATAATGCCGATCAGCTATATATCTGCAATCTAAACAAGCTATCAAAGATGTGTCTTTTGTTTTAGCAGCTGTATTATATGTGGAGATGAATCAATTAACCGTTGTTTACACTCAAATATGACAGTGTGAATCAAAGTAGAAATTTGACGGATAGATAGCTAATTCATCTAATTTGTTAAATGTCTTCCACAATTGCACCGCGGAAACAATGAAATAACTGATAATGCAAATGCAGAAACGTTTGCAAAACAGAATCGGTGGGAATTTTTCTGCATATCTAGGTTTAAAATGTTACATCCTAATTATGTATTTATTGTTTAACGGAAATACATGCATTTTTTTCTTTCAAGTTTTTGGGGACATTTTATGAATTCATCTGGCAACAACCTAGTTTATAGTCATGCAATCATGGTACTTGAGCCAGAAATATTGTTGTTCTTCGTCATAATTTAAAAAGATAGAGGAAGGTTGTATCTCTATAGTGAAAATATTTGTATTCCACCAGAGATATATATGTAGGAACAAGATTGTAATGCTGACATCATACTAACAGTGTAGAATCATGTTCTCTTTGAAGTCTAGACAGTGTCATATAGTCTAACACTATATATATATAGAAACTGATTAAGAGCGTAGGAACTATCCACTTATATGTGTGCACAGGATAGATCATGTAGATTGAGAGGAACAATCAGGTTAATGGATGAACACTATATCTTGTAGACGGTGAGCCTGGGAACTATAGCTAGTTCTGTGTGAACACTACATGGTCTCTCAGATTTAGAGAAACTATTCAATCTATGTGTGAACACTACAGGCTAGATCATGTAGAGGAACAATCAGGTTAATGTATGAACACTAGGTCTCGTAGATTTAGAGAAACTATTCAGTTTATGTGTGAACACTACAGGCTAGATCATGTAGATTGAGAGGAACAATCAGGTTCATGTATGAACACTAGGTCTTGTAGATCGTGAGCCTAGGAACTATAGCTAGTTATGTGTGAACACTATAGGTCTCGTAGATTTAGAGAAACTATCCAGTTATGTGTGAACACTACAGGCTAGATCATGTAGATTGAGAGGAACAATCAGGTTCATGTATGAACACTAGGTCTTGTAGATCGTGAGCCTAGGAACTATAGCTAGTTATGTGTGAACACTATAGGTCTCGTAGATTTAGAGAAACTATCCAGTTATGTGCGAACACTATAGGTCTTGTTGAGTGAGAGTAAAGTATATGTGACTGTTGTGACATATATGTCACATGACATACTCAACCAAGATACACAGTTAATTTGACAGTCAAAAAATGTTAGATATGTCAGTATAGTTTAGCTATTTTAAGCATATGTCACATGAATGTCACATATATGTCACATGACATACTTAACCAAAGATAAACAGTTAATGTGACAGTCAAATATTAGAATGATATGTAATACTTAAGCTGTATATGTCACGTATGTCACATGACATACTCAACCAAAGATACACAGTTTATGTACTGTAACAGTCAAATGTTAGATTATGTTAGCAGTTTAGCCGTCTTAAGTATATCACTTTAATGTCACATATGTCACATGACATACTCAACCAAAGATAAACAGTAAATGTGACAGTCAAATGTTAGAATATATGTCAGTAGTTCAGCCGGCTTGAGTATATATATGCCACTTTAATGTCACATATATGTCAAAAAGTTAATGTGACATTCCAATATCAGAATATGTCAGTAGTTTAGCTGGATTAAGTATATGTCACATATATTTGTCATATGACATATTGAACCAAAGATATACATTTTGTGTGACAGCCAAATATTAGAATGATATGTCAACAGTTAAAATTAAACAGCTGGCATTTGTCAAGCAAAAATGTACACATTCAGCTATTTTAGTACAATTGCTATCAGGACATATTATTTGCCTTCTATATGACATATTTAAAGCAGCATTTTGCGTTGGGTGGCTTTTTTAACATGTGCATCGATTTTTTTACATGTATCAATCATAAAACAGCAATCTAAGATACCATCCAAGTTTCACCCTGCCAAGAGCGTTAATTAGCGAGTAATTAACGATTTATGTCGATAAATGAGAAGAGTGTCCTCGACAAATTTCACAGTTAAAATTAATCGCATACAATTCCGCCAAACCCACTAGTTTGAATTCAACCAATCAGAGATGCAGGTTTAGTTATGAGCCGTTGCTAAAAATAGATTCAAGACTTCGCGTTGGTTGTACCAGGGAGTTGTTATGCAACTCCCTGGTACAACTGCCATATAGACTGTACACAAATCAAGCGTGGTGTTATATTACGTATCTGTCAATGACGTTCGTAGAGTTTAAATATTCATATTATGGGCGAGGTTTATTGGGTTCCCAACGGAAAATATCTTGGAGAACAACAAAGTTGAAAGTTGCAAATTTTTCGACTTTTATGCCACCATTTGAAGTAAAATATAAATAGATTAGCTAGTTGTGTATGTCGTTATGGCAAAGTGGAATCAGTGAGGTTGAGAAAAATCGTAGAAAAGGACGCAAAATGCTGCTTTAATATTGACTGGAATACATCCACCTTCCTTTCCCATTCCTTCTGGTCATCTCACCTCTTCCCCCCTTTCCCCCATGCCTCTTCCACCAATGTCTGGAACTTCAAAGCCTGGATTTAACCCAAAATAATTGCATAACAAAGTGCTCATATTTAGGGGTCAGTATTAAAAATCACCAGATTATAAGCTTCAGGAGCTTGTTGTTAGTACAAAGAGGAAAAGAACAATGAGTGTCATTTGTACAAAATTTAGCATTTATCCCAACCCCTGGCAGAGGGGGGTTGGGGAGGGGGTGCAGCCCCACCAAACCCAGTGCCTTCGTCATGAATTGTCTGGAACTAATTCAGCAGATGATCATTAACAAGCCAATACTAGCAGAAACTGTAGGTGCTCAACTTAGGGACACCTGCAGTGACTATAATAACAGAAACTTAGTTGGCAATTTGACAAAATATATAGCAGTGCAAATATTGCAAAATTAATTAATCTCTTTTCTGGGGTAATTGTCTGGAGTTCACTATTAAAGGAGTGTCAATTTTGACCTCTTTTATTCTCTTCCTTTTCACATAATATCCCCAGTCAAATGTATATATGAGTCATCAGTCTTTTCAAGGTGTTGAAAAGAATATTTCATGCAGAAAATTGTTAGAACCATTTTTCAATAAATTGAACCTTAAACTTGGTGCGTACAAAACACAGCACGCCCACCTGATCACTAGAGCTAAACGGTATGACCACATCACCCCAATTCTTAAGCATCTTCATTGGCTTCCTAGGGTTTTAGTGCTGTATCCAATTCAAAATATTGGTCTTTACATACATGGCACTTTCATTATTTGGCTCTGGAGTACACGTACTTGATTTGGTTAAGAAACATCCCTCTAAACTCAAATCTTAGATCCTAAAACAAAATCCCTGCTTGATGTAGGTCTGTATAAGTCAGACAAAGTTTTACGACAATCAGTGTTTCAGTGTGGCAGCTGCAAAACTGTACCACAAATCTTATACTTATATGTGGATGCCCCATATTAAGTACAAGAACCTTATTTTGTTTTGGTAAATGTCAAAGGTCATTTGAGGTCACCAAAAGTGAAATTGTAAAAACCTTGTAAACATGAAATATTGAACACCTTGCAAATGTACAAAACCTGTGTTTTATCATGTAGTGTAATTGTTTATCACAATAGTGGTACAGGACATGTTATAAGAGCTATAGCTTCAAGTGACACAGCATACAGCATAAGTCTAGTGTGATGAAGTCATCGAAACTTGTATGCAGTTTGGCATTCTGGTTTATTATTAGACCGGTTCAATCAAAGGCCAGTGTGTCATATTTTAATTTTGGAATGACTATTGTGGTTTGGTTTCTTTAATTGCATTGGATGGTCTTTTTACAGTTTGCCAGGCCATGCATGCAAAAGAAATGGCAAGTTAATAATGGTGTGTGATTGGCATTGTTTCTTTCATGGTTGTTTTAGTATTTATTATGTCTGCGATTTAACTGGCAATGTTCCAAAAAGTTTTTGCACTTTATTCCGGGTCGCCAGGTTACGATAGCATATTGACTTTGCCATGTTTCTGAATGTTAGTCAGAGTTGAATTTTTTGACCACCAAAAAAATCTATTCCTGAACAGTTGGGGGATTGTTTAATTTCAAGACAATTTGGGGAGAAATGATTTTGAGGGCCGTACTGTTTGTATAAAAACATAAATGACATAAGAAAGTAACATAAAAGCATAAGTGACTATTGTTTTACCGTCTGCTATATTGTAAGCTTAAAGTATTTTTCAATAGTTATTCCAGTTTTTCAGCTTGATAAAGTATGCTAAATAATTTTGAATGCTCCTTTAAGGCTACATTGATTAAAGGCATTGAAGACTCGCCCCAAACCGCATGTCGCCCTCTGAAAAAAAGTTAACTTTCCGTTGCTTGCTAGTCTTCATGTCGCTACAAAATGCAGACAGTAATGAAACGTGACACCTTGTTATCTTTTATCTGGACCTGAGATCAGGGAGTTCCATAGCAACTCCCTGCTGAGATGTCCATCGCTGCTATATACACTGTGTGGTGGGTATTGACAGTAGCTGTATGTAGTGACTGTACACTAGTGTCTAATTACGAGTCTGGTAAGCTGTGTGTGTATTTTCTGGGATCGATGGTGGTGTCTAACATTTCTGTTACACGTCATTCGAAACAAGGTCAGATTAACAGCATCAGACGTTTCTTTGTGCGCGAGTCTTCACTCCCTTTAACACATAAACTCCTCAGACTTACATTTAGTGACTATATATATGTTAATGTAGTTTTATAAATTTTAATACTAATCACTGATCCAGCTCTCTCACCGGTCTCCCTGCAGTCTACATGTGTACATTCATATCTACCTGAACTACGTAATAATAATAATAATAATAATCAGCAGTTATTTTTACGACGCTTTAAGCGACCACAAGTGTGGGAGAAACACCGCAAGGCTTACGAAAATTTTCAACTTACACATCAGGTGGCTTGCAATTTAACATTTGAACACAAATTTTGGAATCTTATCAATTTAGAAAGTCATTTCAGATGAGAAAACCATAGATTACTCTTGGATGAAAATCCCATCTTACTATGACCCGCCTGGGTATCGAACCTGGAACCTCGCGATTGCTAAGCCCCATTGCTTCAAATGCCACAGCCTTTCTCCACTTGGCCACAGCACTGTGCCCCCCCCCCCCCCCACCATTTCAAGGGCATCCTACTTGGGATCTACTGGTCATTCAAAGAATATCAACTATGTGTTTTCAAGCTATAGACTCTTCTTCTGAGTTTTGTCTCTTTGGTGTTCCCTTTTTGTCCAGACTTTGTCAGAATCAACTTTTTCCTTCACCTTCTCAAAGCACTGCATAAGTAGCGTTTTCAAATTTGGTGTTTTCATAACTTTGTTGTTTTGTGACAGTCAAGCTCATTTCAGGCATACGTACTATTTGTATAGGTACCAGTTTCACAGTACCTTCCATATATACCACAGTGTTAGCTGTATAATAGGCCATAGAAAGTCGTCATGTTATCATATTGAGTTTTGTTTTACATCGGAGGCAAGCTGCACGACTTAAGTGGTCTGTGGAGTTAGACTCATTAGTCCAGCCAATTTAATTGATAATTAAGCCTCAGTTGTCTGAAGGGTCATATCTCAAGAATTTAGACTGGTAAGTCGTCTGCAGTGTAAGAACTATTAAACTGAATCCCTGGATTGACAGTCCATCTAATTATAACAGATCCACAGCAAACATGATATAAGTGAATGTTGTGCATTTGTATATAAATGCCATACACCCTTAAAGTATACACAGAGGTATATATTTGTGTAGTGGGAAACTGATGTATGTGATTGCAGTTTTCTTTTGATTTATCTGGTAACTGTACATAATTTGTACCTAATTCTATCCATATATTTAATTCACAACTTGTGAGAAGATAAGTTTCTTATTTGTATAACTTGCTGTATATATATATATATATGTTTGTATTACTGTATGTGTCTCGCAGTCTATTGATACTTATACTATTGCTTCTTCTCTTTTTTCGTTTACGACCTGTGTAAACCGAATTTCGGAATGTGGACAATAAATTCAGTTCAATTCAATTCAATACCTGAGTGGCGGAGCTAGGGGTATTGGTCAGGAGGGGCGAGAATGGTCTGTAGGGGCGCTTTCGGCACTATCTAAGCGGAGCACCACCACTGGTTGGCGCGTAGCGTACAGAAAATTTTTGAGTAAAGATACTCCCTAGATCGCCGGAAATGACTCTTTTCGGGCCTGGTTAATTTGCAGATAAACGAAGAATAAATAGGTGTCATCGCCAAATTACACCAACAAAATGTGACAAATGTGAATAAGTAGATGAGAGCGCAATAAAAAAGTCAATAATCGCGAATAAGTAAAAAGTGGTAAAGAGCTGAAAAGGGCGTCAGCAGTTCATTTGAGTCCGTCAGGGGGGGGGCATCCGCCCCCCCTGACTGTATGGACGCTCTGCCACATGTTCAATACACATTGGGTTTGTTTTTTGATACAAACCAAGTATAAGAATTGTAAATATAGACATTCGTTTACTCTATATATTCAGTGTCATGCATGAATGACCTTGGTATTTGGATGATAGGACCAGCTTCCCTAAAATACATTCTCCCATTGAGATCTGTGTATTGTTGTTTTTGTTTGAAAGGGAACTATCTGTATCGTTGTGGTTTGAAAGGGAACTATGTATACACTCATCATTATGTGTATTATTAAGTTATGTGTCCCCTGGATTGGAAGATAACAAGAACATCTATTAAAGTTAGTTAACCGTGAAGTCATATATGCTACAAAACCCGTCATTTTGACAAACAACGGGATCTAACAAATTTTTTTTCGAACCAAAGATGCAAGTCATTCTAGGACTATCTGGTAAAAAACAGATGTAAGTCGGAACTATCCTCTCCCCCTGCCCCTCCTCCCTCCCACACGCATAGAGATCATTCCTAGATGACACATGTACTTCCATGTACATATTAGGATCATGTACAGTCATAACACTTGGGTAATACGTCCTCAATACAGTTAAACAAAGCCAATTAATACGCATTCACACACAAGTAGAATCACTGTGGTCGAGTGGTAGGGACTTCGGTCTGTGACACAAGATCAGGGGTCCAATTCCTGCCTTCGCCTGATGAGTCCCAAAGGGACCAAACCGCAGTGGAATTTTTCTGGTGTGTTGTTCTGTATTTATTTAATATATATATGTTAATGAAATGGAGGTAAACGACAAAGGCAAATGAATATATATATATGAAAATCGTAATGAGTTGGAAAATCAAGAACAGTGAAAAAACTTTCAGCCTCCACCGGGATTCGAACCCGGGCCTCCCGCTTTGTAAGCGGACACCCTAACCAACTAGGCCATGGACGCTGATTGTATGTCCAGAGGTTCTAAACCGGTAAGGAAGGTCGTAATTCCACTGTAGGCGTTTGTCACCTGTATCGAACAATACTAGTTCTGTTTTCGGTGACATATTTTGCCTTACTCTAGAGATCAAACATGATGCTAACCAACTCGAAAATCATTTGTGATTCCTAAAGCCGGATCTCGAAAGAGATATTTTGAACAGACTTTATGTTAATGAAATGGAGGTAAACGACAAAGGCAAATGAATATATATAAATGAAAATCGTAATGAGTTGGAGGCTGGAAGTTTTTTCACTGTTCTTGATTTTTCCAACTCATTATATATATATATATATATATATATATATAAATGAAAATCGTAATGAGTTGGAAAATCAAGAACAGTGAAAAAACTTTTAGCCTCCGCCGGGATTCGATATATATATATATATATATATATATATATATATATATATATATATATATATATATATATATATATTTATAGATAGATAGATAGATAGATATATATATATATGTATATATATATATATATATATATATATATGTATATATATATTTACACTATATTCCATCTGTCAGGAATTCGTTCTTCCCCTGCCCCTCCTCCCTTCCACACCCACAGAGATCATTCCTACACATACGACACATACTTCCTTACATTCCATCTGTCAGGACATAACAACAGTTGTGCAACTTACTGTAGGCTTGTCCAAAAGAACAACAATATGTTAGAGAAGATTCAGTGACATTATTTCCGAGTGTATGTTTGATCGTCCTCTGTCTTTGTGTCCTCTCTGCAATTAATAGCCCCATCTACACTGTTTACATGTGAAGTACCTCTGAGTGACAGTCTGGTCAGTGAATGAGGAGGAATCAATAAACTGGATGGGTTTCTTTCATTCAGAGTGGATTAAACAATTCTCAAAAGAAAAGCCTCTTCATGATCCCTATAGAATCCGGTTATCGTTGCACCTCTCTCATCCCCTTTGTAGCTTTGATATATAGGTCCACCTTGCTGTAGCTTTGACTTTACCTGTGTATGAGATGGGTACATGTATCAGTGTATTTGCATTAAGACTTACACCCACTACGGAGGAGTTTTGACAGTGTAATTGTCATCGATTTGATAGAGCCATCAGGTCTGTGTACATGACATACAGGTACCAGCACATTACACTATTGAGGAGCTTTTTTCATTTCTTTTACCATACTCCTGCTTGAATTAAACTTCTTTGGATTATCTGTTAGACAGAGTAAGAAAAGACAGACATCATACATACATGTGCTACATTGCTTTTAAGTGATTTTCTCTCAAGGAAAGCAGGCTATACCTACAACCAAATTTGGTGAAAATGTGGATATTTATGTAGTTGCTGTATTCTTCCAAAAGCATGTAAGCATCTCATGTAGGTTTTCAATTAAGTATAAGACAGCTATGAGGCAGAGGCTTTGGTACGTTCTGATTCCCAGGTATGTTAAATAAGACCTCTTCTTTTACATATAAAGTGTAATGTACAGTGAGACCCCGAGTATTGGAACTGGTCGGGACCGAAGGTAGTTCGGATAATCAAATTTTCATCAGTTAACTTGTTTTTGACTATAAGACTCCTACAGTATGTAATGCGATATTATGCCTTCTAAATGATTGTGTATATTATTTTCCATGTTCATGAATTGATTATTTCACAAATTGTATTCAGAAATAAAAAGTAAAGAAGCATTTGTTTTTCATTTTGGGAGGTTGGGGGGGGGGGGGGGTGGGGGTGTTCAGTAGTCTATATATTAACCGCCTATAGGCCTCTTACAGGAAACACTAGAGCCAGTGGTTTTATCCTAGCCAAATACCGATTCCCATAACAAGCTGAAATTTCACTGACAACTTAAGAGGTTCTTGTCAAGAAAAGTAAGGGAGAAAGTAGATTCAGCTTTGGCCTAATAAAGCTCTGTCATGTATGAATAATTTACCTTGAGGTAAGCGGCATCACTGGACGCCGAATGATTTAATAATATATGAAATATAAATACCATATATTAAAGTGATGGCATTTTTATATAAATTTATATTGTATTATTAATATTATTTGAATATATTTTTATGTATATTTATACGTCGAGTGTTAGCTCAGTGGTTAACGCCGGTGCCTTTCAATCATTAGGTCCCCGGTTCGAGTCACTCCCAGATTAATGTATGTCGTCCAGTTACAGAGTTGTTGACAGTTAACAATTCATAATCATGGATGTTAAATATGAATGTAAGAGACTGACTTCGGTCAGCTTGCGGCTTTTATAAGCCAATGAGGCTTCTTTGTGAGTTCCTGCTTGCAGGAGGATCTAAAATACATACATACATTGAAGTGCTGTTATCATGAAATAAAACATACTCAAGAGCACTGCACAAAAGAACCAATACTTGGAATATAAAAAAGTAATAACAACAGCAATAAAAGTAAAAAATGCTATAAGACAGGGTTATAAACCACAATAAAGAACATAAAAATATTAATATACATAAAAATGCCATCATCCTTGTAGTCATTGCTGACTTTGCAATCCGCGGTCCCCGCGCACAATTTTGGAAGGTCGGTAAAAGCGGTGACTCCATAGTTTTTCCCTCTCGGAAATATCAAAAATGCATTCATTTTTGAGGGAGTTTTGAAATGCTCATCAGATTATGTAACCATTATCACTTACTCAATTAGACTAAACTATCACTTGATAAGAATAATTTAGACTATGGCAGATGTATATTATGCCTGGACATTAAACCTACAGTATATAATTCCATGCATTGCTTATAAAATAACCGTGGTCGCAGACGACTGGTGATGATTGTGATATGCAAGATAAGGTATATAATTCATTTTTTAATTTTTAATTTCATATTTAACTCATTGGTAATAACGTATATCATTGGTTTATAGTGCTCTGTCTTATTCCAAACCTACCGAGTATCAAGGCAGATATATATACCAACGCTGGTTTTGTTTGATATCTAGACATTGGATGTTCTTTATTTCCTGTTGGCATTCATAATATTTGTCAATATTTGTTTATTCTTGACTCTGTCAAAGTCATGTGTGTGACATAGTGTATAAAGAAGATTATCAAACAAGCTTGAAACTCAATTATCCTTTTAACACTACAATACAGCTGTCATTGCTGACCACAAATTTGGTTAAAGGGTGTGAAGACACACCACAAAAAGAAATGTCTAATGCTGGTAATCTGACCTAGTTTCGAATGAGGTGTAACAGAAGTGTTAGACATCACCATCGATCCCAGAAAATACACACACAGCTTGCTACCGTCGGTAATTAGACACTAGTGTACAGTCAGTACATACAGCTGCGGTCAATACCCACAGCACAGTGTACAAACGATACAGCGATGGACATCTCAGGTCCAGCTTAAGATAACAAGGTATCACGTTTCATTACTGTCTGCATTTTGTAGCGACAAGAGAAAAACTTCACTTGCAAGCAATGGACAGTTAACTTTTTAAAGATGGCGGCACACTGTTTGGGGCGAGTCTTCAATGCCTTTAAGACTTCCATCTTTAATACAAACTCAGTGTGGTCTACTAGCTCTAAAGATATAGAGACGATGCTAACACAAAATGTAGGTAAATGTATGCACGGTTGGTTGTACTATAGTTTGCAATCTTTTTGTAATAACAGTTCTGACTATTGTCCATCTTTTGGAGCCATTTTTTATAGCTGGGCAAGCATTTTCAGCGATAACCCAATTGATCATAGATGATGTCCTTTTAAATATTTTCACTTTTTTTAAGTATCGATATCAATGTATTCAATATCTTGGACTAAATTTAAGAGCCATTCTAGCTAGGAGTTTTTGGAGGTTAACAGGACTATGTTACGCTTGTAAATGATGTTCACCTTAGGATGGGTCCCATTTAGGGGTTTCTGTACCCCTTCCCTATATGAGAAATTTTTGTTTGGGTGGGTTAACATGGGGCTGTGATGCAACATGGTTTTCTAACATTTTTCATCAGTTTTAAGCACAGTCTAAGTTTTAAACCACATTTTGTAGCATGCATGTATTATTAAATGTCAGTCATTTAGAAGAAATCCCCTTCACTTTCCTTTTCCCCACCCCATCCCCCTCTCCATCCCCCTCCCCATCCCCACTTAACGATTACGATTATTAAAAACATGGGCAATTTTAGTCGTGAACGTCCTTCAAAACACTGCTGACCGCCAGCCAATCAGTTGTTCTGGCTGAAAGGTACAAGACTTAAAACTGGGAAAAATCTTGAGCAGTCATAATCTTAATTTATACACAGGGACACTGCAGCCCAACATAATCCCAAGATTTAGTTGTCCATGTCATGACCAGCAAATGACCAGCAAGTTGAGTCGGTTCACGATCGGCTGAGTGTATAGCCGGTTTATTTTAGACAAATGAAGAAAGCTAGAATGGCTTGGCTACTACTGTACGTGTGACGTCAGAAACTAATTGCATATAAATATACTTGTCAAAATAGATATTCAATTACATATCTCGGCAACAGAACAAGATTCAACAAACCATGAAGACGGAAGTTGGGGCAACAATTTTCTTTGGTCCAACGTTTGACCGGGAACGATTCGAATGTTCGGAATCAAGAGTTCGATGTAGAGATTGTAATTGACCCTTTAAAGCCCTTGAGAAAGTGTTGCTTGAATTTTCACTTCTTCTGTTTTACTTTTTCTTTGTTTTAACAGCTCCGAAAACCATCCAAGTTCGTCGGCTACCACACATCATCCTCATGACAACTCAAGTTCGTCCCAACAAAACCCTCAGCTTGTGAGAGGGGTATCGAGTGATTTATATAGGACCCTGGATCGCCGGATAGAGATGGAGAGACGGATAAGGACCGAAACCATGTCCACCAGGGTGGATTCTAGAGGTAACGGGTTACTCTCTGTGGGAGAAATATTCAAATTCAACCATGCATTATCAATAAGTACCCATGGAATGTGGTTGAGATCCGTGTTATAAGGACCGAAACCCTGTCCACCAGGGTGGATTCTAGAGGTAACGGGTTACTCTCTGTGGGAGAAATATTCAAATTCAACCATGCATTACCAATAAGTACCCATGGAATGTGGTCGAGATCCGTGTTATAAGGACCGAAACCATGTCCACCAGGGTAGATTCTAGAGGTAACGGGTTAATCTCTGTGGGAGAAATATTCAAATTCAACCATGCATTACCAATAAGTACCCATGGAATATGGTTGAGATCCCTGTTATAAGGACCAAAACCATGTCCACCAGGGTGGATTCTAGAGGTAATGGGTAATACTCTCTATGGGAGAATTATTCAAATTCAACCATGCATTACCAATAATTACCCATGGAATGTGGTCGAGATCCGTGTTATAAGGACCGAAACCATGTCCACCAGGGTGGATTCTAGAGGTAACGGGTTACTCTCTGTGGGAGAAATATTCAAATTCAACTATGCATTACCAATAATTACCCATGGAATGTGGTTGAGATCCATGTTATAAGGACCGAAACCATGTCCACCAGGGTGGATTCTAGAGGTAATGGGTAATACTCTCTATGGGAGAACTATTCAAATTCAACCATGCATTACCAATAATTACCCATGCAATGTGATAGCGGAGATCCGTGTTATTATACGGTTCCTCTAAAACAGTTAAAGAAAGAACTTCATGACTGAAGCAAGGGGGGGGGGGGGGGACGGGAGAGTGTATCTTCACTCAGGTAGTAAGGATTTTATTAGACATGTAATTCTAGTTTAGGCCTGTTTATGTTTCTTATTTTATATTGTTTTATATTTTTGTGTAAATTAATTTACTGCATTGCATTTCTGTACCTTTTCATATTTATATTCGAATACTCTGTGACTTTTTTCTGCAAACGTGCCAAGTTCCAGCTTGGGATTTCATTAATTATGACTTTCTATAATTTAAATTTAAATAAGCTAGATGTACACAGTACCAGTGTTTTTTCTCGGAGGTATCGGATTGAAGGTTAAATGTGGGGATGGGACAGAAACTTTGAGAGATATTTATATGGATATATCTGACTGTGAATTTAACCACGACTCAAAAAAACATCCCTACATAATTTAAACCCAGGGGCACTCTCTTATCACCGAAATTGGATAAAAGTTAACTTTTTATTAACAAAAGGGGCACAAGATTGAAGAAGGTTTTATGTAAAGGTTTTGTCACAAATTTGCAAAAATATCGATTATCCCATAGTTTGACATTGTGGCAACAATATGTATAGAAGTTCATTGATTGTGTTTGGGGCCCATCAGTCTAGTTCTTACAAAAATCATCTCTTTTCCCATCAGTTTAGATCAGTAATTAAAGTCAACCTTAAAAGCAACTCAGTTCAAAGGTTCCATCATTAATTATGATAGATAACTGGAAAGAAACTCAATAACCATGTTTGTACTTTTAATTCTAATTTTTTGGGGGCTGGGGGGGGGGGTTGAGTTTATTTCAAAAGTGATTTTCCCATAATGAATTCGAATGCATATGGATTGTTACTGATATTGAATAAATCAAGAAATATTTAAAATTTTCTATATACTGTAGCTAAGATACCCAGCTCTAAAAGAGCGGTTCAGAGATTTTTCATTATTATAGATAAGTGGAAAGAAATTAAATATTAACCACGTCTGTAAGATTTAATCTTTTGGGGGGGGGGGATTCAGGGGGAAGGAGCTGATTTTCAAAAGTGATTTTTTATAACCTGTTAATCATCTATGAGTATATACTTTGCTAAACTTTTTTTTAAACTTTTTTCTTTCCCCTGATTATTTGTATTGTATTGTAATTTTTTTGTGATAAAACAAATAAATAAACAAACAAACAAATGTGAAATAAGACTTGATGAGATCTGCTCCTTTGAGGTTAAAATGGTGCTGACATTGATTCCTCAGTACCGTTTATAACTTCTTGTAACTCAAACTAAACATGTTCTTTTTAAACTTTAAAATGCCAACAGAGCACTACTGGATGACATTCAACAGCTTTTGTTCTTGAACAAGTTTGCAATGCATTCGAAACATGTAATATTTGACAGTTCTCGTGAAAGCCCCATTGAGTATTTGAAAGCCCCATTTGAAAGCCCCATTTGAGCCTACATTGCCCCATTGAGTTTCTTCTTGCATCTGTGGCACTGACCTAATTGTCTTTGAGTTAGACTTAGTAGTTCAGTCACTTTACTTGACTTTACTTATTTTAATTTTAATGAACTTTAATTATATTAATTCAAGCAAATGTGGCTTGATGATGGTGATGATGTAATAGTTAGCTTTGCTCTCAAGCCTTGTATAAGTAGGAACATCAATGATTATGATAGTTTGCTTTAGCAATATGAAACAAGTTTTGCATATACTGTACCTGTAATACCACTAGTCATTTCTGGTCTGTGATTTGCAGGCATGTTTGGTGAAGACTTTCCCCCGGTGGATATCTCGACACCCCGCAACTGCTTTCGTCCGGGGAGCAGACAGCCTCACTTCCAGAAAAACGAACACTCGTTTGTCACTACATCGTATCGTTATGGCAACCCCAAAGAATACGGCGCCCCTTTGACCAGTATCTCCGGGAGTAACACTAGCACCAACTCTACACTACAGGGTTCTCGTGTGGGAATAACATCGCGGGAAAAACAGACCAGACCTTTGCCCCAGAAAAATGTCCGGATGAGAAATGGTACTAGTTATTCAGGAGGCATGGAAAGGAATAGAGGTAATGGTTATTAATTATTTGTTTAATTTAGGGATATTTCATACTTGCATAAATATGCATATTCATTACATGCATTTAAATGCACCAAATGCAAAAGTGAATTCTGCATCAAGACATGCATAGCCATGGTTCGATGTTATGAATTACGGTTCCCAGTACATTCTTTTATTTTCACCATGAATGAACTGAATGATTTGGTATGGAGATCCCTCCATTAGTAAAGCCACCCGATTGCTACATGGCTGCACTGCCCCCTATATACACTGAGTTTCGATTGGTTCTTCAAAGTTTGTTGGTGCAGTGAACTGTGGAAGGCCAAAAGGTGCAGAAACTTGCTCTAAAAGTCCTGATTAAGTTATCAGTTGAAGTAACCGCCATGTTACTGCATATAACAAACAAAAAAGGGGAAGTTAGCATTTCTACCCTCCATCTACTAATTATTGCAATCACCATGCCCCTCCCGGGGCCCCTCATTGCCCTTTTCAACCTCTTACAATAATACTATACAATATTATTATGAACACAACCGAGCATTCACCCCATTGATGAACTGACCCATTACCTGGGTCAGTTCATCAGATGCAATATAAATAAAACCCATTGGAAAAAACAATAAAATGTTTGTGGCCTCAAAGGACAAATGGTGTTGAATGTCATTTAGTGGTGCTACATGTTGTTTAAATGTGACATTTAAAGCACAAGGTTGGATTGATTTATTATAATTTATAGAACAATGGATTAAAATTTAATATTTAGACCTGAGCAGAGCCGATGGCATCGTGTCTGAAGCCTTAAAGGAGCATTCCATAGTCTTAGCATGTTTTAAAGGTGAATATCCTGAAAACTTTCATAGATATAGAAACAATAACCAGCCCGCAAATTGTTCATTTTGCTTGGACTGTGACATGTCACAAGTAAACCTTTACCTAAGGTCATCCTTAAGTCAAAGTACAGAACCAATCCCCACTTCCCAATTCACAAACCAGAGAAGAATTTAGAGACCACTTTTAAAACAACACTCAAAAGTATGATAAATGCTTTTCAAAAAAGGGTTTAATTTTTATGAATGTTTGTTTTAGTCAGAGGGCGTTGTGGTCAAGTGGTTAAGGCAGTGGACTTGTGATCTAAGGATTACAGGTTCGAGCCCTGGCCAGGACATTGCGTTGTGTTCTTGGGCAAGGCACTTTATCTCCATTGCCTCTCTTCACCCAGGTGTATAAATGGGGACTTGCGAAGTGACTTGTAAATATAGTTGCGTGCGCCGGTTTGTGGCTGCACCCTATTGGAAGTCCTCCAGGGGACAAGTGGCTGTGGTGCCCCAGGAGAGATTGATTGAATTGTGCACACTTTGGTGTGTAGGTGTGACAAGTTACCAATGACCAGGGTTAAGTACAGCGCGGCGAGACTTTAATATTATAAGTTGCGCTACATAAGAACTGTTAATTATTATCATTTTTTGCTTTTCTTTCAGGTTACTTATACGCAGATGCCATGCCGGGAGCTACACACGCATTCCAACAGAGGTTGATAGAGATCGCCAACCTGGAAGGAGAGACGATACGTTACGAAAGAACGAGAAAGGTGAAAAAGAAAGGGAAGCAGGACAAGTGAATGTTTGAATATCTCGATACATTCAAAATGCCAAAGCCTTCTCGTGGCATTCAAAATGAAATCTGTGAAGTGAATGCTTACATGTCGGACAGGAATCATTCCATAGCTGGAAGATAAATGTCGGTGTTCCTCTTGCCTAAAATCAGCTTTAAGGTTACGTGACGTCAGAGAAACAGTATTAGAGCTTTCTTTATAATAATGATGTTTGTATAAATTTAATTGGATGACTTTAGACACATAGTTAAGTTTGATATTTTGGAGACCATTTATAAACTGCTGCTATCAGTGCAGGATATATTTCAATACCGCTTTTTATTTTTTTGTCAAAATTGCCCTTTAAAACATCTGAGGCTCATCAATTAAAGTGGCTGAAGTATTAAGTTTAACACAGACATTGAGGTCAGTTCCTCATATGCAACATGTATTAAACTCAATAGCCAAATATAAGATTTTTCATGATTGCAGATGAACATGTTTCAACAAACAGAGCACCAATTTGGCAAAGACAAATGTCGTTGAATGTCTTCTTACTTGTACAAAACATGCTCTGTTACACATATGACCATTTTCAAAGTACATGTTTTGTTTGAGTAATTTGAATAATTGATAAAGTAATGGATAAAACAGCAACATTTCACTCTGTACTTAATAAGGACAGATGTCGTCATTAATTTGGCCTTAAAGGAGCACTCCAGAGGTTTTAATGTATCTTAAAACTGGAATAGCTATGGAAACAATACAAGTTGAAAAAAGAAAAAATTAAGTCACTAAAGTCAAAAAGTAATAAAGTCAAATAAGTTAACAAAAATAAGTCAACATATAAGAATAGCTATGGAAACATGACTAATTAATTTCTTTCAACAACCTGTTTTACTATCAAAATACTGTATGTGTATATAAAAGTTAGAGGGCCTGAAGTTTCAATCCTAGCAGGACCTTCTTCAAAAGTCAAACTGAAATGAAAACAGATAAAGTCCCTCTTCCTGGGTATTAATGTATCCTTAATCTGTTTAAGTTTTGGTCTACCTTGTGAAGAAAATCCTGCTAGGCTCTGTTTCTTACATATTAATCTACACAGGTTTCAACAGTAGATATATATTGCAGTTTGTATACAGTTTTCTCTCTCTCCACCTCCACCTCTCTCTTTCTTTCTCTCTCTGCTATTAAAGACTGGAAAATGAAAAACAATAAATAACATTATAAAATAACACTTATGTTAACAGACAATTAGTTGCCAAATTTTAAGATCCTGCACAAAATTGTGCAAAATTTTCCATTTGCAGGGTTTCCTACCGACTGGAGGGTTTTTCCCCCATCTGCCCAGCCGCTTCGGTTACATAAGACTATATACTGTCTGTCGGTTATTTTTACCACACAAAATCTTTAGAGCATTGTTGGCTTAAAAAGAATGTGTTTATTAAATATGATGTGAAATACCAACTGATGGTAACTCTGTATGTATAGATATGCTGAAACACAACAAAAGCCTCTTGTGATTGGTATGCATGCATGCACTGATTATTCATGAGCATCTATTGCAATCATAACCATGTACTAGTACGGAAGCTTAAAAATGCCATCAACATAAGAAAACTTTGCCCCAATATTAAGTCAACAGTTTTCAGTAAATTGTTTAGATAACAAGATAATATCTTATCCAAAAAACAGGAAAATGTAGGATTGCTCAGTTGCTCAAACTGAGCAATTGAACATTTTTCTGCAAAATATTAATTGACAACTTATCATATCTCGTCAATTCAACATTTGTCTGCAAATTCTTAATTGTTCACTTCATTCCATCTGAGCAATTGAACAATTTTCTGCAAACTGTTTAATTGACAACTTATCATATCTCGTCGATTCAACATTTGTCTGCAAAATTCTTAATTGTTCACTTCATTCCAACTAAGCAATTGAACAATTTTTTGCAAACTGTTTAATTGACAACTTATCATATCTCGTCGATTCAACATTTGTCTGCAAATGTTTAATTGTTCACTTCATTCCAACTGGGCAATTGAACAATTTTCTGCAAAATATTTAATCGACAACTTATCATATCTCGTCGATTCAACATTTGTCTGCAAAATGCTTAATTGTTCACTTCATTCCAACTGAGCAATTGAACAATTTTCTGCAAAATGTTTAATTGACAACTTATCATATCTCGTCAATTCAACATTTGTCTGCCAAATGCTTAATTGTTCACTTCATTCCATCTGAGCAATTGAACAATATTTTGCAAAATATTTAATTGACAACTTATCATATCTCGTCAATTCAACATTTGTCTGCAAAATGTTTAATTGTTCACTTCATTCCAACTGGGGGATCATATTTGGTATGAGGAGAGTTACTGTTGACAAGAAGGGCTCATACTTGGTAAGAGTGGACCATACTGGGTAATAGGGATCCCATAATGCATAAGAAGGGCCCTAGTTGGTAAGAGAGCATTGCACTGGGTCAGAGGGCATTATGCTGGGCAAGGGCCGGGGATCATATTGGGTAAAAAGGACCATGCTTGGTAAGAGAGTATGGGAGGACAGTATAGAATGGTAATAGCATGCATAGGAAATTTTCCCAACCAGCTGAATTCTATTGGTGTGACTGAGTTTGATCACAAAGTGCCATCTCCAGTGGTAGCAGCATAAAGCAGCTTTCTGACTTTGGTCAGAAATTTTTTCCAAAACTTTTATGATGATCGCTTAAAATGAGATTGCAATTAACCAAATGAAGAAATCCTGCTTGATGTATTTCACCGAAATGAATTGTAATCGAGTGAGTAGTTAAATGAATTTGACTCAATCATGGACATTTTGTTGGCCTGATACAAAATGCTTTTCAGAGTTGTACTAGAACACACTTAAAAGTAAATTTAATTTTTTCTTCTCGGATTTTGCTTTTTCACTAATTGATATGAAATTTGACTAAATAAACTAAGGTGTTATGACTTTGTTATCAGATTTTACTACCGACTCGCATAGATACAGTTCTAAATTTGCAAACTCAGAGAGCTGCTTTATTAATTAAAAGACATGTGCATAGTTCTAAAGCAAATGCATAAAAAACTAGAGGCATACAACAAACCTGAGTGCTGTTATACTATTGGCTTTCAGTGAATACATGTGGCAATTACGGGAATGCGAAACAAAAAGAAATTTTGTGCCATGATTGCGCAGTATTGGGGGTTTTTTTAGTGTTAAATATAGATTGCCATATAAGGTTGGGAAACCAGTACCAACAATACCTCATACAGAGGGACTATTTTGGCTGCCAGGGTTACTTTTAGCCAGTGGCGTAGGAAGGTACATTTGAGTGGGGGGGCTGAAGACTGATGGCCGGCCTGGGGGAGGGGTCTAAGGGGAGGGGGTGTCCCCTTCCCCTTTGGAATTTTTTGCATTTCCAGGTGGCCTTAGATGCAATTTGGTGCAATATAGCACACTTCAACACCCACTCCATTTTGTAAACTTAATTTTGTATTTTTACCTGGCCTTAGATGCAATTTGGTGCTCCAAATGAGATTTTTTTTTCTCATTTGGAAATGAAAAAGGGGTTTTCTGACTCGCGAACCGGGGGGGGCGGAATGATAATTCCGCCCCTCCACATTTTTCACTGGGGGTCTGGCGCCCCCCCAGCCCCCCCGGTTCCTACGCCCTTGCTTTTAGCTCAACAACTAACTGAAAGGCAATAACATCAGCAGACTTCTGTTGTTTTTTTTTTCTTTTCTTTTATATTAATATAAAATGAGTAAACTTAGAAAGAAAAGAGGTTATGACAATACAAGTTGAAAAATAAAATACAAAAATAAGTCACTGAAATGCTTGGTTCTCTTACTTCATTGAAATGCCTTGTCAATAGATGATAGGATCGTTTACACGCAGTGTTTGTTTAACGATCCATTGCTTGCTAAAATTTGTGGGGAAAATGGGTAAATATAGGTAGATTTTAAGCATATCTTGTACGCACAATATGTCTGTCTTACACAATGTTTGTATATATGAACAATATTTGGTGTAGAAAAACAAATTATATATTTGGATAAACATTGATTGTAGATATTGTTTGTATATATGCACTTGAGTGCATTTTTAATTATTTGTTTGTCTTGTTTACTGTTTAGTTTTACATTCCATCCTTAATATATATTGGAATTCAACATCATTACTGTTATACGATACACCTCTTAGCCTGGTTCCCTCATACCCAATACGATCCTCTCTTACCAATCATGGTCCCTTTTATCCAGTTGGATCCCCTATGTGATCCTCTCTTACCCAGTATGATCCCCTGGCCCAGTTTAATCCCCTCTGACCCAGTGCAATGCTCTCTTACCAAGTATAGTCTTTTTTGCTCTGTATGATCCCCTTGCCCAGTATAATCGCCTGTGACCCAGTGAAATGCTCTGTAACCAAGTATGGTCCTTGTTTTTGCACCCAGTATGATCCCTGGCCCAATATAATCCCCTCTGACCCAGTGCAATGCTCTCCTACCAAGTATGGTCCTTTTTTTTAACCCAGTATGATCCCCTCTGACCCAGTGCAAAGCTTTCATACCAAGTATGGTCCGTTTTTTTACCCAGTATGATCCCCTGGCCGAGTTTAATCCCTTCTATCCCAGTGCAATGCTTTCATAACAAGTATGGTCCTTTTTTCTTTACCCAGTATGAACCCCTGGCCCAGTATAATCCCCTCTGACCCAGTGCAATGCTCTCTTACCAAGTATGGTCCTTTGTTTTACCCAGCATGATCCTCGGCCCTTGCCCAGTTTAATCCCCTCTGACCAAGTGCAATGCTCTCTTACCAAGTATGGTCCTTTTTTTCTACCTAGTATGATCCCTTGCCCAGTATAATCCCCTCTATCCCAGTGTAATGCTTTCATACCAAGTATGATCCGTTTTTTTACCCAGTATGGTCCCCTGGCCCAGTATAATCCCCTCTATCCCAGTGCAATGCTTTCATACCAAGTATGGTCGGTTTTTTACCCAGTATGATCCCCTTGCCCAGTATAGTCCCTTAGACCCTGTGCATTGCTCTCTTACCAACTATGGTCCTTCTTATGCATTATGTGATCCCCATTACCCAGTATGGTCCCCTCCTATCAAGTATGAGCCCTTCTTATATTGAGTAACTCCTCTCATACTAAGTATGATCCCCGCTTTCCCAGTTTGATCCCTCTTACCCATTACGATACCTACCACACTTACAGGTAAATAGTCATGAGCTGATGAGGCTGGCTTTAAACTCTGCACATTGAACAGAAAGACTTCATTGACTCAGTGCGTTGCTCAGTATGGGCAACCATACAGTTATCCGGCATATATGGTTATGAATAGGTAACCAGCTACCATATAGACTAGTTGTGACATGTAACCAGCTATAAGGTTATGAAAGGTACCCAGTGACCACATGGTCATGACATTTCACCAGCTATCATAATGGTTATGAAAAATAATCAGTTAGGCCTACCACCTGATGATAAAAAGGTAACCAGCTAATATATAATTATGAACGGTGACAGGATGTAAGTTGGTTTAGAAAGGTAACCAGCAACCATATTAATATGAGAGGTACACTGCTACCATATAGCTTGAGAGGTAACCAGCTATGCTCTAAGCGCAATTTCAGTGTTGATATGTCTCTAGACAACAAACCTAGTTATGATACGCTCGGAATTTACACGGACATGTCTTCTCTATGGAACGCGAAAAGGGCAAACTTATTTCGTTGCTAAGTTTAACATAAGTTTAGACAACGATGTAAGTTTAGACAACGGAAGTTTAGACATCTATGTGAGTTTGAGCAACAGCGTGGTAAAACAGCAACAACAATTTTTGCTTAGACAACAACAAACTTAGCTTAGACAACGAAATAAGTTTTCCCTTATCGCGTTCCATACTTCTCAACCTTCGATTCGTGTACCCCATAACAGCTGTAGGGGCTGGCTACTGTCGGCACGCATATTCAGCTGTCACTATGTCTGTATTTCTCTGTCTGTCTGTCTGTTTATGTCTTTACTATTTACGTCTGTCTAAAGTTTCGAAAATCTTCCCTTCTACAGTCTGTATCATATTTGATGCAAACATCCTTTGACAACGACAACATTCGGAAATTGCGAATCAAAGGGCATTTAGTGATCATTTCTGTATTGTGTATTTGTATGTGGGGCTATAGAGGGTGTTAGATATTTTCAGGCCGATGTCTTACACTGAAGTTATTATAGTGAAATGCTTCGTTACCTGCCCTAATTAGGAGTTATAAATAATTGTTGAATGGAGGCTCAAATGGGTTGTTGAAGAATTCGAGGTAACAATTTGTTTGTGACTTTTGTATATATATTTTTTATTGAGTATTGTCTATGCGGCCGCAAAATGGGGTGTTAGGGATCCTTAATGTGAACGTTATTCCAGGGTCCTCCGTTTCCACTTCGAACTGCCTGGCAACGGAACTGACCGTCCTTCACACTTGACAAACACAACCGCATGTGTTGTAGCATATGAAACGTATTTTACCAGGTTTACCATGATTAAAATAAAAATCGACATACACAACGACCTGTACACCCTACACACATGCACGCAGACAGACCGATAGCTCAAGATAATATGCAAATCTTATAAGGCCCGTCATTGGAGACTGAAATTTACAAGCCTTAATTTTGTCCAATAAGCTTGACTTATATATCAATGAGAAGGGAATTTTGTCTTCAGATGTGATGTCAACCGAAAGTAGAAACTATTGACTTTTCTATTAAAGGCCGGGTAATTCTACTTTGGAAGGAAAGACCCCCCCCCCCCAAGAAAAAATGATGAACGGGTTATTATACACCGTATAATTGTGTAGATAGAAAGAGGCTTTAATTGGCAGTAATATTCCCCGTTTAAATGAAAATACAAGAAGCCAAACAATGTTTATCACAACTTAACGGTACACATAGTGTTTGATGAGATGTATACATTACATCATTGCACGAAAGGAGAATTGAGTCTGGTGATGGGTACCGGCTGAGCTAGGACGAAAGAAAGAATAGCCTTCACAGTGTAGCGACGGTACAGGGCATTATGAAGGATGCTTGCATGTGTTGGCGTGGTGCGCATCGAAGAGCGTTTAAGGAATTGTCATGAGAGGAGGAGGAGGAGGAGGAGGAGGAGGAGGAGGAGGAGGAGGAGGAGGAACGGAGGAGGAACACAGAAGGAAAAGGGGTAAGAGAAGGAGAGAAAATAATCTTCCCGTTTCGCTAAGTATTTCAGGTCTACTCTCAAGTGTGCTAAACGGTATAAGTCTCAGACTTTTACCGATTTGCCAAAGTAGTAAGTCGTCACCGTAATGTCCCTTCTACGCTTCCGTATCTTTCGTGAAGCCACCCAACATTCGTTGGGGTTAATATACAAATGGATGGTCGTACAATCAGAGTTACGCATATGCTACAATAACTGACAAAAGATAATATTCCATCCAATATCTAGTAAATCACTGTGGCTGTTAATGATATCAATTAACCTTTATATATACTGGAAATGCCAAAGGTTGCACAGAAATTCTCTTGCAAAATTGCAAGCAGGCATGCACCATTAAATGACTTAAAATGCACACGCAGATCACCTCTTTGTGTCCGGCATACTTTATTATCAGAACAATTAGGCATATACTTAAAGAGTAAACCCGTATTCAGAAGGAAAAGAGAACACTTCCAAGCACACAAGAAAGCAGTTCTTTTGCATATCCCCTCGCAAACAGTTCGAATGGATACTTGTCGAGCGCAGCTGTATCATGGTAATTGGGTGGTTGGTGCATAACGATATTCAGAGCTTTAGTCTACCAACAGACTACAAAATTAATGTGCCAAGTAAACTAACTTTCCAACTCGGTAATGGGCCACATGTTGCAACTGCCTCCCACTCCACCACACTGAAATATTTTATTTACAAAATTTCAGACAACGCCAATTGTGGCACCAACAAAACAAGACTTTGTTGGAACGTTATAGCCAGTCTTTTCGCGGAAGCCATATGACTGAAAAAAGACGAAGGGGAGGGGAAGGGGGTGGGGCAAGGGGGAGGGGGAAAGGGGGAGGGGGCATTGTCATTTACCCCCTCCCACGGCTTTCTTCCCTCTCTCACGCTCTCTTTATCACACAACAGAAACATTGTTGTACATGTACGTCAGATACTGCAACTCGAAAAACGAATAACAATAACAAAACTATACAGTATCGTAACCTTGGAAACTCTTTAAAACGCATGACAGTAGGCGGGAAAAAGAAGAAGATACAGTTAGGAAGTTCACGTTTTTCACCATTTTCGATCTATAGCACATCATTGCAGGATCTTATAGTTATTCAAGGTGAATAGACTTATGAACTCTTCCGTAACTTCCGTGAAGATAAACTGATACAACAACAAGTTTACATTTTAACTGGTTTATGACACCTTGCTGTTGGTATGCTGACGACAGCGTTGTAGCCCTGTCAAACTGTACTATTTATATATCCACGGGTGTTAGTTTTGTCGCCTCTGTCAAGTTCCGATCACGTTCTGATCCACAAAAGACATAACCTATATATAACCGCGAGCTGTCTTTATTGCTGGACGACATAGAAACAACTGTGTACGACTAAATACTAATATATTTCGGGGCTTTTCTTTTGGCTTTGCTTTTTCTGGTTGTCATTTTCGCCTGCAGGGAAGGGGAGGGGGTGTGGAGGGATGGTTGGGCGGATCGGTTGCTTGGGTGGTTCGTTGGTTTTGATAAATTCTTCGCCGCACAAGTGTTTGCTTACAAGGTTATCTTCGCCGTTCCTTATACTATTAAACATAATGAAATTGTTATCAAGAATCTAGATTATGTTTCATTTTCGAGTTGTTATTGTTTGAATTATAACGATGGTAGTATATAGGTGAAGGGACAAAAAATGTGGCAGTTGTTCATTATATTCTAAAAGGGGACATCAAAATATGCAGGTGTATGAAGTCAAAGACAGGGCCGGGGTAACTGCTCCCTCACGAGCGTTCTTTCACCCCCCCCCCCCTCCCATTTCTTTTCCCTCCTTTACACTTGTTTTTTTTTTTTGTGGCAATTTTGGCGCTCGTTCAATAGATCTAAAAAAAATACATCAGCAACGGGTAACGAAGGAAAATGAATATAAAAGAATCTATTAACACTCGTGAAAACGTTACGAAATTGATCGACTTAACAATTTAGACAATAAGGTGAGTTTTTATGTGAATAACAAAGGAACCAAACTGCATGTCTGGGCAAAATTAATCAACATGTTCATTCCCACAGTGATGTAGTAACTATAAATACCTTCGCCGTGCATATACAATATAGAAGTCAAGTTTTGTAATCTCCTTTTAAGAGGGTCAGTATGTATGGTGCCCTTCAGACCAATTTTTTTTTTTTTAAAGTTTTTTGGCAATTTTCTTGAGGATGCTTTGGTTACCCCAAGCCCGTACCATATGTCAACTGTTAAAAAAAATCATATTTAGTTAATCTACTAACGACGGCTTTAGCAATTTCGTTTTCCTTATATATATATATATATATATATATATATATATATATATATATATATATATATAGTATATAGTGTAATAAGAGCCCAGCATATCGAGTTGAATATACAACACTGATATGCATGCATGCTGGGATTACAAGCAGGTGTGATACAGTTGGTTGCAGAGGGTAAATAGAGGGCAGTATGAGAATACTCAGATTCATCTCATGATAACATAAATAGCCTATCACCATTGTCATTGCTCAGCTCAATTCCGTGATATCGTGACAAGTCGTTTTTGAGAATATAGTAAATTCTTTCTACTTCGTTACAAATGATTTCATGCATGATTTCATTTTGATTTTTCACGGCACTTCATTGATTTGGAAGATATTGCAAAACCTAAAAATAGCACAAAAACACATAGAAGGACATATAACGTATAAAGATTAAAATTGCAACTGTTTTGGCGGATCCTTTTGATAAATCTGTTATATATATATATATATTTTTTTTATAACAGTGCCATATCCTTCTAAATGTATGAATATATATATATATATATATATATATATAAATGAAAATCGTAATGAGTTGGAAAATCAAGAACAGTGAAAAAACTTTCAGCCTCCACCGGGATTCGAACCACGGGCCTTCCGTATATATATATATATATATATATATATATATATATATATATATATATATATATATATATATATATATATATATATATATATATATATATATATATATATATATATATATATATATATATATATATATATATATATATATATTGCCTTGCTGACCTATCATCTCATTCCAGACGTCTGTTTGTCTCCCCCTAATTTTGAAAAATACTTATCTCCGCCATACAAAATGCTATGAGTATGTGGTTTTGAGTCAAACATGCAGACAATTTACAGCAGTATTGTTAAACAATCATCTACAGCCATACCGGGATTAAAACAGAAGATTAGAATTCATCACAAAAGTTTCATTCGAGTAATTTTTTAATTTTTTAATTTTTCGTAAGATGAAAGATTAACCAGCAGATTGACCACCAACATTTTGTGGTTCAGACACTTTTGGCATTTATTATTAATCAAATAAAAATGGAGGAAATATAAGATATCATAAAAACGTACAAAAAAAATATGCTCAAGGGGGGGGCGGTCGCCCTCTTCGCCCCCCCCCCCCCCTTGACTACGCGCCTGAAAAATACTTCAAATGACAAACAGGTTGAAAGGAGTAAGAACCGTAAGAAACTAAAATTAGCACTTTGTGTTTACTTAACTTTGCGTTTCATATTATTCTTTCTAGGCCTATATATAGTATATAATAGAATTAGTTATAACTCCCATTATGCTCGAATATGTATAAGAAATACAGTAGGTGTTGTTCGTCATTTTGCAGGTATATTAATTAATGTTTTTACTTACTTATCGTTCGGATCTCTTTGATCTGCTCGTCATGGTTACCACCTTTTTTCAAAAGCTGGAAAAAATATGCACTTTTTTACGGTCAGTAATATAATTAGCACAATCACTTATTGTTGTTGTGGATCCCTTTAGTTGTTGTTACTGATTAGATATGTGTTTTCATCACTGCTGACGCCGTGCACGTTTCAATGGATGTATAATGAGCTTAGTCCTAATAGTATTCAATTCGAATTTATTTTTCATATCATCGCACAGAAAAAAGGCAAAAAACCCCCGTAGAGCCGACAGAGGGGGACAGGGTGTGGGGGGGGGCGGAGGAGGAGAGAGGAGGAGAGGGAGAAAAAGAGTGAGAGAGATGTATTTGAAACTATTATTTACGGAAATTTATAATGTAAAACTGACTGGGAAATGTTCGACAATGATCAAAGAGCACAGAAGTGAATATGGTTAGAACGGGATTCGAGCCAGTAACCTCTGGATTATAAGAAGCCTGGTTCGAATCCCCACTTAAAATTGATTTCGATTTTTCATCTAAAGAACGTTTTTTTTTTGGCGTAATTTCATCGTTTCGCGTTTAATTTTTTTTTTAGTTTATTAAAGTAACATATTATGTCTTCGGGTTTATCACCGTTCAAGTTTTAGGGCGAGACTGATTTTAAATTAATTTAAACGTGACTTTACCTAGAATTTTAGTCCTTATTTCGTCATATATCCCAAGGAAAAGAACAAGACAAAAATTTGACTGCTGAGAGACTGTTTCTAAAGCTGTTCTGGTTTTCAAAATATTCACATTTAAAAAATATACAATTCCCTTGAATTCTCCTTGCAAGGCTTAATTGATGCTTACATCGGGTCCCCCGGGATTTCCCCCGGGATGTCCCCCGGGATGTTGATAACATAACCTGTACAGTGTTTCTCTTGAAATCCGCAAATTAAACTATAGTCTTTGGTAACGATTGCTTGTGAACAATTTACATTCAGGAAATTGCTATAAAGCTGATTTAGCCGAAATCAAACCCATGATGTGACTAGTGTATATAACACGTGTGAAACTGGCAAATCGACTTAGTCATGTTGGTACCCAAAATACAGGCTTCCATGCAACTGGCTTCATTGTTTAATATCGACGATCTGACATTGTGTTCTATTCTGTGGACATTAAGGAACTAAGAAGAAAACAATCTATAATAATTATTTCCCAATTTCTATTTTTTTCCTTCATAAATTTTCATAAATTCACTCATTTTTTATTACTCTGCGACATGTAGGATAGTTACTTATAAGCATTGTTTTGTGTTAGACTACCAATTTTCCTTATGAAGTCAATATTCTTCATATCCAGTTGATCTGAGAACTAAACTGATAATTTAAATTATTGAAGTCAAAGAACAATCACTAAATTCGTTTCGTTTTGCTTTCAATCCTACAGTTGTTCACAGCATTGCGCAGACGAATGCAATGAATTGCTCCCATTGACTTACACACTAAACTCGGACACTCTCCAAGGCCGCTAGAGTATAGATAGATGTTTTCGACTGACATGTCCTACCCAGTATATGATAGCTGATAGCTCTCACAGAAACATTCAACTTACAACTGAGTCATTGTGAGTGAGCCAAACCAATCAACAAAGCAAAGTGCAATAATATATATTTTTTTATAGTGCTGTAGCCAAACTAAAAACTAGGTGCCTCATGATTATAGTTTCAACACAATAGGCTAATCTTAGTAACAATAACCAATGCAAGGCTCGGTAACGACGTATATGCACCGCATTGTTTAGCCGGTGTAAATTATTTTCATGAATTCGTGACTTCTTCTGCAATGAAACAACAATTTGTTTGTATTTTCGACATCTTAGCAAAACCGCGATTAAAGAAGAGAGAGGGGGGGGGGGGGACAATAACCTGTGGTTAGCCTTTTTATGCATGGTTAGTGTACTTACTCTAACGAGTTACATATTAAAGGTCCCGTGGTTAACATCAAATGTCACAGGGGGGAAAAAACTGACAAATTAACAGACAGTATAGGAGAGCTCTATATGTCACATGGTTATATGTAAAACAGTAAAAAGCCTTTAATTTTTAACAGCTCGTAAACACTTGCGGTATTTTCATCCCTACTATCTCATCGTGCAGATATCTCTACACTGCGCATGATCAGTACTTTTTAAATTGATCTTCTGCCACTGATTTACTGCGGTAAAGCTGGGTCATGTTTGAAGAGAGTATTTGGTTTATCAGATTTTCGTCGGTAAGTGTTTGCTAATCTGTACAAACTATCTTACTGTGTCTGCCTTTAAGCGGATATTTATTTATTTATTTATTTTTTATTCTCTTCCTTTTCTTCGAGTAGATATTTCGGTGACTTTTGCGCCCATCAGAATAGATTGCCTACTTATCCAGTAGTGGTTTAACGTTAACAACAACAAAAAAACACAGAAAATAGGGGTTCTCGGCCAAAAGCGCGATAATGAATAGTGTACTCTCAAAGTCATAATACATTTAAGGTCATATGGAGGGTGCAAGAAGTGAAGTCTATAATAGGCCTATAATAATTGTCACCGGAGGCTCCGAGCTGGCTATTGTGTCTCTGCCTAAAATCTGACATTTCATTTGATTTACGCATTTTTTAAATATTTTTTATTATCAACGAAAACCAATTGACCTTCACCCACCAACTTGCCTTATATTATCCTCTATACAGAAGCCTGAGGGGTTAAATAGTATAGGGCACAAAAAGAAAAGGAATAATAATAACAACAACAACAACAATAGGATAGCCAAAACAATGGAAGTGTAACTCAATTGTTTGTCTCTTCACAATAAGGTCGAAGGTTTGAATGAAGCATAAACGTATTCATAATCATAATTATAACTAATTGAGAACGGTAATAATAAGAAAAAAAATACGAACTGCAAAAAAAAAAACGATTCAAAGCTCAGTTAGCCGTGTTTGTTATTGAAAAAAAAGGTGAAAATATCAGTAATAATTTAACAAATAGTTAAGACTAAAGAAGAACAGAAATATATGATGTCAATCACTTATTGAAATTGTATGAAAGGTGAAAAAGTTAAACCTTTTTTTTTCGTTTTGGGTTCTTGTTAACTTTACAACAGCCAGCTTAGTAGAAGGCAACTACACAGTGCCAGCTTGGTAGACATTTTACGTGATCGGCCGGCATGCAGTATATCTGGAGGTTGTCATAAAATATATGACAAATTGCCGTCTAATCAAAAACCGCAGAAACCCGACTTTCCATAGAATATATACTTGTGACCTTATAAGATAATTCTCGGTCATATTTGATGCGGTTCAGTGATAGCATAGGGTCAAGTGCTGGTCGGGGGGTGGGGGGATAGATTAATATACATGTTGATGTTTAATTTTAATTTTAGATCTTCAGTGGTTTCTTTAATGATTAACCCAACTGTTGGTGCAATGCAATGCATTTTAGTTGAGTGCACACCATAGTCGTTGGAGACTGTTGTATGGGTATATACTAGGAGTAAAAAGTCATAAAATTAAACAATTCCATGACTTGAAATAACTGAATTCTATCGTTGTAACACACACATACAATCAGCGTCCATAACATATAGTGGTTAGGGTGTCCGCATATAAAGCGGGAGGTCCGGGTTCGAATCCCGGTGGAGGCTGGAAGTTTTTTCACCGTTCTATATATATATATATATATATATATATATATATATATATATATATATATATATATATATATACAGGTGACAAACGCCTACAGTGGAATTACGATCTTCCTTACCGGTTTCGAACCTCTGGACATACAATCAGCGTCCATAGCCTAGTGGTTAGGGTGTCCGCGTACAGAGCGGGAGGCCCGTGGTTCGAATCCCGGTGGAGGCTGAAAGTTTTTTCACTGTTCTTGATTTTCCAACTCATTACGATTTTCATTTATATATATATATACTGTAACCTTTCATTGTATATTATTGTTTACCCAATTTCTGCAAATAATAACTGCGCAGTACCATTTTGCATTGAATGGAAATTAGAGATAAATGAATATAATTTTGTTTTCACAGTGGCATGCGCAGGATTTCAAAGGTGGCGGGGGGGGGGGGTGGGGGTAGACAAATATGACAATACAAAATCAGAATTTTAGAAGTGATATAGTAGCATATTTAGGCTACAAGTTAGGTCCATAATTCGATACACACCCCTGGATTCACGCTTGGAATGTTAACATTGTTCACTCTGTAACCACGGATTGTTATCGTAAGATCGCGTTCAGAATAGGTATTTTATTCAGCTTTAGCAAAACTGAAAATAATATAATAAATGAAATGGCATTTTACGTAAGTAAAATATATGGCCTTTTTTTACTGAAGTAAAATAAAATTCAGAGTAGAAGTGAATTCGACCTAAGTGGAATTGAATTCCATTAAAGTGGAATTCAATTTCACTTAAGTGGAGTGCCATATTCACTTAAGTAGAATTCAATTTTGCTTAAGTAGAATATGGCATACTTAAGTAAAATTCGGTTCTACTTAAGTGGAACTGAATTTCACTTGAGTAGAATGCATTTCGCTTAAGTAGACTTAGTGGATAAATGTTAATATTGCAACCTTCACCTATCGCTTCTTCAACAATCTCTTACCTTCGGGTTTTTTAATTTATTAATTTGATTATGTAATACAATACGACACCGGGGTATACTAAATTACCCTGGACATGTAGGCTTTTGATTCGTATACATAGATATTTTTCATTATTCTCTTTCGAATGAAGTCAATGGAGCGTCGTTAATATTTTTAACTTTTTAACTTATATTATCAATTTTTTTAAGCAACAATGCGTCGTCTGAATTTAAAAAAAACGTGGCAACAGCCGATTTTTGTTGTTGTTCTTTTGCAACTCCCCCCCCCCCATTTGTGTTCTGTGTATTATCAATATTATTTTCCTAGGGGTGTCTTAGTAGTACACGCGCACCATGTTTTTATTTTTTATTTATAATAGTCCCTATAATTTTGAACACGTACACAGAAAATTACTTTTAATTGTTCTTTTCTTTGAGGGGAGATGAGGGGAGATGAGGGGGGATGAGGGGAGATGAGGGGCATGAGGGTAGATAAGGGGAGATGAGGGGAGATGAGGGGAGATGAAGAGAGATGAGGGGAGATGAGAGGGGAGATGAGGGGGATGAGTGGGGAGATGAAGGGGAGATGAGAGGGGAGATGAAGGGGAGATGAGAAAGGAGATGAAGGGGGGATGAGGGGGATGAGGGGAGATGAGGGGGTGAGGGGAGATGAGGGGGTGAGAGGGGAGATGAAGGGGGATGAGAGGGAGATGAGAGGGGAGATGAGAGGGGAGATGAAGGGGAGATGAGAAAGGAGATGAGAGGGGAGATGAGAGGGGAGATGAGAGGGGAGATGAGAGGGGAGATGAGAGGGGAGATGAGGGGGATGAGTGGGGAGATGAGAGGGGAGGTGAGAGGGGAGATGAGAGGGGAGATGAGAGGGGAGATGAGAGGGGAGATGAGAAGGGAGATGAGGGGGATGAGTGGGAAATGAGTGGGGAGATGAGAGGGGAGATGAGAGGGGAGATGAGAGGGATGAGAGGGGAGATGAGAGGGGAGATGAGAGGGGAGATGAGAGATGAGAGGGGAGATGAGAGGGGAGATGAGAGGGGAGATGAGAAAGGAGATGAGAGGGGAGATGAGAGGGGAGATGAGAGAGGAGATGAGAGGGGAGATGAGGGGGATGAGTGGGGAGATGAGAGGGGAGATGAGAGGGGAGGTGAGAGGGGAGATGAGAGGGGAGTTGAGAGGGGAGATGAGAGGGGAGATGAGAGGGGAGATGAGAGGGGAGGTGAGAGGGGAGGTGAGAGGGGAGATGAGAGGGGAGATGAAGGGGAGATGAGAGAGGAGACGAGAGGGGAGATGAGAGGGGAGATGAGAGGGGAGATGAGAGGGGAGATGAGAGGGGAGATGAGAGGGGAGATGAAGGGGAGATGAGAGGGGAGATGAGAGGGGAGATGAGTGGGGAGGTGAGAGGGGAGATGAGAGGGGAGATGAGAGGGGAGATGAGAGGGGAGATGAGAGGGGAGGTGAGAGGGGAGATGAGAGGGGAGGTGAGAGGGGAGATGAGAAGGGAGATGAGAGGGGAGATGAGAGGGGAGATGAGAGGGGAGGTGAGAGGGGAGATGAGAGGGGAGATGAGAGGGGAGATGAGAGGGGAGATGAGAGGGGAGATGAGAGGGGAGGTGAGAGGGGAGGTGAGAGGGGAGATGAGAGGGAAGATGAAGGGGAGATGAGAGGGGAGATGAGAGGGGAGATGAGAGGGGAGATGAGAGGGGAGATGAGAGGGGAGATGAGAGGGGAGATGAGAGGGGAGATGAATGGGAGATGAGAGGGGAGATGAGAGGGGAGATGAGTGGGGAGGTGAGAGGGGAGATGAGAGGGGAGATGAGAGGGGATATGAGAATGGAGATGAGAGGGGAGATGAGAGGGGATATGAGAGGGGAGATGAGAGGGGAGGTGAGAGGGGAGATGAGAGGGGAGATGAGAGGGGAGATGAGAGGAGAGATGAAGGGGAGATGAGAGGGGAGATGAGAGGGGAGATGAGTGGGGAGGTGAGAGGAGAGGTGAGAGGGGAGATGAGAGGGGATATGAGAGGGGAGATGAGAGGGGAGGTGAGAGGGGAGATGAGAGGGGAGATGAGAGGGGAGGTGAGAGGGGAGATGAGAGGGGAGATGAGAGGGGAGATGAGAGGGGAGATGAAGGGGAGATGAGAGGGGAGATGAGAGGGGAGATGAGGGGGATGAGAGGGGAGGTGAGAGGGGAGATGAGAGGGGAGATGAGAGGGGAGATGAGAGGGGAGATGAGAAGGGAGATGAGGGGGATGAGTGGGAAATGAGTGGGGAGATGAGAGGGGAGGTGAGAGGGGAGATGAGAGGGGAGATGAGAGGGATGAGAGGGGAGATGAGAGGGATGAGAGGGGAGATGAGAGGGGAGATGAGAGGGGAGATGAGAAAGGAGATGAGAGGGGAGATGAGAGGGGAGATGAGAGAGGAGATGAGAGGGGAGATGAGGGGGATGAGTGGGGAGATGAGAGGGGAGATGAAAGGGGAGGTGAGAGGGGAGATGAGAGGGGAGATGAGAGGGGAGATGAGAGGGGAGATGAGAGGGGAGGTGAGAGGGGAGATGAGAGGGGAGGTGAGAGGGGAGGTGAGAGGGGAGATGAAGGGGAGATGAAGGGGAGATGAGAGGGGAGATGAGAGGGGAGATGAGAGGGGAGATGAGAGGGGAGATGAGAGGGGAGATGAGAGGGGAGATGAGAGGGGAGATGAGAGGGGAGATGAGAGGGGAGATGAAGGGGAGATGAGAGGGGAGATGAGAGGGGAGATGAGTGGGGAGGTGAGAGGGGAGATGAGAGGGGAGATGAGAGGGGATATGAGAGGGGAGATGAGAGGGGAGGTGAGAGGGGAGATGAGAGGGGAGATGAGAGGGGAGGTGAGAGGGGAGATGAGAGGGGAGATGAGAGGGGAGATGAAGGGGAGATGAGAGGGGAGATGAGAAAGGAGATGAGTGGGGAGGTGAGAGGAGAGGTGAGAGGGGAGATGAGAGGGGAGATGAGAGGGGAGATGAGAGGGGAGATGAGAGGGGAGGTGAGAGGGGAGATGAGAGGGGAGATGAGAGGGGAGGTGAGAGGGGAGATGAGAGGGGAGATGAGAGGGGAGATGAGAGGGGAGATGAGAGGGGAGATGAAAGGGGAGATGAGGGGGATGAGTGGGGAGACGAGAGGGGAGGGGAGAGGGGAGATGAGAGGGGAGATGAGAGGGGAGATGAGAGGGGAGATGAGAGGGGAGATGAGGGGGATGAGTGGGAGATGAGTTGGGAGATGAGAGGGGAGGTGAGAGGGGGATGAGAATGGGAGATGAGAGGGGAGTTGAGAGGGGAGATGAGAGGGGAGATGAGACTGGAGATGAGAGGGGAGATGAGAAGGGAGATGAGGGGGATGAGTGGGAAATGAGTGGGGAGATGAGAGGGGAGGTGGGAGGGGAGATGAGAGGGGAGATGAGAGGGATGAGAGGGGAGATGAGAGGGGAGATGAGAGGGGAGATGAGAGGGGAGATGAGAGGGGAGATGAGAGGGGAGATGAGAGGGGAGATGAGGGGGATGAGTGGGGAGATGAGAGGGGAGGTGAGAGGGGAGATGAGAGGGGAGATGAGAGGGGAGATGAGAGGGGAGATGAGAGGGGAGATGAAAGGGGAGATGAGAGGGGAGGTGAGAGGGGAGGTGAGAGGGGAGATGAGAGGGGAGATGAAGGGGAGATGAGAGGGGAGATGAGAGGGGAGATGAGAGGGGAGATGACAGGGGAGATGACAGGGGAGATGACAGGGGAGTCAAAAGATAATAGTTTAAAGAAAGATTCCAAAACTGAATGTAAGACTAATTTGGGAATTGGAGCCTTGCCTTGCCCCCCCCCCCCCCTTCCACACCGCCGCCCACTGTGTGGCCCCTCCAATGGAGCAATTTGGTCCCGCCAGTCTGGTCCCACCAAACAAAGATATTTATATTTAGAAAAGGGATTAATATTGATTTATTAACAAAAACTAGGGCAAACTTAATTACCCTATTGTTGTTGACCTTTGGAAATATTCGACCCTCATTCCTTAAAGATTTTCTTAGACTATACAAGAATATAGAGATTACAATGCCCAAAAGACTAAAAGCCACAACCTTCTTTACAAGTCCTAGACAGTATATAGGTTAATTGCAGCGTGCTCGTCGCTTATATTCGATAATTGTATACCCAAAATCAGAAAACAAGCCGGGCCGGATCCAGAATTTGTAAAAGGGGGATTTGTTGAACTTGTGGTGGCCCTATGGTCGTTGAATGTGACTTCCATGCATATAGGGGGATGGAGTCATTTCCCATAAAAAAAGAATACCATTTTAGACGTACATGGTGTATTCTGAGACATATTTAGGCTAGAAATTCTATTGGTCTATAACCAGGCATGCATACAAGGTTGTGCTTTTAAAATTATTTGTAGGAGTTTGAAATAGGTGTAGACCCACCCCCTCCTCACACACACCCACCCACACATGGAATACAATATGCAACAATAATATCGTGGATGTATTTTATTATATTAAATATAATACAATATTACTGTATGATACTATGTAAAACAGTATTATTTGTGGACGTTTTATATCATATTATTGTGATACAGTTTTATTGTGGATGTTTGATATTATATTATTATGATACAATATTATTATATGATGCTTTGTGAAACGGGTAATACTACATGCAACAATGTTATTGTGCATGTTTTATATGATATTGCTGTATGATACAGTTTTATTGTAGATGTTTGATATTATATTATTATGGTACAATAATATTATATGATGCTTTGTGAAACGGGTAATACTATATGCAACAATGTTATTGTGGACGTTTTTCTTTATAATAATATATGATACAATATTATTACTGTGAATTTTCAAAACATTTTATTGTGATTTTTTATCCTATGATACTATGTGAATCGGTTGTCCAGACATCAGGTAGACATTGGTTTGCGTTTATCTCGGATTCAAACTAGCAAGGTGATAGTTCTTCGTTAAGATATAATAACCTAATTTGCATAAAATCTACCGATTAAGTCAATCAATTGAGTCGGTGATGAAGCATACAATTTTCTCGTGCAAGAAGACAATTGTGTCTATGACCCCTTCAACAAATCTTTGTCGTTAAACGCGGCCTACCCTTTCATTCATCAAACTGGTAATATGCAGGATTGCCCGACAACCATTGTTTGCAATATTTACACAACCTTCTGTATACTTCCGAAATATACGTCAACATTGCATTCTGATTTAAACCAAATTTATGATTCTCGTTGAATGGTAAAATTAATGTTATGACGCACTGATTGTTTGGTCATACCGAAATATTGGGGATCGGTGGCCCTGCGGGACAGGCCCGAGTTGAACATGTTGCTAGAATCATGGACAGTCACATCAGAGACAGTGAAGCAGAAACAGTAAATGCCGAGAAAAACGCATGATGCGGTGGATGCGATGAGCACGCGAGCACACCGTAGGTGACTCAAAGAGTAAAAGAGCGCGCGAGCACAACATGAGTGACTCAAATAGCAAGAGAGCACATTGGAGGCATAAGTGTGTAGTTTAGATGCGCAATTGAGCACATATTCATATTAGAATTAGCAACACAATAAAAATGCATGATGTGGTTCACGTGCTGAGCACGCGAGCACATGTTTTGCCGGCTCTAGTTCTTACGTATTGTTGACGTTTAGACCAGTTAAACGCTTCTTGGATTAGCCTGAGACATATATTGTAACTGGGGATGTTATTTCTCCTTAGCCGTTTGATTCAACCATTGTTTCCATTTCTGACGCTTCTTGGACTAGCCTGATACATCTATTGTAACTGGGGATGTTATTTCTCCATAGCCGTTTGATTCAACCAATGTATATAGAAAATAAATCTATTTAAATTGTTTCAATTATTATTTTAACTCCCTAATTATTGAACATGAATTTATCATTCAAAGCAGTTGCAGTGAGCTTCCCACTAAACTATTATAGGCCAACTGGTTTGTCCACTCATATACAGTTAACACAGCATAGCTATACTGTTGATTAGTTTTATCACTATAAACAATTTTATTTGATTATGAATCATGTGGAACTAGCTTGAAAATCTTTCCTTTTATTCTAATCTTTTGGATTAAAATTTTCCGCCTAGACTATAGGAATATACAAACATCCTGTTCCTTTTTCTCAGCTTTGAAATAAGACAATTTGATCTTTGTCAAACAATCACTGATTCTGAACAAAAGAAAACAAATATTATTATTCTAGTATGCATTATATTTGTATAGTAAACGTTTGAATACTGCTTAACGTTAAGAAAGACAAAAACTCAGCATTGGAAATGTCGCCATAATTGGGTCTTTTGGAACTTTTCGTGGTCGTATAATTACCCCAAACGTTTGCTTGGTCATGCGTTCATCTTTTTAATGGTCCGATGGACATGCCTTTAAGAAACTTGTGTTGATGGAACGCCGGTTAATGAAACGCCCACGTTAACAATCTTATAGGAAATTGTTATTGTCATTAAATTAAACATGAACAATACTGTCTGCAAAATGGTGAAAAAACTAATTTTCAAAAAATGGGGGTGCCAATAGGTTTGTTACCAGCGGAAAAAAACACCACAGTCATTACTGTTTGTTCTCAGCGTAAGGATACACACCGGCAGGGTGGATTTGCCAGGTCTGGAGCAACACCCCCCCCCCCCATTTTATTCACTAAATAGTTTTTACAATTTCTATTAATTTAAAAGTAGATTTTTTTTTAAATACGATTAAATATATACAGATATCGAGTAAAATAACGAATAGGTTACAAACTTTTAAATCATTATCATTAAATCAGTTTAGTGATATGATCAAACATGATGCACATGCATATTACCATTAACAGATTTCGCCATATTAAAATGATGTCATTAATTCGAGTTTGTTGATATCATTCATCACATTGAAATGGTATCACAAGGCATGACGTAGACATCCGCACAAATTCGACGCCACGCTCTAGTTCATAATATCATAAATTGCGCCCTATGTTTATATAAGCGAGACGGTTTTGGAAATGCACTATATATATACCGCGATCTATGTTCGTCTAGTATACAGTTTTAGTACGGTTAAGAGACGACGGTGTAGTGGTTTCTAACATCATTGATTAGCATAGGCTAATAATTTCGCATAACCAGTATACAAAGAAACAATAACAGAAAAAAAAGAAGAAAAAACTATACATGCATACGTATGGTACTCTATTGAACAGACTTTTGGCATGCGGACACTCTTCAAGATAGTACTTAAAATGGCGAAAACAATGTATTCGTGATACATTTTTAATAACTCGAATTAATTAAATCAGTTTTTATGGCTCGGATTGTGATATGTACGTCATAGACTCATTGGAGGACAGCATTAAATCTGGATAAATGATATCAAGAAATTCGCAAAAATCGATATCATTTAATATGTCTGAATTCGTGATTATGTGCGTCATATTTGCTGATATCATTAATCAGAATTAATGAGATAGAAACAAAACTCGTATTTTTCATATCACTAATTATGACTGATTTCGTGATATATACATATTTATCGATATAGTTAATTTATTTCAAGATATCTGTTATGAAATGAATTGATGATAACTTGAATATATACCTGATGGTATATTGAACAAATCATCTCTTTAAGTTAATTCGGATAGTGACATCAACAAACAAACTCTTGTTATCGACAATGATCCTGCAACCAATTAAATATATCTAAAATTAATATATCATAAAATATATTTTTGATATCAAGTATTGATTCAATGATATCATGAACTGATTTAATGATACCATAAAATAATTACTGATATATTTAGATAGTGAATACAAACTAAAACGGCTTGCCATTTGGTCGGGCCCCGTAACAATGATATCACCGAGCCTTATTTCTGCACTCTTCAGTTTTGTTAAATATTATGAAAATGCGGCTTATATCCTGTATTTTCCTCGGCCCCTTTATATTTTCCCAGTCTCCAGTTCATTGACTTGTCGCCTCCCATGACCCCCATCACACCCCCTTCCCTCATATCTGATAACCAGTGGCGGAGCTATGGGTATTGGTCAGGGGGCGAGGATAGTCTGTAGGAGCGCTTTCGCCACTATCTAAGCGGAGCGCCACCACAGGTTGTCGCGGAGCGTACAGATTTTTTTCTGAGTAAAGATACTTCCTAGATCACCGGAAATGACCCATTCCGGGCCTTGCTAATTTGCAAAATGTGACAAATGTCAATAGGTAATGAGAGCGCAATAAAAAAGTCAATAATCGCGAATAAGTAAAAAGTGGTAAAAACCTGAAAAGGGCGCCAGCAGTCCATTTGAGTCCGTTAGGGGGGGAGCATCCGCACCCCCCCCCCCCGACTGTATGGACGCTCCGCCACTGCTGATAACTAGTTTTGAACAGTGCTTTCATTTTTAAGTCTGAAGGTATCTATGGATGTAGGATTTTAGAAGATTAAGGGTAAGGTAGCGTGAAGATAGAAACAATGTCGATGGTCGCCATTTTGAGAATGAGGAACCGAGCCACTCATGTTCCCCGGTTACGTATAATCGGTTCGGAAACCAGTGTTCGGTGTTCGTGTGTCATATATTATCAATATAATGCTTATTATCCTTGGTACGACAGCGTTGCCAATTTCTCTGTTATACGTAAACGGCCAACTCGTATGAAATTACGCTAATTACGATTTTTTATTTTTTAATATTTTTGTATGACCATTGACTACTGCATAAGGGTAGGAATTGTGTGGGTTCGCAATCAGTTGCCAATTGGGGGTGTCTCTTAGATGAAAACAGAAAGTTAAACTTTGTGTAAAAAGGTAAATGTTTTTACCGACGTGAACAGGTCTATTTGCAACCTTGAGTCGGACTGAAAAAGATTAAGATCGTTGAAATCAATGGTCTTTGAGGGAATTTAACCATTTTCAGCTACTATTTTCTCTAAAATTGTTATACAATTAAAAACGCTATAAAAATCCGTCAAAATGCTGTTTTGCTGGAACTTTTAAGTTTGTTTTCCTCAGGCCAACGAAATTTAAGTCTTAAGTGTTTAAAACGCAGAAACTGGCAACGCTGATCCACAACAGTAGCGAGATCGTAACTTATGAGGCATCTTTAGGCATTAGGGAGGGGGAGGGGGGGGGACTTCCTTCAAAGGCACATGATTGGTCACAATTGATCATCAAAACATTTACATTATTATATTTATATTTGTTTGATCTCCATATTAGCAAAGATAACGAATTAGAAACGATTAGAAGACTTTAGAATTATAAGAGACTTTGACTCATTTTTCAGAGAGTCATAAGCAATATTTTAATCTACAGATTGAATCAGACTTACTTCATAACTCACGGCTCTACGTATCACTCTCATATATTTTACCCTCCACTCAGCCCCCCCCCCATCGACGCCTCACCCCCACCCGCACCGTGTTATCTCTTCAACAAAATAATAATTTTCAACAAAGTGATCATAATAATAATCATAATAATAATAATAATAATGATAACACTGAAATGACTCTTCAAATTTGCATTGTTTGTTTATTTTTTTTCTTTCTTTTTACAAATGTACATTTTTCTTTCCTTACAAAACTTTGTATTTCCAAACCATTTTGCACTTGTTCTATAAAACATAAAAAAAGCAATGAAAACAACAACTACAAAATGGTTGCTTTATTGTAAAAAAAAAACAAAAAAACAAAATAATAATAATAATAAAATAAAAAAATGGAATGGCATGATAAACTGAGGTTTCATCACTTGTTATAGGCACATGGTAGAACTTGTACTGATCTTGGTAGGAATCACTTTGAAGAGAGAGAGGGAGAGGGGGGGGGGGACTTCCTTCAAAGGCACATGATTGGTCACAATTGATCATCAAAACATTTACATTACTATATTTATATTTGTTTGATCTCTATATTAGCAAAGAATAACGAGTCTCTAAGTAATATCAGTTCATTGATCATTTTCTGGGTATTAGCGATACCGTAATAGAAGGATTATTTAAACCAACCGCCAATAACATTTCATTAAGTGAAGTTTCCAATTTCGTTAGAGAAGTCGTAATCCTCTTACAAAACTACAAACCAAAAACAAACTTGTTTTGTTACAGTAAGTCCTATTAAGTGACTCTTGGAAACCTTTCAACGTTTTCTAAGCAATTTTGGTTTTGTTATTGTTGTTACTGATTTTGGTATTGTTCTTTTTTTTTGTGCTTTTTTTGCTTTAAGAGTATAATTGGGTTTATAGGTGTGGTTTTCCGAATAAGTATATTGTAAAAATGATTTAAAAAATAATACATGTAACCGAATATATTGCATTGCCGAGTATAACATACCAAGCCGAATCTGGGTACGTTTAACCAAATCATGTTCGTGTAGCCGACTTACTAACGATTAAGCGACACCACCATTTGAAAGAATCAGTTTCCTAAGCTTGACTTAAAACGTTACTTCACGAATTCCTTCAAATTCATGTTAAAATTAAAAAATTAAAAAATTCATTGCGTTAAATGATATTTTAAGGTCAAATTACGAAATCGTGTGATTGACGAAAAATCAGTATAAAATAAGTTCTTGGCAGAAAATCACTGTGCAAAGTTTACCTCATACATGGTAATACACACGAGAATTAAGAGTAAAAAGATTGTAGGCTTTGCCCGATGAAAAATCAAAAATGAAATCAAAATATAATATTGCAGTATGTCCCGCCCCTATTAAACGTTCCTCTGTAGATTAACGATATAATTAACATAATCGATCATCGGACGATATTGACGATATGGATGTGATGTATACCGATGTCGGTAAAATATAGCAGGTATGCGGTATACCGATATTGACATTATGTGGTTCTTCAACCAAAATGTTTGCTAATATTTATCACAATTTCTGACCACCCAGCCATTTTTTGTTTAAGCTCGGTGTTATGAAAAGCAAAATTATCTTAGCCTACACAGTGCTGAAATCCAGCACGTAATATATATATATAGAATAACGTTATGGATATTAATTGGATATTGAATAACGTGATCGATATTAATTGGATATAGAATCTACTGATTAGCCTATATAGGTTATAGTCATTCAGTTTCATTTCTGCGCTTCTTCTCCTTTTTTTCTTTCCATTTTTGAATTATTACTATTTATTGCTGTTATTACTTTTTTTTATTCTTTTGTATACATAATTTGCATAAAATTGTTAAACCTTGTCGGAATACGAGGATTTCAGTTACAATATCAAGGCAAAGGGGCATAATGGTTCAAATTACTATAAATGACTATAAATGGGAACAGATGGGGAAAAAAACTACAATACTGCATATCCCAAACAAAATTGGGTTGGTACTAAATTATGTATACAAAAAACACCACACAGACATATACCACGACGGGCGAAACTACAAAATGATATAAAAGTTTTTATTGAATGTTTCGGTGTGTATCAACTTTTAAGTGAAAATTTACTGCTTTCTGCTTTTTGTTTAGATTTTTGTTGACAAATATTGGGTGATTGGAAATGGTTATTCAATGCGAGAATGAATCAATATTACGCCTATTGAAGGGAACATTGACCCTTGACCTTTGAAGGCTAGTGACCATTTCTTGAATGTCTAGCACAGTGTGTGAACTTAATAGTGTACACATTATGATTTTAGCTCTTTTGATTACTGCATGTTTATTTAAAAAAATGGCGGGTTGGTCCGTTGTATATGACGTCATAATATTCGTAAAGGTAAATGTAGAATGTGCCCAAAAAAAGTCACACATGACTTAACAAGTTGACGCCATTGTCCCTTTATACTTTTCGAATACACATCCCCCACTTCCCCCACTTCCCCCACTCCCCCATTATGTTGGAATGGAGTTTCTGTTCAAAAATATACTTCAATTCATATTGATTTATACACGTTATTTAACGTTATACTTGATTGCCCATAGATTAGAAATATGTTATATGATGATTAATATAACACCGCGTATAATATTGTCTAAAAATATCCAAATTTCCAGACTTTATATCTTTCTCTTATTCGGTAAAATGAACGACTATGAAACAAAATTAGGGAGATTTTAAGTTTCGATAATTTATGACTAAGGAATGTGACTTTAAGTTAAAATATCGCTTTCAAAATATTTTATAGTATTTGGCGGTCCCTTCGTAAAACTACATTCCTTTTTTTTTAAAAAGAGCACAATGGCCAATGGCCACTGCAGCGTAAAAACAATGCAATCAATGTTACTATACCATTGTAATATACAATACAGATGTGGCCGTTGATTGGGTTATATATCCATCTAAGTAATCATCGCAAACGCTACATTATTTTATTTCGCCACTTACACAATAAATTGTGTACCTGGAAAGATTTTAATCTAGCACTGAGCACTAAAAATTATTATAATAATTAATAACAATAATATTTAAAAAAAAATGGTGGGTATGAGATGTTACCATTAAATATGCATTGTTATATGCTACATTATACAAATTTGCAAGCACAAATCTCGTGTATCATAACACAATATGATCAGAAATGACCTAAATTTTTAACATTTGACCTTGTCAAAGAAGAAAACAAATACAGATGTTTACATCAGTTTACACGCATATTGGTTTGTTGGTTCAACAACAAAAAGAATGGGGAAAAAAGAAAGGAAAAATTGCGTTTGAAATATATTGCAAGATAGCTGCGAGGATTCCTATAGCCTACAGTGGAATTACGACCTTCCTTACCGGTTTCGAACCTGTGGACACGCAATCAGCGTCCATAGCCTAGTGGTTAGGGTGTCCACATATAAAGCGGGAGGCCCGGGTTCGAATCCCGGTGGAGGCTGGAAGTTTATCACTGTTCTGGATTTTCCAACTCACTACAATTTCAATGAATATATATATATATATATAAATATATATATATATATATATATATAAATATATATATATAAATATATATATATATTTATATATATATAATAATTATTATTATGATTTAATATATATATATATATATATATATATATATATATATTAAATCATAATAATTATTATTAACGATTTGAGATACTGGTCGTCAGATTGGCTTTTGAAGTTTAATTGCTTGATTCTTTTAATTTTAAATTTCCTTTTTTTTTTCAATTTTTAGCAAAAAAACCCTCAAAAATGTTACAAATATTGGAATGTTTTTAGTGTACCCCACATGGCAAAAGGTACTAACCTATTGATTCATACAATATAAATTTTTCTTCACCAACGTAAAAGTTATAAAAAAAAAAAAATGATAAAAAAAAAGAAAGAATAGAATGTACCCTGCCACGTGGTTGTATATAACACGGAATGTTTGTTGTTGCCTGTGCTCGTATACTGTTAGGTTAATTACCAACATTGCTCATGATTAAATAATGCTTAACTAGTTAATACATATTCAGTTGTTATACTTTAATATTATTATTATCATCATCACCAACTACCAAAACCATTGAGTGAAACTAACCCACAATGAATTCAAGCCATATACGTTGCCTTGCGAAACTAGCGGGTCAAATAATGAGAGTCCCTTTATCTAAACTGCACCATGGGATATATCGGGGGGGGGGGGTGGTGAAGCTATTGAGTCTTAATATATAGTAGAAATATTGTCTACAAAAACTGCACTAATCCAAACAAACAAACTAACTGAGAAAAAAACATCATTTCTGAAGAAAAAAAATCTATCATTTGTATCGATGTTCCCTTAGGAAACATTGTCTCTTTAAGACTACCTGGCAAGATTTAATATTCAACCATATTTTTTGCATTTCAGTTCTTGCCTTTGTTGTTGCGGTAACAGTGTAGCTACATCCTATACGAAAGACATCATAATAGTAGACAGTTATATGTTGGAACGCCCACTAATGCAGTATATACGTGTATTATTGAAAGGCAAAGTTTACGTGAGATTCAATGATACCTTCTCCTTTGTTATATACGGAAGAAGATTTTCCTTGAGTGATAAGAAAATTTAAAAGAAAGATTGATTGAAAGAAATTGGTTAAAATTGCGACGTATTGATCTCAAATTTCTGAAACCTTCAATATTATTGTTATCCTTTTTCACTTGTTACTATACCCTCTTCTCTTGCAAAAAAAACCCTGTACATTAAGGCAACGTTTTATACAGACCCTTTTTCGTATTAGACTTACTTTGTTTTGCTACGAACTAAGTCACTAATTAAAAGAAGCAAAACTAAAAAAAAACAATAAAAAACTGGAGGATCTATTACACCCTTGCTAAGATACAAAAAGAAAAAAAAACATCTTTGCATCTAAATTTTTCCCTTTCTTGTTTCCTGTATCAACGCATTCTGAGTGTTCTTTGATAAGATCTGTTTCAAAGAGCATTTCGGCCATGCAACCTCGATAATTCAGTTCTCGGAAAACCGAAATACTGCCATCATTTTACAACAAAAGTTGTTTTGTTTCTTCCACCCTCTTTGGCGTTTCACCTCCCATGCGATGGGGGGATGCAAACATTTATATATACTTCTGCTTGAAGCAAATTCTTCAATCGAAAAAGGTCTCTATGTTAGGACACAGACTAACCGGGCTGTCAGCAAATGACGTCATTGCGGTGGAGTGGGTGGAAGTTTCGTTTTTCGCTGTGCGACCTCAGTTTGGCTGCCTCACCGAGTACTTGCAACCCATCTAGCGGGATCGCACCAAAGTGGCCGTACGGCATCGGCAATGGACCTCGGCTGAAATCGAATTTGAACTCGGTATCTCGGCCCTTCGGTGACAACGAGGAGTAAAAATTGACCTCGTCGGAGTATTTAGGGATAGAGATAAACGGTGGTCTGATCAAACTTGAAAATTTCGTGTTTCCTGGGCTAAGTTTGGGGGTATCTGGTAGGCAGATCGAATCGGCGAATTGTTCCGTAGTAGCAGTAGTAGTACGCGGTGAATAGAGAGTAATAAATGGCACGCGAGTTGGCATGGTTCTCATGAGATAGTTGTTGATCTGAGCGAAGGAAGCCATGCTATCCATTTGATCTACCGTCGACGGGTACGGACTGCGACTCATATCAATCGGACTAACCGACGACCGGGAAGATTTGACGACTTCGTTGTGGTGTCGACCTCCTTGCTGTAGTCGCAGAGGAGAAGGTGGTTCAGGGGTCGATGCCGTAAGAGATGGAGATTGGCAACTGCTGACCCCGCTGTCGGTATCGTCACCGTTCGACAATGTTCTCTTCGCGTCGACCTCTGTTGGTGTCTTTGAAATCCTCTCCACGTCCTCAGATGTCAGACTCTCCACGCTGCATTCACTGTCGCTTCTCTCACGGAATTCGATGTTCTGCTCGTCGTCTTCGTCGTCGGCGGCAGCGATCGCTGCGGCGACATTTTTCCTGTTGGTCTTACGGCTGATGGTGAACTTTTGTGGATCTCGACCTTCACGACGTATGATCTCGGGAAGGATTCGTCGCCGAGCGTTGATGAACCAGTTACAAACTTGCAGCATCGTCAGATTAGCGATCCGAGCTAAGTAGAGTTTTTCCTGGTCGTTTGGATAAGCGTTGTAGCGATGTTCGTAGAGCCAATTTTTCAAGATGGTTACGGCATCTTTAGGTAGATTACCGCGCCTCTTCTTGCCAACCCTTGAGGAGAGCGGAGAACCGGGCTTTTCCATTGGCCGGGAAAAGCAAGCACCATTTGGTCTAAACTTCTTGTGAATGAATTCTGTGACACCACCACCAGCAGACATTTCGTCTCCTTCCATTTCACTGTTATCTGGAGAGATAGAAAAAAAAAGATAAATATTTGATAAGAGATTCACATTTTTTCCCTATCATGCAGACAAGGTTGATTCATGTATTGAGTATGCAAGTCACAGCTAATCAGTTCCTTTCGAAAAAAAATCGCGAACTTTGCACAGGCAAACCAAACCAAATACACACACATGCACGTACATAACAGGGACAGACAGACAGACAAAAGTGACATATTTTATCAGTAATAGACTTGACAGTAAATCGTACGACGGGATGTTTACACACGCGTGGTAATTAGCATTGTCAACAAAGAGCAGTTACCTAAACAGAAGGATGGGAAAATTCTATACCAAAGTCGTATCATCGTTGAGTATATTATGCACACAGTGACACCTGTTACAAACGTCCAGAAAATTTCCCATCGCTTGCAACAGCTGGCGTGCGTTAAATTGCGGCACCTTAACGAATCCGACTGCTTTAGACGCTGTAAAATTTGACGCACACATACTCTAGGCACAGTTTACTCTCATGGTGCTGTTAATCGATATGGTAGCGCTGATTTCAAATCCTATTCGGTCTTAACTTATTCCTTACAGTTTATTATTGATCCCCGCCTTACTTGAGTGGGTTAGAACACTATATAGGCTATAAATATATACATAAATATATATATATATATATATATAAATATAAATATATATATAAATATACACACATTGTAACCGAATTTGAGAACGAATATAACCGAACTTGTTTTCACGACCGATAACTATCCTATCGAATATGTTACCATACATTTACCAAAGATCAGCTGATTATCAAACAAGTATTTCTTGAACTTTGTGTCGCTAATTTCGTAATGAACTACTTTGCGTAACAATGTACTGAACATACGCATAGTCAAGATCGACTTACTATCCATTCCAATACCAACTGACCAAAATATATGCCTACATGCTGTATAGCCTATATTTTTCATGTTGCCGTTCGTCGCACTAAAACGTGATCACTCCATACAACGGTTGCATAACTCTCACAATACCATCCCTACTGAGCTGTTACCGGTCACCTCCTAGCCTCCCTCTCTTCACCCCCCCCCCCCAACCTTCCTCTCTCAACGGATCCACATTTTACAGAAAAGCAACTGATTCATATAAAGCTGTTAACTGTCACAATGTAAGTTTCACTATTAGTAATACTTTCCATGCTATAGCACGTCGGTGGTGACACGATTATAAAACTATCAGCTTCATCATCATCGATGGGTAAATACCCAGCATTGTTCACCTTCCGACGATAACAAAACTGTTCACACATTCCAAAGTATAGTAGTCCTTAAACCAGCACGACGGTCACGCCACGTGGCGGTAAATAGAATCACGCCGCCATCGCTATCGTCATCACTTAACACCTCATAAGTTTTTCCCTCCGCCGTCTTGTAAATCGTTAATATAATATATTGCGTGATTCACTCAATAAACGATTACGTGGACTTGTGGCACGTGTTGCGCGAAGTATCTGTTTACATTTGCCACGCTTCTCAGAAACCTCCTACCGAGAATTCTCCCACGAGGACCATGACAATGTGGTAAAATGGTTCGAAATTACTTTGAATGACCATGAGAGAACTGTTGCTAAGGTAAGGTTTCCCTCCTCCATATATTAGTGTGGCTGCATGCAGACAAGATACAGGCGTTTTTTTTTTTTTGCAAGGGTTCGGGAAACTAAAACTGACCATCCATTTACATCAAAACGTAAGACGTTGCAAAAGCTCCATGTAAATTGATTACTGAATGAATGGTTTACTGATAAGGGGAGGGTTAAGACCATTACATGGACAGCCTTCCGACGCTTACACTAATCCTTATTTCCTTTGTTATCATGTAGCAACCAGCAACGAGTAAGGGATGCGCGGGTTGTAAAAAAAAAAAGGCTAACTTACAATAAAGAACCAACAATTTATGACACGTCTGCTTGGCACAATGTCATGCATATATATTTACCTACTATTTACTTGAACTTAACCCCCTGCAACCTTAGGTTTTAAAACGAGTTACTGTCTGGAATCGTGCCAATTGGTACTACTACGCATAATGAAATCACAACGTTGACACTAACAATATGTTTACACTAGCATAAGAGAAGTGTCCATGCATACAGTTCAAAGGTATACACAACCATTTTTTTTTTATCAATGGTTCATGCATGGGTTCAGGTCAAAGTGTTTACATTACGGTAACAGTCGAGCCATGAAGTAGTTTTTTTTTCTGCAATGACATATATACAGATACAGTGAATTACACTGAGATAGGAAATGCACGCCTAAAATGAACAAATAGGCCTCTATATATATATAGCCTATGCTATGATATGTCTCAGTTAAGATTACTATGCAAGTGACATGAATCCCTCGATTGATGGACTGTCCGTTAAATAGATATGATCGTTGGCACATGACAAAAAAACCTACTCGGTTAATGTGTGGATGTGAATCTTTCGGAAAGGATGAGAAGGGGTATAGGGGGAGAATCATCGTCCAATAAAGAGAACTATTGCGGCAACAACCATCCTCCTGCTGAAGTTCAAATATAAAGGTCTACATCCTGACTGAGAAAGGATGATGGAATGATGTATTACCATGGAGATATCCATCGTACAGTGGACACAATCCTTTAACAAAGAGAGACGCAAAAGCGCGACAATGAGGACTGGACAACCGAGAACAAAATGTCTTCACACATTGGAAGAAGGACCTGCACATATGACCATCTTTGATGCCATTAACAAGATAAAGGGGATGACTGCACGGCCAATCACCTCCGAACAGTCCCATACTTTCAAATTGTATAGTGTCAAACACCTTCCTCGCAAAATTCAAACCGATTATTGTGTCCTAAATGAGGTCAAAACAGAAACTGTCTGGGATAGCCTACATGCTAGCATATACAATCAGAAGAAGAATTACAAGAAGAAGAGAGTAATAATAACCAAAGAAGCACTGAATAGCTCTCTCGACAATTGATTAAAACCCTTTACGATGTACCGTTTCATTACGCATGTCTGGAGAATTCAGCACAGGTTCAATACTTTGGATCATTTGTCAAACTGTAAGGTAATTCAACTTTTAACCCTATACCCCGCTCTACCATCTGGTTTTTTATAGTCCAATGATTAAGATTTAGACTATCGAGTTCTATCAATTAGTTTCGAATTGACTGGTATATATCTATTTGGTGTCTCTTTCTCGACGACCTTTCTTTCATTGGCCAACGTACCCTGCTTTGTTTCCGTTTATACGAGGAGAGCGACGGGGGGGGGGGGGGGGTAGTGTTCGTTTCGACTGGCAAATAGTATGACAAATCTAACAGTAAAAGTGAGTAAGTAATTCACTCATTCAAATGTGTCCAAATGTTGACGACTGTAGACAAAAGTGAAATGTATAGTCTACAAATGGTACACGGTAGCACTAAATCAATCGAAACTGTTTTCACCCTGTTAGGACTAAAGAAAAGTTCACTCTCAGAACAAGACTGAAAGAATGAAAGAAATCACTGAGGACACGTATACCAAAAATTGTCTTCTCACGCTCTTTAAGTTTTTTAATATTTTTTTTATGCATATCACCCCCAATAAACAAGGTCTATCTATATAGTTGTGTGTCACTATAATGTCAACACTTTGGTCGTGAACTTTGAACACGGTCAATGGAATTACAGAATAGAGGAAACAGTCTATATCACAAGTTACCTCGTTTCCAATGCACCCTTCAGTTAACCTTGGGACGACCTCACATGCAGTGTATTTTTATATAATAGACTATGTATATAAGCCTATAGATATCATTGAAACCTTGATTTTCTTTGTCATATGGCCAATTCTTTTGTCAACTTTGTTACCATTCAGAATACACACACAAATATATATATATATATATATATATATATATATATATATATATATATGCCTTGGCCTATACTCAAATACTCGAGCCAAAAATTTCCTTTTTCTATATTATTATTCAAAATTGATATTTCATATAGCAAACTTGTCAGCTTGATTCAGAGCAAGCAATACACCACCAAAATAGTCTAGTAAAAGCAGTTACTTCAGTGCTTTGAATTTTAGGTATTTTTTTTCTTCATATTTTCCACTAAGGATTTTTTGAACACTCTTATTATTATTATTAATTATTATTAATGTAATTATTATTAATGTAATTATTATTAATGTAATTATTATTATTATTATTATTATTATTATTTTTAATTTTTATATAGGCCTAATTTTTATTTATTTATTTTTTAATATTTTTTTATTCCTTTTATACTCATGTCTGGTCTATGTCTGACAACAAAGGCCTATAGTCAATTAAGTTTCATTCCAAATATCAAAGAATGTTCGAAATTAAAATAAAAAAATTGGGGTATCTGGGTTTGCAGCTTTTATATAGTTTGGGTATCGACGTGTAAGAGATTGATTGGTGTGTCCTGGTGGCAAATTAGTTCTTCTAAAAGCACACACACACACACTCACACACACACGCACACACTGATTAGATAATATCTTTCCAACAATCGATTTTGAACCCTTAAACCCGCATCAATGTATAACACCACAGCTTATACTTACCGTACATGATGCAACAGTGATTACGGTCAATTGATTTAACAGTTAAATAATTGTCTACATTAGTAGAATAGTTAGCCCTAAGTTCATTCTCATTGACTTCTAATGTCTTCACCTTTTTAATTGAATTACATTGACCCTCGCGAAAGAAAGGAAAGTGGATTATATGATAAGGTCCCTTTCATATTGGTGTCACAGTATACAGCTTATTACAGATGCTCTAACCACAGAATAGATGCCAGCCTGTTTTTTTTTCCCCTTCTTTTTCTTTTTTCTATATAAGATGTCTAGGAAAGCCAAACTTTCTCTGCACCTGTCTGTGGATATTAATAAATTGGATTAAATATCAAATTTTGAAGGGGGAATTAGAGATTTCCTGTTTGCTCAAAAGTGTGCTTTTGTTTTGAATATCTTGATTTACTTGACTGTGTAGATTTGACAGTTTGAAATAGCAGTTGGCTTCCTCTCACCGGAAAACAGTTATCATAGAAAGAGTTCGTATTTACCCTAATTGGTACAGATGGGGAAACACTTGTCGCGTGGAGGCAAGTGACAGGGCTCTGGTTCAAGTTCAATTTAGAATACCCTCTAATATAATAGATACAGTATCCTGTCGGAATATACTCAATCCCTGTCTGGGTCTGCAAGGTTTGTGTAACCACTAGTCATTTTGTCTGTTATACTTAACATCCCATGCAACTTGTACAACAATATTAGAAATGAAAACATGAGTTAATAACTCTACACCAATGCGCATGTTTTCATATACTTTGCAAGGAGCTTAGATAGTCATAACCCTGCCCCCTCCTTCCCCACCACTTTTACATCATATCCCAATGCTAACAAGCATATCAATGCAGTTGGTATAAAGACCATTAAGGGCCGGGCTCAAATAAAATATCCAGTCACCACTTCTAACGTGCAGTTCCATTTACGGTTGTGTTTCTTTGAAATATCCGATGTCGTATAGTGAAGCAATCAGCCAAGTTATGTGCAGTTAACGGAATTTTTGCTGTCTAAGTTTAGTATGAACTATAGGTTAATTGAAAATGCAAGCTAAGCAATACATATCGCTATTACCGGTTGTATGGGCCCCCCAAAAAAATTAAATGTCCACCATTATTTTATAGATTAACAGGTATTATTGACTGTAGCAATCCTTTAATCTCTAAGCTTGTCCGTTCAGAAACGAGAAGCAAAATAACCCCTCTCCACAAACTGAACAACAGAGAGGTCGTGAAACTTATGACAATCAATGATGGACTATATCGGAAGTCGCGCTGCTGAGATCAAACTGCAGAGAGAGATAACGTTCGCAGTAATCATTGTACTGACAGCCGGAATTAGAGAGCTAAACGCAAATTATGACTAGCATTAGTCTCATCACAAAGTGATCAAAGGCTAATAGATTATTGGGTGACCTCTCCTCGATTAAATGAGGAAATTAAATTTCATGTTTTTCTTTTTTACAGAGAAACACGCTATGATATATTTTTAAACATGCATGAACAAAGAAAGGACCAGCAACAAAGGGGGGAAAACACGGCGTGGATAATAGTAGTAAAGTAGTAGTTAGTAGATCCTTGACCAATTGAGGAATAGAGTAAAGTGATTCATTGTAAATCTGTGGGCGCTGGTTGCCGAGCTAAATGGGCGCGCCGTGTTTGTAAAATGGTTAATTTGGTGGCATAGACAATCTGATTGACGTGGATCGATAAAAGGCATGGCCGACAGTTTTACCCGCAAATTATATCTTCCATCTATTCTTTTAATCGCTGAGTCGCTGGAATTGTGATCTCTCTTTAAGGGTTATACCAAGCAATAGTAATAGTATGCAAACAATACACAATAAAGTTATGACGTCACCGATATTGAATTAGATGTTATTGTCTGGCGATGCATATATTGGATGTACGCAGGTTGTCCCAAATCTTTAGAAAAGTTGTTCTCAAAGTTCTCAAACTATAAATCGTCATAGAAACATATTATCATAAATACTTTGTTTGTTCAGTTCAATCTTTACGTAGGAAAAATATTATTTTTTAGTTTTTATTGTCTGTGGTTTTTCTTGTGAATTCTAATGCCACCCCCCCTCCTTCCTTAACCCCTTGATTTTCCCGCAAGTCACAGCAAGGACATGAGTGGAGCGGATAAAAAGAGGGTATATGTTTGACCTAATTCTTTATCGCCAATGTAATCAACGAGGCACTTAAAATTCAACTCTGCAAGGTTTTTTTTTTTGATAATGTCTAATAAAGCAAACTTTCGTTTGACTTTAATGTGCTATCATGGCTTCTCTGTTGTGACTATAGCTGTCCTTTGTTTGATACTTTCTGCCAATCGCTCGCTGTAACTCATTATGACACTCCACCATAAAAGAGAACGCAACAAACAAAAAAAGAAAGACAAGAGCAAACCAAAAAGAAGAAGAAGATGCGGGCATAGAAATTTCTATCTCATCGCTCTTAGTGATTTGACAGAGAATTAAAGTGCTGGTATGATTTACTTTACTATTTATCTCCTTGTGGTAATATTTGCAAGTATAGGAGGGCGTCATATCGCAATAGCCTCGTATAGATGGTATCTTGTTGTCTTTTTTATCGCTCAGTCTCGTAGTGAACAGACGCCTTTAGTGAGGCGTTTAATTCTACGTCAGTAATTATGTCTTTTCATTCTGTTTGGGTTGAGATATTAAGCTGGCGGCTACAGAATGACAGGGTAGGCTGGTTATTTCCTATTACAGTGTAGGCTATACTTTCTTTTTTCTTCTTCTTCTTCCTCTTTTCGTTTCTGCACGATGACGGTGGCCCTGAAAGTTTTTTTTTCAATTTTTTTTTTGATGATTGGCAATATTGGTCGACAAATAAGGGCTGTATGCCGTTACTAAAAAAAATCGACCCTGGAAAAATGTCCACCGAATAATCAAATAAACAGGCGGTTGTGAAGATTTCGTATAGTTTCTTTCGTCCCGCCGTTATCATCCCTTTTGATTACGTCATCGCATGGTACTATAGGGTAAAACAAATAGTATATAGGCCTTTCCACATAGGCTATATATAACAATAAATATTTTGCCTCAGATTCCCCCCACCCACACCCCCCATCTTGCCACCATTGTGACAAGTCTTATTGTCTAGCTAGCCTTTTCCCGTTAAAGATAGGAGAAAACAAGTTAGATTCAATATGTTGATCTTCTTTTCATAATTCTTCGCGGAAGGATCATTCCCCCACCCCATCCCACCCCCACCCTACACACAGACGCCCCATGGTGAAACCAGCACGCAATGCTTGGGATGAGTTATATACCGAACAGGATAAAAAAAAAACCAAAAGTTCAAAGCGACTTAGCTATATTTCCATTATGTCACAACAGATGTTTTGCATCCTCCGATAAACCCTACTATTATAATAAAACACAAAGTCTCGTTGAATGTACAGTCATTTACAGGGAACCCTCCGCATTGACTCATACAAACACCTCGTGGTTTGAATCTATTGATATTTTTCTTCTCACTCCGTCGTACACTTTCATCCTGTGCCGAATTCCGTGAGTCAAAACGGAGAGTGTTAATAACGCCCTGTATAACTTTACAAACCGCGATTAGTCATTTTAGACTATAACTATATGACATCTCTTCCAATATGTACAGTAACTACATATGTACTTCTTTGATGAAGATTACAAACAATAATATTCTTATTTTTTTGTTCGATTTTTTTTCCTTTGGCGGCGGTGGGGGGGGGGGCAAGTTCTTTTATTTTTATGTAACCATCGCGTCTTTTGACACTTGCCTATACTCTGACTCATAGACATATGTATTACTAACTATGTACATAATATATACTTCCACGTCCCTATACATTCAATTGTGAAATAACAAATCGGTTTCCGTTCGTTGGACAATGCTTTTGTCACACTTTGATCGCTCGCTTTTGGTGATTGGGTGTGGCTTTAATACATTTAGTCACTACCCGGGTGAATTAAAAGCACAAAAAAAAATAGAGGGATGAAAACCGTTTTAATAATAATATTTCGAGTGAAAGAACTTTGGTTTTCACGAGTCGCTGCTTAAACGTTCAGACAATTGAAATATTATTCTTGTCTGCACACGCATGTGAAAGTAGAGGGGGAAGTGAGCAAACTGCTTCAACATAAAGACAATGTAACCCACACCAGTGATTCTAGGAAAGAAATTTTGAAATAAACTTGATGAACTGTGAAACTTATCTATGAGTTGAATTACTTTCCCTCTCTTACAAAACAGTTCTCGCCATTTGCGATGCAATCATCATCAACTCACGATTACGAATGAATTGATTGGTTGCAACTATATCACATGGTGTCATGTGATTCAAACTGCGCATGTGTGCGACGTCAAATCGGGTCAGGTCAGGTCATACAAACACGAGTGTTTGTATCACAGAATGAAGTCATATTTTCACTGTCTATCTAAAAGAATAAGGTTTTTAAAAAAGTATAAGCTAAAAGACGTCAAGCCACTAATCTAAACTGCTGACATGCAAGTTTTTAAATTATTTTTTATGACCCCGAAGTTATTGTGTTCCAAATTTAAGCAGACATATAATAACAAAACACATCAGCTAAAAATACACTTTTGTCTTCGTCTACGAAAAAGATGGTGTAAATAGCAAAACAATTTTTTTGGTCTGGTACTGCCCTGGTTTTTCTGCCTAATTATGAATAGTTTGACTTGTTGGTTAATTATTTTGCTGAGCTTAGTGAGTGATTATTGCTTACAATTTTTTGTGTTTCTACCGAGGTGTATTCTATTAAAATTTCAAACCTCCCAACACGACAACCTTGGACAGATTGTCAATAGTTAACGATTGCTTTGTCACAACAATTTTAATTGTTCACTCTGTAAATAATTCTATATGAATTGAGTGAACTATTTCTAACAGAACGTACACCGTCTCAACATTTTTCCTGTCTTTCAAAAAACAAAAAGAAGCAACACTTCGGAAGAGCCAAACAAAATACTTTATGTTCTTCCATGACAAGATCAGCCCATGACAAGATCAGCCCATAACAGATCAGCCCATGACAAGATCAGCCCATGACAAGATCAGCCCGTGACAAGATCAGCCCATGACAAGATCAGCCCGTGACAAGATCAGCCCGTGACAAGATCAGCCCGTGACAAGATCAGCCCATGACAAGATCAGCCAGAATGATTACTAAGCATATACAGTTTATTACGATGCAAATGGGACTATGCAAATATTACAACTATGCCGAATAGATTTGTCAATAGGCATTTATGTCTTACACGTATATAGGAGTGTCAGAAGGTGGGGGGGAAGGGGGAGTGGGGTGTTGGCTGGGTAAAGAACCACTATATACATTGAAGGTATATACTCTGGAAGCCCCTTATTGGTTGATACAGTTAACCCGACCACGGGGAACAGCACGGCTGTTAGGATACCTGCAAGTGTTGTATAGTTATAGGCCTATTTGGGATGGGATGGGAGGGGGGGTGGTTAACAGGTCCGGGGATCCCCCTTCCGGGCCAAAGCTTACACAGTTCCTCCAAAACTCTGTATGTATATACTGTTATATATAACATATGTATGTATGCATGTATGTATGTAGGTATGTATGTATGCATGTGGGTCTACGTATTGCAGCCGCTTTTCTACCCAGTTTTGACTTTCTTTCTTTCTTTAAGTTAGTTATCAGCAGTTCCTTTGTACTGGACATTATACCGATCTTAACCTCTTGAATCAGTCTTCCTACTGTACATCGTATTCCAATTATCAACAGTGCATTATAATTAGCAAAAGAAGAAATCGATTTATAGATAAGATGAGCTCAGAGTTGCTCGCTGTTCAACCCTGGGCATTGAGCGAAGGGAATAGAACACAATCACAAGGAAAGAACTAAACTATATTATGCGAAAAGGTGGCCCAGTGGATTTCCGAGGAGGTACAGGTACCTATACTTAAATAGAGTGACGTATACCATCTTTTCGCATTCGAAAACCGATAATTAGGAACAACCCATACCGACACAAGGTGAAACAAAGGACTATATATGGCAACGACTGTGCTTTCTAGTGTTGTTTCGTCATTATTATTACATGAAAAAAAAGTATAGAAAGGATTAAGTAAACTAGATAAGGTATATATATATATATATATATATATATATATAAATATATATATATATATATATATATATATATATATATATATAAATATATATATATATATATATATATATATATATATATATATATATATATATATATATATATATATATATATATATATAAACATTAAAATGGTCAAAATATGTGGGTATTTTGTCGAAGGTGTTATTCAACCTCGCCGTATGGCCGCACCATTCGGTAAAATAAAAAGTTGTGGGCAGGTGGACGAGGCAAATGTCGCCTTGCGTCAAGACTGGCGGGTACATTTTTACGATGCTTTCTATGTAAAAATTGTTTCAGAATGGAGTCAGAAAAACGGGAGAGTAATGAAAAGAAAGAAAAGCATGCGAATTCAATCTTGTAGACAAAGAGTATATACATATATATATATATATATATATATATATATATATATATATATATATATATATATATATATTATATATATATATATATATATATATATATATATATATATATATATATATATATATATATATATATATATATATAGCCAAATAGCATATATATTTTTATTCGTTCCTCTTTTCATTTTACTCGAAAACCCGTTTTGAAGAAAAATATGCCTCAAGTTCTCAGAACTCGTGAACCCCCCCAAAAATTGGGTCATTCTAACTTTCCTTTTTTGTGTCTAGTTTTCTTTTCATGGTGGATATGCTGTATTTAAGTGTCCGGGTCATTAACTCGCCAATTATTTCCTTTGTTTGTGCTCATGCTAGCAGACTGAAAACAAGCCGATCATGGTTTTGTATATTCGACCAAAATATCCCGTTTCGATCATATGACTATAGATATGGTGTCAATAAATGTTCGGATTAGCCCTCTTTCTCCGTAGCAGCATCACCACATTTGGCGAATGCGCAGACTCCGTGTTGATGACATCATACGGTATGTTAATTAAGTCAACTCAAGTACGGCTTCAATACGTTAATACTGCGCATGCATACATAATATATATATTTCTATATATTTCAATATTCATACTTGGTTTTTCCTTGTGTCAATTGACCGTGTTGGGGTATAGGGGGTGGGGTAGGGAGGGGGCGGGTTAAGTGAGAGGTGGAGCGAAGGCAGCTGTGGGGATTTTGTAAAAGCCGTGCACATCAATATTAGAATCAGAGGTATCTTGAATTTATCACCAAGTTACCTTTATGGTCATTATCAAGTTTTTTTTAACCCTTTTTCATCTTTTGTAAGTTACGCTGGTTGGATCACTAAATAAGTAATAAACACGTCTTCTTATGTCGTTCCTACAGCCTATCAATCGGCTACCTGTTCAAATATCGTTATAATTTAACTACCGTATACTAAACGTCTCTTCTTCATTTTGTTAGAGCGATCCCTATAATTCCATGTATATCCATGCACTATTTAATTCTTCATCATGAGGCTATTATCGGAATTGTAAATTATGTATAGGACATGTGTCATATTAACTTAACTTGACCCACCCACACTTGGACCCCCCCCACCCCCACCTCAATCCATCGACGTCACACAATCTTGCAAGCTGGACATGAAAACTAGAGATGATTTATGTCTTCCTGCGAACCAAACACGAAGTGGTTCTTGCGACAGTTAAGAGTGAAAGTGGTTGGGTTTTCCGGTATTTGGATGATAATAACCTCGTGGTACAATAACACACAAAAACTAGGCACTAGTATTATTTGGAATACTGACTTTTAATTGAGGGGGAACAGATCCATAAACATCACATGTCATTCGAAACCACTGCGTCACTCATCTTGTGACTTGCAATGCCTAGATTTCGACACGCAACGCTTGCAATTTGGTAAGCAATATTGACAAGTCTTGTGACATTTTTTTGACGAATCATGTAGTTTCACCTCCGATGAACGCGTTAACATTAATATAATACTACTAACACAACCAGAATCTGGCATGGGTAACAGAAATTCAAACAAATATAGAGCGTCAGAGGTCTCACGTTCAACGGCGCAAACTTTTGAGAAAAAAAAATATATATATATATATCTATATATATATATATATATCTATATATATATATATATATATATATATATATATATATATATATATATATATATATATATATATACTACGCGATGACTATATGTGCATGCATGGTAATGGTGATATTAATAGGGTCACCTTGATCACTGATTATTCAAATAGAAATAAATCGGGGCCGACAGACCAATAAATCCGATTTGATAAACCTCTGTTTTCGACCGAATAAAAAGACTTGGACTATCACTCGATCACTATCAGACCGAGTTTAGCTAATTATTTATAGCATTTGGCTTGCTTTTGCTTACACGCATGTCTAAAATGACGCGTGTCGGATACACAAGTCTCATTGAGGTATTGCCTATACGTGTAGCATCAGCCATATGGTATATATGCGGGCGGGTCAAAAGAATGTTTCAAGCAAATATAGCACCAAGTCTTGCTATATGAATTTTTATCGTTAACTAAGTTCTTTTATTTTATGTTTTCTTTAGATATTAAGAGGCATTTCGGTTGTTTTACTTACGTCCCCAATCTCATTATATATAAGGCAGGGAGTTACAAACAACAATGGACAAAGACAGGCAGAACTAAAGAAACAAACTCGCGTTTGCTTTAGACAGCCTACATCAGGTTCTTCTCATTAGTGAGTTCACATAATGTATAGCGAGGTGCGGCATGGGGTGGTACCGACATAAGCCCCTCCCCCTTACCTGCATGGATGGTATTATCAGAGATTAGGGGGACTTTCCAGTCTGACAAAATCTGTATATTTATAAAACACTAAGAATCCTTGCCTGCATAGAGGTGAATATAGACTGTTTTCATTTGATTTTTTCTTGTTAAGTCGGGTATATATATATATATAAATATATATAAGATCCATATACGTTTAGCAGCGATATTTTTTAGGGACTTGTCCAGGGGTTCGTTTTACTGTGTACTCCGGTTACGATTCATGTAGCATCCGCATCGAATCTATCATTAACTTCCGCTTTTACTTTCACATTCTGTATAGATATGACGAACCCATCCACACAAAAAAAGAAAAAAAAAGAAGACATTTAAAGCCTTTTAAAAGAACATTTTGGCTGTTACAGAGAAAGAAAAACCAAACCAGAAAAAAAATCAAGAATTAAATCAACCAAAAGAGAAAACAAGAAAAGAAAATGTGATTTTGTTATTTTCGTTGATATTTGATTTTTTTTCCCCAGTATGTTAGAAACATTGATCGAGCGAGGCTTTATAATGACTATATACAGTACAGTACGTGTGCATCAAACGCTATGAGTGAGACCCTATAATGATAATGATGAGTTCGGAGACAAAAAAGGGCAGGGGAAAAAATGGATATTGGCTGTAAAGGTTTCTCGACCTCCGCCTGTTCATTAGTCATATCTTGTGCAAGAAATATATATATATATATGCGTGTATTTTTCAATAACACTTTTGACCACTTTTGTTATAAATATTACACTATAATAACCCCATTGTGTCACTGTCAACTGTCACTGAAAAAGGACGCTGCCAACAAAACAGGCTATAAAATTCAAATTGTATCTTAAAAAGAAAGTGGATAAGTTGACCTATAGACGAAGTGTAAGCCAATTTGTATTTATCAAAACACTGTTCTTATCTCATTGTTCAATCTTTTTATCATTTTTCTTTTCTTGTTTTTAAGCTGAGATTGAGCAAGTTGATTGAATAAGCAATGATATTATGATCATATTTTTTAAAGAAATATAATTGAAAAACTAATATGCGTGCATTGCGGGCGGGATTCAGCTATACGTCACAGAAGGATAATTTACAGGGTTGGAAATGTCATACTTATACAATAGCGGGTCACAATTGAGGCTAAGTAGGCCTAAGTTCTGTCTTAATCACGATATCTATATTGTTCCGCTTTGATATGCGGTTAAGGACAAATTGTGCAATACCACATGTTATTATCATGAAATGACTATTATAAGTGACGTGGGGGTTTGACTGTTTTAAGTAGCAATCGCTAAACTACGCAGTATAGGGGGAACAATCAAGACACGAACAAATAGACACACACACATATACAGACACACAGACCTAGAATATTATGCTGATTTTTCCTGGCATTGTTTACCTCGTACCTATACGATAACTTGTCAACAAGTTTGTAAACATTTGAACTGCTAGTAACTTGCCCATGACGCAGATACACATGCGCCATTGTCAGATATGTAGGTTATATACTCCAAAGGGTGTTGTCATGCGGACATGACCTTGTCGTGAACTCATATTCATGGGTGTGTTCCAATAATAGCGATGTAACATACATAGCCACCTTGACAGTTAACCCTTTTTTATCCAAACTGTTTTCAAATAAAGAGGTTTGTAGTGTATGCATATTCTTCCTTACTTTTTTTTTATTAGTAGTATATTTGTTATTCTTGTCCTGTCCTGCCGTTCTTGGAATTGTTGAACTTTGCAACGATTACGCTTTGGCGTTGGCTATACATGTGTATCCATAACCACACGTGACATAGCGCCTGCAATATTGTATGTTTATAATGTCATTGTGTTGGCTTTCGACATGAATTTTATAGATTAAATATCAAACAAAAGTTTCCGCACATCACAATTTTCCCGTATGGCCAAGTTACTTGTTACATTTCTGGTTTTACGCGCTTAACTTAGCACGGGCAAATAAAAAACATGATTTGTGAAGTTTACACTATACATACGTATGTATAACCAGGGGTTGTCTTTCCGATAACAGCTCCCCGGCAATACTTCCCATATAGTATAGCCTACTACCTACTATACAAGGGTCGTTGAGACAACGATAGATTGGTACAAATTGGGAAAGATAAATATTTCGGGTGATAATGAGGTCACCTTCAAAATCAGCAGACGAGTGGGTGATGACGTCACTGGCAACGCGCACAGGGGTTAGTATCGTGTAAGCTTGTGGCTTGAGTTTGTACTAAATGCTATACAGGCCGATATGGTGAAATAAAAGAAAATATAAGATATTTCTTGAATTCCATAAATATGTAAGTCAATTGTACCGTGTTTTTAAGGAATTAATTAAGGCATATCCGCGCGGCAGAAAGCATAGGACTAAAATGTAGACGGCGTTTCTTCCCCGTGGTCGACATTATCAGTTTTACCACGGACCATATCAACAATGTCACACAATGTCAAATAGCATACCTTAGGCTGTTTAGAACAACCCCCTTCGTTAGTCATGCCTAACCATATAAACTATACATTAAATAAGTAACGCAATCAAAATAATTGAATTCTCATGTTGATACGGATGGTGCATTGTTTTACATTATGTGTAAAATAATTCGTTTGACGCACAATAAACCATACATGCTACTTAATGGTGATAATTTGCCACATCGCCAAGCATAGCCCTATATAACGTTGTATTTTTATTTTATGGTATATGGACAAATAATTTCTTTTATCCATAATACCGACACGTATAGTTGAAGCTGTGGCTATCATTGAGGTATCTAAATATGACAAGATCGTGGATGGCAGAAGCCATTTGTGTAAATAACATTTTGTTTGGCGACAGTATACGTGTAACCTGTGATAACCTCGTGCATGCACTTTCCAAAACAAAAGACATAAAAAAGTGACTGAAAAAAGGTGTATATCGTTTGGCATAGGCTATATTACCCAAATTTTACCGACATGAATAGAGTATGCGCGTCACAGTTATAATTACGTACATATAGCCTTCTGTGCAGAACATCAGCAGGTGTGTACACACACAGTATATAATATATACACCCGCCCTGTTTACCCCGGGATGAGATTCTTGAGGGGAATTTGCCAAAAGGTTAAACATGGGGTAAACAATCTGTTTTTTTTTAACAGAAAGAACGTTATTATTAGGTTGTGGGAACAGATGTTTAAATCGGCGGGACAGTTCAGTCTCGCAACTATAGATTCCTAGCCTTTTGGTTCTATTCACTCGCTGGTATAGGCATGAATTACTTCAGTTAACAGACATGGTTTTTTTTGTGTGTTTAATTCTTTGCTATACGGTCCGTTAGTCTGCTCATTACAGCACAACTAATTTAGCCCTGCAGCTAATTTGTTAGGGAAACGTCCCTATAAACAGAGTTTTCAAAAGTTACCGGATTTTCATTATCAAATGTCAAAATCTAACTTTAGAACAATATATACCGTTCGATTCGTGGTGACAAAACTGTCAGTTAAACTGTTTTTTACCTCCATGGTTAACACGCACTCAAAGCCGTGGAAGAACTATTGACAGCTAGTAGACTGCAAATATGCCTCTCTCAATGCCATTCAAGCTCGATTACACACAAAATGCACTACTGCGGAGCATTTTGTAAGTATATACTGACTTTCCGTCAAATGCCAAAAAAAACCCTATGTATTACTATGAAACCTATAAAAACCTATTTAAATTTTATTCTTTGAAATCGAACGCAAGGCTTATAACATATCATTACTGTATATATAGATCGACATTAACTTTTGAATAAGCAAAACAGAGTTAACTTGCGCCGAGTACAACAACATGAGATTTGCCAAGTACAAGACTTTATAAAGCACCAGTATACATACAGTATATGAGTACGTATATTATTTTGCACTTGTATGTATATGCCTGTAATATAGACAAGTTCCGGCATGCCCCCCCCCTACAAATCCACGTGGGTGAGGAGGGGTAATATATACAGCGGCAACTTTGTGGAAAGGATTAGTACGAGCGTGTTTACTCACCACAACTCTGTTGGGCATATAGCGAATAGTTACTATAGAGTACAAAACTTATCTAGCATGCAGTCAATAAGGTCTAAACTAATCCGACTTAATATCGTTTTCTATAGCCAATATCGTTCTGTGTGTTCTGACTATTATATTCCTATATCAAATCACTCTGCTCTTGATTACTCGCCGTTTATTTGTTTTTTTATGCTATAAGCATGAATTCGTCATATTTGTTTTCCATTAGTACATATTATTTTTAATCAATGAAAGACTGGATTTTGTTTTTTTTTAAATATCGTATCATATATGTGTATGTGTTGTTATCAATTGAATGTAAGTGTTTTAAAATGCTTCAACCAAACACACGGAGCATGTCAATGGCGTGATAACTTTATTCGTATTACATCAGTTCATATAATTTATATATATATATATATATATATTTATATATAAATATTTATATTATTATTATTATTATTACCTGTGGGCACTCGCCATTACGCACACAGCACGATCACAGCAAGCTATCTTCATAAACAACAATATACCCTCATAACACAAAGTTAATATTCATTTTCCTTTCGACAATGCTTGATAAATGTTACAACACCGTGTTGTTTGTACGAAATGATTGATATTGATGAAAACAACACACAAAGTACAATGACCAATTTTATCAAAATTTAATTTGTTGTACCATGTCTAAGCCCGTAGGCCTAAACATAGACGATATTGATAGGCTATTATCATTGATTAGAAAAGCTTTTAGAATCACGCATAGAATGTGATTTTATGAATTATTATTTTTAAGATGGTTGGTTTCAAACGTTTTTGAGCATTGTAAATATGACCTAATCTTTCTGCCGTATACAACAATAGACATTTTTTGGCGTTACACGTTCCCCACCTGTACTACTTCTTTTGCAACGACGTAAGTATTGTATTGAAGATACTAGTTTGTATGGGTTGTCCAATTCAAAGCGTTATTTTGTAGCAAATATAACGCATAATAAATAATGTAGCCTACATTGCGACCCGATATAGAGACATATATAGCTCAGTATACATTTATAGTCGATGGCAAAACATGCGCTAAGAAAACAACAAACCTACATGACCGCTGTCAAAACTATAAATAACGGCTGTTCACATTTTATACAATATGTTTGAAGAGTCTTGTTTTTGTCTTTCTGTGTGTGTGTATGTGTGTGTGTGTGTGTGTGTTTGCCTTTGATATTGTTCCAATGAATTTTGTCTGTTTGTGCATGGCTTGAACAAAAAGGATGCTTAACTTGGCATAATATAGCTTGTTCACCAGCTGCTACCAAAACAATTAAATAGAGACAAGATATGTGATCAGTGAACGAATTAGTCCTACTGATATATATATATATATATATATATATATATATATATATATATATATATATATATATTGATATATATATATATATTGATATATATCTTTTTAATAATGTCCGCGTTGTCAAGATTAGCAATTCTTTTCTTTTTTTTTAAAACTTTTCTATTGAGTGCTTTGTCGAGATTCACTATATAGACGAGCAACAAATATGAGTTCTTACAACACTATATACGTTCACGAATCATAGCGCTTTCGATTTTTTCCCTTTTAATTTGGAGATTTCGTATGGTACATTATTTATTTATGTCTATATTTGAACTTTAATTTTCACATGGATGGCTATTGAAAAGATAGCGAAAGTACCATGAATTAAACGGCATTTATTAAGCTTATTGATTGTTCATTTTACAACAAAAGTTACATTGTTCGTCGGGGGCTCTCGCTTGTTCATTATATCGATAGGCTCAACTGCTATATATTAGTCGTTTTAATGAAGAGGTTCCTTATATGATTTTGCTTTGGTTTGCGGATGATGAAATCTTTTCTTCATATTTTTTCTTTTCTTTCCCTTTTTGAAAATTTAAGAACTTGCCAGACTGATGCAGACTCAGATATGACGTGCTACATTTAGGACAACGACTTTAAGACATTTGAATCACGGCTTCAAGATTGCTTTAATATAATGGTTTTGGCGTCACCAGTCGTTTTTTACAAGGAAAACAAAATTGCTAATTACTAAAGAAAAAGCACCTCATATAAATCAACTATAGACCTGCTGCTAAACGTACCCCCATCTTGCAATATTTTATTTCGGTTATACCGGATCAGCAACTTTTAATTTTATCACAGATAAAAAAAAAAATTAAAAAATCGTTCATAAAGAAGAATAGGAAATCATGCATATCATTTGAATATGAAACATAAGATGAATATCAGAGGGGAGCGCAAAGGGGTGGGGGTGGGGGAGGGCAGGGAGCAGGGCCTTATTGTGAATGATTGCGAAATAAACCATAAATTTCCAAATTGCAATAAATGTATAACATTAAAGTGAAACAACAAGTGAAAAAGAGAAGAAAATAAAGAAAAATTAATATCGTCTTACCTCTTTTCGATAGTGGCATAATTTGCTGCAACACCGTGTCTTCTTTATGCTTTCAGCAAGTGCTGGTAATCCACGCCGTCCACAATCTTGTCCTTTCGAAAGCGAGCTACTTTTTGGCAGAAGCGGTAAGTTTTAAAAAGATTATAAATATATCCGCAGTTCGGCCCCCGTTGCAAATGTCAAAACAGTTACTAGCGTACACGCTTACTGTCTACGTGAAAGTCAAAAATATCTTTGATTGAACCCGACGGAGTTTCCCCTAAAAAACAGACAGCGCGTCCTGTAGTATATTGTTGCTTCTCTTTTAACACCTGTCTTGTACCCAGATATCCTAACTATCGAAGTTGTTACCAATGACTGTTATCCTCGGTGGTTGGCAGTCGATAGTGGCAGTTTGTTGGCAGACCAATGAAAACGCATTGTTAAAAAAAGTGGGCGTGGTATAAATACCACTTTATACACAAGTGAATGGAAAACCACGTGGTTATGTACAACAGCGTGTTGTACTTGTTGTACGGTGTATGAACAGGGAGTTCTTAGGGAACATAACAACTCCCTGGTATGAATGGGGTTTTGTAGACATATACATTATATACACCACGGAATACGTAGTATATCCATGCTGATGAGATATATAGTAAACAAAAGATTTGAAAACGCTGGTGTCAATGTGGGGAATTGGAGAAAAGCTGGTATAGGAGGACAAGGTGGCGGGCTGAGATAAACTCAGTGTAAGGCGTAAACAAAGGCAGCTCACAGGATATGCAATTAGTTTGTAGGAACAATAAATAACATAGTGAAAAGACAGAACAACATGAAATAAATAGAAAAACGAGATCAACGAGAAATGATAGATAAATAGCGTACTTCCTAGTTGATAGATCGTGTTTTAGGAACTAGGTAATCTTACTTGAACATAACTTTTGTCATTTTTTTTTTTTTGGCTGTAAATTTGTTATAAACTATTTTCTTTTGCAGAAAAAAATGAAATGGGGATGTCGCCTGATTGTCAGACAATAGTTGTTTTAAGTTAGGCCACTTTTGTTGTATCGTACGATAAGGGGAGTTGTTATGGGACAACTCCCTGGTACGAAACATCACAAGTTTGAAGCAGTGGCAGAGTTTTTATTTTTAGTTCACTGAGTAGGAACCAGAATTTCATACCTATAGCCAAGTTTTGTGCAAAATGTCGAAGAAAAATACATTTGATACTCCAGTGACAGCGAATTACAAATTAAGAACATTCAGGTGTTTACCGTAGCATCATCAAGAAAACTGCAGAAAAACTGTTCTGGCTAGGAATTCTATTTGCGTTTTGACATCGCCGTTTTCCGCCACCTTTTTGACATGTCCATCGAGATTTTTACCTGTATTCATCAAATAACAGGCAAACATAGCTATATTAGCCAGGGGTTTTCCCTGCAAAGAGCGAGTAATTAAGGACTTCTGCAGATAATGAGTAGAGTGTCTTCCGACAATTTCCTCATATAGAATTAATCGCGTGCAGTTCCTCAAATCCACTAGTTTGAATTCAACCAATCAGTGAATAGCTAAAATTTTCTTCAAGAAAGCGAGTTTTGTGGTAAAATTGATGTTGTCATTTAATTTTTTTTTTATTGTGGATCTCTTATATTAAGCAGAAAACTTGAATGGTATGAAACAAATATATGAGTTAAGTATTACGCATTACGCAACGTTATGTGTAGGTGTACGTAGGCTATATTTGAAAACCTCTTAACACTAATGACAAGAGAAATATGCAATTAACATAGATTGTCTAATTTAGTGAGTGAAGACGAGAGTAGACCATTTACGTGACCAACAGACGGACACGTTGGGTGCAATGTTTCATCTGTCCGCCCTGTGGTGTTTTTACATACTTTGGACGCGGTTCACAGTCCAAAGTTATCTTTGCTGATGCAAGGCTTTCATGTGAACTTAGGCACGGTACCCTCACCCCAAATCACCCAAGGTGGGAGGAGCTTGGGTGCAAATAAAAAAAAGTCGAGAAAACCAAACCTTAAAGGGTATGATGTACTGGCCCCGAATATGCTAGATATTCAAATATGGTTTACACTGTTTGGTCAAAATTCTGAAACTGTTTTTATTTACAACCTTCGAGGAAATTTTCCTCACAGGAACATTCAGTCAGTCATCTTGTGTGTTCCTTAAAAATATCCGAGAACAATTTGGAGAGTATAAACACCGAGAGAAAAATACTTTTTGAAAACTTCTAGCAATTATAGCGTGCTATTATTTGGGGCCTATACAGACTACCTTTAAACTTGATCCACTCTGAACCCCATTATACAGTCTCCTTATATCGAAACTGATACCACGTGATCATGACGTGGATCCACTACTCCCTTGGCAAGGGAATGGATACCACATAGAAGCATGATCTATTATATTGCTATTATTTGGGGCCTATACAGACTACCTTTAAACTTGATCCACTCTGAACCCCATTATACAGTCTCCTTATATCGAAACTGATACCACGTGATCATGACGTGGATCCACTACTCCCTTGGCAAGGGAATGGATACCACATAAAAGCATGATCTCAGTTATACTAGCTGCCTGTCTATCTGGACTGAAAAGAACAGATGTTTCTCACGCCTGATCTTATAGTCAATTGGTTGGGAAAAGGGTATACTCCGTGTGCCAATAAGCCTATCACAGATTTCCTACTTTAATTTTAATTCGTTCGTGCATGGTACATCATGTCTTATCATTTCTCCCCGAGTTTCATAGAGTACCATTGGAATGTGGATGACCTAACATTCAAAGCCAAATAATGCTTTTTTTTCAATACGGTAACCCAGGAGTAGATCGTTACGGAAACCGTTCTAGATCCGCATTATACAAATGGGTTTTTGTACAAAACGATCTAAAAATTGTCATGTGACGAAAAATGCCCGGAAATGTTTAGCAATGTTTCAAAGCAAACTTAAACTGTTATATACTAATTATCATGACAATGTCGCGTTTTTTTTTATTTTTTTTTTTTTATAATCGGCTCATGGAAGTGACAAAACATATTCCGAAAGGGTTTATTTCCTCTGGGCGGATGTACCTTATACGTAGGTTTATCTGAAACGAGATGATAAATCGTTATTTAACACTGCCTGGTGTCTTTAACGAATGTGTTTGGTTCATGCTAATAATGACAGAAGGGCCTGCTATATAAATTTATTTATATATATATATATATAGCCTATATATATAGCCTATATATGTCCTATATATATATAACCTATATATATATATGGAAAAGGTCTTATGTGGTCTTACATGGAAAAGATTTTTTCTTTCTCAAGTGAACTCGGTAACCTTCTTCAGTACCGAGTTACACATCATTAAAAATCGTGACTCAAGTAAAAACGTCTCTATAAGTTCCCAATTTATTACAACAAGTTTACACGTAATACAAATAATTCAATTTCAATTGTATAATGAAACCTTTTTGAAGGAGCTAAACTATTTGTGAAAGGAAGTCGGGATATATATACCAAAGACTTAACGCAAACTGAATGTTTATTTATTTAACACAATTCAGTCATTGCACAAAGAGTAGCATGCATGCATGAATCTGAACCACTATGGAGAAGCTATGTAAACAGCCAATGAAAGTTCACTTTATGTTTATTCTGGGTTGGTTTTCCTTCAATAGCATATACAACTTGACAATAATGATTCGGTGAAATAAACGACAGCAGTTTGTACAAGAGAACCGTTCTCAATGTAATTTTCTTTTTACTAGAATAACAAATTAAAACAGTTGTATATAGATGACTACACCTCTTCAAAAACGAAATTTCTTGTGTAGAAAACTTGAAGTCAAATTACCTTCTTAGAAAATCTCCCCCCCCCCCCAAAAAAAAATCGTCTGAAAGCCACTACTGTAAACTTTCCACTTCACTTTAACGAGAAAAAAAAACATGTAATCCTGAGGTCAATAGGTCGAATCCTGTTCTAAAAACTTTTTTGGGAATGTAGGCTTTCCAAATTTGTATATAATTTCCCAGTCAGTATTTCGTTCTTGTTGTTGACAATAGTGTGTAGCTCCCCTTTACCATAGCAAATAGTACGGTAGGTTTTACTGCTATAGTAGTTAATCAGTTAAAACCGATAACTTGAAGATTTAGCTTCCTCTTAACTTAATTGATATTACAAATTAACACCGCTAAAAGACGCCAACTATAAGAAAGACAAACAAACAGACCAAAATCAACAAAGCCAAAGAAAAACTTGCCAGTCTCTATCTAAAAAACTCGTTAAACAAAACACCCTCTATATACCTGAACTATATATAGAGGTTGTCTCTTCAGTTGAACGACACAGGGAAGGAGGTTCCGAATACACATAAACATTGAAGGAGAAATTGATTACCCTCAAGAGACAAACAAGGGACTTCTTTTCAATTTGTCTTGCTTAATTGGTCGTTTTCGTTTGGTTCATTCTTTCTTTTCTCTGTAGAAATGTTCATATTTGGAAAACGATTTCTTAAACACTTGGAAACGTATATTAGGGCCAGTCCTGGTTATCACGGTAATTCGCTCATATTTAAGACATTTCCACGGACTAGGAAGCCGGTCAAGGTGGTTAGGCACAGGGTACATGTGACCTCTCCGCCACCGTCCCCCCCCCATGCCCCACCTACAGTTTTGATGAAAAACCTCTCAAAGTTCCATC